>NC_091285.1:223938198-224554890 GCF_032444005.1 Ranitomeya imitator
GACATGGGCAGCCCAATCTCCAGACCTGAACCCCATTGAAAACCTCTGGAATGTAATCAAGAGGATGATGGATAGTCACAAGCCATCAAACAAAGAAGAACTGCTTATATTTTTGCGCCAGAAGCAGTGTGAAAGACTGGTGGAAAGCATGCCAAGACGCATGAAAGCTGTGATTAAAAATCATGGTTATTCCACAAAATATTGATTTCTGAACGCTTCCTGAGTTAAAACATTAGTATTGTTGTTTCTAAATTATTATGAACTTGTTTTCTTTGCAATATTTGATGTCTGAAAGCACTGTTTTCTTTTTTTGAATTTTGACCATTTTTCTTTGTCAGAAAAAAAATACAAAATTTATTGCTTGGAGAAACGGAGACATGCTGTCCGAAGTTTATAGATTAAAAGAACAATTTACATTTTGCTCGAAAGTATACCAATAAAGAGAAAAATCAAACAACCTGAACATTTTGCTGTGGTCTTAATTTTTGCCAGAGCTGTGCATAAAGAGCACAATATATAAACTTGACAAATAGTGCAATACTTACCATGATACAGCAAAATACCATGGTATAAATCTAAGCATGCCATTTAGCATAGCAAATGCTGTTAAAAATGTCTGCTGCATGATCATTTAATGGAATAGCCTAATAGGCAGAGACTGATTGCAGGCCTGGGGTCAATTGCTAATCCTCTAGCTGCTATGGTAATTCACTAGCATTGAGGAAAAGAGAAATAAAACAGCTCACTCGTGATGTATTAGTTGAACTTCAGGAGCACGGAGCCACTGTGTCCAACATGTAAAGTCGAAAAAAAGAAGAATGTCCAGCTCCACCGAATCCTTGAAGATAAAATTTCTTTATTCACAAACTTGTAGCGTAGAGGATGCAAACTTCAGCACAAACCATATGGGTGTGAATCTCAATGCGTTTCTGGAGACTCAGCTCCCTTAATCATGACATGATTGGGAAGTTTTAATTTTTTTGGCTTATTGACTTTTCTTTTTGGATTTGTTTTCTTTTCTATGCATTGCGTACGCTCTTGGATTGTTGTGCTGATTAATTTGTATACTTCCGTATAACCAATATATCCATCATGAACCATTCAAGAGTTAATATAATTAAAAATATATATTTTCTGGGGAGTATTCAATCAGTTACACTAAGCTGTCTGCTGTAAATATCTGTTAGGTGGAGATTAGTCTAAAGGGTTTTCTTGTCTCTGAATTAGTCCACAGGGTGAAGCTGATACATGTTCATTGAGGGCTTTGACTGATCAAATTCACTGTTACTCATCTGGGCATTCAATCTTGAATGGCAAGCTGTCAGCTGCCAACATGATATGCAAGTTGCACATTTTATATATTCTCTATTAAATTCTAGATATATTATGTATTTTAAATACCCTAAACAAAAATGTAATCTCAAATCAGTATTTGATTAAGAAAACATGGTGGATCTTCAGAAATATTACAGCGAATTATCAATGTATAAAAACTGCAGTTATTACTACAGTCTTCTACAAGCATTGGTTAAATGAGTGCTCCTCCCATCAAAGTTTTTATCATCTTAATATGTTGCCATCATCATGTTATAGATATAGCACTGTGTACTTACAATTGCTCATTTTGCCTTTCTACCCTGTTAACTCTTCTCTTTTCCATTAGGCCTATGGCATCACATGATTAAAAACTGACTGGCTGAATCCTTCTATGCTCTATGTAGAAAACGATTTTCTAAAGTTTCTTTCCCATGCCTGAGCCATTATTAGAACTACATTTCTATATCATTTCAATGTCCATGGCAGTTCAACTCTACTTCCTCTTAAACCCCTGACCCAGCTGCTCTGCTCCTCCCCCCCTCCCCCGCCAGGGACTTTGCAGTGAGCTAGGGTTGTAGTTCTAATGATGACTTATACAAGGAAAGAAACTAATTTAAAACAGAAAAAGTAACTGGGTAGAAAGGCAAAATGAGCAATTGGAAGTGCACAGTGCTATATAATATGATGAATGCAATGTATTAAAATGATAAAAAATTTTATTGGGAGTGCATCTTTAAAAAGAATGATAGAAGAAGGAGACTTGTCGTTTCAGAGTAGACCACGCTGCTGTAAGAAGAAAGCAGTTTCAGAGTGGAATAGCAATTTCGTAGATTTTATTTTTACTCGCATCAAGCTCTTTTTCAAAAGCAGTCTATATAACACAATCAGTATGACAGAGAAAGTGGTTTTAAATACTGAGAAAAAAGGTTTTTTAATCTTTAAAAAGAAAGAATTATAAGATAATCATAACTATAGATGATGTGTTTATGTCGCCCATGCCGTACCTATTGGGAGCTTTTGTCTCAAAAGTATTCACTTGATAGAGGTGAAAGAGCATCTTTTTGCTTCTGTCTGGACATTTTACGCCAGTGTTTCTTTTTTCTTTTTGCAGTAGACTATGCTATTTTACATTAGTAGTAGGATATGTTGCAGCCTTTCACCATAGATATAGGTCAGGAGATCTCCTTCAACGAAGGCCCCAAGCATAATGTGAACAGAGGCGTACTACTTATTGAACACTCTATATTATGATAAATTGGAAATTAATTGTTGTTTCCTGCATTATCACAATTTAATGGTTGTATTTTCCTGGTATCAACTGTTGCATACATAGATACAACATTGGATGTTACAGCTCCTGCTTTGCAATGCTAGTCGCGGTCTCTGGAGGGAATAGAATGCATATGTGCTTTCAGCACAACAGCTTTTAATGCCTTCATTTAGAAAATAGCTGCGCTCCCATCCAGATGTTTTAATGCCAGATGAAGTATCTCGCTGTGCTGTGACTATACTTTAAAACTGCATTTCAAAAATGACACGAGCCCAAGTGACAAAAGACACAAATCTACTTATGCCTGCCTGTGAAGCATATCTTTTTATGTTAGTGTAATGATCTTGTTTATATCTTGTCACACAAATGTACAACTGCATTTGGCCAAAGTAGTTTATTGTGCTTCGCAGTCAAGGCTGTCATGTCATATAAGAGAGACAAAACTAAATGTAATTATAGAAAAGGACAAAAACGGTAGCGTGCAAAACATCCACAGGCCTTTCACTGAAAGACTTGGAGTCACACTGCTGTGTGAAACATTGACGTAGAGAAAATGGAAGATGAAATGTAGACCTAAGAAGCTTTTAAGCATAATTCTGAATTGCATTCAATAATATGGATATGACTTTCTAATGTTTGATTTGCTTTTCTAAGTGCTAATCAATAAGTGCATAAAATACCGATATAAAATATCCAAATTCAATCTCCTTCTTATCGAAAGACTAAATAATTTGGTAGTTGCTTTGAAATGTATGAAAACAAAGTCTTGCTAAAAAAAAACATAAGAAACTAAGATGCTTCCAGAACTATAGAGTTGCCAAAAAGTTTTGGCTATGACAAGTTGATTGTGTTATCCTAGTCATCTAAAGGGGACACTCACTAATTCATCAAAAGCATAATGCATGGTTTGAAAGAGAAAATGCTAACCATGTATTCATGGGGAGATACATACATGGGAAGAAAAAATAAAAATCCAAATGGCTCAAATTCTCTAAGCTTTACTCATCAGTCAACACGGCTAAAGGTACCGTCACACATAACGATATCGTTAACGATATCGTTGCTTTTTGTGACGTAGCAACGATATCGTTAACGAAATCATTATGCGTGACAGCGACCAACGATCAGGCCCCTGCTAGGAGATCGTTGGTCGCTGGGGAATGATCAGGACTTTATTTCGTCGCTGGATCACCCACTGACATCGCTGAATCGGCGTGTGTGACGCCGATTCAGCGATGTCTTCACTGGTAACCAGGGTAAACATTGGGTTACTAAGCGCAGGGCCGCGCTTAGTAACCCGATGTTTACTCTGGTTACCATTGTAAAAGTAAAAAAAAAAAAAACACTACATACTTACATTCCTGTCATGTTCCTCAGTGTCAGCTTCCCTGCGTCCCCCAGTGTCAGCGCCGGCCAGCCATAAAGCAGATCACAGCGGTTTCCGGCCAGCAAGCTTACACAGTGCAGGGAAGCTGACGCTGGGGGACGCAACAGGAATGTAAGTATGTAGTGTTTTTTTTTTTACTTTTACAATGGTAACCAGGGTAAACATCGGGTTACTAAGCGCGGCCCTGCGCTTAGTAACCCGATGTTTACCCTGGTTACCCGGGGACTTCGGGATCGTTGGTCGCTGGAGAGCTGTCTGTGTGACAGCTCTCCAGCGACCAAACAGCGACGCTGCAGCGATCGGCATCGTTGTCTAGATCGCTGCAGCGTCGTTTAATGTGACGGTACCTTAAGAAACATCATAGATTGAGGCCTCCAATGCTATTTGGGGCTTCAGTACTATAAACAGTATAGATTATCATGGATACCTGAAAAGTAAGGAAAGTTTAGCTATTTGTTAACTAATAACAGAAGTAGCAAGGTGCACAATACTGTATTCAATCTAATGGGTCAACATTAGACTTTACTTAACCCCTTCACCCCAAAGCCTGTTTTCACCTAAGTGACAGGGCCAATTTTTACAATTCTGACCACTGTCACTTTATGAGGTCATAACTCTGAAACGCTTCAACGGATCCTGGTGATTCTGACATTGTTTTCTCGTGACATATTGTACTTCATGATAGTGGTAAAACTTCTTCGATATGACTTGCATTTATTTGTGAAAAAAACAAAAATTTGTCGGAAATTATGAAAATTTAGCAATTTTCAAACTCTTAGTTTTTATGCCCTTAAATTAGAGAGTTATATCACATAATATAGTTAATAAACAACATTTCCCACATGTCTGCTTTACATCAGCACAATTTTGGAAACATAATTTTTTTTTGTTAGGACGTTATAAGGGTTAAAATTTGACCAGCGATTTCTCATTTTTGCAACAAAATTTGCAAAACCATTTTTTTACGGACCACCTCACACTTGAAGTGACTTTGAGGGGTCTATATGACAGAAAATGCCCAAAAGTGACACCATTCTAAAAACTGCACCCCTCAAGGTACTCAAAACCACATTCAAAAAGTTTATTAACCCTTCAGGTGCTTCACAGGAATTTTTTGAATGTTTAAAAAAATTGAACATTTAACTTTTTTTTCACAAAATTTTTACTTCAGGTCCTATTTGTTTCATTTTACCAAGGGTAACAGGAGAAATTGGACCACAAAAGTCGTCAATTTGTCCTGAGTACGCTGATACCCCATATGTGGGGGTAAACCACTGTTTGGGCACATGGCAGAGCTCGGAAGGGAAGGAGCGCCATTTGACTTTTCAATGCAAGATTTGCTGGAATTGAGATCGGAGCCCATGTCACGATTGGAGAGCCCCTGATGTGCCTAAACAGTGGAAACCCCCACAAGTGACACCATTTTGGAAAGTAGACCCCCTAAGGAACTAATCTAGATGTGTGGTGAGCACTTTGAACCTCCAAGTGCTTCACAGAAGTTTATAATGTAGAGCCGTAAAAAAAAAAATTATATTAATTTTCACAAAAAATAATCTTTTTGCCCCAAATTTTTTATTTTCCCAAGGGTAAAAGGATAAATTGGACCCCAAAAGTTGTTGTGCAATTTGTCCTGAGTACGTCGATACTTCATATATGGGGATAAACCACTGTTTGAGCGCATGGCAGAGCTCGGAAGGGAAGGAGTGCCATTTGACTTTTCAATGCAAAATTGGCTGGAATTGAGATCGGACGCCATGTCGCATTTGGAGATCCCCTGACGTGCCTTAACAGTGGAAACCCCCCACAAGTGACCCCATTTTGGAAAGAAGACCCCCTAAGGAACTTATCTAGATGTATGGTGAGCACTTTTAACCCCCAATTGTTTCACTAAGGTTTAGAATGTAGCATTGTGAAAATTAAAAAATCATTTTTTCTTTCCACAAAATTATGTTTTAGCCCGCAATTTTTTTTCCCAAGGGTAACGGGAGAAATTGGACCACAAATGTTATTGTCCAATTTGTCCTGAGTACGCTGATACCCCACATGTGGGGGGGAACCACCGTTTGAGTGCATGGCAGAGCTCGGAAGGGAAGGAGCACCGTTTGAAATGCAGACTTAGATGGAGTGGACTGCAGGTGTCATGTTGCATTTGCAGAGCCCCTGATGTACCTAAACAGTAGAAACCCCCCACAAGTGACCCCATATTGGAAACTAGACCCCCCAAGGAACTTATCTAGATGTGTTGTGAGAGCTTTGAACCAACAAGTGTTTCACTACAGTTTATAACGCAGAGCCGTGAAAATAAAAATTTTTTTTTTTTCCACGAAAATGATATTTTATCCCCTATGTTTTTATTTTCCCAAGGGTAACAGGACAAATTGGACCCCAAAAGATGTTGTCCAACTTGTCCTGAGAACGCTGATACCCCATATGTTGGGGGGAACCACTGTTTGGGCACACAGGAGAACTCGGAAGGGAAGGAGCCCTGTTTTACTTTTTCAAAGCAGAATTGGCTGGAATTGAGATCGGACGCCATGTCGCGTTTGGAGAGCCCCTGATGTGCCTAAACAGTGGGAACCCCCAATTATAACTGAAACCCTAACCCCAACCCTAACCCTAGCCCTAACCCTAACCCTAGCCCTAGCCCTAACCCTAGCCCTAACCCTAGCCCTAACCCTAGCCCTAACCCTAGCCCTAATGGGAAAATGGAAATAAATACATTTTTTTACATTTTATTATTTTTCCCTAACTAAGGGGGTGATGAAGGGGGGTTTGATTTACTTTTATAGCGTGTTTTTTAGCGGATTTTTATGATTGGCAGCCGTCACACACTAAAAGACGCTTTTTATTGCAAAAAATAGTTTTTGCATCACCACATTTTGAGAGCTATAATTTTTCCATATTTTGGCCCACAGAGTCATATGAGGTCTTATTTTTTGCGGGACGAGTTGACGTTTTTATTGGTAACATTTTCGGGCAGATGACATTTTTTGATCGCTTTTTATTCCGATTTTTGGGAGGCGGAATGAACAAAAACCAGCTATTCATGAATTTCTTTTGGGGGAGGCGTTTATACCGTTCCACGTGTGGTAAAATGGATAAAGCAGTTTTATTCTTCGGGTCAGTACGATTACAGCGATACCTCATTATGTAATTTTTTTTATGTTTTGGCGCTTTTACACAATAAAAACTATTTTATATAAAAAAATAATTGTTTTTGCATCGCATTATTCTGAGAGCTATAACTTTTTTATTTTTCTGCTGATGATGCTGTATGGCGGCTTTTTTTTTGCGGGACAAGATGACGTTTTCAGCGGTTCCATGGTTATATCCGTCGTTTTGATCGCGTGTTATTCCACTTTTTGTTCGCCTGTATGATAATAAAGCGTTGTTTTTTGCCTTGTTTTTTTTTTTTTTTTTTTTGCGGTGTTCACTGAAGGGGTTAACTAGTGGGATAGTTTTATAGAGCGGGTCGTTACGGACGCGGTGATACCAAATATGTGTACATTTATTGTTTTTTTTTTTTTTTACATAAATAAATGGATTTATTGGGAAATGTTTTTTTTTTTATTTGGGGATTTTTTTTTTTTTACACATTCTATTTTTATTTTTTTTACTTTCTAACATTGTACCAGGGTGGGACATCTCTGTATTATATCAGATCGTTGATCTGACACTGTGCATAGCACACTGTCAGATCAACGATCTGACAGGCAGTTTAGCTGGCTCTCCAGCGCCTGCTCTCAGCAGGCGCCGGCTAGCCAGGTCACTTCATGACCCGGAAGGAGTCCGGCGGCCATCTTGGATCCGGGGACTCCTTCCGGGTCACCGGAGCAACGCGATCTCATTGCGTTGCTCCGGTGGGAGAGCGCAGGGAGCCCCCGTCCCTGCGCGATCCCCCTCTATGCCGCTGTCACTACTGACAGCGGCATCAGAGGGGTTAAATGCCCGCGATCGGCGATAGCGCCGATCGTGGGCATTGCTGCGGGGTGTCAGCTGTCATATACAGCTGACACCCGCACCCGATCACCGCGGCGCTCAGCGCGAGACCGCGGTAATCGGTGCGCCGTACTAGTACTGCTGCTGGCACTAATGCAGTGCCGGCAGCGCAGTACTAGTACGGCGCATGTCACGAAGGGGTTAAAGGGAATATCACCATGCAAGTGCAGTCCACTCTGCAGGTACCATGTTATAGAGCAGGAGGTTATACTAAATCTTTTCTCACAAAACTATATATCAATCTGTTCATCTCCCTCTGCTCTATGACATGACTGTAAATCTGTGTGCATTTTTACAATTTTAAGGTGACAGGTTCTCCTTAAATACATAGTTGACCCTTCAAACCCTATATGTCACAAGATTTCAAAATAAAAACAGCTTAAATTATTAAACAGATTTCTTATATCTGACAAATCTGTAGCACTTACTTTGAAAATCCATATTTGAATGGGTGTATCATCCAGGTATTAAAATGATCATTATGTGAGTCCTGCTATTGAGTGAGAGAAGTTAAGTATATTTTGATTCCACCCAACCAACCTGTTTGACAGCTGCAGCTTGTACTGGGCAGGATGAGATCTCAGCAACAGCAGCAGCATCATGGAGGGGGGGCCATGAGGACCTTTTGATTGAGTTAGGTTTAAAGATATTAGGTTTAAACTTTGTAGGGATTGTACTCATTCGGGTGCGATGGCAGGAAAAAATGGAGGCACGTTCCTTTAAAAGTTCATGTGGGTTTATTTCTTCATAAACCCCAGAAGCACAAACAGAAAATAAATAGCCTTTAGGTCAGGCAAAACAAAATATAAATGTCAATAGCAGAGCTCTGCTCCTCCCAGCCTGTGGGCACACAGGCTGGGAAAATGTCCAGTAATCAGGCTCGGTCTGGAGCCAAACACACGGGAGGCCTTCTCCCTCCCAACACACAGATCATGTGCCAAACAATAGCCTCCATTATATAGGCTGTAACCATATCCAGAGGTGAGGTATGTGGGTAGCCAGACCCGCCCATCTCTCATAGCTACCCTCAATCCGGTTCCAGGTGCCCCAAATAAACCTCTTAGTTCTTACGTGCACGAAAGAAGATACTCCGATTTACATCACAGAGCGCAGCCATCTCTGTGACACATACCTCCCATCGGCTATGCAACATTAGCCACACTACATACCTCCCCCCTCTGCCTAAAGCCATGGGGCTTGGCACTTTCTCCTACCAGACAAGGGAATATCGAGAGGGCATCAGCATTACCATGTCTAGCATTGCCATCACCTCCCGATTGTTCATCTTCACTGGAAACGCTTGAGGCCCCTCGTTGGGTAGAGAGTTCATACTGCAGGCTGGATATGCATAATATGAACTACAGTGTTCTATGCTGCTGTCCATCTGCTTGGGGGTCAGGGGACAACAAGCGGCTATATGTCCTGGCCTGTGGCACCTCCAGCAAATAACATCACCAGTAAGGACCTTGGGCACCACCTCCCCTGTCCCTTTGGACCTTGGAAACCCCACCCCCTTTTGGGCCTCTGCCCCCTGTTGGGAGCTCCAGTATGGAGTGGGTGGCCTACCCACAGAACCTTCAACCCCCTGGTATCTCTAGACTAGTCCAACCAGTTCATTAGCATTCCAGGGATCATCCAGGGCAACCCAAGTCTGTACAGGCCTTGGCAGGGTGTGCACAAATCGGTCCATCACCACCCGTTTTACTATCTGCGCAGGCGTAGAGGACTCTGGCTACAGCCACTTCTGGACCAGGTGCAATAGGTCAAACTTTTGGGAGTGCGGTGGTTTGTCTCGGTGATATGCCCAATAGTGAATCCGCTGTGCCCTGAGAGTCAATGTCACCCCCAAGTGTGCAAGAATGTCAGTTTTTAGCTTGCTATACTCTTTGTCATCCTGCAAAGCTAAATGATAGTATGCTTTCAGGGTTCTCCCGTCAAGTATGGTGCCTGTACCTCTGCTCACTGCTCTGGTGGGAGTTTCTCCCTCTCGGCGACCCTTTCAAACACCGTTAGGAACTCCACAACATCATCCCCGGGAGTCATTTTCTTCAAAGCCCGTCTCACTGCCTTCCAGACTTGGGCTTCCTCAGACGGACCTGGGATTGAGGCTCTCGTCCTGCACTTGCGGCTGCCAGCAGCTGCATCTGCTGCAATTGCTCCTGATTAGTGTTGAGCCATACCGTCCAATACTTGAAAGTATCGGTATCGGATAGTATCGGCCGATACCCGAAAAGTATCGGATATCGCCGATACCGATATCCGATACCAATACAAGTTAATGGGACACCAAGTATCGGAAGGTATCCTGATGGATCCCAGGGTCTGAAGGAGAGGAAACTCTCCATCAGGCCCTGGGATCCATAGTGAGGTGTAAAATAAAGAATTAAAATAAAAAATATTGTTATATTCACCTCTCCGGCGGCCCCTGGAACATCACCGCGAGGAACCGGCGTCCGGCAGGCTTCTTTGTTCAAAATGAGCGCCTTTAGGACCTGCGGAATGACGTCGCGGCTTCTGATTGGTCGCGTGCCGCCCATGTGACCGCCACGTGACCAATCAGAAGCCGCGATGTCATTCCACAGGTCCTAAAGGCGCTCATTCTAGGAATTTATCTGAGGAATGACGTCGCGGCTTCTGATTGGTCGCGTGGCGGTCACATGGGCGGCACGCGACCAATCAGAAGCCGCGACGTCATTCCGCAGGTCCTAAAGGTGCTCATTTTGAACAAAGAAGCCTGCCGGACGCCGGTGACTCGCGGTGATGTTCCAGGGGCCGCCGGAGAGGTGAATATAACAATATTTTTTATTTTAATTCTTTATTTTACACCTCCGATACCGATACCCGATACCACAAAAATATCGGATCTCGGTTTCGGAATTCCGATACCGCAAGTATTGGCCGATACCCGATACTTGCGGTATCGGAATGCTCAACACTACTCCTGATGACTCTGCTGGATCTGCTGTAACAACAGCCTGTTGGTCTCTTGCTGTTGCTGCTGCGACTGGACCAGGTGGTTACAGCAGGTCCTCCATTTTCTCTGGCGAAGCTTGCTGGCTTGCAACAAACCGAGGACATGCAGTCCCTCCTGTAGAAGTCTCATGTCTCTGCTGGGAACTCTGCTCACAAGTCTAACACCAATTGTAGGGATTGTACTCACTCCTTTAAAAGTTCATGTGGGTTTATTGCTTCATAAACCCCAGAATCACAGATAATAAACAGCCTTTAGATCAGGCAAAACAAAGTATAAATGTCCATAGCAGGGTTCTGATCCACCAGGCCTGTGGAGAGACACACAGGCTGGGGAAATGTCCAGCCAGGGGTATTTAAGATTTAATGGCTAGATAGTCCATGCACAGCACTTGCACCTTATATTGATTTGATGTATACTTACCTGTTCAGGATTTAATGGCTAGTTAGCCCAGCACAAACACTTGCACCTTATTGTTTTCATGCCTACCAAATCTATTTAAGATTTAATAGCTGGACATGTTTAGGATGGGACATTTTTTTGACTTGGCATATGGTACATAACACTTCATGTGGCATATGTGTGCATATACCCTTACCATTATGATGAAATCCCTTTTTTAACCCCTTCCCGACCTTTGACGCATACGCTGCGTCATGAAAGTCGGTGCCATTCCGACCCATGACGCAGCATATGCGTCATGGAAAGATCGCGTCCCTGCAGGCCGGGTGAAAGGGTTAACTCCCATTTCACCCGATCTGCAGGGACAGGGGGAGTGGTAGTTTAGCCCAGGGGGGGTGGCTTCACCCCCTCGTGGCTACGATCGCTCTGATTGGCTGTTGAAAGTGAAACTGCCAATCAGAGCGATTTGTAATATTTCACCTAAAAAACTGGTGAAATATTACAATCCAGCCATGGCCGATGCTGCAATATCATCGGCCATGGCTGGAAACACTTATGTGCACCCACCCCACCCCTCCGATCGCCCCCCCAGCCCCCCGATCTGTGGTCCGCTCCCCTCCGTCCTGTGCTCCGCTCCCCCGTCCTCCTGTCCGCTTCCCCGTGCACCAATCACACCCCCTGTGCTGCAATCAAACCCCCCCGCACTCCGATCCCCCCCCCCGCACACAGCGACCCCCCCCGTGCTCCGATCCACCCCCCCCGCACAGCGATCCCTCACCCCGTGCTCCAATCCTTCCCCGTGCTCCAATCCTCCCTCCCGTGTTCCGATCCACCCCCCCATGATCCGATCCACCCCCCCGTGCTCCGACGCCCCCCCGTGCCCTGATCTCCCCCCCCTTATACTTACCTGGCCGCCCGAGGTCCGTCCGTCTTCTTTCCTGGGCGCCGCCATCTTCCAAAATGGCGGGCGCATGTGCAGTGCGCCCGCCGAATCTGCCGGCCGGCAGATTCGTTCCAGAGTGAATTTTGATCACTGAGATATATCCTATCTCAGTGATCAAAATAAAAAAAATAGTAAATGACCCCCCCCTTTGTCACCCCCATAGATAGGGACAATAAAAAAAATAAAGAATTTTTTTTTTTTCACTAAGGTTGGGGTAAGAACTAGGGTTAGGGTTAGGGGTAGGGTTAGGGGTAGGGTTAGGGTTAGGGGTAGGGGTAGGGGTAGGGGTAGGGGTAGGGTTAGGGCTAGGGGTAGGGGTAGGGTTAGGGGTAGGGTTAGGGCTAGGGTTAGGGTTTCGGTATGTGCACACGTATTCTGGTCCTATGCGGATTTTTCCGCAGCGGATTTGAAAAATCCACAGTGCTAAACCGCTGCCGATTTATCGTGGATTTACCGCGGTTTTTCTGCGCATTTCACTGCGGTTTTACAACTGCGATTTTCTATTGGAGCAGTTCTAAAACCGCTGCGGAATCCGCAGAAAGAAGTGACATGCTGCGGAATGTAAACCGCTGCGTTTCCGTGCAGTTTTTCCGCAGCATGAGTACAGCGATTTTTGGTTCCCATAGGTTCACATTGAACTGTAAACTCATGGGAAACTGCTGCGGATCCGCAGCGTTTTCCGCAGCGTGTGCACATACCTTTAGAATTAGGCTATGTGCACACGGTGCGGATTGGCCGCTGCGGATCCGCAGCAGTGTTCCATCGGGTTTACAGTACCATGTAAACATATGGAAAACCAAATCCGCTGTGCCCATGGTGCAGAAAATACCGCGCGGGAACGCTGCGTTGTATTTTCCGCAGCATGCCAATTCTTTGTGCGGATTCCGCAGCGTTTTACACCTGTTCCTCAATAGGAATCCACAGGTGAAATCCGCACAAAAAACACTGGAAATCCACGGTAAATCCACAGGTAAAACGCAGTGCCTTTTACCCGCGGATTTTTCAAAAATGATGCTGAAAAATCTCATACGAATCCGCAACGTTGGCACATAGCCTTAGAGTTGGGTTGGAATTAGGGTTGTGGTTAGGGTTAGGGGTGTGTTGGGGTTAGGGTTGTGGTTAGGGGTGTGTTGGGGTTAGGGTTGTGATTAGGGTTACGGCTACAGTTGGGATAAGGGTTAGGGGTGTGTTGGAGGTAGAATTGAGGGGTTTCCACTGTTTAGGCACTTCAGGGGGTCTCCAAACGCAACATGGCGCCACCATTGATTCCAGCCAATCTTGTATTCAAAAATTCAAATGGTGCTCCCTCACTTCCGAACCCCGACGTGTGCCCAAACAGTGGTTTACCCCCACATATGGGGTACCAGCATACTCAGGACAAACTGCGCAACAATTACTGGGGTCCAATTTCTCCTGTTACCCTTGAGAAAATAAAAAATTGCTTGCTAAAACATCATTTTTGAGGAAAGAAAAATGATTTTTTATTTTCACGGCTCTGCGTTGTAAACGTCTGTGAAGCACTTGGGGGTTCAAAGTGCTCACCACATATCTAGATAAGTTCCTTGGGGGGTCTAGTTTCCAAAATGGGGTCACTTGTGGGGGGTTTCTACTGTTTAGGCACACCAGGGGCTCTGCAAACGCAACGTGACGCCCGCAGACCATTCCATCAAAGTCTGCATTTCAAAAGTCACTACTTCCCTTCTGAGCCCCCACGTGTGCCCAAACAGTGGTTTACCCCCACACATGGGGCATCAGCGTACTCAGGAGAAACTGGACAACAACTTTTGTGGTCCAATTTCTCCTGTAACCCTTGGGAAAATAAAACATTCTGGGCTAAAAAATTATTTTTGAGGAAAGAAAACGTATTTATTATTTTCACGGCTCTGCGTTATAAACTTCTGTAAAGCACTTGGGGGTTGAAAGTGCTCACCACACATCTAGATAAGTTCCTTTGGGGGTCTAGTTTCCAAAATGTGGTCACTTGTGGGGGGTTTCTACTGTTTAGGCACACCAGGGGCTCTGCAAACGCAATGTGACGCCCGCAGACCATTCCATCAAAGTCTGCATTTCAAAAGTCACTACTTCCCTTCTGAGCCCCCACGTGTGCCCAAACAGTGGTTTACCCCCACACATGGGGTATCAGCGTACTCAGGAGAAACTGGACAACAACTTTTGTGGTCCAATTTCTCCTGTAACCCTTGGGAAAATAAAAAATTCTGGGCTATAAAATTATTTTTGAGGAAAGAAAACGTATTTATTATTTTCACGGCTCTGCGTTATAAACTTCTGTAAAGCACTTGGGGGTTGAAAGTGCTCACCACACATCTAGATAAGTTCCTTTGGGGGTCTAGTTTCCAAAATGGGGTCACTTGTGGGGGGTTTCTACTGTTTAGGCACACCAGGGGCTCTGCAAACGCAATGTGACGCCCGCAGACCATTCCATCAAAGTCTGCATTTCAAAAGTCACTACTTCCCTTCTGAGCCCCCACGTGTGCCCAAACAGTGGTTTACCCCCACACATGGGGTATCAGCGTACTCAGGAGAAACTGGACAACAACTTTTGTGGTCCAATTTCTCCTGTAACCCTTGGGAAAATAAAAAATTCTGGGCTAAAAAATTATTTTTGAGGAAAGAAAACGTATTTATTATTTTCACTGCTCTGTGTTATGAACTTCTGTGAAGCACTTGGGGGTTCAAAGTGCTCACCTCACATCTAGATAAGTTCCTTTCGGGGTCTAGTTTCCAAAATGGGGTCACTTGTGGGGGGTTTCTACTGTTTAGCCACATCAGGGGCTCTGCAAACGCAACGTGACGCCCGCAGAGCATTCCATCAAAGTCTGCATTTCAAAACGTCACTACTTCACTTCCGAGCCCCAGCATGTGCCTAAACAGTGGTTTACCCCCACATATGGGGTATCAGCGTACTCAGGAGAAACTGGACAACAACTTTTGGGGTCAAATTTCTCCTGTTACCCTTGGGAAAATAAAAAATTGCGGGCTAAAATTCATTTTTGAGAAAATAATTTTTTTTTTTTATTTTCATGGCTCTGCGTTATAAACTTCTGTGAAGCACTTGAGGGTTCAAAGTGCTCACTACACATCTAGATTAGTTCCTTTGGGGGTCTAGTTTCCAAAATTGGGTAATTTGTGGGGGATCTCCAATGTTTAGGCACACAGGGGCTCTCCAAACGCGACATGGTGTCCGCTAATGATTGGAGATAATTTTCCATTTAAAAAGCCAAATGGCGTGCCTTCCCTTCTGAGCCCTGCCGTGCGCCCAAACAGTGGTTTACCCCCACATATGGGGTATCTGCATACTCAGGACAAACTGGACAACAACATTTGTGGTCCAATTTCTCCTATTACCATTGGCAAAATAGGAAATTCCAGGCTAAAAAATCATTTTTGAGAAAAGAAAAATTATTTTTTATTTTCATGGCTCTGCATTATAAACTTCTGTGAAGCACCTGGGGGTTTAAAGTGCTCAGTATGCATCTAGATAAGTTCCTTGGGGGGTCTAGTTTCCAAAATGGGGTCACTTGTGGGGGAGCTCCATTGCATAGGCACACAGGGGCTCTCCAAATGCGACATGGTGTCCGCTAACAATTGGAGCTAATTTTCCATTCAAAAAGTTAAAAGGCGCGCCTTCCCTTCCGAGCCCTGCCGTGTGCCCAAACAGTGGTTTACCCCCACATATGAGGTATCGGCGTACTCGGGAGAAATTGCTCAACAAATTTTAGGATCCATTTTATCCTATTGCCCATGTGAAAATGAAAAAATTGAGGCGAAAATAAATTTTTTGTGAAAAAAAAGTACTTTTTCATTTTTACGGATCAATTTGTGAAGCACCTGAGGGTTTAAAGTGCTCACTAGGCATCTAGATAAGTTCCTTGGGGGGTCCAGTTTCCAAAATGGGGTCACTTGTGGGGGAGCTCCAATGTTTAAGCACACAGGGTCTCTCCAAACGCGACATGGTGTCCGCTATCGATGGAGATAATTTTTCATTCAAAAAGTCAAATGGCGCTCCTTCCCTTCCGAGCCTTACCATGTGCCCAAACAGTGGTTTACCCCCACATGTGAAGTATCGGTGTACTCAGGAGAAATTGCCAAACAAATTTTAGGATCCATTTTATCCTGTTGTCCATGTGAAAATGAAAAAATTGAGGCTAAAAGAATTTTTTTGTGAAAAAAAAGTACTTTTTCATTTTTACGGATCAATTTGTGAAGCACCTGGGGGTTTAAAGGGCTCACTATGCATCTAGATAAGTTCCTTGGGGCGTCTAGTTTCCAAAATGGGGTCACTTGTGGGGGAGCTCCAATTTTTAGGCACACGGGGGCTCTCCAAATGTGACATGGTGTCCGCTAAAGAGTGCAGCCAATTTTTCATTCAAAAAGTCAAATGGCGCTCCTTCCCTTCCAAGCCCTGCCGTGCGCCCAAACAGTGGTTTACCCCCACATATGAGGTATCAGCGTACTCAGGACAAATTGGACAACAACGTACGTGGTTCAGTTTCTCCTTTTACCATTGGGAAAATAAAAAAATTGTTGCTGAAAAATCATTTTTGTGACTAAAAAGTTAAATGTTCATTTTTTCCTTCCATGTTGCTTCTGCTGCTGTGAAGCACCTGAAGGGTTAATAAACTTCTTGAATGTGGTTTTGTGCACCTTGAGGGGTGCAGTTTTTAGAATGGTGTCACTTTTGGGTATTTTCAGCCATATAGACCCCTCAAACTGACTTCAAATGTGAGGTGGTCCCTAAAAAAAATGGTTTTGTAAATTTCGTTGTAAAAATGAGAAATCGCTGGTCAAATTTTAACCCTTATAACTTCCTAGCAAAAAAAAATTTTGTTTCCAAAATTGTGCTGATGTAAAGTAGACGTGTGGGAAATGTTATTTATTAACTATTTTGTGTCACATAACTCTCTGGTTTAACAGAATAAAAATTCAAAATGTGAAAATTGCGAAATTTTCAAAATTTTCGCCAAATTTCCGTTTTTATCACAAATAAACACAGAATTTATTGACCTAAATTTACCACTAACATGAAGCCCAATATGTCACGAAAAAACAATCTCAGAACCGCTAGGATCCATTGAAGCGTTCCTGAGTTATTACCTCATGAAGGGACACTGGTCAGAATTGCAAAAAACGGCAAGGTCTTTAAGGTCAAAATAGGCTGGGTCATGAAGGGGTTAACATCTTTTTGGGGGTTTTGAGTGAAATGTCCCATTTGCCTTTTTTCCCTCAGTTTTGTTGTGTTGTTCCAATGCGCACAAAGGAAACAAACATGTGTTTAACAAAATCTGTGCGATTGCAATAATTTTCTGAGAGAAATACTTACATTTCTGGAACAGAAACACTTTTGGCCATGACTGTGTGTAAGGCAACATTGAAATTATGGAATGGTTATTACAGTATACACATACAGTGGCGGAAATAAGTATTTGACCCTTTCCTGATTTTGTAAGTTTACCCACTGACACAGATATGAACAGTCTATAATTTTAAGGGTAGGTTAATTTTAACATTGAGAGATAGAATATCAAAAATAAAATACATAAAATCACATTGTTTAAATTATATAAATTTTTTTGTATTTTGCAGTGAGAAATAAGTATTTAATTCCCTTCTAACCATTAAGAGTTCTGACTTCTACAGATCAGTTAGATGCTCCTAATCAACTCATTACCTGCATTAACCCCTTAGTGATGGAGCCAATTTCAGCTTAATGACCAGGCCAATTTTTACAATTCTGACCATTTTCAATTTATGAGGTTATAACTCTGGAACACTTTAATGGATCCCACTGATTCTGAGATGGTTTTTTCGTGACATATTGTACTTTATGTTACTGGTAAAATTTCTTCAATAATACTTGCGCTTATTTATGCAAAAAAAAGGAAATATGGCGAAAATTTTGAAAATTTAGCAATTTTCAAACTTTGAATTTTTATACCCTTAAATCAGATATGTACACAAAATAGTTAATAAATAACATTTCCCACATGTCTACTTTACATCAGCAAAATTTTTGAAACAAAAATTCTTTTGTTAGGAAGTTATAAGGGTTAAGAGTTGACCAGAGATTTCTCATTTTTACAACAAAAGTCACAAAACTATTTATTGTTGTGCAATTTGTCCTGAGTACGCCGATACCCCATATGTGGGGGTAAACCACTGTTTGGGCGTACGGCAGAGCTCAGAAGGGACGGAGCGCCGTTTAGAGAGCTCCTAAACAGTGGAAACACCTCACAAGAGACACCATTTTGGAAACTAGACCCATTAAGGAACTTATCTAGATTTGTGGTGAGCACTTTAAATCCCCAAATGCTTCACAGAAGTTTATAACGCAGAGCTGCAAAAAATAAAAAATCTTATTTTTTCAAGAAAAATTACTTTTTTTTCCCCAAAATTTTTATTTTCACAAGGGTAAGAGGAGAAATTAGATGCCCAAAGTTGTTGTGCAATTTGTCTTGAGTACGCCGATACCCCATATGTGGGGGTAAACCACTGTTTGGGCGCACAGCAGAGCTCAGAAGGAAAGGAGCGCCATTTGACTTTTTCAATGCAGAAATGGCTGGAATTGAGATCAGACGCTATGTCACGTTTGGAAAGCCCCTGATGTGCCAAAACAGGGGAAAAACCCCACAAGTGATACTATTTTGGAAACTATACCCCCCCAAGGAACTTATCCAGATGTGTGGTGAGCACTATGAACCCCCAAGTGCTTCACTGAAGTTTATAACCAAGAGCCTTGAAACAAAAAAAAAATCATGTTCTTTCCACAAAAATTATCTTTTTACCCCCAAATTTTTATTTTCACAAGGGTAACAGGAGAAATTGGACCACCAAAGTTGTGCAATTTATCCTGAGTACTCTGTTACCCCATATGTAAGGGGGACCACTGTTTGGGCGCATGGCAGATCTCGTAATGGAAGGAGCGCCGTTTTGGAAGGCAGATTTTGATAGAATGGTCTGCAGTAGGGTTGAGCGACCTTGACCTTTTTAGAGTCGAGTCGTGTTTCGCGAAACCCGACTATCTTAGAAGTCGAGTCGAGTGGAATCGGCCGATTATCGCGAAAAGTCGGGTATCGACCGAAACACGAAACCCAATGCAAGTCAATGGGGGAGCATAGTCGGCAGTGAGTGGAGGCCAGGAAAACACCTACACTGCCCATTTTAATGGCAAAAACATCCATTCTTGTTACAGAAGCTTGTCAATCGTAATTTAGCTTATAATAATTGGAAGGCATTTGAAATTGGGGGTCATTTGGCTAAAGTTGTGGGGGGTAGGGCTGGTTCAAGTAATTAGTGGGCCCATTAAATCTGGACGACGTCATGGTAGTGGAGCAGGGAGAGGTAAGTATTTCAACTTTGCAAGTGCTGTGATCCTGAGCAAGCAGGGGGGGCCCACTCGTTGGCATTGGCACTGGCACAGGGCCCCTCAAAGTACAGCGGTGTGTTTGCACGGCGGGGGCGCCTCCCACCGGCAGCAACACTTTTGCGTACTATGAGAGGCCCTGTGCCAGTGACGTCGCCAACTAGTATTCCTCCCCCCACCTGATGAAGGAACCTGCACTTTCATCTGCACCTTCCTCTTTGTCCCCGTGTAAGGTGGTATGGTATGCGGGAAGAGGAACCTGACTTTCAGCAGGGTCACAATCTTGCTGTGTAGCGTGCACGGGGAATGTTGCGTTATGGGTCAATGTACCAGCAGACTCATCTATCACTGGCTGGGCAATGGGCAGGATGAGGAGGAAACACAGATATAGGCCCAAAGAATAAAGTTGGCTAAATGCAGTTCAAAATTGGTAACACAGAACTAACCAGGGGGCATTGCAGTGGAGGACAACTGGAATGAGAGGCTGACACAGAGAGTAGGCCCAAAGCAGTAAGTAGTCGAAATGCAGTTCAAAATTGGCAACCGTAGTAAACAGGCGGCACAGTTTTGTTCAGTGGAGGAGAACAGCAAGGAGTGGCAGACACCGATAGTAGGCCCCAACCCAACTAGTAGGCCAAATGCAGTCTAACATTAACAACGACTTAACGAGAGCCTGAAAATGGAATTTCAGGACAGGAAACCAGGAGAACAGCAAGGAGCGGCAGACACTGTTAGTAGGCCCCAAACCAACTAGTACGCCAAATGCAGTTGTTCCATTTAACCACTATTTAACAAGAGCCTGAAGATAGAAGCTCAGGAAAGGCAACCTGGAGAACACTTTGGAGTGGAAGACACCGTCTCTACACCCCATACCCAATTTGTAGGCCTAATGCAGTGTAGTTTCCAACAACTACTAAACGAGAGTCGGAAGACCGAAGCAATGGCGAGGAAACCTGGGGAACACCTTGGAGTGGAACACACCGTCTCTACACCCCATACCCAATTTGTAGGCCTAATGCAGTGTAGTTTTCACCAACTACTAAACGAGAGTAGGAAGATCGAAGCAATGTGGACGAAACCTGGGGAACACCTTGGAGTGTAACACACCGTCTCTCTACACCCCATACCAAATTTGTAGGCCTAATGCAGTGTAGTTTGCAACAACTACTAAACGAGAGTAGGAAGATTGAAGCAATGTGGACGAAACCTGGGGCACACCTTGGGGAGGCAGACACCGTTAGTAGGCCCTACCAAAGTTGTAGCCCCAATGCAGTTTTAAAACAAGCTGAAAACAAGACTATTGACGCTCAGCTTTTTTCAAAGGAACACAGCTGTATTGAGTGGCGCAGACAGACACAGGTAGTAGGCCTTAAGCCAAAAATGTGGCTCACTGCAGCTTAAAAAAGGTTACAGGGGTACACAGGCAGCAGTGGTCTGGTCAGTGTAGGAGTAGTAGAAAGAACGGGCCGCAGACAGGCTTCGAAGGCCTAACATAAAAAAATATTGGGCTGTAGGCACTTTAACATTGGTTCCAGGGGTACACGGGCAGCAGTAGACTGGTCAGTGTAGGAGTAGTAGAAAGAACGGGCCGCAGACAGGCTTCGAAGGCCTAACATAATAAAATATTGGGCTGTAGGCACTTTTAAATAGGTTCCAGGGGTACACAGGCAGCAGTGGTCTGGTCGTTGTAGGAGTAGTAGAAAGAACGGGCCGCAGACAGGATTCGAAGGCCTAACATAAAAAAATATTGGGCTGTATGCACTTTAACATTGGTTCCAGAGGTACACGCGCAGCAGTAGACTGGTCAGTGTAGTAGTAGTAGAAGCAACGGGCCGCAGACAGGCTTCGAAGGCCTAACATGATAAAATATTGGGCTGTAGGCAATTTAACATTGGTTCCAGGGGTACACGGGCAGCAGTAGACTGGTCAGTGTAGCAGTAGTAGAAAGAACGGGCTGCAGACAGGCTTCGAAGGCCTAACATAAAAAAATATTGGGCTGTAGGCACTTTAACATTGGTTCCAGGGGTACACGGGCAGCAGTAGACTGGTCAGTGTAGGAGTAGTAGAAAGAACAGGCCGCAGACAGGCTTCGAAGGAGTAACATAATAAAATATTGGGCTGTAGGCACTTTTAAATAGGTTCCAGGGGTACACAGGCAGCAGTTGTCTGGTCAGTGTAGGAGTAGTGGAAAGAACGGGCCGCAGACAGGCTTCGAAGGCCTAACATAAAAGAAATTGGGCTGTAGGCACTTTAACATTGGTTCCAGGGGTACACGGGCAGCAGTAGACTGGTCAGTGTAGTAGTAGAAGAAAGAACGGGCCGCAGACAGGCTTCGAAGGCCTAACATAATAAAATATTGGGCTGTAGGCACTTTAACATTGGTTCCAGGGGTACACGGGCAGCAGTAGACTGGTCAGTGTAGTAGTAGTAGAAAGAACGGGCCGCAGACAGGCTTCGAAGGCCTAACATAATAAAATATTGGGCTGTAGGCACTTTTAAATAGGTTCCAGGGGTACACAGGCAGCAGTGGTCTGGTCAGTGTAGGAGTAGTAGAAAGAACGGGCCGCAGACAGGCTTCGAAGGCCTAACATAAAAAAATATTGGGCTGTAGGCACTTTAACATTGGTTCCAGGGGTACACGGGCAGCAGTAGACTGGTCAGTGTAGTAGTAGTAGAAACAACGGGCCGAAGACAGGCTTCGAAGGCCTAACATAATAAAATATTGGGCTGCAGGCACTTTAACATTGGTTCCAGGGGTACACGGGCAGCAGTAGACTGGTCAGTGTAGTAGTAGTAGAAAGAACGGGCCGCAGACAGGCTTCGAAGACCTAACATGAAAAAATATTGGGCTGTAGGCACTTTAACATTGGTTCCAGGGGTACACGGGCAGAAGTAGACTGGTCAGTGTAGGAGTAGTAGAAAGAAAGGGCCGCAGACAGGCTTCGAAGGCCTAACATAATAAAATATAGGGCTGTAGGCACTTTTAAATAGGTTCCAGGGGTACACGGGCAGCAGTAGACTGGTCAGTGTAGTAGTAGAAGAAAGAACAGGCCACAGACAGGCTTCGAAGGCCTAACATAATAAAATATTGGGCTGTAGGCACTTTAACATTGGTTCCAGGGGTACACGGGCAGAAGTAGACTGGTCAGTGTAGGAGTAATAGAAAGAAAGGGCCGCAGACAGGCTTCGAAGGCCTAACATAATAAAATATAGGGCTGTAGGCACTTTTAAATAGGTTCCAGGGGTACACGGGCAGCAGCAGACTGGTCAGTGTAGTAGTAGAAGAAAGAACAGGCCGCAGACAGGCTTCGAAGGCCTAACATAATAAAATATTGGGCTGTAGGCACTTTAACATTGGTTCCAGGGGTACACGGGCAGCAGTAGACTGGTCAGTGTAGTAGTAGTAGAAAGAACGGGCCGCAGACAGGCTTCGAAGGCCTAACATAAAAAAATATTGGGCTGTAGGCACTTTAACATTGGTTCCAGGGGTACACGGGCAGCAGTAGACTGGTCAGTGTAGTAGTAGTAGAAAGAACGGGCCGCAGACAGGCTTCGAAGGCCTAACATAATAAAATATTGGGCTGTAGGCACTTTAACATTGGTTCCAGGGCTACACGGGCAGCAGTAGACTGGTCAGTGTAGTAGTAGTAGAAAGAACGGGCCGCAGACAGGCTTCGAAGGCCTAACATAATAAAATATTGGGCTGTAGGCACTTTAACATTGGTTCCAGGGGTACACGGGCAGCAGTAGACTGGTCAGTGTAGTAGTAGTAGAAAGAACGGGCCGCAGACAGGCTTCGAAGGCCTAACATTCTAAAATATTGGGCTGTAGGCACTTTAACATTGGTTCCAGGGGTATACGGGCAGCAGTAGACTGGTCAGTGTAGTAGTAGTAGAAAGAACGGGCCGCAGACAGGCTTCGAAGGCCTAACATAAAAAAATATTGGGCTGTAGGCACTTTAACATTGGTTCCAGGGGTACACGGGCAGCAGTAAACTGGTCAGTGTAGTAGTAGTAGAAAGAACGGGCCGCAGACAGGCTTCGAAGGCCTAACAATAAAAAATATTGGGCTGTAGGCACTTTAACATTGGTTCCAGGGGTACACGGGCAGCAGTAGACTGGTCAGTGTAGTAGTAGTAGAAAGAACGGGCCGCAGACAGGCTTCGAAGGCCTAACATAATAAAATATTGGGCTGTAGGCACTTTAACATTGGTTCCAGGGGTACACGGGCAGCAGTAGACTGGTCAGTGGAGGCCTAGTGGAAGGAGGAACCGCAGACAGGCTTCGAAGGCGTAACATAATAAAATTGGACAGGCTGTAGGCACTTTCTAATTGGTTCCAGGGGTACACGGGCAGCAGTAGACAGGTCAGTGGAGGCCTAGTGGAAGGAGGGACCGCAGACAGGCTTTGAAGGCCTAACATAATAAGATCGGACAGGCTGTAGGCACTTTCTAATTGGTTCCAGGGGTACACGGGCAGCAGTGGTATGGTCAGTGGAGGCCTAGTGGAAGGAGGGACCGCAGACAGGCTTCGAAGGCCTAACATAATAAAATTGGACTGGCTGTAGGCACTTTCTAATTGGTTCCAGGGGTACACGGGCAGCAGTAGACAGGTCAGTGGAGGCCTAGTGGAAGGAGGGACCGCAGACAGGCTTCGAAGGCCTAACATAATAAAATTGGACAGGCTGTAGGCACTTTCTAATTGGTTCCAGGGGTACACGGGCAGCAGTAGACAGGTCAGTGGAGGCCTAGTGGAAGGAGGGACCGCAGACAGGCTTCGAAGGCCTAACATAATAAAATTGGACAGGCTGTAGGCACTTTCTAATTGGTTCCAGGGGTACACGGGCAGCAGTGGTATGGTCAGTGGAGGCCTAGTTGAAGGAGGGACCGCAGACAGGCTTCGAAGGCCTAACATAAAAAAATATTGGGCTGTAGGCACTTTAACATTGGTTCCAGGGGTACACAGGCAGCAGTAGACTGGTCAGTGTAGTAGTAGTAGAAAGAACGGGCCGCAGACAGGCTTCGAAGGCCTAACATAAAAAAATATTGGGCTGTAGGCACTTTAACATTGGTTCCAGGGGTACACGGGCAGCAGTAGACTGGTCAGTGTAGTAGTAGTAGAAAGAACGGGCCGCAGACAGGCTTCGAAGGCCTAACATAAAAAAATCAGACAGGCTGTAGGCACTTTCTAATTGGTTCCAGGGGTACACGGGCAGCAGTAGACAGGTCAGTGGAGGCCTAGTGGAAGGAGAAACCGCAGACAGGCTTCGAAGGCGTAACATAATAAAATTGGACAGGCTGTAGGCACTTTCTAATTGGTTCCAGGGGTACACGGGCAGCAGTAGACAGGTCAGTGGAGGCCTAGTGGAAGGAGGGACCGCAGACAGGCTTCGAAGGCCTAACATAATAAGATCAGACAGGCTGTAGGCACTTTCTAATTGGTTCCAGGGGTACACGGGCAGCAGTGGTATGGTCAGTGGAGGCCTAGTGGAAGGGAGGACCGCAGACAGGCTTCGAAGGCCTAACATAATAAAATTGGACAGGCTGTAGGCACTTTCTAATTGGTTCCAGGGGTACACGGGCAGCAGTAGACAGGTCAGTGGAGGCCTAGTGGAAGGAGGGACCGCAGACAGGCTTCGAAGGCCTAACATAATAAAATTGGACAGGCTGTAGGCACTTTCTAATTGGTTCCAGGGGTACACGGGCAGCAGTGGTATGGTCAGTGGAGGCCTAGTGGAAGGAGGGACCGCAGACAGGCTTCGAAGGCCTAACATAATAAAATATTGGGCTGTAGGCACTTTTAAATAGGTTCCAGGGGTACACGGGCAGCAGTAGACTGGTCAGTGTAGTAGTAGTAGAATGAACGGGCCGCAGACAGGCTTCGAAGGCCTAACATAATAAAATATTGGGCTGTAGGCACTTTAACATTGGTTCCAGGGGTACACGGGCAGCAGTAGACTGGTCAGTGTAGTAGTAGTAGAAAGAACGGGCCGCAGACAGGCTTCGAATGCCTAACATAAAAAAATATTGGGCTGTAGGCACTTTAACATTGGTTCCAGGGGTACACGGGCAGCAGTAGACTGGTCAGTGTAGTAGTAGTAGAAAGAACGGGCCGCAGACAGGCTTCGAAGGCCTAACATAATAAAATATTGGGCTGTAGGCACTTTAACATTGGTTCCAGGGGTACACGGGCAGCAGTAGACTGGTCAGTGTAGTAGTAGTAGAAAGAACGGGCCGCAGACAGGCTTCGAAGGCCTAACATAATAAAATATTTGGCTGTAGGCACTTTTAAATAGGTTCCAGGGGTACACAGGCAGCAGTGGTCTGGTCAGTGTAGGAGTAGTAGAAAGAACGGGCCGCAGACAGGCTTTGAAGGCCTAACATAAAAAAATATTGGGCTGTAGGCACTTTAACATTGGTTCCAGGGGTACACGGGCAGCAGTAGACTGGTCAGTGTAGTAGTAGTAGAAAGAACGGGCCGCAGACAGGCTTCGAAGGCCTAACATAATAAAATATTGGGCTGTAGGCACTTTAACATTGGTTCCAGGGGTACACGGGCAGCAGTAGACTGGTCAGTGTAGGAGTAGTAGAAAGAACGGGCCGCAGACAGGCTTCGAAGGCCTAACATAATAAAATATTGGGCTGTAGGCACTTTTAAATAGGTTCCAGGGGTACACAGGCAGCAGTGGTCTGGTCAGTGTAGGAGTAGTAGAAAGAACGGGCCGCAGACAGGCTTCGAAGGCCTAACATAATAAAATATTGGGCTGTAGGCACTTTAACATTGGTTCCAGGGGTACACGGGCAGCAGTAGACTGGTCAGTGTAGGAGTAGTAGAAAGAACGGGCCGCAGACAGGCTTCGAAGGCCTAACATAATAAAATATTGGGCTGTAGGCACTTTTAAATAGGTTCCAGGGGTACACAGGCAGCAGTTGTCTGGTCAGTGTAGGAGTAGTAGAAAGAACGGGCCGCAGACAGGCTTCGAAGGCCTAACATAAAAAAAATTGGGCTGTAGGCACTTTAACATTGGTTCCAGGGGTACACGGGCAGCAGTAGACTGGTCAGTGTAGTAGTAGTAGTAGAAAGAACGGGCCGCAGACAGGCTTCGAAGGCCTAACATAATAAAATATTGGGCTGTAGGCACTTTATCATTGGTTCCAGGGGTACACGGGCAGCAGTAGACTGGTCAGTGTAGTAGTAGTAGAAAGAACGGGCCGCAGACAGGCTTCGAAGGCCTAACATAATAAAATACAGGGCTGTAGGCACTTTTAAATAGGTTCCAGGGGTACACGGGCAGCAGTAGACTGGTCAGTGTAGTAGTAGAAGAAAGAACAGGCCGCAGACAGGCTTCGAAGGCCTAACATAATAAAATATTGGGCTGTAGGCACTTTAACATTGGTTCCAGGGTTACACGGGCAGCAGTAGACTGGTCAGTGTAGTAGTAGTAGAAAGAACGGGCCGCAGACAGGCTTCGAAGGCCTAACATAAAAAAATATTGGGCTGTAGGCACTTTAACATTGGTTCCAGGGGTACACGGGCAGCAGTAGACTGGTCAGTGTAGTAGTAGTAGAAAGAACGGGCCACAGACAGGCTTCGAAGGCCTAACATAATAAAATATTGGGCTGTAGGCACTTTAACATTGGTTCCAGGGGTACACGGGCAGCAGTAGACTGGTCAGTGTAGTAGTAGTAGAAAGAACGGGCCGCAGACAGGCTTCGAAGGCCTAACATAATAAAATATTGGGCTGTAGGCACTTTAACATTGGTTCCAGGGGTACACGGGCAGCAGTAGACTGGTCAGTGTAGTAGTAGTAGAAAGAAAGGGCCGCAGACAGGCTTCGAAGGCCTAACATAATAAAATATTGGGCTGTAGGCACTTTAACATTGGTTCCAGGGGTACACGGGCAGCAGTAGACTGGTCAGTGTAGTAGTAGTAGAAAGAACGGGCCGCAGACAGGCTTCGAAGGCCTAACATAAAAAAATATTGGGCTGTAGGCACTTTAACATTGGTTCCAGGGGTACACGGGCAGCAGTAGACTGGTCAGTGTAGTAGTAGTAGAAAGAACGGGCCGCAGACAGGCTTCGAAGGCCTAACATAAAAAAATATTGGGCTGTAGGCACTTTAACATTGGTTCCAGGGGTACACGGGCAGCAGTAGACTGGTCAGTGTAGTAGTAGTAGAAAGAACGGGCCGCAGACAGGCTTCGAAGGCCTAACATAATAAAATATTGGGCTGTAGGCACTTTAACATTGGTTCCAGGGGTACACGGGCAGCAGTAGACTGATCAGTGTAGTAGTAGTAGAAAGAACGGGCCGCAGACAGGCTTCGAAGGCCTAACATAAAAAAATATTGGGCTGTAGGCACTTTAACATTGGTTCCAGGGGTACACAGGCAGCAGTAGACTGGTCAGTGTAGTAGTAGTAGACAGAACGGGCCGCAGACAGGCTTCGAAGGCCTAACATAAAAAAATATTGGGCTGTAGGCACTTTCTAATTGGTTCCAGGGGCACACAGGCAGCAGTAGACTGGTCAGTGTAGTAGTAGTAGAAAGAACGGGCCGCAGACAGGCTTCGAAGGCCTAACATAAAAAAATCAGACAGGCTGTAGGCACTTTCTAATTGGTTCCAGGGGTACACGGGCAGCAGTAGACAGGTCAGTGGAGGCCTAGTGGAAGGAGGAACCGCAGACAGGCTTCGAAGGCGTAACATAATAAAATTGGACAGGCTGTAGGCACTTTCTAATTGGTTCCAGGGGTACACGGGCAGCAGTAGACAGGTCAGTGGAGGCCTAGTGGAAGGAGGGACCGCAGACAGGCTTCGAAGGCCTAACATAATAAGATCAGACAGGCTGTAGGCACTTTCTAATTGGTTCCAGGGGTACACGGGCAGCAGTGGTATGGTCAGTGGAGGCCTAGTGGAAGGAGGGACCGCAGACAGGCTTCGAAGGCCTAACATAATAAAATTGGACAGGCTGTAGGCACTTTCTAATTGGTTCCAGGGGTACACGGGCAGCAGTAGGCAGGTCAGTGGAGGCCTAGTGGAAGGAGGGACCGCAGACAGGCTTCGAAGGCCTAACATAATAAAATTGGACAGGCTGTAGGCACTTTCTAATTGGTTCCAGGGGTACACGGGCAGCAGTAGACAGGTCAGTGGAGGCCTAGTGGAAGGAGGGACCGCAGACAGGCTTCGAAGGCCTAACATAATAAAATCGGACAGGCTGTAGGCACTTTCTAATTGGTTCCAGGGGTACACGGGCAGCAGTGGTATGGTCAGTGGAGGCCTAGTGGAAGGAGGGACCGCAGACAGGCTTCGAAGGCCTAACATAATAAAATATTGGGCTGTAGGCACTTTTAAATAGGTTCCAGGGGTACACGGGCAGCAGTAGACTGGTCAGTGTAGTAGTAGTAGAATGAACGGGCCGCAGACAGGCTTCGAAGGCCTAACATAATAAAATATTGGGCTGTAGGCACTTTAACATTGGTTCCAGGGGTACACGGGCAGCAGTAGACTGGTCAGTGTAGTAGTAGTAGAAAGAACGGGCCGCAGACAGGCTTCGAAGGCCTAACATAATAAAATATTGGGCTGTAGGCACTTTAACATTGGTTCCAGGGGTACACGGGCAGCAGTAGACTGGTCAGTGTAGTAGTAGTAGAAAGAACGGGCCGCAGACAGGCTTCGAAGGCCTAACATAATAAAATATTTGGCTGTAGGCACTTTTAAATAGGTTCCAGGGGTACACAGGCAGCAGTGGTCTGGTCAGTGTAGGAGTAGTAGAAAGAACGGGCCGCAGACAGGCTTTGAAGGCCTAACATAAAACAATATTGGGCTGTAGGCACTTTAACATTGGTTCCAGGGGTACACGGGCAGCAGTAGACTGGTCAGTGTAGTAGTAGTAGAAAGAACGGGCCGCAGACAGGCTTCGAAGGCCTAACATAATAAAATATTGGGCTGTAGGCACTTTAACATTGGTTCCAGGGGTACACGGGCAGCAGTAGACTGGTCAGTGTAGGAGTAGTAGAAAGAACGGGCCGCAGACAGGCTTCGAAGGCCTAACATAATAAAATATTGGGCTGTAGGCACTTTAACATTGGTTCCAGGGGTACACGGGCAGCAGTAGACTGGTTAGTGTAGTAGTAGTAGAAACAACGGGCCGCAGACAGGCTTCGAAGGCCTAACATAATAAAATATTGGGCTGTAGGCACTTTAACATTGGTTCCAGGGGTACACGGGCAGCAGTAAACTGGTCAGTGTAGGAGTAGTAGAAAGAACGGGCCGCAGACAGGCTTCGAAGGCCTAACATAAAAAAAATTGGGCTGTAGGCACTTTACCATTGGTTCCAGGGGTACACGGGCAGCAGTAGACTGGTCAGTGTAGTAGTAGTAGACAGAACGGGCCGCAGACAGGCTTCGAAGGCCTAACATAATAAAATATTGGGCTGTAGGCACTTTAACATTGGTTCCAGGGGTACACGGGCAGCAGTAGACTGGTCAGTGTAGTAGTAGTAGAAAGAACGGGCCGCAGACAGGCTTCGAAGGCCTAACATAAAAAAATATTGGGCTGTAGGAACTTTAACATTGGTTCCAGGGGTACACGGGCAGCAGTAGACTGGTCAGTGTAGGAGTAGTAGAAAGAACGGGCCGCAGACAGGCTTCGAAGGCCTAACATAAAAAAATATTGGGCTGTAGGCACTTTAACATTGGTTCCAGGGGTACACGGGCAGCAGTAGACTGGTCAGTGTAGCAGTAGTAGAAAGAACGGGCCGCAGACAGGCTTCGAAGGCCTAACATAAAAAATTATTGGGCTGTAGGCACTTTAACATTGGTTCCAGGGGTACACGGGCAGCAGTAGACTGGTCAGTGTAGTAGTAGTAGAAAGAACGTGCCGCAGACAGGCTTCGAAGACCTAACATAAAAAAAACAGACAGGCTATAGGCACTTTCTAATTGGTTCCAGGGGTACACGGGCAGCAGTAGACAGGTCAGTGGAGGCCTAGTGGAAGGAGGGACCGCAGACAGGCTTCGAAGGCGTAACATAATAAAATTGGACAGGCTGTAGGCACTTTCTAATTGGTTCCAGGGGTACACGGGCAGCAGTAGACAGGTCAGTGGAGGCCTAGTGGAAGGAGGGACCGCAGACAGGCTTCGAAGGCCTAACATAATAAAATCGGACAGGCTGTAGGCACTTTCTAATTGGTTCCAGGGGTACACGGGCAGCAGTGGTATGGTCAGTGGAGGCCTAGTGGAAGGAGGGACCGCAGACAGGCTTCGAAGGCCTAACATAATAAAATTGGACAGGCTGTAGGCACTTTCTAATTAGTTCCAGGGGTACACGGGCAGCAGTGGTATGGTCAGTGGAGGCCTAGTGGAAGGAGTAACCGCAGACAGGCTTCGAAGGCCTAATATAATAAAATCGGACAGGCTGTAGGCACTTTATAATTGGTTCCAGGGGTACACGGGCAGCAGTGGTATGGTCAGTGGAGGCCTAGTGAAAGGAGGGACCGCAGACAGGCTTCGAAGGCCTAACATAAAAAAATATTGGGCTGTAGGCACTTTAACATTGGTTCCAGGGGTACACGGGCAGCAGTAGACTGGTCAGTGTAGTAGTAGTAGAAAGAAGGGCCGCAGACAGGCTTCGAAGGCCTAACATAAAAAAATATTGGGCTGTAGGCACTTTAACATTGGTTCCAGGGGTACACGGGCAGCAGTAGACTGGTCAGTGTAGTATTAGTAGAAAGAACGGGCCGCAGACAGGCTTCGAAGGCCTAACATAAAAAAATCGCACAGGCTGTAGGCACTTTCTAATTGGTTCCAGGGGTACACGGTCAGCAGTAGACAGGTCAGTGGAAGCCTAGTGGAAGGAGGGACCGCAGACAGGCTTCGAAGGCGTAACATAATAAAATTGGACAGGCTGTAGGCACTTTCTAATTGGTTCCAGGGGTACACGGGCAGCAGTCGACAGGTCAGTGGAGGCCTAGTGGAAGGAGGGACCGCAGACAGGCTTCGAAGGCCTAACATAATAAAATCGGACAGGCTGTAGGCACTTTCTAATTGGTACCAGGGGAACACGGGCAGCAGTGGTATGGTCAGTGGAGGCCTAGTGGAAGGACGGACCGCAGACAGGCTTCGAAGGCTTAACATAATAAAATTGGACAGGCTGTAGGCACTTTCTAATTGGTTCCAGGGGTACACGGGCAGCAGTAGACAGGTCAGTGGAGGCCTAGTGGAAGGAGGGACCGCAGACAGGCTTCGAAGGCCTAACATAATAAAATTGGACAGGCTGTAGGCACTTTCTAATTGGTTCCAGGGGTACACGGGCAGCAGTAGACAGGTCAGTGGAGGCCTAGTGGAAGGAGGGACCGCAGACAGGCTTCGAAGGCCTAACATAATAAAATCGGACAGGCTGTAGGCACTTTCTAATTGGTTCCAGGGGTACACGGGCAGCAGTGGTATGGTCAGTGGAGGCCTAGTGGAAGGCGGGACCGCAGACAGGCTTCGAAGGCCTAACATAATAAAATCGGACAGGCTGTAGGCACTTTCTAATTGGTTCCAGTGGTACACGGTCAGCAGTGGTATGGTCAGTGGAGGCCTAGTGGAAGGAGGGACCGCAGACAGGCTTCGAAGGCCTAACATAATAAAATTGGACAGGCTGTAGGCACTTTCTAATTGGTTCCAGGGGTACACGGGCAGCAGTGGTATGGTCAGTGGAGGCCTAGTGGAAGGAGGGACCGCAGACAGGCTTCGAAGGCCTAACATAATAAAATCGGACAGGCTGTAGGCACTTTCTAATTGGTTCCAGGGGTACACGGGCAGCAGTGGTATGGTCAGTGGAGGCCTAGTGGAAGGAGGGACCGCAGACAGGCTTCGAAGGCCTAACATAATAAATTTGGACAGGCTGTAGGCACTTTCTAATTGGTTCCAGGGGTACACGGGCAGCAGTAGACAGGTCAGTGGAGGCCTAGTGGAAGGAGGGACCGCAGACAGGCTTCGAAGGCCTAACATAATAAAATTGGACAGGCTGTAGGCACTTTCTAATTGGTTCCAGGGGTACACGGGCAGCAGTGGCATGGTCAGTGGAGGCCTAGTGGAAGGAGGGACCGCAGACAGGCTTCGAAGGCCTAACATAATAAAATTGGACAGGCTGTAGGCACTTTCTAATTGGTTCCAGGGGTACACGGGCAGCAGTAGACAGGTCAGTGGAGGCCTAGTGGAAGGAGGGACCGCAGACAGGCTTTGAAGGTCTAACATAATAAAATTGGGCTGGCTGTAGGCAATTTAAAATTGGTTCCAAGGGGTACACGGGCAGCAGTGGTCTGGTCAGCGGAGGCCGATTGTAATGAGTGTCTGCCAGTTAGTAGTCCAAAACAATAAATAAATGTGAATGTCTCGCATTAAAACAAAACGAAAACACTAAAGGGTGCAATCATTAGGTACAGGGGTGGGATCCTCTGCGTAGTTTCAGACCTACTAATTTGGCGCAAATGGTACTGACTATGTTAAGTACCATCATACATGTCAACACAATGGTATTGTCAGTGGCAGGAATGGAAGGATGTCAGCGCATAGACTAAACATTGGTGGAAGTGTGAGAGATAACTGTGGAAGTGGTAGAGCAATGTTTGACCTGGGGGTGGGTGAACTCTCTTGTGGCCGGCGGTACAGGCCCAGGGCCCCTCATGTTACAACAGTGTGTCTGACGTTGGGTGCGCACACCACCGCCAGAGACACTTTATAGTACTATGAGGGACCCAGTGGCAGTGCTGTCGACCAAAAGAGGGCACACCCACCTCTTCTGACAAACAGCACTCTCACGGGTGCTTGCGCCAAGTTGCGATACCACGGCCCCGTGTGGGGAGTTTGGCCATTTAGGGAGGTGTAAACATGTTGTATGCTGGACAATCAGCTGCAGCAAATTAAGACATTAGAAATGTAATTCACAGTAGTCCACAGGCAAGAGCTTTTCATAGGAAAGCTAGGTGTCGGCCGGGCAAGGTGGGGCAAAAGAATTCGAAATCCAGTTGTGGTTCATTTTAATGAAGGTTAGATCATCAACATTTTGGGTAGCCAGACGAGTCCTTTTTTCAGTTAATATTGAACCTGCAGCACTGAATACTCTTTCTGATAGGACACTAGCTGCCGGGCAAGCAAGCTCCTGCAATGCATATTCTGCCAATTCTGGCCAGGTGTCTAATTTGGATGCCCAGTAATCAAATGGGAATGACGGTTGAGGGAGAACATCGATAAGGGATGAAAAATAGTTTGTGACCATACTGGACAAATGTTGTCTCCTGTCACTTTCAATTGATGCAGCAGTATCTGTCCTGTCTGCGGTCATAGCAAAATCACTCCACAACCTGGTCAGAAAACCCCTCTGTCCAACGCCACTTCTGATGTGTGCACCCCTAATACTCCTGGTCTGCTGCCCCCTGGAGCTCGTGTGAGAATGATCACGGGCGCTGTGTGCTGGGAATGCCTGAAGCAAACGGTCAACAAGAGTTGTTTGTTTGGTTGCTAATATTAGTTCCAAGTTCTCATGTGGCATTATATTTTGCAATTTGCCTTTACAGCGAGGATCAAGGAGGCAGGCCAACCAGTAATCGTCATCGTTCATCATTTTAGTAATGCATGTGTCCCTTTTGAGGATACGTAAGGCATAATCCGCCATGTGGGGCAAAGTTCCAGTTGTCAAATCTGCGGTTGTGATTGGTTGAGGGGCAGTTTCAGGCAAATCTACGTCACTTGTGTCCCTCAAAAAACCAGAACCCAGCCTTGCCACACAACCAATTTCCAGTTCCCCCGGGAAAGCTACCTCATTAAAAATATACTCATCCCCATCATCCTCCTCGTCCTCCACCTCCTCTTCGCCCGCTAACTCGTCCTGTACAGTGCCCTGACCAGACAATGGCTGACTGTCATCAAGGCTTTCCTCTTCCTCTGGTGCAGACGCCTGATCCTTTATGTGCGTCAAACTTTGCATCAGCAGACACATTAGAGGGATGCTCATGCTTATTATGGCGTTGTCTGCACTAACCAGCCGTGTGCATTCCTCAAAACACTGAAGGACTTGACACATGTCTTGTATCTTCGACCACTGCACACCTGACAGCTCCATGTCTGCCATCCTACTGCCTGCCCGTGTATGTGTATCCTCCCACAAAAACATAACAGCCCGCCTCTGTTCGCACAGTCTCTGAAGCATGTGCAGTGTTGAGTTCCACCTTGTTGCAACATCTATGATTAGGCGATGCTGGGGAAGGTTCAAAGACCGCTGATAGGTCTGCATACGGCTGGAGTGTACAGGCGAACGGTGGATATGTGAGCAAAGTCCACGCACTTTGAGGAGCAGGTCGGAGAACCCAGGATAAGTTTTCAATAAGCACTGCACCACCAGGTTTAAGGTGTGAGCCAGGCAAGGAATGTGTTTCAGTTGGGAAAGGGAGATGGCAGCCATGAAATTCCTTCCGTTATCACTCACTACCTTGCCTGCCTCAATATCTACTGTGCCCAGCCACGACTGCGTTTCTTGCTGGAAGAACTCGGACATAACTGCCGCGGTGTGTCTGTTGTCGCCCAAACACTTCATAGCCAATACAGCCTGCTGATGTTTGCCAGTAGCTGGCCCATAATGGGACAACTGGTGTGCAACAGTGTCAGCTGCCGATGGAGTGGTTGGGCGACTGCGGTCTGTGGAAGAGCTCTCGCTTCTGCAGGAGGACGAGGAGGAGGAGGAGGGGGTGCGAACGCCTACAGCCAACTGTTTCCTAGACCGTGGGCTAGGCACAACTGTCCCGAAATTGATGTCCCCTGTGGACCCTGCATCCACCACATTCACCCAGTGTGCCGTGATGGACACGTAACGTCCCTGGCCATGCCTACTGGTCCATGCATCTGTAGTCAGGTGCACCTTTGTACTCACAGATTGCCTGAGTGCATGGACGATGCGCTGTTTAACATGCTGGTGCAGGGCTGGTATGGCTTTTCTGGAAAAAAGTGTCGACTGGGTAGCTCGTAGCGTGGTTCAGCGTACTCCATCAGGGCTTTGAAAGCTTCGCTTTCAACTAACCGGTAGGGCATCATCTCTAACGAGATTAGTCTAGCTATGTGGGCGTTAAAACCCTGTGTACGTGGATGCAAGGATAAGTACTTCCTTTTTCTAACCAGAGTCTCATGTAGGGTGAGCTGGACTGGAGAGCTGGAGATCGTGGAACTAGTGGGTGTGCCGGTGGACATGGCAGACTGAGAGACGGTTGTAGACGGTATTGTTTCCGCCGGTGCCCTAGATGCAGTATTTCCTCCTACAAAACTGGTGATTCCCTGACCCTGACTGCTTTGGGCTGGCAAAGAAACCTGCACAGATACTGCCGGTGGTGCGGAAAATGGTGGCCTTACAGTGACGGAAGGGATGTTGCGTTGCTGACTAGCTTCATTGGCCGAGGGTGCTACAACCTTAAGGGACATTTGGTAGTTAGTCCAGGCTTGCAAATGCATGGTGGTTAAATGTCTATGCATGCAACTTGTATTGAGACTTTTCAGATTCTGACCTCTGCTTAAGCTAGTTGAACATTTTTGACAGATGACTTTGCGCTGATCATTTGGATGTTGTTTAAAAAAATGCCAGACTGCACTCTTCCTAGCATCGGATCCCTTTTCAGGAATTGCAAACTGAGCTTTAACCGGATGTCCTCCAACAGGTTTTGGCTTTGCCACGCGTTTTGGGCCAGATAGGGGCCCGGCAGATGGAACCTGTTGCGATGTTGATGCCTGCTGCGGCCCCTCCTCCACCTCCGCTTCAGAACTACTGCCGCCTGCACCCTGTTCCCCCAATGGCTGCCAATCGGGGTCAACAACTGGGTCATCTATAACCTCCTCTTCTAGCTCGTGTGCAACTTCGTCTGTGTCACCGTGTCGGTCGGTGGTATTGCGTTCGTGACGGGGCACCATAGTCTCATCAGGGTCTGATTGTGGATCAGTACCCTGAGAGGGCAATGTTGTGGTCTGAGTCAAAGGACCAGCATAGTAGTCTGGCTGTGGCTGTGCATCAGTGCACTCCATGTCAGAATCTACTTGTAATGGGCATGGCCTGTTAACTGTTTCACTTTCTAAGCCAGGGACGGTATGTGTAAAGAGCTCCATGGAGTAACCCGTTGTGTCGCCTGCTGCATCCTTCTCTCTTGTTGTTTTTGCTGAAGAGGACAAGGAAGCGACTTGTCCCTGACCGTGAACATCCACAAACGACGCGCTGCTTTTACATTTACCAGTTTCAGAAGAGGAGGCAAAAGAGCTAGAGGCTGAGTCAGCAAGGTAAGCCAAAACTTGCTGTTGCTGCTCCGGCTTTAAAAGCGGTTTTCCTACTCCCAGAAAAGAGAGCGTTCGAGGCCTTGTGTAGCCAGACGACGAACCTGGCTCCACAGCTCCAGACTTAGGTGGAATAATTTTTTTCCCACGACCACCTGATGCTCCACTACCACTACCATCATTACCAGCTGACAATGAACGCCCACGGCCACGACCTCTTGCACCAGACTTCCTCATTGTTTTAAAAACTTAACCAAAGTAACTTTATTTGTTGCTGTCAACCAACTTACACGGTGAGCTATAACTTCAGTATGATTTCGATATCCCTTTACAGGTTGGGGAGACCGCAAGGAAAATCAGGCACAATGTTACACACTCTGTTTTCTGTGGCACCAAATCACAGAGATGCCACACACGCAGGACTGTCACTCAAGCACAAATGTCAATATTAATCTCCCATTTTTTTTTTCAGGGAGAATTTAGAAACAAAATAAAATAAAATGATTTTTTTCAGCAAGAATTTAGAAACCAAATAAAATAAAATGATTTTTTCAGGGAGAATTTAGAAACCAAATAATAAAAAAAAAGGCTTTCTATGGCCCACTGAGTGAGAGATGGCACACCCAGGAGTCAAGACTGGCACACAAGCAGAAAGGGCAATATTATTCTCCCACTGATTTTTTTTTTTTTTCAGGGAGACTTTAGAAACAAAATAAAATAAAATGATTTTTTCAGGAAGAATTTAGAAACCAAATAAAATAAAATGATTTTTTCAGGGAGAATTTAGAAACCAAATAAAAAAAAATAGGCTTTCTATGGCCCACTGAGTGAGAGATGGCACACACAGGAGTCAGGAGTGGCACACAAGCCCAGAGGCCAATATTTATCTCCCACTGATTGATTTATTGATTTTTTCAGGTAGAATTTAGAACCCAAAACAACCAAAAAAATAAATAGGCTTTCTATCTTTCTATGGCCCACTATTTGAGAGAGAGAGATGGCACACCCAGTAGTCAAGACTGGCACACAAGCAGAAAGGGCAATATTAATCTCCCACTGATTTTTTTTTTTCAGGGAGACTTTAGAAACAAAATAAAATAAAATTATTTTTTCAGGGAGAATTTAGAAACCAAATAAAATAAAATGATTTTTTCAGGGAGAATTTAGAAACCAAAAAAAAAAAAAAGGCTTTCTATGGCCCACTGAGTGAGAGATGGCACACCCAGGAGTCAAGACTGGCACACAAGCAGAAAGGGCAATATTAATCTCCCACTGATTTTTTTTTTTTTCAGGGAGACTTTAGAAACAAAATAAAATAAAATGATTTTTTCAGGAAGAATTTAGAAACCAAATAAAATAAAATGATTTTTTCAGGGAGAATTTAGAAACCAAATAAAAAAAAATAGGCTTTCTATGGCCCACTGAGTGAGAGATGGCACACACAGGAGTCAGGAGTGGCACACAAGCCCAGAGGCCAATATTTATCTCCCACTGATTGATATATTGATTTTTTCAGGTAGAATTTAGAACCCAAATCAACCAAAAAAATAAATAGGCTTTCTATGGCCCACTATTTGAGAGAGAGAGATGGCACACCCAGGAGTCAAGACTGGCACACAAGCAGAAAGGGCAATATTACTCTCCCACTGATTTTTTTTTCAGGGAGACTTTAGAAACAAAATAAAATAAAATGATTTTTTCAGGAAGGATTTAGAAACCAAATAAAATAAAATGATTTTTTCAGGGAGAATTTAGAAACCAAATAAAAAAATAAATAGGCTTTCTATGGCTCACTGAGTGAGAGATGGCACACACAGGAGTCAGGAGTGGCACACAAGCCCAGAGGCCAATATTTATCTCCCACTGATTGATTTAGTGATTTTTTCAGGTAGAATTTAGAACCCAAATCAACCAAAAAAATAAATAGGCTTTCTATGGCCCACTGAGTGAGAGATGGCACACACAGGAGTCAGGAGTGGCACACAAGCCCAGAGGCCAATATTTATCTCCCACAGATTGATTTAGGGATTTTTTCAGGTAGAATTAAGAACCCAAATCAACCAAAAAAATAAATAGGCTTTCTATGGCCCACTGAGTGAGAGATGGCACACACAGGAGTCAGGAGTGGCACACAAGCCCAGAGGCCAATATTTATCTCCCACTGATTGATTTAGTGATTTTTTCAGGTAGAATTTAGAACCCAAATCAACCAAAAAAATAAATAGGCTTTCTATGGCCCACTGAGTGAGAAATGGCACACACAGGAGTCAGGAGTGGCACACAAGCCCAGAGGCCAATATTTATCTCCCACTAATTAATTTAGTACCCAAATCAACCAAAAAAATAAATAGGCTTTCTATGGCCCACTGAGTGAGAGATGGCACACACAGGAGTCAGGAGTGGCACACAAGCCCAGAGGCCAATATTTATCTCCCATTGATTGATTTATTGATTTTTTCAGGTAGAATTTAGGACCCACATCAACCAAAAAAATAAATAGGCTTTCTATGGCCCACTGAGTGAGAGATGGCACACACAGAAGTCAGGAGTGGCACACAAGCCCAGAGGCCAATATTTATCTCCCACTGATTGATTTATTGATTTTTTCAGGTAGAATTTAGAACCCAAATCAACCAAAAAAAAAATAGGCTTTCTATGGCCCACTGAGTGAGAGATGGCACACACAGGAGTCAGGAGTGGCACACAAGCCCAGAGGCCAATATTTATCTCCCACTGATTGATTTAGGGATTTTTTCAGGTAGAATTTAGAACCCAAACCAACCAAAAAATAAATAGGCTTTCTATGGCCCACTGAGTGAGAGATGGCACACACAGGAGTCAGGAGTGGCACACAAGCCCAGAGGCCAATATTTATCTCCCACTGATTGATTTAGTGATTTTTTCAGGTAGAATTTAGAACCCAAATCAACCAAAAAAATAAATAGGCTTTCTATGGCCCACTGAGTGAGAGATGGCACACACAGGAGTCAGGAGTGGCACACAAGCCCAGAGGCCAATATTTATCTCCCACTGATTGATTTAGTGATTTTTTCAGGTAGAATTTAGAACCCAAATCAACCAAAAAAATAAATAGGCTTTCTATGGCCCACTGAGCGAGAGATGGCACACACAGGAGTTAGGAGTGGCACACAAGCCCAGAGGCCAATATTTATCTCCCACTGATTGATTTAGTGATTTTTTCAGGTAGAATTTAGAACCCAAATCAACCAAAAAAATAAATAGGCTTTCTATGGCCCACTGAGTGAGAGATGGCACACAGAGGAGTCAGGAGTGGCACACAAGCCCAGAGGCCAATATTTATCTCCCACTGATTGATTTAGGGATTTTTTCAGGTAGAATTTAGAACCCAAATCAACCAAAAAAATAAATAGGCTTTCTACGGCCCACTGAGTGAGAGATGGCACACACAGGAGTCAGGAGTGGCACACAAGCCCAGAGGCCAATATTTATCTCCCACTGATTGATTTAGTGATTTTTTCAGGTAGAATTTAGAACCCAAATCAACCAAAAAAATAAATAGGCTTTCTATAGCCCACTGAGTGAGAGATGGCACACACAGGGATGGCACTCTAGCAGAAATGCCAGTCTTAATCTCCCACAAAAAAAAAAAAAACAGGGACTGTCCTACAATTACTATCTCCCTGCAGTAATCTCAGCCAGGTATGGCAGGCAGCAATAAGGAGTGGACTGATGCACAAATTAAATAAAAAGTGTGGACAAACAAAAAAGATAGCTGTGCAGAAAGGAAGGAACATGAGGATTTGTGCTTTGAAAAAAGCAGTTGGTTTGCACAGCGGCGTACACACAGCAATGCAGCTATCAGGGAGCCTTCTAAGGCAGCCCAATGAGCTACAGCGCTGAGAAAAAAAAAGAAAAAAAATGTAGCTTCCACTATCCCTGCACACCAAAGGTGGTGTTGGACAGTGGAAATCGCTACAGCACAAGCGGTTTGGGGGTTAATGGACCCTGCCTAACGCTATCCCTGCTTCTGACGAAGCGGCAGCAACCTCTCCCTAAGCTCAGATCAGCAGCAGTAAGATGGCGGTCGGCGGGAACGCCTCTTTATAGCCCCTGTGATGCCGCAGACAGCAAGCCAATCAATGCAATGCCCTTCTATAAGATGGTGGGGACCTAGGACCTATATCATCACGCTGCCCACACTCTGCGTTCACCTTCATTGGCTGAGAAATGGCACTTTTCGCGTCATTGAAACGCGACTTTGGCGCGAAAGTCGCGTACCGCATGGCCGACCCCACACAGGGGTCGGGTCGGGTTTCATGAAACCCGAGTTTGCCAAAAGTCGGCGACTTTTGAAAATGAACGATCCGTTTCTCTCAACCCTAGTCTGCAGTGTCATCTTGCGTTTGCAGAGCCCCAGATGTGCCTAAATAGTAGAAACCCCCAAAAGTGACCCCATTTTGGAAACGAGACCCCCCAAGGAATTTATCTAGAAGTGTTGTATGAACTTTGAGCCCCCAAGTGTTTCACTAAAGTTTATAATGCAGAGCCGTGAAATTGAAAAATCTTTTTTTTCCACATAAATGATTATTTAGCCCGCATTTTTTAATTTTCCCAAGGACAACAGGAAAAATTGGACCACCAAAGTTGTTGTGCTATTTGTCCTGAGTACGGTGATACCCCATATGTGGGAGAAAACTACTGTTTGGGCACATGTCGGGGCTCGGAAGGGAAGTAGTGATGTTTTGGAATGCATACTTTGATGGAATGGTCTGCGGGCGTCATGTTGCATTTGCAGAGCCATTGATGTCCCTAAGCAGTAGAAACCTTTATAACGCAGAGCCGTGAAAAAAAACATATTTTTTTTCAACCAAAATGATATTTTAGCCCCTTATTTTTTATTTTCCCAAGGATAACAGGAGAAATTGGACACCAAAAGGTGTTGTCCAAATTGTTTTAAGTACGCTGATACCCCATATGTGGGGGTAAACAACTGTTTAGGCGAATGGCAGAGCTCAGAAGGGAAGGAGTGCCATTTTACTTTTTCTATGCAGAATTGGCTGGAATTGAGATCAGACGCTATGTAGCGTTTGGAAAGCCTCTGAGCTGTAAAAATAAAAAATCATATTTTTTTCACAAAAATGATCTTTTCACCCTCAATTGTTATTTTATCAAGGGTAACAGGAAAAATTGGGCCTCAAAAGTTGTTGTGAAATTTGTTCTTAGTATGCTGATACCCCATATGTAGGGGTAAACCACTGTTTGGGCGCATGGCAGAAGTCGGAAGGAAAGGAGTACCGTTTTACTTTTTCAACGCAAAATTGGCTGGAATAAATATCGAACGACATGTCGCGTTTGGAGAGCACCTGATGTGCCTAAACAGTGGAAACCCCCCATAAGTGACACCATTTTGGAAACTAGACCCCCCAAGGAACTTATTCAGATGTGTGGTTAGCACTATGAACCCTAAATGCTTCACAGAAGTTTATAATGTAGAGCCGTGAAAATAATAATAATAAAAATAATAATAATTTAATTTATATAGTGCCAACATATTCCGCAGCGCTTTACAAATTATAGAGGGGACTTGTACAGACATTAGACATTACAGCATAACAGAAATCAGAGTTCAAAATAGATACCAAGAGGAATGAGGGCCCTGCTCGCAAGCTTACAAACTATGAGGAAAAGGGGAGACACGAGAGGTGGATGGTAACAATTGCTTTAGTTAGTCGGACCAGCCATAGTGTAAAGCTCGGGTGTTCATGTAAAGCTGCATGAACCAGTTAACTGCCTAAGTATGTAGCAGTATAGACACAGAGGGCTATTAACTGCATAAAGTGTATGAGAACATGATGCGAGGAACCCAATTATGTTTTTATTTATTTATTTTTTCTTGAATGGGCCACACAGGGATAGTTAGGTTAATGCGTTGAGGCGGTAGGCCAATCTGAATAAATGAGTTTTTATGGCACACTTAAAACTGTGGGGATTGGGGATTAATCGTATTAACCTAGGCAGTGCATTCCAAAGAATCGGCGCAGCACGTGTAAAGTCTTGGAGACGGGAGTGGAAGGTTCTGATTATTGAGGATGCTAACCTGAGGTCATTAGCGGAGGGCACGGGTAGGGTGGTAGACTGAGACCAGAGAGAATATGTAGGGTGGTGCTGAGCCATGGAGTGCTTTGTGGATGAGGGTAGTAGTTTTGTACTGGATTCTTGAGTGGATGGGTAACCAGTGTAATGACTGGCACAAGTTAGAGGCATCGATGTAACGGTTGGTGAGGAATATGATCCTGGCTGCAGCATTCAGGACAGATTGGAGTGGGGAGAGTTTGGTAAGAGGGAGGCCGATTTAGTAGAGATTGACAATAGTCCAGACGAGAATGAATAAGTGAAACAGTAAGTGTTTTTGCAGAGTTGAAAGTAAGAAAAGAGCAAATTCTAGAAATGTTTTTGAGATGCAGATAAGAGCGAGCCAGTGATCGGATGTGGGGGGTGAATGAAAGCTCGGAATCAAGTATGACCCCCAAGACAGCGGGCATGTTGCTTTGGAGTAATGGTGGAACCGCACACGGAGATGGCAATGTCAGGCAAAGGTAGGTTAATAGAGGGAGAAAACATGAGGACTTCAGTTTTTGACAGGTTCAGTTTCAGATAGAGGGAGGACATGATGTTAGAGACAGCGGTAAGACAATCACTGGTGTTTACTAAAAAGGTCGGCGTGATAACAGGAGAAGTGTATAATTGGGTGTCATCAGCATAGAGATGGTACAGGAAACCAAATCTTCTGATTGTTTGTCCAATAGGGGCAGTATACAAAGAGAAAAGGAGGGGGCCTAGGACTGATCCTTGAGGAACCCCAACAGTAAGGGGAAGGTGAGAGGAGGAGGAACCAGCAAAAGATACAGTGAAGGAGCGGTCAGAGAGATAGGAGGAGAACCAGGAGAGAACGGTGTCCTTGAGGCCGATGGAGCGGAGCATAGTGAGGAGGAGCTGATGATCCACAGTGTCGAATGCTGCGGAGAGATCCAAAAGAATTAGCATGGAGTAGTGACCATTAGATTTAGCTATTGGTAGGTCATTAGATACTTTAGTGAGGGCAGTTTCAGTAGAGTGTAAAGAGCGGAAACCAGATTGAAGAGGGTTTAGAAGAGAGTTATCTGAGAGATAGCGGGTAAGACGGGAGTGGACCAGGCGCTCGAGGAGTTTAGAGACAGGTCTATAATTAACGGCACACTTTTGATCGAGGGATGGTTTTCTAAGTAATGGATGTATGATGGCATGCTTAAATGAGGATGGAAAAATACCGGAAGTGATAGAAAGGTTGAATATTTTTGTTAGGTGAGAGGTGACAGCCGGGGAAAGGGACTGGAGGAGATGTGATGGAATGGGGTTAATGGTGCAAGTGGTTGGGCGAGAAGATGCAAGGAGCCTGATGAATAAAAAAAATAAGGAAAATAAAAGGAAAATAAAAAAATCATGTTCTTTCAACAAAAATGATCTTTTCACCCCCAAATTTTTACTTTCACAAGGGTAACAGGAGAAATTGGACCACCAAAGTTGTTGTGCAATTTGTCTTGAGTACTCTGGTACCCCATATGTGAGGGGGGCCACTGTTTGGGCGCATGGCAGAACTCGTAAGGGAAGGAGCATGGTTTTGGAATGCAGACTTTTATAGAATGGTCTGCGGGTGTCATGTTGCGCATGCAGAGCTCCAGATGTGCCTAAATAGTAGAAACCCCCCCCACAAGTGGCCCCATTTTGGAAACTAGACCCCCCAAGAAATCTATCTAGATGTGTTGTGTGAACTTTTAACCCCCAAGTGTTTTACTAAAGTTTATAATGCAGAGCCGTGAAATTGCAAAATCTTTTTTTCCACAAAAATGATTTTTTCGCCCACATTTCTTCTGTTTGGGCACACATTGGGGCTCGGAAGGGAAGTAGTGATGTTTTGGAATACAGACTTTGATGGAATGGTCCGCGGGCGTCATGTTGCGTTTGCAGAGCCCATGGTGTGCCTAAGCAGTAGAAACCCCCCACAAATTACACCATTTTGGAAACTAGACCCCAAATGAGATGTGTGGTGAGCAGTGCACCAAGTGTTTCACAGAAGTTTATAACGCAGAGCCGTGAAAATGATAACTCTTTTTTTCCCACAAAAATGATATTTTAGGCTGGTTTCACACTAGCGTTTTTGAACGCATGCGTTTTTCTGAAAAAAAACGCATGCGTTTTTTTCCCTATATTTAACATTAAAAACGCGTGCGTTTTTTGATGTCCGCGTTTGTCCGCGTTTTTGAACGCATGCGTTTTTTAACTGCATGCGTTCACTTTCTAAAATGCAACATGTAGTATTTTGCAAAGCGTTTTTTTTTTCCAAAAAAACGCATGCGTTCTCATGCGTTTTTTTTTGGAAAAAAATTGCATTGGAGTCAATGGAGACGCATGCGTTTTTTTGGACATGCGTTTGCATGCGTTTTTTTTGACGCATGCGTTTTTTTGACGCATGCGTTTTTTTTGGCACCATAGTTAAGATAAGGTTGTCTAGACACTGATAAGGCTCCCCCATAGCTGAAGGGTTATAAAAGGAAGGCTGGGGGAAGTTTCTGGTCACTTCTCATCAGACTCCAAGGAAGACAGCACCCTGCCCGGACGCATTGTTGGACAAGACACAGAGCAATGTGAGTATATCCTTGCCAATGCATTATTCTTCAATTTTTTGGATCTACATGTCCTAATTTTTTCAATGTTTTTCTTTCAACACGCATCAGAATGTCTTCTCCGGTTTCTTCGTCTGATGATGAATTCCAGCCACGGCAATCAGAAGTGGATCACGTGAGCGAGGTAATTTTTTGTTCCGTCAGCTTGGTAAGTATTGACTGTCACATCGACACATGAGGCAATTATATTTTTTTTATTCTATAGAGCACTTCAACTGAGGGACAGAGAGGTACGGAGCAGCGGAGTCAAGGTCCAGGTGGAAGACGGCAGCGGGTATTTATACCAGGCAGACTGTCCTTATTTAAGTTGTCTTTCATATTTCTGCCCTTTCTCATTTTTTTTTTTTTTTTTTAAATGTGGTTGAGCAAACTTAATTTTTTTTAATTAAATTTTAGGTTTCACAACGGGACGATGACCACATCGATAATGACCTGCTAATCACTCTGGTACAGGAGCGAGTCCCGTTGTGGGACAGCCGGGATCAACAGCACTCCGTCATTAGTGTTATCCGTCGTTTGTGGAGTGAGGTGGCCCAAGCGTTGTGGGATGGCTGGGAGAATTCAACGCCACGGGTCCGTAATGCATTTGGTAAGTATTGCACGATAGTGTGAAGAAACAGACCTTGGCCATGCTCTCTTGACTGTGTGTGATGACAGAAACTTTTCGTAGTTTCTGTCATCACACACAGTCACGAGAGCATGGCCAAAAGTCCTGATTCTGACCATTATATTTTATTGTTATTTCACAGTGGACAAAGTAAGAACACGTTGGCGTTCCATGAAGGACCGCTTCAACAAGGACCTGCGTGCAGAGAAGAGTGCAGCTAGTGGTTCCGGAGCAAGGCACCGGCTGTACAAGTACCACCGTGTGCTGGCCTTCCTGAGACCGGTCCTTCTCTTGAGAACGTAAGTATTTGTCACATGCCTCCGGTTGTATTGCATTGACATAATCTGTCATTTTTAATTCCATAGGATGTACCGTCTTGTTATCGTTTGGTATTAATTTTCTGTTTTATTTTTTCACAGCACACACTGCACGACTGTCGCCACAGGTTCTGGAGCGGTCCTTCAGCCGACAGCCACGGACCTGTCCCAGCCATCCAGCAGCGCAGCACCAGGTGGGTCTTCCACAGTCACTGGAGACCAGGGAGCTGGCCCATCAGGTCTTCCCCTTTCGCAGTCCTCTTTCGCTGCACCCATTTTTGCGGGCTCATCCCGGCAGCGACAGAGGGCTTCGGATAGGTCCCTCATGCCCGAGTTTTTGCACTTGAGCTCGGTTTTACACGAAGCTATCAAGGCTTTAAGTGACAAAATGGATGTGTCCCATAACCTGTTACAGTGCCGCATCCAGGATGTCGCTAAAAGCCTTGATCAAGTTAAAGCTGACCTCCAGAAGCCAGCTCATCATTTTTTTAATAAAATCCACCAGAGCATGTCGGAACACCTTAGCCCTGATCTCCAGCTGAGTGTGATGCAGACCTGCAATGTTGCTTTGGGGCAGGCTATGCAGCAGAGTCAGAGTCGTAATGTGGCGGCATATCCAACTGTGCCGTCACTGTCCGAAGTAAACACCATTCCTACCTCTGCTGCATACCACTGCACGGCCACCTCTATTCCCTCAACAGGTGTTCTCCAGTACAGCGCCAACACGATGACGAGTGCTGTTGGACATCCCACCGCCACCACCGTGACGACCGCTGCTCCGGCTTGGACCTCTTCCGCTGACACCTCTATGACGCAGGACCCTGGCGTGGCTTATCGGCCCGGCAACCTCCCGATGCAGCAGGACCAATCCATGCAATATCGGACCGGCCCACCCCCGATGCAGCAGGACCCATCCATGCAATATCGGACCGGCCCACCCCCGATGCAGCAGGACAGAGGCCTGGCATATCTGACCGGACCCACCCCGATGCAGGAGGACCGAGGCCTGGCATATCGGACCGGACCAACCCCGATGCAGCAGGACCGAGGCGTTGCTTTCCGGGCAGGAAACCCCCCGATGCAGCAGGACACATCCATGGCGTATCGCACCGGGCACCCCATGATGCATGATCAAGCCATACGTTTCCGGGCAGGACCCACCCCGATGCACCAAGAACCATCCATGGCTTTATGTTCCCCCCCACCAGCAATGCAGCAGGACGCTGGTATGGGATTTGTTTCCCCCACCCCAACGATGCCCCAGGACCCTGGGAGGGTGTTAATTTCCCCCCCCCCAACGAGGCACCAGGATCCTGGGAGGGTTTTTGTTTCCCCCCCCCCAACGAGGCACCAGGACCCAGGCGGGACTTTATCTTTCCCCCCATTGGACTCAGAGATTGCCGAGCGCTCCACAATGGAGACTGACTGTGAAATTGTGGAGCCGGGTCCTGACGTGTCTCCCACCCAAAGTTTACACCCTAGCCCCAAAAGACTTCCCCCAACCCGGAAAACACAGAAAACTGGCAAAACCCATAAGAAACAGAAAACTTTGTTTATTCCTCCCCCATCACCTTCCGATGTGTCTCAACCGTGCAGTTTGTCTCAAGCCCCTCATGTTTTAAGCCCCATCCCCGAACTTCCAGACCCTTCAAGTTTTGTTGCCCATTCTCCTGCAACCTCTGCCTCCTCCACGGTGAGCCAGGCTTCAGTTCTAAATACCCCCCAGTTACGGCACTCAACCCCAAGCCGGCGTGGTTCAACCCGGCGCGGTAAAAAAAAAAAAATTTGTGTTTTTCCCCAATAAAAAAAAGTTTATTTTCAACAATTATGTTTGGTTTATTGTGTCTTTCACCGCTCTAAATACACACCAATAAACTGCGTTTACACACTTTTATTCTTTTGGCCTACACATATCTCCAGTAGTATAAAATACCAGACAACATCTATATGTGTTTCTTTAGTATACAGATATGAGTTGGCCAAAAAAATAGTAGTTATTTCCATACTCTTATTTTTAATTTTTAACTGGTGTAGTGTCACTGTACAAAGAGAAAATGGTGTAAATCAAGTTCAGAACTCAACTGAACCGGTCAGATGTCAAAATAGACACCTGACCTGTTTAGTTGATTACTGACTTGTATATTCACCATATTCTATATAGCACATTATGTGACAATGTTTGTCAAACTGATGGGACAATGGTTGGCACACGCTAACTATCTATCCTCACCTTGGCAGGTGTAAGAAATTTTGAATTCATGATCATGTTTATGTTCATCATGAATTCATTATTTCTTACACTTGACTTGACGGGAATAGAGAGCGTGCCAGTCGTGACGCAATGACGTCAAGAAGATTACCAATAAAGAAATTTAAATCTGGTTACATTATAAGTATGCGTGTTTATATCATTGTTTGTAAACCAAAATAGGGAGTGCAACAGAGGTCAATTATGATTAAAAAAATCAAATTATTACCTCATCAACTATCACCCACTCCTTGTTTTGGATTACAAATTATGATATACTACTACTGCCCATCTTTGTTCAACCTTTAGAGAGGAAAAAGACAGGAGACCTGGTGAACACAAAAAAGTTTATTAATTTGAAAAATTGGTATCAGTATTTAATATTTGGTAAACATTAACATACAACAGGACATTTAAACAACATTGTCCTGCCATGAAACCCGTCCAATATCGGACACAAAATAGGCCGCAAATTGGTCACGCATAAGACCAACGGCTGCAGTTGACCTCATCGGGTGATGATGAAAATCGGGCAATGGGTGTGAAATTGGTTCATCAAGTTCAATGTGGGGTCGCTCCTTAGCCATTATATAATTGTGTAGAACCACACAGGCTTTGACCACCTAGTCCACTGTTTCCACTTTTAGATTGATGGCTGTTGCGAGAATGCGCCATTTTGCAACCAGAATGCCAAAGCTGCACTCTACGGTTCTTCTTGCCCTTGTCAGTCTGTAGTTGAATATTCTGCGAGTATGGTCCAAGTCCCTACTAGAATATGGCTTCAGGAGATTTTCACACATCTGGAAGGCCTCATCCCCAACCATAACAAATGGCAGCGGTGACCCTTGAGTGTTGGGGAGAGGCTGTGGAGGTGGGAAATTAAAATTGTTGCCATACACACGGCGGCCCATATCAGAGCTCTTGAAGGTCTGGGAATCATTGCCACGGCCAAAAGCTCCAACGTCCACGGCGATGAAGCGACACTCCGCATTTGCTATTGCCATGAGCACTATCGAAAAATATTTTTTATAATTAAAAAACTCAGATCCGGTTCTTGCAGGTTTAACAATGCGGATGTGCTTCCCATCCACCGCCCCTAAACAGTTTGGAAAATCACACACGTTCAAAAATGTTTTGGATATTTCCCGCCACATGTCCACGGTGGGTACGGGTATAAACTCCTCACGGAGTACATTCCATAACGCACGACAGGTGTCCACAACAATTCCGGACAGGGTTGAGATTCCAAGGCGGTATTGGAAGTGCAGGGAAGATAAACTCTCTCCTGTGGCCAGAAATCTAGAAGGAAAAGAAACCAAAAAAAACATTATAAAACGGCTCTTATTTTATGTTGTTTTTCAATAAGAAAAATTTTAAAAAAACAACCCAAAATACATGTCATAACCCCAAAATTTGACTATCATTGGTTTATTTTTGGAACGTACCGTAATGTCACCAACAGACGTTCCTCGGGTGGAATTGCTCTACGGAGCCGTGTGTCCTGTCGCCGTATGGAACCTTCGACACGAGACAGTAATTCACGGAAAGAATCTTGCGACATTCTGGTGTAATCCTGGAATTTCTCCGGGTTGGCATTCGGCTCCGCATACAGGGTGTGATATGCTCCGCGGGTCTCACGCACTTCAATGATGGGGTGCCTCCAAAAACGCCGACGCTGTCTCCTTCTCCATCTTTGGCGGTTTCGGTCTTGCTCCCAAGCAAAAACACAGGCAAGGAAAATCTTGAAGCTGAACTCCAGTTGGAAATTAAAGTTCGCTATTGAAAGATCCATCGTGACACCGGAAACAGTAGCAAGCTCTGAAACTTTAGGTACCCCTAGGGTCTATATATTGAGTCCCAATCATGTACGCCCTCTCTAGCCCACTCTATTCTCATTGGTTGGTTATTGTAACCTTTTTTTTTTTTTTTTTTTTTTCCCAAAAATGCACAAAAAACGCAAACGCATGCAAAAACGCATGTAAAAGCGTGTAAACGCTGCGTTTTTTTGACGCACGCGTTTAACGCGTGCGTCAAAAAAACGCAGCGTTTACACGCGTTTACATGCGTTTTTGTACCATGCGTTTTTTAAAAAAAACGCATGCGTTCAAAAACGCTAGTGTGAAACCAGCCTTAGCCCCCAATTTTTTTTTTTCCCACGGGTAACAGGAGAAAATGGACCCCAAAAGTTGTTGTCCAATGTGGGTGTAAACCACTGTTTGGGTGCACAGCAAAGCTCAAAGGAAGGGAGCACCATTTGACTTTTTGAACGCAAAATTGGCTGGAGTCAATGATGGAGCCATGTCGCATTTGGAGACCCTGTGATGTATCAAAACAGTGGAAACCCCCCAATTCTAACTCCACCCCTAACTCCAACACACCCCTAACCATTGTAACAGCTGGTTTTGTTATTTTACATGCTTGCCTGCGTATGCCTCGGGTCCACTTTACTGAAAATGGAAAAATCAGTGTTCAGATCTCTCTTTTGTGTTTTCAATTTGCATTTTGATAATTAACAAACAAATTTGATGTTTGCTACTCGATAAAAAAAACTATTATCATGTCTATTTTAAAATATATATATATATATCTATAAAATAACGCTGGGAGCGTCACTCTGTCCGAAGCCTTTATAGACTGCGCAGGCGCCGCCGGCGCAGTCTGGCCCCCACAGAGTGACGCTCCCAGGAGATCGCGGTATGCGTAAACACTGAACGCATACCGCGATCTCCACCGGAGAGTCAGGGACCGCCAGGAGGTAAGTATATTCACCTTTCCCCGTTCCAGCGCTGCGTGCGGCTCCATCTCCCGGCCCCTCTGCTGTGACAGTTCAGAGGGCGCGATGACGCGCTTAATGCGCGCCGGCGCCGCCCTCTGACTTACCAGTCACAGGCAGAGGAGCCGGAGTGTGTCTTCAAGAAAATGGCGCCGGAAAGCGCGGACTGCGCAGGCGCCGATTCCTGCTGCTGGAATCGGCGCCTGCGCAGTCCGCGCTTTCCGGCGCCATTTTCTTGAAGACACCTGCAGTGGAGCCGGACGATAGGTGAGTATGGTATTTTTTTTTTTTATATGGCAGCAGCATACGGGGGCATATCATACAATGGTCTATAAAGGCACAGATGATTGACCTCGTGGAGACCAAAACATCCAACACCGCGGAGACACCATCACGTGTTTCTCAACGCAGTGATTCCAGAACACTGCCCCCAAATATGCAAATGCAAATAGAGGAGCTGCAGAGACACCATCACGTGTTTCTCAACGCAGGCAGTGAATAGCCAGGCCTTTCCCCGGGAAAGAACAACCAAGGGAAAGGCCGCATCCAATAAAGGAAAACATCCAATAAAGGAAAACCACCTATGCCAAGCATGGTATCCATCCACAGACAGCTGTTTCGGGGATTTTGCCCCTCATCAGTGTGGAGTAGGAAACTGGCTATCAGGAGCAGTGCCTAGTAAAAAGTCTATAAAGGCACAGATGATTGACCTCGTGGAGACCAAAACATCCAACACCGCGGAGACACCATCACGTGTTTCTCAACGCAGTGATTCCAGAACACTGCCCCCAAATATGCAAATGCAAATAGAGGAGCTGCGGAGACACCATCACGTGTTTCTCAACGCAGGCAATGAATAGCCAGGCCTTTCCCCGGGAAGGAACAACCAAGGGAAGGGCAGCATCCAATAAAGGAAAACATCCAATAAAGGAAAACCACCTATGCCAAGCATGGTATCCATCCACAGACAGCTGTTTCGGGGTTTTTGCCCCTCATCAGTGTGGAGTAGGAAACTGGCTATCAGGAGCAGTGCCTAGTAAAAAGTCTATAAAGGCACAGATGATTGACCTCGTGGAGACCAAAACATCCAACACCGCGGAGACACCATCACGTGTTTCTCAACGCAGTGATTCCAGAACACTGCCCCCAAATATGCAAATGCAAATAGAGGAGCTGCGGAGACACCATCACGTGTTTCTCAACGCAGGCAGTGAATAGCCAGGCCTTTCCCCGGGAAGGAACAACCAAGGGAAGGGCAGCATCCAATAAAGGATTCCTTTATCAGGAGCAGTGCCTAGTAAAAAGTCTATAAAGGCACAGATGATTGACGTCGTGGAGACCAAAACATCCAACACCGCGGAGACACCATCACGTGTTTCTCAACGCAGTGATTCCAGAACACTGCCCCCAAATATGCAAATGCAAATAGAGGAGCTGCGGAGACACCATCACGTGTTTCTCAACGCAGGCAGTGAATAGCCAGGCCTTTCCCCGGGAAAGAACAACCAAGGGAAGGGCAGCATCCAATAAAGGATTCCTTTATTGGATGCTGCCCTTCCCTTGGTTGTTCCTTCCCGGGGAAAGGCCTGGCTATTCACTGACTGCGTTGAGAAACACGTGATGGTGTCTCCGCAGCTCCTCTATTTGCATTTGCATATTTGGGGGCAGTGTTCTGGAATCACTGCGTTGAGAAACACGTGATGGTGTCTCCGCGGTGTTGGATGTTTTGGTCTCCACGAGGTCAATCATCTGTGCCTTTATAGACTTTTTACTAGGCACTGCTCCTGATAGCCAGTTTCCTACTCCACACTGATGAGGGGCAAAAACCCCGAAACAGCTGTCTGTGGATGGATACCATGCTTGGCATAGGTGGTTTTCCTTTATTGGATGTTTTCCTTTATTGGATGCTGCCCTTCCCTTGGTTGTTCCTTCCCGGGGAAAGGCCTGGCTATTCACTGCCTGCGTTGAGAAACACGTGATGGTGTCTCCGCAGCTCCTCTATTTGCATTTGCATATTTGTGGGCAGTGTTCTAGAATCACTGCGTTGAGAAACACGTGATGGTGTCTCCGCGGTGTTGGATGTTTTGGTCTCCATGAGGTCAATCATCTGTGCCTTTATAGACTTTTTACTAGGCACTGCTCCTGATAGCCAGTTTCCTACTCCACACTAATGAGGGGCAAAAACCCCGAAACAGCTGTCTGGAGTGAAGTTTTCTGGAGCAATCCAGACCCTTTTGCAGAGAATTCTGTTTTTTTCTGTGGTCGTTTGTACCGACAGCTTTGAAGATGAGTTATGTGAAGAACACCATCCGAGTGACGTTGGAGCCATCTATCCGGGCAAGGAACAGTGTGGTCTTTATTGTACGTGACCTTATTGAGGAAAAGGCTGGAGGAAAGCGGGAGAACATCTATAGCATCAATGAGTTCCCTAATCAAGGTAACTACGATGTTACTTTTATGTCGGAGCATTATTGCCTGAATGTCTATGAGTGGTTTCGGAATCATGCCGGAGATCCCTGTTTGAAGGGAGTCAAATGTGAACCACTGTTTGGTCTTCAGGAAAGGCAGGTGACTATCACTGTCTATAACCCCTTTACTGAACCTGCATTGTTGGAGAGCTTCCTCTCACAGTATTGTGACTTTGTTTCAAAGGGAGAGAAGCAAGTGAACTGTTTAGGAATCTTCAATTGTCGATACAAATATCGTGTAAAGTTCAGAAGAGATCCTGGCAGTGTGGGTGGGTTCAGACACCCTCCGGCGAACTTCTCTGTGGCAGGGCATAGGGGTTTCCTCACGTACCCTGGGCAGCCTCTGTTTTGCAGGAGATGTTTCTCTTTTGGACATGTCCAGGCAGACTGCCAGAAGGGGCAGTGTTGCCGAAACTGCAAGAAGGAGGGGCATATGGCTGGTGATTGCCCGATGGCTAAGACCTGTGACGTGTGTGGTAGTAGTGACCACATGTATAAGGATTGTCCGTGGAGGGCGCCTAGACGCTCAGAGAGTGGATGGAGAGAGGAGGAGGAGAGAAGGAGGAAGTTGGTGACTATCAGGAAGGAAACTGAAAGAATGGAGAGAGAGGAAAGGAGGGAGAGGGAGAGGGAAAGACGCTCTGTGACTCCAGATGACATTGTGCTAGCACCCCGTGGTGCTATGAGTGATGCACAGAAGGAAGATAAGGAGTTTTGGTTGGCGGCAAAAAAAGTAGAGAAGGGGTTTAAGAAGAAGGAAGAAGATCAGGAAGAAGATGAGGAAGAAGATGATGACTCTACTGTGCCTGAAATGTTTTCTCTTGAGGAAGCAATGGATGCAACGGAGGAAGACGTGCGTATTTCTGAAGCTGAGAGCCCTGTGCACCCCTCAGATCCTCAGAATATTAGAGGGCTTTCTTCAGATCAGGACAGGGGTGCGAATAAGTGTCAGAGGGAGGAGGATGGGGAAAGTGATGAGGCATGCAGTAGTATGCCTAAGAGGAAAATTGGGCCAGCTAAAAAAAAATGGAGTGAGCACGAAGGGGCTAGTGGTTCAGAGACTTGCTGTTCAGTCCGAATGGCAGAGGAGGACAATGGTGATACTGGGTAAAATGAAAGCTCAGTGGATCTGTTGTTTTTTTTTTCTCTCCTTTCTGTGAGTCTTGACCTTTGTCAAGGGCTTTTTGTGTAATGTGTGTAGTTTTGTGGTAATTTTTGCATTGTTTTTTGTTTTTATAGTATGGGTTTTTCTATAGTTTCTCAAAATGTGAGAGTTTTTAAGAAAGCGAGGAGGAGAGCAGCAATTTTGGATTTTTTAGCTATGCAGAGTGCATCTATTTTTTGTTTGCAAGAATGTGGGATTGTGGATGGTGTGAAAGGGGATGAGTGGTTTTATGGTGCGTCTGTGTGGTCTGGTAGTGCAAATAATAGAAATGATGGTGTGGGTATTTTAGTTAAGGGGCAGGAGGTGGTTTTGAATAATTATTTGGTGGTGGAGGTGGGGAGGTGTATCTTAGCAAATTTTGAATATAAAAATGCTAAGTTTTGTGTTATCAATATTTATGCGCCAGTAGAAAAAAATGAGCGTAAGTTATTATTTGAAAAAGTGAAGCTTTTTGTTCCAGGAAGAGTTCCTGTGGTGATTGTGGGTGATATGAATTGTGATGTGGGGGGAGTGAATGTGGATGTGTCTGGAAAAGTTTTGCTGGAGTTAGTTACTGACTTTGATTTGAGTGATATGCAGCGTGTGTAAGGTTAACCCTTTGTTAGATACCTTTTTTTCTGATAGTGGAAGAGCACAGTCCAGGTTGGATTATTGTTTTATTTCTAAAAATATTATTCCTGTTGGATATAAGCAGGATAGGGTCGTTTTTTCGGACCATGTTTGTGTGTTGTGCGAGTTAGATATTAATGTTAGTGGTGTGTTTGGAAAGGGTTTGTGGAAATTAAATGTGAAATTGTTGGAAAATGAAGCTGTGAGGAAGGAGTATGTGAGAAAGTATGAACAGTGGTGTAAAAGTAAGGAAAGTTTTGGGAATGTTTGTGAGTGGTGGGATTGGGTTAAGAGGCAGACAAAAAAGTTTTTTAAAAGTGTGGGGTATGAATTTGCGGCAATTAAGAGGGAAAAGTTTGTTAAGTTGAATGCCCGTTTATGTTTATTGTATAAATTGAGGGAAGGAGGAATGGAGGTGGAGGAGGGGATAAAAAAGGTTAAAAAAGAAATTAAAGAGTCTTTGGAAGAGAAAGGGAAGAGTATTATTTTTAGGGCAAAAATTGATAGAATGGAGCAAGATGAAAGGTGTTCGAGGTTTTTCTTTAAAAAGGTTTTTGGGATAAAGCAGAGTATGGGTGTTTTGAATGCAGAGGATGGAAGAGAGGTAAGTGGGGAGGATATGTGTGAACATGTGGCTAAGTTTTATGAGGAGCTGTATGCAGTGAAGTGGAGGGATGAGGCTTTGGAGGAGGATGTACTAAGTGTATTAGAAAATAAATTGAGTGAGATGGAGAGAGAGAGAGTGATGGGTGAGGTGACAGGTGATGAGGTATGGAGGGTAATGAATAGCATGGCGTTAAATAAGACTCCAGGAGAGGATGGTCTTCCTATAGAGTTTTATAGGGTGATGTGGCATGTGATTGGTAAGGATTTTGTGGATGTGTGTAAGTATATGTGGTCTAGTATGGAGGTGGCTGAGAGTATGCGTGCAGGGATGGTTGTGTTAATACCTAAAAAAGGAGATTTGAAGAGTTTAAAAAATTCGAGACCGATAACGTTGTTGAATTGCGATTATAAGATCTATGCGAAAGTAATGGCGAATAGGATGCGTGATGTGATAGAGAGTGTGATTGGGGATGAACAGTGTTGTGCGGTGCCTGGGAGACGTATACATGAGTGTGTGTGTATGTTGAGAGATTGTTTGTGGGACTGTATGAGTCGGAAGAAGAGTGTATTTGTTTTGAGTTTGGACTTTGAAAAGGCGTATGATCGGTTATAGTTTTTTGTTCCGGGTATTATTGAGAAGGGGGTTTCCGCCTGATTTTGTTTGGAGGGTGAGGAGCTTATATAAAGACATTTATAGTTGTGTTTTGATGAATGGTTCTGTGGGTAGAAGAGTGAATGTTTTTTCAGGTGTGCGACAAGGTTGTCCTTTGTCTCCTGTGGTTTTTATTTGTGCGATTGAACCGTTGCTTTGTATGTTGAGGAAAGATAAAGTGATTAGAGGAGTACAAGTGCCAGGAGGTGGAGGGAGGGAATGGAAGGTTAGTGCTTATATGGATGACGTGTGTGTGTTGTGTGATTCAGAGTATTCTGTGAGGCGGGTGAAGTTATTAGCGTCTATTTTTTGTGGTGCGTCAGCATTTAAGGTGAATTGGGAGAAGAGTGAGTGTAAGGTTTTTGGGGGAGGGGTTTTAACTAAGGATGTAGGAGTGAATGAGGTGACTGGGTCTATTAAGGTTTTGGGGGTGAAATTTTCAGAGAGTTTGGATGGGAAAGAAAGTTGGGATGATGCAAAAGGAAAGGTTGAGCGGAAGTTATGTTTTTGGAAGATGAGAAGTCTTTCGTTTTTTGGAAAAATCTTAGTTATTAAAAGTGTGATTTTGCCTATTTTCTTATATATTGCAGTGGTCTTTCCGCCGGGGTATATGTGTATGAGAGGGTTAAATAGGATTCTGTTTGTGTTTTTGTGGAATTCTAGAATGGAGAGGGCTAGGAGGGAGGTTTTGGTGAAACGTTTAGAAAAAGGTGGGTTGGGTTTTCCAAACCTTGAGGTGTTTTTTGGTGTAAATATTGTGGTTTTTGTGTTGAGGGTGATTAGGATGGATGGCAAGTTTTCTTGTCTGTGTAGGTTTTTGTTTGGGGCGTATTTATTTCGTTTGAAGTGGCGAGAGAGGGATCTGAGGTATCCGGTTGCTTTTGACGTGCCTAGATGGTATGTGTGGGTTTATAAATTTTTGGTGAAGTATGAGTTATGTGATGTGGATGTTAGGTTGTTGAGTAATAAGAAGGCTGTATATAGGATGATTGAATGTAGAGAGACAGAGTGTGGAATAAACATGGTAAGAGGGAATGATATAGAAAAAGTATGGAAGAAAGTGCGGTTAGACGGTATGACGAATAGGCAGAGTGAGATTGTGTGGCAGTCTTTGCATGGAGTGTTACCAGTTAGAGAATTTCAGAAGAATCGTGGGTTGGGGAGAAATGATATGTGTCCGAGAGGTGGGTGTGGTGGAAGGGAAAGTGTAATACATGTGTTTTGGAATTGTCATTATGCTAGGGAGGTGATTGGAAGAATGGGACCGTTGTGTAAAGAATTGTGTGGTGTGAGCTTGTTATCATTCGAGTTGTTCATGTTTGGCTTGGGAATGTGTGATGGAGTGAAGGAGAGAGTGTTGTGGTTAATAGTTGCATGTATAAAAGAAGTATTATGGGATGTGAGGAATGTGTATGTTTTTAAGAGAAAGGAAATTGTAGTAAAGAATAGTCTAAAAGTGATTTTGGGGAAGATGTATGTGTGTTTTCTATGGGATAAAAGAATAAGGGGGGAGGTGGATGCCGAAGGGATTTGGAAGGTGAAGAAGTGGAGATACCTTGTAAATATGTCTTGACTTGCTTTTTCTGATGTTGTATTAAACTGAAATTTTCCGATGATGATGGGAACAGCTTTTGTGTTTTGGATTTGACGCAGCTGTTTGGGATTTTTCTTTGGTCTTGGATTTCTGGACCGTGGATTTTCCCATCTGAGGGAAAAAAAAAAAAAAAAAAAAGAAACAGCTGTCTGTGGATGGATACCATGCTTGGCATAGGTGGTTTTCCTTTATTGGATGTTTTCCTTTATTGGATGCTGCCCTTCCCTTGGTTGTTCTTTCCCGGGGAAAGGCCTGGCTATTCACTGCCTGCGTTGAGAAACACGTGATGGTGTCTCCGCAGCTCCTCTATTTGCATTTGCATATTTGGGGGCAGTGTTCTGGAATCACTGCGTTGAGAAACACGTGATGGTGTCTCCGCGGTGTTGGATGTTTTGGTCTCCACGAGGTCAATGATCTGTGCCTTTATAGACTTTTTACTAGGCACTGCTCCTGATAGCCAGTTTCCTACTCCACACTGATGAGGGGCAAAAACCCCGAAACAGCTGTCTGTGGATGGATACCATGCTTGGCATAGGTGGTTTTCCTTTATTGGATGTTTTCCTTTATTGGATGCTGCCCTTCCCTTGGTTGTTCCTTCCCGGGGAAAGGCCTGGCTATTCACTGCCTGCGTTGAGAAACACGTGATGGTGTCTCCGCAGCTCCTCTATTTGCATTTGCATATTTGGGGGCAGTGTTCTGGAATCACTGCGTTGAGAAACACGTGATGGTGTCTCCGCGGTGTTGGATGTTTTGGTCTCCACGAGGTCAATGATCTGTGCCTTTATAGACTTTTTACTAGGCACTGCTCCTGATAGCCAGTTTCCTACTCCACACTGATGAGGGGCAAAAACCCCGAAACAGCTGTCTGTGGATGGATACCATGCTTGGCATAGGTGGTTTTCCTTTATTGGATGTTTTCCTTTATTGGATGCTGCCCTTCCCTTGGTTGTTCCTTCCCGGGGAAAGGCCTGGCTATTCACTGCCTGCGTTTAGAAACACGTGATGGTGTCTCCGCAGCTCCTCTATCATACAATGGTGGCGCAGGATGGGAGCAGCACATGACAGAACGGGGGCAGGATGGCAGCAGCACATGACAGAACGGGCGCAGGATGGCAGCAGCACATGACAGAACGGGCCCAGGATGGCAGCAGCACATGACAGAACGGGTGCAGGATGGCAGCAGCACATGACAGAACGGGCGCAGGATGGGAGCAGCACATGACAGAACGGGCGCAGGATAGCAGCAGCACATGACAGAACGGGCACAGGATGGGAGCAGCACATGACAGAACGGGCGCAGGATGGGAGCAGCACATGACAGAACGGGCGCAGGATGGCAGCAGCACATGACAGAACGGGCGCAGGATGGGAGCAGCACATGACAGAATGGGCGCAGGATGGCAGCAGCACATGACAGAACGGGCGCAGGATGGGAGAAGCACATGACAGAATGGGCGCAGGATGGCAGCAGCACATGACAGAACGGGCACAGGATGGGAGCAGCACATGACAGAACGGGGGCGCAGGATGGGAGCAGCACATGACAGGATGGGAGCAGCAAATGACAGAATGGAGGCGCAGGATGGGAGCAGCACATGACAGAACGGGGGCGCAGGATGGGAGCAGCACATGACAGAACGGGGGCGCAGGATGGGAGCAGCACATGACAGGATGGAGGCGCAGGATGGGAGCAGCACATGACAGAACGGGGGCGCAGGATGGGAGCAGCACATGACAGGATGGGGACGCAGGATGGAGCAGCACATACCAGGATGGAGACCATATACCAATATAAATGCTCGCCACCCGGGCGTAGAACGGGTTCAATAGCTAGTATATATATGTCCAAAAAATAGAAAAGTCAGCTCTCACCATTCCTGGTGCAATCCTTTATATATTTACATCAGAGACCTGAACAGTAACCACAGGCTATCTGGGGCCAAGATACAAGACCATTGAGCATACACTAGGGAAATTAGTACATATATCTATGTTACAGAATCAATCCTTTTAATCACACATATTTGACTTTAGATTGGGTTGACCAGTGCACGTTAGTGTAAAATTCCTTGGAATTAGTAACTGATGCTGCAAGTAAATAATTTGAACGTCATTTATCATCTAGAAGGACTATAACAACTTGTCTGCCGCTGAACTCTGACAATTTTATAGCTGCATTACTAAGTACCAAAACTTGACAAAAAAAACTCTTTCAATTATTGCAATTTACTGTATTGATTATCAGTAGCAGCTATATGTTAATTTCATAGCTACTTTTGCTTAATATGATTAGTGCATCAATAAAGGTATTCCAGCTGGTAGAGAAAAATGTATTTTCAGCTTATTGTGATTGCTTTGAAACTTTTCTCAGCTCAATATTTAATTACCACAGCTTTGATGTCTGAGTTCCTGCCATTTCAAATGTCAACATTGTTATGTTTTCAAATAATTATTCTACTATTAAATCATCAATTCATGAGCCACTTTTTGTTTTCTTTCTAAGGCCGGAGTCACACTACAGCGAGATACGGCCGAGTCTCGCAGGTTAACAACAAGCTCTGGCATTGGCACTCAGGAGCGGAGCGTGCAGCTCGATGTATTGCTATGCGGCCGCACGCTCCGCTCTGGAGTGTCAGTGCCAGAGCCTGGTTTTAACCTGCGAGACTCGGCCGTATCTCGCTGTGTGAGATCCCAGCCTAACAAACATGGGAAAAACAGATTTAACATCAAATGTGCTTTTTTTTTAAGGATTGCACAGCTGCCACTTGTTCATGGAAAAAACAAACCACTCTTCTGCAATAAATGAGATGCTGCTTAAAACATCTGACTGAACTGGCAGTGTTTTAATTGGCCTTACATCTTAAAACAATTTAATTAAAAAAAAGAACTATATTGTTGTGTAGAATAAAACCTGAGTTCAGATCATGTACAAAGATAAAGTGGCTTTTATAATTCTAGCATGTTTAAGAAAACACATAGTGATTAGTGTTGAGCCACCTCCCTAGTGTTCGGGTTCGGTGCGTCGAACAGGGACGTGTTCGACGAACACCGTCGAACCCCATTGAAACCAATGGCAGGCAAACACAAACACATACAAACACATGGAAAACACAGAAAACACCTTAAAAGGTGTCCAAAGCTGAAAAACTGCTCAGATGACACAACAAACACATGGAAAAGTCACAACTACATTTAGTCATGCGAAAAGAAAAGAGGTGGAGGAGTAAAAGGAGGAAGAGACACAGATATAAGCATGACATGCCCTTCTAAAATCAAGAAAGGCTGGAGTAAAAATGTAAACTCACTCTACCAACACCCAGACGTCTTGACAAAAAAAAAGAAAAAAAGAAATATCTTTAGGTAGAATGGCGGTGGGTCCATTCAGAACACTTTCCTTAGAAGATGTAGTGGTACCCCCATTGGGAGTTGTGCCAGAAAATGAACCCAATACATTCAGACTAATCCACCATTTGTCATATCCAAGGGGCAGGTCAGTAAACGACAACATCAACGTGGAACCAAGTACAGTACTATGTACTGTACCTCCTTTGACGAGGGAATCAGGTGGGTCAAGAAGTTCGTAAGGGGCACCCTAATGGCCAAAACAGACATTGAGGGGGCATTCCGGTTACTACCTGTGCCTCCGAAAAGTGTCCTCCCATTGGGCTGCCCTCTGTGAAGGAGCATACTACATAGATCGCTGTTTGCCCATGGGGTGCGCCATATCCTGCTCTCTATTTGAGGCATTTAGTTGCTTCCTCGAAAGTGTCGTCATGGACTTTTGTAAGGCGGCACATATTATCCATTACCTCGACGACTTCTTATGCCTGGGCCCAAAAGATTTGCCACAGTGTGAAAACACCTGGTAGTCCACCTGTGAGAAGTAGAGAGCTGGAGGGAGAGGGGACACCCCAGAGATGAGGGGTTAGATTGAGAAAGAAAGAAGGCGGTGTAGCTTGCTTCATGGGTGGGGTACTCTACTGAGTAGCAGAAATTGCTACTAGGCCCAAAAGGATTTCTTGGGCCAAATGCCGTTAAAAAATAGTACTTAGGTAAGCAGGTGGTGCAGCTTGCTTGATGGGTGAAGTACACTGCTGAGTAGCACCAAATTTTATTAGGTCCAAAAGGATTTCCTGGGCTAGAAGCCATTACAAAATAGTAGTTAGGTAAATAGGCAGTGTAGCTTGCTTCATGGGTGGGGTACGCTGCTGAGTAGCACCAAATTCTACTAGGCCCAAAAGGATTTCCTGGGCTAGATGCCATTACAAAATAGTAGTTAGGTAAACAGGCAGTGTAGCTTGCTCCATGGGTGGGGTACGCTGCTGAGTAGCACCAAATTCTACTAGGCCCAAACGGATTTCCTGGGCTAGATGCCGTTAAAAAAAAGTACTTAGGTAAACAGGTGGTGTAGCTTGCTTCATGGGTGGAGTACGCTGCTGAGTAGCACCAAATTCTACTAGGCCCAAAAGTATTTCCTGGGCTAGATGCCGTTACAAAATAGTAGTTAGGTAAACAGGCGGTGTAGCTTGCTTCATGGGTGGGGTACGCTGCTGAGTAGCACCAAATTCTACTAGGCCCAAAAGTATTTCCTGGGCTAGATGCCGTTACAAAATGGTAGCTAGTTAAACAGGCGGTGTAGCTTGCTTCATGGGTGAAGTATGCTGCTGAGTAGCACCAAATTCTATTAGGCCCAAAAAGGATTTCCTGGGCTAGATGCCATTACAAAATAGTAGTTAGGTACAGTAAATAGGCTGTTTAGGTTGCTTCATGGGTGGGGAATGCTGCTGAGTAGCTGAGTAGCAATGCAATGCTGGGGTACTGGGTTCAAAACCCACCAAGGACAACATCTGCAAGGAGTTTGTATGTTCTCCCCGTGTTTGCGAGGTTTCCTCCGGGATTATTCTGAAAGACATACTGATAGGGATTTTTGATTGTGAGCCCCATCGTGGACAGTGATAATGTGTGCAAACTGTAAAGCGCTGCAGAATATGTTTGCGCTATATAAAAATAAAGATTATTATTTGTTATTATTATTACCAATCACTAGAAAACGAAAGTGGACCAACCAAGCCATTGCTCAACTCTTTCCAAGTCTCACATCATCCATGTGGTCTGTTTCTATGGCATGTATGCCCCTGCACCTTTCTTCATATATGATCAGAATGTTTATTAGTAGTGTTGAGCATTCCGATACCGCAAGTATCGGGTATCGGCCGATACTTGCGGTATCGGAATTCCGATACAGAGATCCGATACTTTTGTGGTATCGGGTATCGGTATCGGATCCATAGGGATGTGTAAAATAAAGAATTAAAATAAAAAATATTGATATATTCACCTCTCCGGTGGCCCCTGGACATCACGCTGGTAACCGCCCGGCTTCTTTGTTTAAAATGAGCGCGTTTAGGACCTGCGAATGACGTCACGGCTTCTGATTGGTCGCGTGCCGCTCATGTGACCGCCACGCGACCAATCAGAAGCCGCGACGTCATTCTCATTCACTAAACTCCTAATTCTAGGAATTTAGGACCTGCGAATGACGTCGCGGCTTCTGATTGGTCACGTGGCGGTCACATGAGCAGCACGCGACCAATCAGAAGCCGCGACGTCATTCGCAGGTCCTAAACACGCTCATTTTAAACAAAGAAGCTGGCCGGTTACCAGCGTGATGTCCAGGGGCCGCCGGAGAGGTGAATATATCAATATTTTTTATTTTAATTCTTTATTTTACACCTCACTATGGATCCCAGAGCCTGAAGGAGAGTTTCCTCTCCTTCAGACCCTGGGAACCATCAGGATACATTCCGATACTTGATGTCCCATTGACTTGTATTGTATCGGATATCGGTATCGTCGATATCCGATATTTTTTGGGTATCGGCCGATACTAACCGATACCGATACTTTCAAGTATCGGACGGTATCACTCAACACTATTTATTAGCATGTCTATAGGATAGCAGATAACTTATTGACTGCTATAGTCTGACCACTGGGACTCCCAGCAATCCCAAGCAAAGATCGGAGCAGAACAGAAGACTGCTGAAAGAGGAGAATTATATCAGAAATGTTCTCCACATCAGGAGAGTATATTTTCTTGCTCATTTATAAGCTGAAATATGCAACAATATGCTTAAAAATGGTTTTGTATAGAAAATAATCAAATTACTTAAAATTAATGTCATTCTATTGTTCATCATTTATTACAACTGTTTCATTAAAAGGTTCTAATGTCCACCTGAGTAAAAACACACGCTAGCAGTGCAGTAAGTGATTCTATATTTATGGCTCACGAGTGTTCTACTATATTGATGCTTTATAACAAGTGCCATTATTTAGCCTACATTTACAAATGAACAAGCTGAATTACTTGAACTAGAATTATTTTAATTAAAACATTTTATATAAAAGGATTCCATTTTTTCTATTTAGTAGCATGAAAGCTTAATTCACAGACATATTACACGCATATTAAAGCAGAAAAAGATGCTTAGTGTAATAAAACATTTAAAATTACTGAAGAACCTGAGAGAAATGAAGAGGCTCCTGCATGATTGTGAAGAAGAGTGGTTCATCATCAACCTTGGAGTCACATAGTAAATACGGATGAGTACATTATTCAAATAAGTCCTATTTATTACTAACATACGCTATAGAACAATCACTTGAAGGTGTAGGCGATAGGTCTGGGTATCCATCTGTAAAGCTAGCAGCTCGCCTAATGAAACAATTGTTACATAGACAATAGAAACATAATCCATACCTCATTCAAGGTCTTTCTCAGCAATTATAAAGTCCATTATACAAGTCTTTTATAAGAAAAGACAGGACAAGAAAGTAAATAAAATATAAGAAATGAAAAATATCTTAATGGACAAAGAAAGTGCTCAACTACTGAGCCGGGAAAATGTGGGAGCTAAATACTAACGTAATTTTAAGAAATATAATTTATTTTAATTTAATTTAAAAGAATGGTAATTTGTTTGTGAAAACCGTACTTACCATATATACTCGAGTATAAGCCAAGATTTTCAGCCCATTTTTGGGGGCTGAAAGTCCCCCTCTCGGCTTATACTCGAGTCATACCCAGGGGTCAGCAGGGGAGGGGGAGCGTGGCCTGTCTAATTATACTCACCTGCTCCTGGTGCGGTCCCAGCGCCTCAGCTTCTTCCTGTACTGAGTGGTCACATTGTACCACTCATTACAGTAATGAATATGCGGCTCCACTCCCATAGGAGTGGAGCCGCATATTCATTACTGTAATGAGTGGTAACGGTGACCGCTCAGTACAGGAAGAAGCTGCAGCGCCGGGGAAGCAGGGACTGCACTGTGCCAGGAGGAAGTAAGTATAACAGAGAGGGGAGCTGTTATGACCTGGTGGTTAGGACAATAATGGACCTGATGATCAAGAGCACCCGGAAAGATCTGATAGCTACAAAAACACGGGATAAGCTCTGGTAAGTGGAAATTCTTCTGACCGCAATCCCTAATCCTATCACACACACTAGAAATAGCCGTGGATTGCTCCTAACGCTCCCTATGCAACTCGTCACAGCCTCAGAACTAGCTAGCCCTAAGAAAGGAAAATAAAGCCTAGCTTGCCTCAGAGAAATTCCCCAAAGGAAAAGGCAGCCCCCCACAAATAATGACTGTGAGTTAAGATGAAATCACAAACATAGAGAAAATAGATTTAGCAAAGAGAGGCCCGACTTACTGGACAGACAGAGGATAGAAAAGGTCACTTTGCGGTCAGCACAAAAACCTACAAAAAGCCACGCAGAGAGTGCAGGGAAAAAAACCTTCCGCACCGACTCACGGTGCGGAGGCGCCCCTCTGCGTCCCAGAGCTTCCAGCAAGCAAGGCAATATTCACAATAGCAAGCTGGACAGAAAAAATAGCAAAGAGGAAAATAGCAAAGAGGAACTTAGCTTCTGCTCGAGTAAACAGGTAACAGAACGATCCAGGAGCGAACTAGACCAATAGTACAACATTGACAGCTGGCATGGAGCAAAGATCTAAGTGGAGTTAAATAGAGCAGCCCACTAACGACTTAGCCTCGTCACCTGTGGATGGAAACTCAGAAACACCCACAGCCACCAGAGGAAGTCCATGGACAGAACCAGCCGAAGTACCATTCACGACCACAGGAGGGAGCCCGACAACAGAATTCACAACAGTACCCCCCCTTGAGGAGGGGTCACCAAACCCTCACCAGAGCCCCCAGGCCGACCAGGATGAGCCAAATGAAAGGCACGAACAAGATCGGCAGCATGAACATCAGAGGCAAAAACCCAGGAATTATCTTCCTGACCATAACCCTTCCACTTGACCAGGTGCTGGAGTTTCCGTCTCGAAATACGAGAATCCAAAATCTTCTCCACCACATACTCCAACTCCCCCTCAACCAACACCGGGGCAGGAGGATCAACGGAGGGAACCATAGGCGCCACGTATCTCCGCAATAACGACCTATGTAACACATTATGGATGGCAAAAGAAGCTGGAAGGGCCAAACGAAATGAGACAGGATTGATTACCTCAGAAATCTTATACGGACCAATGAAACGAGGCTTAAACTTAGGAGAGGAAACCTTCATAGGAACATAATGAGACGACAACCAAACCAAATCCCCCAACACGAAGTCGGGGACCCACACAGCGCCGGCGGTTAGCGAAACGTTGAGCCTTCTCCTGGGACAATGTCAAATTGTCCAAAACATGAGTCCAAATCTGCTGCAACCTATCCACCACAGTATCTACACCAGGACAGTCCGAAGACTCAACCTGCCCTGAAGAGAAACGAGGATGGAAACCAGAATTGCAGAAAAACGGCGAAACCAAAGTAGCCGAGCTGGCCCGATTATTAAGGGCGAACTCAGCCAACGGCAAAAAGGACACCCAATCATCCTGATCAGCAGAAACAAAGCATCTCAGATATGTTTCCAAAGTCTGATTAGTTCGTTCGGTTTGGCCATTTGTCTGAGGATGGAAAGCCGAGGAAAAAAACAAATCAATGCCCATCCTAGCACAAAAGGATCGCCAAAACCTCGAAACAAACTGGGAACCTCTGTCCGAAACCATGTTCTCCGGGATACCATGGAAACGAACCACATGCTGGAAAAACAATGGCACCAAATCAGAGGAGGAAGGCAATTTAGACAAGGGTACCAAATGGACCATCTTAGAAAAGCGATCACAAACCACCCAAATGACCGACATCTTTTGAGAGACGGGGAGATCCGAAATAAAATCCATAGAAATATGCGTCCAGGGCCTCTTCGGGACCGGCAAGGGCAAAAGCAACCCACCTGCACGAGAACAGCAGGGCTTAGCCCGAGCACAAGTCCCACAGGACTGCACAAAAGAACGCACATCCCGTGACAAAGACGGCCACCAAAAGGATCTAGCCACCAAATCTCTGGTACCAAAGATTCCAGGATGCCCAGCCAACACTGAACAATGAATCTCAGAGATAACTCTACTAGTCCATCTATCAGGGACAAACAGTCTCTCCGCTAGGCAACGGTCAGGTCTATCAGCCTGAAATTTTTGCAGCACCCACCGCAAATCAGGGGAGACTGCAGACAAAATTACCCCCTCTTTGAGAATACCCGCCGGCTCAGGAAAACCCGGAGAGTCCGGCACAAAACTCCTTGACAGGGCATCAGCCTTCACATTCTTAGAGCCCGGAAGGTACGAAACCACAAAATCAAAACGGGAGAAAAATAACGACCATCGAGCCTGTCTCAGATTCAACCATTTGGCAGACTCAAGATAAATCAAATTCTTGTGATCTGTCAAGACCACCACGCGATGCTTGGCTCCTTCAAGCCAATGACGCCACTCCTCGAATGCCCACTTCATGGCCAACAACTCTCGATTACCAACATCATAATTGCGCTCAGCAGGCGAAAACTTTCTAGAAAAGAAAGCACATGGCTTCATCACCGAGCCATCAGAACTTCTTTGCGACAAAACAGCCCCTGCTCTAATCTCAGAAGCATCAACCTCAACCTGAAACGGGAGCGAAACATCTGGCTGGCACAACACAGGGGCAGAAGAAAAACGACGCTTCAACTCCTGAAAAGCCTCTACAGCTGCAGAAAACCAATTGACCACATCAGCACCCTTCTTGGTCAAATCAGTCAACGGTTTAGCAACAGTAGAAAAATTAGTGATGAAGCGCCGATAAAAATTAGCAAAGCCCAGGAACTTTTGCAGGCTCTTCACAGATGTCAGCTGAGTCCAATCGTAAATGGCCTGGACTTTAACAGGGTCCATCTCGATAGTAGAAGGGGAAAAAATGAACCCCAAAAATGAAACCTTCTGAACTCCAAAGAGACACTTTGACCCCTTTACAAACAAGGAATTCGTACGAAGGACCTGGAACACCATTCTGACCTGCTTCACATGAGACTCCCAATCATCCGAAAAGACCAAAATATCATCCAAATACACAATTAGGAATTTATCCAGGTACTCTCGGAAGATGTCATGCATAAAGGACTGAAATACTGATGGAGCATTTGAAAGCCCGAATGGCATAACCAGGTACTCATAATGGCCCTCGGGCGTATTAAATGCTGTTTTCCATTCATCGCCTTGTTTAATACGCACAAGATTATACGCCCCTCGAAGATCTATCTTGGTGAACCAACTAGCCCCTTTAATACGAGCAAACAAATCAGACAGCAACGGCAAAGGATACTGAAATTTGACAGTAATTTTATTAAGAAGGCGGTAATCAATACAAGGTCTCAAAGAACCATCCTTCTTGGCCACAAAAAAGAAACCTGCTCCTAACGGTGATGACGACGGGCGAATATGGCCTTTCTCCAAGGATTCCTTTATATAACTCCGCATAGCGGCGTGTTCTGGCACAGATAAATTGAACAATCGGCCCTTAGGAAACTTACTACCAGGAATCAAATTAATTGCACAATCGCAATCCCTATGAGGAGGTAGGGCACTGGCTTTGGGCTCATCAAATACATCCCGATAATCCGACAAAAACTCTGGAACTTCAGAAGGAGTGGAAGACGAAATTGACAAAAATGGAACATCACCATGTACCCCCTGGCAACCCCAGCTGGACACAGACATAGATTTCCAGTCCAATACTGGATTATGAACCTGTAGCCATGGCAACCCCAAAACGACCACATCATGCGATTATGCAACACCAAAAAGCGGATATCCTCCTGATGTGCAGGAGCCATGCACATGGTCAATTGGGTCCAGTACTGAGGCTTATTCTTGGCCAAAGGCGTAGCATCAATTCCTCTCAATGGAATAGGATACTGCAAGGGCTTCAAGAAAAAACCACAGCGCCTAGCATACTCCAAGTCCATCAAATTCAGGGCAGCGCCTGAATCCACAAATGCCATAACAGAATAGGATGACAAAGAGCAAATCAGAGTAACGGACAACAGAAATTTAGACTGTACCGTACCAATGGTGGCAGACCTAGCGAACCGCTTATTGCGCTTAGGACAATCGGAGATAGCATGAGTGGAATCAACACAGTAAAAACATAGCCCATTCCGACGTCTGTGTTCTTGCCGTTCAGCTCTGATCAAAGTTCTATCACATTGCATAGGCTCAGGCCCATGCTCAGATAGTACCGCCAAATCGTGCATAGCTTTATGCTCACGCAAGCGTCGATCGATCTGAATGGCCAAAGACATAGACTCATTCAGACCAGCAGGCATGGGAAATCCCACCATGACATCCTTAAGGGCTTCAGAGAGACCCTTTCTGAAGATTGCTGCCAGGGCACATTCATTCCACTGAGTGAACACAGACCACTTTCTAAACTTCTGACAATATATCTCCGCTTCATCCTGACCCTGACACAGAGCCAGCAAGATTTTCTCTGCCTGATCCACTGAATTAGGTTCGTCATAAAGCAATCCAAGCGCCAGGAAAAACGCATCAACATCACGCAATGCCGGATCTCCTGGCGCAAGGGAAAATGCCCAGTCTTGAGGGTCACCACGCAACAAAGAAATAATGATCCTTACTTGTAGAACAGGGTCACCTGAGGAGCTAGGTTTCAAGGCAAGAAACAATTTACAATTATTTTTGAAATTCAAGAACTTAGATCTATCACCAAAAAACAAATCAGGAATAGGAATTCTAGGCTCTAACATAGGATTCTGAACCACAAAATCTTGAATGTTTTGTACCCTTGTAGTGAGATTGTCCATCCAAGAGGACAGACCTTGAATGTCCATGTTTACACCTGTGTCCTGAACCACCCAGAGGTAAAGGGGAAAAGAGAGACAAAACACACTGCAAAGAAAAAAAAATGGTCTCAGAACTTCTCTTATCCCTCTATTGAGATGCATTAATACTTTAGGCCAGCTGTACTGTTATGACCTGGTGGTTAGGACAATAATGGACCTGATGATCAAGAGCACCCGGAAAGATCTGATAGCTACAAAAACACGGGACAAGCTCTGGGAAGTGGAAACTCTGCTGACCGCAATCCCTAATCCTATCACGCACACTAGAAATAGCCGTGGATTGCTCCTAACGCTCCCTATGCAACTCGTCACAGCCTCAGAACTAGCTAGCCCTAAGAAAGGAAAATAAAGCCTAGCTTGCCTCAGAGAAATTCCCCAAAGGAAAAGGCAGCCCCCCACAAATAATGACTGTGAGTTAAGATGAAATCACAAACATAGAGATGAAATAGATTTAGCAAAGAGAGGCCCGACTTACTGGACAGACAGAGGATAGAAAAGGTCACTTTGCGGTCAGCACAAAAACCAACAAAAAGCCACGCAGAGAGTGCAGGGAAAAAAACCTTCCGCACCGACTCACGGTGCGGAGGCGCCCCTCTGCGTCCCAGAGCTTCCAGCAAGCATGGCAATATTCACAATGGCAAGCTGGACAGAAAAAATAGCAAAGAGGAAAATAGCAAAGAGGAACTTAGCTTCTGCTGGAGTAAACAGGTAACAGAACGATCCAGGAGCGAACTAGACCAATAGTGCAACATTGACAGCTGGCATGGGGCAAAGATCTAAGTGGAGTTAAATAGAGCAGCCCACTAACGACTTAGCCTCATCACCTGTGGAAAGAAACTCAGAAACACCCACAGCCACCAGAGGAAGTCCATGGACAGAACCAGCCGAAGTACCATTCACGACCACAGGAGGGAGCCCGACAACAGAATTCACAACAGGGAGCGCAGCGCTGCACTATATTCACATGCTCCCCATTCCGGGCGCAGCTTGGTCTTCAGCGTCTTCTGCAGTGACGCTCAGGTCAGAGGGCACGGTGACGTGGTTAGTGTGCGGCCTTTGCCTGAATGTCAGTGCAGAAGACGCTGAAGATGGAGCAGCGCTGGAACGAAGTCAGGTGAATATTGAAAGTGTCAGGGGCCTGAGCGACAGAGAGGGGAGTATATGATTTTTTTTATCGCAGCAACAGCAAATGGGGTAAGTGCCTGTATGGAGCATCTTATGGGGCCATAATCATTGTTTTTGCAGGATTATATAGGGCAAATATCTTTATGGAGCATCTTATGGGGCCATAATTAACGTTTGTGCAGGATAATATGGGGCATGTGTCTGTATGACGCATCTTATGGGGCCATAATCAACCTTTGTGCAGCACTATATGGCGCAAGTGTCTGTATGGAGCATCTTATGGGGCCATAATGTTGGTGCAACGCTATATGTGGCAAGTGTCTGTAAGGGGCGATAATCAACGTTTGTGCAGCACTATATGGGGCAAGTGTCTGTATGGAGCATCTTATGGGGCCATAATCAACGTTTGTGCAGCATTATATGGGGCAAATATCTTTATGGAGCAACTTATGGGGCCATAATTAACGTTTGTGGAGCATTATATTGGACAAGTGTCTGTATGGAGCATCTTATGGGGCCATTATTAACCTTTATGCAGGATTATATGGGGCATATTTTAATATGGAGCATCTTAAGAGGCCAGCATAAACTTTATAGAGCATTTTATGGGGCTCCTGATTCAATATGGATATTCAAAAACACTTAACCTACTGATGTCTCAATTAATTTTACTTTCATTGGTACCTATTTTTACTTTTGAAATTTACCGGTAGCTGCTGCATTTCCCACCCTAGGCTTATACTCGAGTCATTAAGTTTTCCCAGTTTTTTGTGGCAAAATTGGGGGGGTCGGCTTATACTCGGGTCAGCTTATACTCGAGTATATATGTATCTATTTATTTTATTTTTTTTATTTATCGACTTCTATGTAGTAATGCTAATCTTGGAGATAATGTCGCAAATACTGGTGATTACTGGTACCAGCGCCATTCTGCCCTGTAAATGGCTTGGAATCAGGCTTGATAGATAGGAATAAATGAGGGGATCAGCGTTCTCTCCAATGCCAGCGGTCTAAGTGGGGGTGGTATCCCACTGGTGATTGTATGGCCACTGTGGCAATCTTAATTTAATTGTGTGTGAAGGTGCCTTAATTATTTGAGTCCCTTGACGTACTGTTATTTCATGTTGTGCTAAAGGGAATCTGTCACCATGAAAATGCAGCCCAAACTGCAGGCAACATGGTATAGAGCAGGGGGAGCTGAGGAGATTGATATATAGTTTGTGAGAAAAGATTCAGTAGAACTTGTATTTGAATCATTTAAACCTCTGCTGTATCTGGGATTTTAGACCAGTGGACGGTGTTATCAGTGCCTGACAGTTTTATTTGTGCAAGTGTGCATATGTCCAGAGCTGTCAGTCACTGGTAGGACCGCCCACTGGACCGAAGATCCCAGAAAAAGCAGAGGATTAAAGAATGAAATCACAGGATATGCTGAATCTTTTCTCAGAAAACTATATATAAGGTACCTGCAGACTGTACTGCATTTTCATGGGGACAGGTTCCCATTAAGGAATCAAGCTGCCCTTGTACCTCTGGAAATGTCTACAGAAAACACTGTAATCCATCTCTGATGTATTATTTTGCCACAACATATAAGCAAGAACGTAATTCCTTTGGCTTTATGCAACACTGGTCATCACTGTAGGCACTCCATGTGGCATTGTATGGTGTTCAATGTGGCCCCATGCTACAGGGGTATACTGCCGTAGAAGCAGTCTTCTAGGAGTGAGTAATAAGACATCCAATGGCATACACAATAATGTTTTTGCATGCATCCATGCAATATTTTTGGCATTTGGAGGTAAACTACAGGGTAAAGTAGACCTCTATATGAGCTTATGGTTACAGTAAACCTTAATAGAGCTATATGTATAAGAACTTGTAGATTGTGAGCCCTCATGGGCAGGGTCCTCTCTCCTCATGTACCAGTTGTAACTTGTATTGTTCAAGATTATTGTACTTGTTTTCTATTATGTATACCTCTTCTCACATGTAAACTGCCATGGAATAAATGGTGCAATAATAATAATAATAATAATTAATAACTTATTTTGCAAGCAGGAAAAAATATTTACTAGCTTTTCCATAGGACAGTCATTCCATAATGCCAAGACTCTGCATACAATAGCTCATATCTTTATTTTCTTAGGCCTTTGCTAGTATGACTTTGATGGTAATAGAAGACAGGTTGATTTTAACCTACTCCAAACAACAGCCTGATATATATTGCTCCTTTTAGAGAATTTTTTAAAAATTTTTTTACAAATGATACCAAGTTTACATAAATGAAGGGCAGGTTCGTATTAACTGCAAAAATATGTTTGCGAATATCACTCAGTGGGAGCATGGTCAGCCGTAAGCAGCGGATCAATTCATTTAAAGTCCTACAAAAGAACTTCTATACCATTTCCAGATCAACTGTAGAAACTGTGTATTATTCTGAAGAAATGAGCTGTGCAAGGCAATAATAGCTTCTCTCACACAATTAACAAGCTGCTGTTTAAAATGAGATTTACTACTGATTTGTTCCATCTTGGATGCAACATATTACATCAATTTCAGAATTAGCTTTTTCAACCTTTTCATGAGATTGATTAGCCTTTTGTGTTACTGACCAGAAGAAAGTAATAAAGTAATTTTTAGAAATCTTTTCTATAAATCATATTTCATGCGAGAAAGGTGTAGGTGGTACAATTTTGAAATGTATACATTAGATTAAGAAAATGTGTCCATGAGGTCCATACATCATCTCTAAGAAGATGCATTTCAATGACAAATGTACTTTAATTTTTTATCAATTGAATATTTTAATTGGTATCCCACATAGAAAATCATTCTTTAATTTAAGACATTCTTACTTCTAGGTAAGAGTTTGCATCATATTAATGAATTTAATTGCTATGCTATGAAATGCAATAGCATAAATTTTTGTGTGGAGGTAAATACTGTGGTTATAATTAATTTTAATTAAGTATAGTGTTAGATGATAGCAGTACAACTCAAAGATTTACTTTTGTGAATGTGCATCGACCTTTGTGGTAAATGTGCTAGACACAGAATCATCCTTGTTCAGGTGTCTGCTGCTGTAGTTCAGTCGTAGTCACTACTTATTGGTTAGTCAAAGACATATTCCACTTAGAAGATTTGTAACTTGTAGGTGGTGTAGCAACTTGTTGTTAGGGTTGGCAGATTGCATTAAATAAAATAAATCATAAAGTGCAATCGCTACCCGGGGTCCACCGTGCAGAGATGTTGAACTGCTGCTAGTGAACAATGACAGAACACACGGCGAACAATTACTTGAACACACAGAGTCGACGCACTCAGTGTGGACGTGAGGTTGAGTTCCAAGATCTGTTACTCCACAGAGAGCAACAGTACAAATATGTACTGAGTGCTATGTCAGTAAAATGACACAGGATAAGCACATGGCCTGACCTTGCACTGCAACTGAATCGTGTTACTTGCGCACAGGAAAAAAGCAGACGCTCAGTATAATACCCTGACTAGGGTTGTGCTTGCTCTGGAACTCTACTGAGCTAACCGCACACATGTAGGAACCAGATGCTAAGCCAATGGCTAATTGCCCCCACTGATGCTAGCTGCCTACCTACAGTACGTGTACAGTCCCAAAGCTAGACAGACACACAACACCTGCAGACAGAGTGGTAGAGACTCCACTCACATAGTGACTAGCGCTCCCGTGTGCGCCGCTGGGGTTTTTTTATACATAGGGCTCCTCTCCAAACACTTATGCCAAGTCAGGTGAGACATCGCAAGCGGGCCAATCCGGAGCTGCCACATCACCAGAGCTGGAGACGTCCGAACACCGATAGGAAGATGCCACATCACGGACATGCTCCACATCACGGACTCCAGAGTGTCCGGTCGCCGCTGCCTATCACTGGTTACCATAGACTTGGCTGGAGTTCCAGCAGTAACCAAACAAACTGCACGAGCCTGAGCAAGATGCTGGTACCGACGTCTATGCTCAGCAGCGGCTGAAGCTGAATGGGAGACTGCAGAGGCAGATAAGGCTTGGGATCTATCCCATCCAGCAGGAGAATCCTGATGCCTAACACTTGTAAGTAGAGTTGAGCGACCTTGACCTTTTTAGAGTCGAGCCGGGTTTCGCGAAACCCGACTATCTCAAAAGTCGGGTCGAGTGAAATCGCCCGATTATGACGTAAAGTCGGGATCGACCGAAACACGAAACCCAATGCAAGTCAATGGGGCAGCATAGTCGGCAGTGAGTGGGGGCCAGGAAAACACCTAGAGTGCCCATTTTAATGTCAAAACCATCCATTCTTCTTAATGAAGCTTGTCAAGCGTAATTTACCTTATAATAATTGGAAGGCATTTGAAATTGGGGGTCATTTGGCTAAAGTTGTGGTGGGTAGGGCTGGTTCAAGTAATTAGTGGGCCCAGGAAATCTGGACCACGTCACGGCAGTGGAGCAGGGAGAGGTAAGTATTTCAACTTTGCAAGTGCTGTGAACCTGAGCAAGCAGGGGGGGCCCACTCGTTGGCATTGGCACTGGCACAGGGCCCCTCAAAGTACAGCGGTGTGTTTGCACGGCGGGGGCGCCTCCCACCGGCAGCAACACTTTTGCATACCATGAGAGGCCCTGTGCCAGTGACGTCGCCAACTAGTATTCCTCCCCCCACCTGATGAAGGAACCTGCACTTTCATCTGCACCTTCCTGTTTGTCCCCGTGTAAGGTGGTATGGTATGCGGGAAGGGGGACCTGACTTTCAGCAGGGTCACAATCTTGCAGTGTAGCGTGCACGGGAAATGTTGCGTTATGGGTCAATGTACCAGCAGACTCATCTATCACTGGCTGGGCAATGGGCAGGATGAGGAGGAAACACAGATATAGGCCCAAAGAATAAAGTGGGCTAAATGCAGTTCAAAATTGGTAACACAGGACTAATCAGGGGGCATTGCAGTGGAGGACAACTGGAATGAGAGGCTGACACAGAGAGTAGGCCCAAATCAGTAAGTAGTCGAAATGCAGTTCAAAATTGGCAACAGTAGTAAACAGGCGGCACAGCTTTGTTCAGTGGAGGAGAACAGCAAGGAGTGGCAGACACCGATAGTAGGCCCCAACCCAACTAGTAGGCCAAATGCAGTCTAACATTAACAACTACTTAACGAGCGCCTGAAAACGGAATTTCAGGACAGGAAACCAGGAGAACAGCAAGGAGCGGCAGACACCGATAGTAGGCCCCAAACCAACTAGTACGCCAAATGCAGTTGTTCCGTTTAACCACAATTTAATGAGAGCCTGAAGATAGAAGTTCAGGAAAGGCAACCTGGAGAACACCTTGGAGTGGAACACACCATCTCTCTACACCCCATACCCAATTTGTAGGCCTAATGCAGCGTAGTTTCCAACAACTACTAAACGAGAGCATGATGATCGAAGCATTGGCGAGGAAACCTGGGGAACACCTTGGAGTGGAACACACCATCTCTCTACAGTGGAACACACCATCTCTCTACACCCCATACCCAATTTGTAGGCCTAATGCAGCGTAGTTTCCAACAACTACTAAACGAGAGCCGGAAGATCGAAGCAATGGAGAGGAAACCTGGGGAACACCTTGGAGTGTAACACACCATCTCTCTACACCCCATACCCAATTTGTAGGCCTAATGCAGCGTAGTTTCCAACAACTACTAAACGAGAGCCGGAAGATCGAAGCTCAGGAAAGGCAACCTGGAGAACACCTTGGAGTGGAACACACCATCTCTCTACACCCCATACCCAATTTGTAGGCCCAATGCAGCGTAGTTTCCAACAACTACTAAACGAGAGCCGGAAGATCGAAGCAATGGAGAGGAAACCTGGGGAACACCTTGGAGTGTAACACACCATCTCTCTACACCCCATACCCAATTTGTAGGCCTAATGCAGCGTAGTTTCCAACAACTACTAAACGAGAGCCGGAAGATCGAAGCAATGGAGAGGAAACCTGGGGAACACCTTGGAGTGTAACACACCATCTCTCTCCACCCCATACCCAATTTGTAGGCCTAATGCAGCGTAGTTTCCAACAACTACTAAACGAGAGCCGGAAGATCGAAGCAATGGAGAGGAAACCTGGGGAACACCTTGGAGTGGAACACACCATCTCTCTACAGTGGAACACACCATCTCTCTACACCCCATACCCAATTTGTAGGCCTAATGCAGCGTAGTTTCCAACAACTACTAAACGAGAGCCGGAAGATCGAAGCTCAGGAAAGGCAACCTGGGGAACACCTTGGAGTGGAACACACCATCTCTCTACACCTCTTACCCAATTTGTAGGCCCAATGCAGCGTAGTTTCCAACAACTACTAAACGAGAGCCGGAAGATCGAAGCTCAGGAAAGGCAACCTGGGGAACACCTTGGAGTGTAACAAACCCTCTCTCTACACCACGGAAGGGCTGATTCTTAGGAAGGAAGGCTGTCGGAAAGAAGCAGGGCGCGTCCGAGGGTGATTATATTCTTATTAGGTATATACTCACCCTCGGACGCGCCCTGCTTCTTTATTTGTAATGAATGTTTATTTGCAATGTGGTTTTGACTTACTCTATTTTTTTGGTAAATAATGATTTTATTATTTTCATTGTTTTGCATCTTCTTGGCAATAATATAAAGAAGACGCGACAGGACAACACTCGGTGGATGCCATATCTGTGTTTAAAATTGAAAAAACCTTTCAGTTAACTACTTGCAGGAGAAAGTTATTGTAGCTGGTGGCCATTTTTAGTACTGTACCAGATTTTTGTTGTATGTGTTTGTTTTTAATGTTAAAATGTCTGCATTTGATATCTCTCCAGTATTTTCTTTTTTATAAGCAAAATACTTATTTTTATATTTTCTGATGTTGGTTCCAGGGGTACACGGGCAGCAGTGGTGTGGTCAGTGGAGGCCTAGTGGAAGGAGTGACCGCAGACAGGCATCGAAGGCCTAAAATAATAACACATGGCTGTAGGCAATTTTAAATTGGTTCCAGGGGTACACGGGCAGCAGTGGTGTGGTCAGTTGAGGCCTAGTGGAAGGAGTGACCACAGACAGGCATCGAAGGCCTAAAATAATAACACATGGCTGTAGGCAATTTTAAATTGGTTACAGGGGTACACGGGCAGCAGTGGTGTGGTCAGTGGAGGCCTAGTGGAAGGAGTGACCGCAGACAGGCATCGAAGGCCTAAAATAATAACACATGGCTGTAGGCAATTTTAAATTGGTTCCAGGGGTACACGGGCAGCAGTGGTGTGGTCAGTGGAGGCCTAGTGGAAGGAGTGACCGCAGACAGGCATCGAAGGCCTAAAATAATAACACATGGCTGTAGGCAATTTTAAATTGGTTCCAGGGGTACACGGGCAGCAGTGGTGTGGTCAGTGGAGGCCTAGTGGATGGAGTCACCGCAGACAGGCATCGAAGGCCTAAAATAATAACACATGGCTGTAGGCAATTTTAAATTGGTTCCAGGGGTACACGGGCAGCAGTGGTGTGGTCAGTGGAGGCCTAGTGGAAGGAGTGATCGCAGACAGGCATCGAAGGCCTAAAATAATAACACATGGCTGTAGGCAATTTTAAATTGGTTCCAGGGGTACACGGGCAGCAGTGGTGTGGTCAGTGGAGGCCTAGTGGAAGGAGTGACCACAGACAGGCATCGAAGGCCTAAAATAATAACACATGGCTGTAGGCAATTTTAAATTGGTTACAGGGGTACACGGGCTGCAGTGGTGTGGTCAGTGGAGGCCTAGTGGAAGGAGTGACCGCAGACAGGCATCGAAGGCCTAAAATAATAACACATGGCTGTAGGCAATTTTAAATTGGTTCCAGGGGTACACGGGCAGCAGTGGTGTGGTCAGTGGAGGCCTAGTGGAAGGAGTGACCGCAGACAGGCATCGAAGGCCTAAAATAATAACACATGGCTGTAGGCAATTTTAAATTGGTTCCAGGGGTACACGGGCAGCAGTGGTGTGGTCAGTGGAGGCCTAGTGGAAGGAGTCACTGCAGACAGGCATCGAAGGCCTAAAATAAAAACACATGGCTGTAGGCAATTTTAAATTGGTTACAGGGGTACACGGGCAGCAGTGGTGTGGTCAATGGAGGCCTAGTGGAAGGAGTAACCGCAGACAGGCATCGAAGGCCTAAAATAATAACACATGGCTGTAGGCAATTTTAAATTGGTTCCAGGGGTACACGGGCAGCAGTAGTGTGGTCAGTGGAGGCCTAGTGGAAGGAGTCACCGCAGACAGGCATCGAAGGCCTAAAATAATAACACATGGCTGTAGGCAATTTTAAATTGGTTCCAGGGGTACACGGGCAGCAGTGGTGTGGTCAGTGGAGGCCTAGTGGAAGGAGTAACCGCAGACAGGCATCGAAGGCCTAAAATAATAACACATGGCTGTAGGCAATTTTAAATTGGTTCCAGGGGTACACGGGCAGCAGTGGTGTGGTCAGTGGAGGCCTAGTGGAAGGAGTGACCGCAGACAGGCATCGAAGGCCTAAAATAATAACACATGGCTGTAGGCAATTTTAAATTGGTTCCAGGGGTACACGGGCAGCAGTGGTGTGGTCAGTGGGGGCCTAGTGGAAGGAGTGACCACAGACAGGCATCGAAGACCTAAAATAATAACACATGGCTGTAGGCAATTTTAAATTGGTTACAGGGGTACACGGGCAGCAGTGGTGTGGTCAGTGGATGCCTAGTGGAAGGAGTGACCGCAGACAGGCATCGAAGGCCTAAAATAATAACACATGGCTGTAGGCAATTTTAAATTGGTTCCAGGGGTACACGGGCAGCAGTGGTGTGGTCAGTGGAGGCCTAGTGGAAGGAGTGACCACAGACAGGCATCGAAGACCTAAAATAATAACACATGGCTGTAGGCAATTTTAAATTGGTTACAGGGGTACACGGGCAGCAGTGGTGTGGTCAGTGGATGCCTAGTGGAAGGAGTGACCGCAGACAGGCATCGAAGGCCTAAAATAATAACACATGGCTGTAGGCAATTTTAAATTGGTTCCAGGGGTACACGGGCAGCAGTGGTGTGGTCAGTGGAGGCCTAGTGGAAGGAGTGACCGCAGACAGGCATCGAAGGCCTAAAATAATAACACATGGCTGTAGGCAATTTTAAATTGGTTCCAGGGGTACACGGGCAGCAGTGGTGTGGTCAGTGGAGGCCTAGTGGAAGGAGTGACCGCAGACAGGCATCGAAGGCCTAAAATAATAACACATGGCTGTAGGCAATTTTAAATTGGTTCCAGGGGTACACGGGCAGCAGTGGTGTGGTCAGTGGAGGCCTAGTGGAAGGAGTCACCGCAGACAGGCATCGAAGGCCTAAAATAATAACACATGGCTGTAGGCAATTTTAAATTGGTTCCAGGGGTACACGGGCAGCAGTGGTGTGGTCAGTGGAGGCCTAGTGGAAGGAGTCACCGCAGACAGGCATCGAAGGCCTAAAATAAAAACACATGGCTGTAGGCAATTTTAAATTGGTTACAGGGGTACACGGGCAGCAGTGGTGTGGTCAGTGGAGGCCTAGTGGAAGGAGTGACCGCAGACAGGCATCGAAGGCCTAAAATAATAACACATGGCTGTAGGCAATTTTAAATTGGTTCCAGGGGTACACACGCAGCAGTGGTGTGGTCAGTGGAGGCCTAGTGGAAGGAGTCACCGCAGACAGGCATCGAAGGCCTAAAATAATAACACATGGCTGTAGGCAATTTTAAATTGGTTACAGGGGTACACGGGCAGCAGTGGTGTGGTCAGTGGAGGCCTAGTGGAAGGAGTGACCGCAGACAGGCATCGAAGGCCTAAAATAATAACACATGGCTGTAGGCAATTTTAAATTGGTTCCAGGGGTACACGGGCAGCAGTGGTGTGGTCAGTGGAGGCCTAGTGGAAGGAGTGACCACAGACAGGCATCGAAGGCCTAACATAACAAAAATGTCAATACAATGGTATTGTCAGTGGCAGGCATTGAAGGATGTCAGCGCATAGACTAAACATTGGTGGAGCTGTGAGATAATTTTGCAAGTGGTAGAGCACTGTTTGAGCTGGGGTGGGGGGAAACTGTCTTGTGGCCGGCGGTACAGGCCCAGGGCCCCTCATATTACAACGGTGTGTCTGACGTTGGGTGCGCACCACCACCGCCAGAGACACTTTATTGTACTAGGTGGGACCCAGTGGCAGTGCCGTCGACCAAAAGCAGGCTCACCCACCTCTTCAGACAAACTGCACTCTCACGGGTGCTGTCGCCAAGTGTCGATACCACAGCCGCGTGTGGGGAGTTTGGCCATTTAGTGAGGTGTAAACATGTCGTATGCTGGACAATCAGGTGCAGAAAATTACGAGATTGGAAAAGGCATTCAGAATAGTCCACAGGCAAGACCTTTTCATAGGAAAGCTAGGTGTCAGCCGGGCAAGGTGGGGCAAAAGATTTCGAAATCCAGTTGTGGTTCATTTTAATGAAGGTTAGATCATCTACATTTTGGGTAGCCAGACGAGTCCTTTTTTCTGTTAGTATTGAACCTGCAGCACTGAATACTCTTTCTGATAGGACACTAGCTGCCGGGCAAGCAAGCTCCTGCAATGCATATTCTGCCAATTCTGGCCAGGTGTCTAATTTTGATGCCCAGTAATCAAATGGGAATGACGGTTGAGGGAGAACATTGATAAGGGATGAAAAATAGTTTGTAACCATACTGGACAAATGTTGTCTCCTGTCACTTTGAATTGATGCTGCAGTACCTGTCCTGTCTGCGGTCATAGCAAAATCACTCCACAACCTGGTCAGAAAACCCCTCTGGCCAACGCCACTTCTGATTTCTGCCCCTCTAACTCCTCTGGTCTGCTGGCCCCTGCAGCTCATGTGAGAACGATCACGGGCGCTGTGTGCAGGGAATGCCAGAAGCAAACGGTCAACAAGAGTTGATTGTTTGGTTGCTAATATTAGTTCCAAGTTCTCATGTGGCATTATATTTTGCAATTTGCCTTTATAGCGAGGATCAAGGAGGCAGGCCAACCAGTAATCGTCATCATTCATCATTTTAGTTATGCGTGTGTCCCTTTTGAGGATACGTAAGGCATAATCCGCCATGTGGGCCAAAGTTCCAGTTCTCAAATCTGCGGTTGTGCTTGGTTGAGGGGCAGTTTCAGGCAAATCCACGTCACTTGTGTCCCTCAAAAAACCAGAACCCGGCCTTGCCGCGCCACCAATTTCCAGTGGCCCCGGAAAAGCTTCCTCATTAAAAATATAATCATCCCCATCATCCTCCTCGTCCTCCTCCTCCTCTTCGCCCGCTACCTCGTCCTGTACACTGCCCTGGCCAGACAATGGCTGACTGTCATCAAGGCTTTCCTCTTCCTCAGCTGCAGACGCCTGATCCTTTATGTGCGTCAAACTTTGCATCAGCAGACGCATTAGGGGGATGCTCATGCTTATTATGGCGTTGTCTGCACTAACCAGCCGTGTGCATTCCTCAAAACACTGAAGGACTTGACACATGTCTTGAATCTTCGACCACTGCACACCTGACAACTCCATGTCTGCCATCCTACTGCCTGCCCGTGTATGTGTATCCTCCCACAAAAACATAACAGCCCGCCTCTGTTCACACAGTCTCTGAAGCATGTGCAGTGTTGAGTTCCACCTTGTTGCAACGTCTATGATTAGGCGATGCTGGGGAAGGTTCAAAGAACGCTGATATATCTGCATACGGCTGGAGTGTACGGGCGAACGGCGGATATGTGAGCAAAGTCCACGCACTTTGAGGAGCAGGTCGGATAACCCCGGATAACTTTTCAGGAAGCACTGCATCACCAGGTTTAAGGTGTGAGCCAGGCAAGGAATGTGTTTCAGTTGGGAAAGGGAGATGGCAGCCATGAAATTCCTTCCGTTATCACTCACTACCTTGCCTGCCTCAAGATCTACAGTGCCCAGCCACGACTGCGTTTCTTTCTGCAAGAACTCGGACAGAACTTCCGCGGTGTGTCTGTTGTCGCCCAAACACTTCATAGCCAATACAGCCTGCTGACGTTTGCCAGTAGCTGCCCCATAATGGGACCTGGTGTGCAACAGTGGCAGCTGCGGATGGAGTGGTTGTGCGACTGCGGTCTGTGGACGAGCTCTCGCTTCTGCAGGAGGACGAAGAGGAGGAGGGGGTGCGAACGGCTACAGCCAATTGTTTCCTAGACCGTGGGCTAGGCAGAACTGTCCCAAACTTGCTGTCCCCTGTGGACCCTGCATCCACCACATTTACCCAGTGTGCCGTGATGGACACGTAACGTCCCTGGCCATGCCTACTGGTCCATGCATCTGTTGTCAGGTGCACCTTTGTGCTCACAGATTGCCTGAGTGCATGGACGATGCGCTCTTTAACATGCTGGTGGAGGGCTGGGATGGCTTTTCTGGAAAAAAAGTGTCGACTGGGTAGCTCGTAGCGTGGTACAGCGTAGTCCATCAGGGCTTTGAAAGCTTCGCTTTCAACTAACCGGTAGGGCATCATCTCTAACGAGATTAGTCTAGCTATGTGTGCGTTCAAACCCTGTGTACGCGGATGCGAGGCTAAGTACTTCCTTTTTCTAACCATAGTCTCATGTAGGGTGAGCTGGACTGGAGAGCTGGAGATCGTAGAACTAGCGGGGGTGCCGGTGGACATGGCAGACTGAGAGACGGTGGGAGATGGTATTGTTGCCACCGGTGCCCTAGATGCAGTGTTTCCTACTACGAAACTGGTGATTCCCTGACCCTGACGGCTTTGGCCTGGCAAAGAAACCTGCACAGATACTGCAGGTGGTGCGGAAAATGGTGGCCCTACACTGCCGGAAGGGATGTTGCGTTGCTGACTAGCTTCATTGGCCGAGGGTGCTACAACCTTAAGGGACGTTTGGTAGTTAGTCCAGGCTTGCAAATGCATGGTGGTTAAATGTCTATGCATGCAACTTGTATTGAGACTTTTCAGATTCTGTCCTCTGCTTAAGGTAGTTGAACATTTTTGACAGATGACTTTGCGCTGATCAATTGGATGTTGTTTAAAAAAATGCCAGACTGCACTCTTTCTAGCATCGGATACCTTTTCAGGCATTGCAGACTGAGCTTTAACCGGATGGCCACGCTGTCCTCCAACAGGTTTTAGCTTTGCCACGCGTTTTGGGCAAGATACGGGCCCGGCAGATGGAACCTGTTGCGATGTTGATGCCTGCTGCGGCCCCTCCTCCTCCGCTTCAGAACTGCTGCCGCCTGCACCCTGTTCCCCCAATGGCTGCCAATCGGGGTCAAGAACTGGGTCATCTATTACCTCTTCTTGTAGCTCGTGTGCAACTTCGTCTGTGTCACCGTGTCGGTCGGTGGTATAGCGTTCGTGATGGGGCAACATAGTCTCATCAGGGTCTGATTCTTGATCAGCACCCTGCGAGGGCAATGTTGTGGTCTGAGTCAAAGGACCAGCATAGTAGTCTGGCTGTGGCTGTGCATCAGTGCACTCCATGTCAGATTCAACTTGTAATGGGCATGGACTGTTAACTGCTTAACTTTCTAAGCCAGGGACGGTATGTGTAAAGAGCTCCATGGAGTAACCCGTTGTGTCGCCTGCTGCATTCTTCTCTGTTGTTGTTTTTGCTGAAGAGGACAAGGAAGCGACTTGTCCCTGACCGTGAACATCCACTAACGACGCGCTGCTTTGACATTTACCAGTTTCACGAGAGGAGGCAAAAGAGCTAGAGGCTGAGTCAGCAAGATAAGCCAAAACTTGCTCTTGCTGCTCCGGCTTTAAAAGCGGTTTTCCTACTCCCAGAAAAGGGAGCGTTCGAGGCCTTGTGTAGCCAGACGACGAACCTGGCTCCACAGCTCCAGACTTAGGTGCAATATTTTTTTTCCCACGACCAGCTGATGCTCCACCACTACCACTACCCTCATTACCAGCTGACAATGAACGCCCCCGGCCACGACCTCTTCCACCATACTTCCTCATTGTTTTAAAAACGTAAACAAACTAACGGTATTTGTTGCTGTCACACAAATTACACGGTGAGCTATAACTTCAGTATGATTTAGCTACCCCTTTACAGGTGAGTGAGACCACAACGAAAATCAGGCACAATGTTACACACTCTGTTGTTGGTGGCAACAAATGAGAGAGATGCCACACACGCAGGACTGTCACTGAAGCACAAATGTAAATATTAATCTCCCACTGATTTGATTTTTTTTTCAGGGAGACTTTAGGAAAAAAAAAATAGAATAAAATGATTTTTGCAGGAAGAATTTAGAAACCAAAGAAAATAAAATGATTTTTTCAGGGAGAATTTAGAAAACAAATAAAACAAAAAAAGGCTTTCTATGGCCCACTGAGTGAGAGATGACGCACACAGGAGTCAGGAGTGGCACACAAGCCCAGAGGCCAATATTTATCTCCCACTGATTGATGTAGTGATTTTTTCAGGTAGATTTTGGAACCCAAATCAAGCTAAAAAAAATAATAGGCTTTCTATGGCCCACAATTGGAGAGAGAGAGAGATGGCACACCCAGGAGTCAAGACTGGCACACAAGCAGAAAGAGCAATATTAATCTCCCACTGATTTTTTTTTTTTTTTTTTTTTTCAGGGAGAATTTAGGAAAAAAAAATAGAATAAAATGATTTTTTCAGGAAGAATTTAGAAACCAAATAAAATAAAATGATTTTTTCAGGGAGAATTTAGAAAACAAATAAAACAAAAAAAGGCTTTCTATGGCCCACTGAGTGAGAGATGATGCACACAGGAGTCAGGAGTGGCACACAAGCCCAGAGGCCAATATTTATCTCCCACTGATTGATGTAGTGATTTTTTCAGGTAGATTTTGGAACCCAAATCAAGCTAAAAAAATAATAGGCTTTCTATGGCCCACAATTGGAGAGAGAGAGAGAGATGGCACACCCAGGAGTCAAGACTGGCACACAAGCAGAAAGGGCAATATTAATCTCCCACTGATTTTTTTTTTTTTTTTTTTTTTTCAGGGAGACTTTAGGAAAAAAAAAATAGAATAAAATGATTTTTTCAGGAAGAATTTAGAAACCAAATAAAATAAAAATGATTTTTTCAGGGAGAATTTAGAAAACAAATAAAACAAAAAAAGGCTTTCTATGGCCCACTGAGTGAGAGATGACGCACACAGGAGTCAGGAGTGGCACACAAGCCCAGAGGCCAATATTTATCTCCCACTTTTTTTTTTTTGTTCCAGGGAAAATTTATAAACCCAATAAAAAAAATAATAAATAGGCTTTCTATGACCCACTATCTGAGAGACAGAGAGAGATGGCACGCTTAGGACTGGCACACAAGCCCAAAGGCCAATATTAATCTCCCTTTTTTTTTTAAGGGAGAATTTATAAAACCAAAAAAAAATAAATAAATAGGCTTTCTATGGCCCACTATTTGTGAGAGAGATGGCACGCTCAGGACTGGCACACAAGCCCAGAGGCCAATATTAATCTCCCACTTTTTTTTTTTTTTCCAGGGAAAATTTATAAACCCAATAAAAAAAAAATAAATAAATAGGCTTTCTATGGCCCACTATCTGAGAGAGAGAGATGGCACGCTTAGGACTGGCACACAAGCCCAAAGGCCAATATTAATCTCCCACTGATTGATTTATTGATTTTTTCAGGTAGAATTTAGAACCCAAATAAAGCAAAAAAAAAAAAAAAATGGCCTTTCTATGGCCCACTGAGTGAGTGATGATGCACACAGGAGTCAGGAGTGGCACACAAGCCCTGAGGCCAATATTTTTCTCCCACTGATTGATGTAGTGATTTTTTCAGGTAGATTTTAGAACCAAAATCAAGCAAAAAAATAAATAGGCTTTCTATGGCCCACTGAGTGAGTGATGATGCACACAGGAGTCAAGAGTGGCACACAAGCCCTGAGGCCAATATTTTTCTCCCACTGATTGATGTAGTGATTTTTTCAGGTAGATTTTATAACCCAAATCAAGCAAAAAAATAAATAGGCTTTCTATGGCCCACTGAGTGAGAGATGACACAGACAGGGATGGCACTCTAGCAGAAATGTCAATCTTAATCTCCCACAAAAAAAAAAAAACAGGGAGTGTCCTTCAATTACTATCTCCCTGCAGTAATCTCAGCCAGGTATGGCAGGCAGCAATAAGGAGTGGACACACACAGGAGTCAGGAGTGGCACACAAGCCCAGAGGCCAATATTTATCTCCCACTGATTGATGTAGTGATTTTTTCAGGTAGATTTTGGAACCCAAATCAAGCTAAAAAAATAATAGGCTTTCTATGGCCCACAATTGGAGAGAGAGAGAGAGATGGCACACCCAGGAGTCAAGACTGGCACACAAGCAGAAAGGGCAATATTAATCTCCCACTGATTTGTTTTTGTTTGTTTTTTTTCAGGGAGACTTTAGGGAAAAAAAAAATAGAATAAAATGATTTTTTCAGGAAGAATTTAGAAACCAAATAAAATAAAATGATTTTTTCAGGGAGAATTTAGAAAACAAATAAAACAAAAAAAGGCTTTCTATGGCCCACTGAGTGAGAGATGACGCACACAGGAGTCAGGAGTGGCACACAAGCCCAGAGGCCAATATTTATCTCCCACTTTTTTTTTTTTGTTCCAGGGAAAATTTATAAACCCAATAAAAAAATAATAAATAGGCTTTCTATGGCCCACTATCTGAGAGACAGAGAGAGATGGCACGCTTAGGACTGGCACACAACCCAAAGGCCAATATTAATCTCCCTTTTTTTTTTAAGGGAGAATTTATAAAACCAAAAAAAAATAAATAAATAGGCTTTCTATGGCCCACTATTTGTGAGAGAGATGGCACGCTCAGGACTGGCACACAAGCCCAGAGGCCAATATTAATCTCCCACTGATTGATTTATTGATTTTTTCAGGTAGAATTTAGAACCCAAATAAAGCAAAAAAAAAAAAAAAATGGCCTTTCTATGGCCCACTGAGTGAGTGATGATGCACACAGGAGTCAGGAGTGGCACACAAGCCCTGAGGCCAATATTTTTCTCCCACTGATTGATGTAGTGATTTTTTCAGGTAGATTTTAGAACCAAAATCAAGCAAACAAATAAATAGGCTTTCTATGGCCCACTGAGTGAGTGATGATGCACACAGGAGTCAAGAGTGGCACACAAGCCCTGAGGCCAATATTTTTCTCCCACTGATTGATGTAGTGATTTTTTCAGGTAGATTTTATAACCCAAATCAAGCAAAAAAATAAATAGGCTTTCTATGGCCCACTGAGTGAGAGATGACACAGACAGGGATGGCACTCTAGCAGAAATGTCAATCTTAATCTCCCACAAAAAAAAAAAAAAAACAGGGAGTGTCCTTCAATTACTATCTCCCTGCAGTAATCTCAGCCAGGTATGGCAGGCAGCAATAAGGAGTGGACACACACAGGAGTCAGGAGTGGCACACAAGCCCAGAGGCCAATATTTATCTCCCACTGATTGATGTAGTGATTTTTTCAGGTAGATTTTGGAACCCAAATCAAGCTAAAAAAATAATAGGCTTTCTATGGCCCACAATTGGAGAGAGAGAGAGAGATGGCACACCCAGGAGTCAAGACTGGCACACAAGCAGAAAGGGCAATATTAATCTCCCACTGATTTGTTTTTGTTTGTTTTTTTTCAGGGAGAATTTAGGAAAAAAAAAAAATAGAATAAAATGATTTTTTCAGGAAGAATTTAGAAACCAAATAAAATAAAATGATTTTTTCAGGGAGAATTTAGAAAACAAATAAAACAAAAAAAGGCTTTCTATGGCCCACTGAGTGACAGATGACGCACACAGGAGTCAGGAGTGGCACACAAGCCCAGAGGCCAATATTTATCTCCCACTTTTTTTTTTTTGTTCCAGGGAAAATTTATAAACCCAATAAAAAAAATAATAAATAGGCTTTCTATGGCCCACTATCTGAGAGACAGAGAGAGATGGCACGCTTAGGACTGGCACACAAGCCCAAAGGCCAATATTAATCTCCCTTTTTTTTTTAAGGGAGAATTTATAAAACCAAAAAAAAATAAATAAATAGGCTTTCTATGGCCCACTATTTGTGAGAGAGATGGCACGCTCAGGACTGGCACACAAGCCCAGAGGCCAATATTAATCTCCCACTTTTTTTTTTTTTTCCAGGGAAAATTTATAAACCCAATTAAAAAAAAATAAATAAATAGGCTTTCTATGGCCCACTATCTGAGAGAGAGAGATGGCATGCTTAGGACTGGCACACAAGCCCAAAGGCCAATATTAATCTCCCACTGATTGATTTATTGATTTTTTCAGGTAGAATTTAGAACCCAAATAAAGCAAAAAAAAAAAAAAAATGGCCTTTCTATGGCCCACTGAGTGAGTGATGATGCACACAGGAGTCAGGAGTGGCACACAAGCCCTGAGGCCAATATTTTTCTCCCACTGATTGATGTAGTGATTTTTTCAGGTAGATTTTAGAACCAAAATCAAGCAAAAAAATAAATAGGCTTTCTATGGCCCACTGAGTGAGTGATGATGCACACAGGAGTCAAGAGTGGCACACAAGCCCTGAGGCCAATATTTTTCTCCCACTGATTGATGTAGTGATTTTTTCAGGTAGATTTTATAACCCAAATCAAGCAAAAAAATAAATAGGCTTTCTATGGCCCACTGAGTGAGAGATGACACAGACAGGGATGGCACTCTAGCAGAAATGTCAATCTTAATCTCCCACAAAAAAAAAAAAAAAACAGGGAGTGTCCTTCAATTACTATCTCCCTGCAGTAATCTCAGCCAGGTATGGCAGGCAGCAATAAGGAGTGGACTGATGCACAAATTAAATAAAAAGTGTGTACAAACCAAAAAGATAGCTGTGCAGAAAGGAAGGAACAAGAGGATTTGTGCTTTGAAAAAAGCAGTTGGTTTGCGCAGCGGCGTACATACAGCAATGCAGCTATCAGGGAGCCTTCTAGGGCAGCCCAATGAGCTACAGCGCTGAGGGGGAAAAAAAAAAAAATGTAGCTTCCACTGTCCCTGCACACCGAAGGTGGTGTTGAGCAGTGGAACTCGCTACAGCACAAGCGGTTTGGTGGTTAATGGACCCTGCCTAACGCTATCCCTGCTTCTGACGAAGCGGCAGCAACCTCTCCCTAAGCTCAGATCAGCAGCAGTAACATGGCGGTCGGCGGGAACTCCCCTTTATAGCCCCTGTGACGCCGCAGACAGCAAGCCAATCACTGCAATGCCCTTCTCTAAGATGGTGGGGACCAGGACCTATGTCATCACGCTGCCCACACTCTGCGTTTACCTTCATTGGCTGAGAAATGGCGCTTTTCGCGTCATTGAAACGCGACTTTGGCGCGAAAGTCGCGTACCCCATGGCCGACCCCGCACAGGGGTCGGATCGGGTTTCATGAAACCCGACTTTGCCAAAAGTCGGCGACTTTTGAAAATGAATGACCCGTTTCGCTCAACCCTACTTGTAAGCATTTTGGGTGAAAATGGGTAAAATCAGTATTGAACACGTCATATATTTTGTAAGTAAATATATTTCTAAAGGTGCTACTGACATGTAATTCTCATCAGATGTTGGTAACTACCCGTCCAATCCACACAGGCAAAGAAATCAAACCATAGCTATCCATTAACCCCTTTACCCCTAAGGGTGGTTTGCACATTAATGACCAGGCCAATTTTTACAATTCTGACCACTGTCCCTTTATGAGATTATAACTCTGGAGTGCTTCAATGGATCCCAGTAATTCTGACAATGTTTTCTTGTGACATATTTTACTTCATGGTAGTGGTAAAATTTATTTGATATTACCTGCATTTATTTCTGAAAAAAATGGAAATTTGGCGAAAATTTTGAAAATTTCACAATTTTCTAAATTTGAATTTTTATGCAATTAAATCACAGAGATATATCACACAAAATACTTAATAAGTAACATTTCCCACATGTCTACTTTACATCAGCACAATTGAGGAACCAATATTTTTTTGTTAGGGAGTTATAAGGGTTAAAAGTTGACCAGCAATTTCTCATTTTTACAACACCATTTTTTTTAGGGACCACATCTCATTTGAAGTCATTTTGAGGGGTTTATATAAGTTTATTAACCCTTCAGGTGTATCACAAGAATTTTTGGAATGTTTAAATAAAAATGAACATTTAACTTTTCACAAAAAATTTATTTCAGCTCCAATTTGTTTTATTTTACCAAGGGTAACAGGAGAAAATGGACCCCAAACGTTGTTTCACAATTTGTCTTGAGTACACCGATACCCCATATGTGGGGGTAAACCACTGTTTGGGCGCATGGCAGAGCTCGGAAGTGAAGGAGCTCCATTTGACTTTTCAATGCAAAATTGACTGGAATTGAGATGGGACGCCATGTTGCGTTTGGAGAGCCCCTGATGTGCCTAAAAATTGAAACCCCCCACAAGTGACACCATTTTGGAAAGTAGACCCCCTAAGGAACTCATCTAGATGTGTTGTGAAAGCTTTGAACCCCCAAGTGTTTCACTACAGTTTATAACGCAGAGCCGTGAAAATAAAAATTCTTTTTTTTCCCACAAAAAACAATTTCTAGCCCCCAGTTTTGTATTTTCCCAAGGGAAACAGGAGAAATTAGACCCAAACATTGTTGTCCAATTTTTCCTGAGTACGCCGATACCCCATATGTGGAGGGCACCACCGTTTGGGCGCATGGGAGGGCTTGGAAGGGAAGGAGCGCCATTTGGAATGCCGACTTAGATGGAATGGTCTGCAGGTGTCACACTGCGTTTGCAGAGCCCCTAATGTACCTAAACAGGAGAAACCCCCCACAAGGGACCCCTTATTGGAAACTAGACCCCCCAAGGAACTTATCTAGATTGTTGTGAGAACTTTGAACCCCCAAGTGTTTCACTACAGTTTATAACGCAGAGCTGTGAAAATAAAAAATCTTTTTTTTCCCACAAAAATTATTTTTAGCCCTCAGTTTTGTATTTTTCCAAGGGTAACAGTTGAAATTGGACCCTAAAAGTTGTTGTCCAATTTGTCCTGAATATGCTGATACTACATATGTGGGGGAGGACCACCGTTTGAGTGCATGGCAGAGCTCAGAAGGGAAGGAGCGTCATTTGGAATGCAGACTTAGATGGATTCGTCTGAATGCGTCACATAGCATTTGCAGAGCCCCTAATGTACCTAAACAGTAGAAACCCACACAAGTGACCCACAGTAGAAACCCCCCACAAAAATTATATTTTAGCCCCCAGTTTTGTATTTTCCCAAGGGTAACAGGAGAAACTGGACCCCAAAAGTTGTTGTCCAATGTGTCCTGAGTACGCTGATACCCCATATGTTTGGGGTAAACCCCTGTTTAGGCGCACGGGAGAGCTCGGAAGGGATGGAGCACTGTTTAACTTTTTCAACGCAGACTTGGCTGGAATTGAGATTGGATGCCATGTCATGTTTGGAGAGCCCCTGATGTGAGCCCCTGGAGAGCCCCTGTCATGTTTGGAGAGCCCCTGATTTGGAGAGCCCCTGAAACCCCAATTCTAACTGAAACCCTAACCCAAACACACCCCTAACCCTAATCCCAACGGTAATCCTAACCACTCCCCTAACCCTGACACACCCCTAACCCTAATCCCAACCCTATTCCCAAATGTAAATGTAATCCAAACCCTAACCCTAACTTTAGCCCCAACCCTAACCATAACTTTAGCCCCAACCCTAACTGTAACCTTAACCCTAGCCCCAACCCTAACCCTAGCACTAGCCCTAACCCTAAACCAAACCCTAGCCCTAATGCTAACCTTAGCCCTAACCCTAACGCTAGCCCTAACCCTAACCCTAACCCTAGACCTAACCCTAGACCTAACTCTAGCCCTAACCCTAGCCCTAACTCTAATGGGAAAATGGATATAAATACATTTTTTTAATTTTTTTATTTTTCCTTAACTAAGGGGGTGATGAAGGGGGGTTTTATTTACTTTTATAGTGGTTTTTAGCGTATTTTTATGATTGGCAGCCGTCACACACTAAAAGACACTTTTTATTGCAAAAAATATTTTTGGCGTTACCACATTTTGAGAGCTATAATTTTTCCATATTTGGGTCCACAGAGTCATGTGAGGTCTTGTTTTTTGCGGGACGAGTTGATGTTTTTATTGGTAACATTTTCGGGCACGTGACATTTTTTGATTGCTTTTTATTTCGATTTTTGTGAGGCAGAATGACCCAAAACCAGCTATTCATGAATTTCTTTTGGGGGAGGCGTTTATACCATTCCACGTTTGGTAAAATTGATAAAGCAGTTTTATTCTTTGGGTCAGTACGATTACAACAATACCTCATTTATATCTTTTTTTATGTTTGGGCGCTTTTATACGATAAAAACTATTTTATAGAAAAAATAATTATTTTTGCATCGCTTTATTCTGAGGACTATAACTTTTTATTTTTTCTTTGATGACACTGTGTGGCAGCTTTTTTTTTGCGGGACAAGATGATGTTTTTAGCGGTACCATGGTTATTTATATCCATCTTTTTGATCGCGTGTTATTCCACTTTTTGTTTGGGGCATGATAATAAAGCGTTGTTTTTTGCCTCTTTTTTTAAATTATTTTAACGATGTTCACTGAAGGGGTTAACTAGTGGGACAGTTTTATAGTTTGTGTCGTTACGGACGCGGCGATACTAAATATGTGTACTTTTATTGTTTTTTTATTTAGATAAAGAAATGTATTTATAGGAACAATATATATATATATATATATAAATATATATATATATATATATATATATAGTATATATATTTTTTTTTTAGGATTTATTTATTTTTTTTTTTTTTACATATGTGAATATTTTTTTTTGGACACTATAACATTGCCCTGGGGGGGGGGGAGCATCATGTTATAGTGTAAGATCGCTGATCTGACACTTTGCTGTGCACTGCGTCAGATCAGCGATCTGATGTGCACTTCTGGAGGCTTCCCGGCGCCTGCTCTGAGCAGGCGCTGTGAAGCCTCCTCCCTGCAGGACCCGGATGCAGCCCCACGGCCATTTTGGATCCAGGCCTGTTGCGGGGAGAAGGAGGTAAGAGACCCTTGCAGCAATGCGATCACATCACGTTGCTCCGGGGGTCTCAGGGAAGAACGCAGGGAGCCCCCTCCCTGCGCGATGCTTCCCTATACCGCCGGAACACTGTGATCATGTTTGATCGCAGTGTGCCGGGGGTTAATGTGCTGGTACGGTCCGTGACCGCTCCTGGCACATAGTGCCGGATGTCAGCTGCGATGTCAGCTGACACCCGGCCACGATCGGCCGCGCTCCCCCCATGAGCACGGCCGATCTCTATGACATACTATCCCGTCGGTGGGCATACGGGCCCACCCCACCTCGATGGGATAGTACATCTAATGTCAGAAAGGGGTTAATTAAAGGGAAGGTGCCGCATTTTGTTTTTTGTATTAAAAATGATTGTTTATATAAACAATTATTTTTAATACAAATATACATTTTTTAAATAATTTTTTTTAATTAATTATATTTTTCAGCCTCTGGGCACCGCCATTTTGCTTTGCAGGAGTGTAAGTGTAGCTGCATGACACTTACACTCTGCACATATGGCAGCCCTTGGCATAGACATCTGCGGTTAGCATCTGACTCTATACTTTGCATTGAGCTACTCCCTGCTTTGATCTGGCCATGCCCCGTGAGCCATCCACATCACAGCAGAGGCAGGAGATCGGCACCATCTTTTTGGAGCTCACAGTGTGCTGTGAGCTCCAGTTTCCCAGTATAATCGCAGGAGCACTGTGGTTATAGGAGGAGGAGAAGGAGGAGACCAAGGACGGGAGGGAGAAAGGACTCAGCATGGAGCCGTGAAGTAAGTATCGGGGGAGGGGGAGAGGTAATCTAATCCTATCCTTTGTGATGTGGACTGTTATGATCCGGTGACCTTGGAACAGCATGAAAACTTTCACTGGAGTAGGTGGTAACTATACTGACCGCAAATCCTGATCTTAACACCGCAACTAGAAGTAGCCGTGTGGTGTACCTAACAAGCCCTAGACACCTCGTCACAGCCGGAGGACTAAATACCCCTAAAGATGGAAATAGGAATACTATCTTGCCTCAGAGCAGAACCCCAAAGGATAGGCAGCCCCCCACAAATATTGGCTGTGAGTAGGAGAGGAAAGACACACACAGTCAGAAAACAGGATTTAGCACAAGAGGCCGCTCTAGCTAAAATAGGAAAGGATAGGACAGAGTTCTGTGCGGTCAGTATTAAAACCCTTCCAAAAATATCCACAGCAGATTATACAAAAATTCCTCCATCTAACTAAAGACGTGGAACGTATATCTGCAACTCCAGAGACTACTAAACTCAGAGCAGGAATACAATCAAAAAAGAAGCACACAGCTTGTGTGCCATAGAAAAAGAAACAGACACTTATCTTTGCTGAATTGGCACCTAAGCAGGAGAGCCAGACAGAGATCCAATACCTCCCAAGAAACATTGGCAACTGGCAAGGACTAATGAGTCCTGCAAACCTAAATACTCCAGTCAGAACTGCAATCAGCAGATACACCTGTCCAGGACTGCAGCCCAGAGACAACTGCATTACCACCTACTACCACCGGAGGGAGCCCAAAAGCAGAATTCACAACAGTACCCCCCCTTGAGGAGGGGTCACCGAACCCTCACCAGAGCCCCCAGGCCGATCAGCATGAGCCAGATGAAAGGCACAAACCAAATCAGCGGCATGGACATCAGAGGCAAAAACCCAAGAATTATCCTCCTGGCCATAACCCTTCCATTTGACAAGGTACTGAAGCTTCCGCCTCGAAAAACGGGAATCCAAAATCTTCTCAACAACATATTCCAACTCCCCATCAAACAACACAGGGGCCGGAGGATCAACAGAGGGAACAACGGGCTCCACATATTTCCGCAATAAAGATCTATGGAATACGTTATGGATGGAAAAAGAAGCTGGAAGGGTCAAACGAAAAGACACAGGATTAAGAACCTCAGAAATCCTATACGGACCAATGAAACGAGGCTTAAACTTAGGAGAGGAAACTTTCATAGGAATATAACGAGATGACAACCAAACCAAATCCCCAACACGAAGTCGGGGACCCACACAGCGCCTGCGGTTAGCGAAACGTTGAATCTTCTCCTGAGACAATGTCAAATTGTCCACCACATGAGTCCAAATCTGCTGCAACCTATCCACCACAGTATCCACACCAGGACAGTCAGAAGACTCAACCTGCCCTGAAGAGAAACGAGGATGGAAACCAGAATTACAGAAAAACAGCGAAACCAAAGTAGCCGAGCTGGCCCGATTATTAAGGGCGAACTCAGCCAAAGGCAAAAAGGACACCCAGTCATCCTGATCGGCAGAAACAAAACATCTCAGATATGTTTCCAAGGTCTGATTGGTTCGTTCAGTCTGGTCATTTGTCTGAGGATGAAAAGCCGAGGAAAAAGACAAATCAATGCCCATCCTAGCACAAAAGGCTCGCCAAAACCTCGAAACAAACTGGGAACCTCTGTCAGAAACTATATTCTCTGGAATGCCATGTAAACGGACCACGTGCTGGAAGAACAATGGCACCAAATCAGAGGAGGAAGGCAATTTAGACAAGGGTACCAAATGGACCATCTTAGAGAAGCGATCACAAACAACCCAAATGACTGACATTTTTTGAGAGACGGGGAGATCCGAAATAAAATCCATAGAGATATGTGTCCAGGGCCTCTTCGGGACTGGCAAGGGCAAAAGCAACCCACTGGCACGAGAACAGCAGAGCTTAGCCCGAGCACAAATCCCACAGGACTGCACAAACGAATGCACATCCCGCGACAGAGACGGCCACCAAAAGGATCTAACCACCAAATCTCTGGTACCAAAGATTCCAGGATGACCAGCCAACACCGAACAATGAACGTCAGAGATAACTCTACTCGTCCATTTATCAGGAACAAACAGTTTCTCCGCTGGGCAACGGTCAGGTCTATTAGCCTGAAATTTTTGCAGCACCCGCCGCAAATCAGGGGAGATGGCAGACAAAATTACCCCCTCTTTGAGAATACCCGCCGGCTCAGACAAACCCGGAGAGTCGGGCACAAAACTCCTAGACAGGGCATCTGCCTTCGCATTTTTAGAGCCCGGAAGGTACGAAACCACAAAGTCAAAACGGGAGAAAAACAGCGACCAACGAGCCTGTCTAGGATTCAACCGTTTGGCAGACTCGAGATAAGTCAAGTTCTTGTGATCAGTCAAGACCACCACGCGATGCTTAGCTCCTTCAAGCCAATGACGCCACTCCTCGAATGCCCACTTCATGGCCAGCAACTCTCGATTGCCAACATCATAATTACGCTCAGCAGGCGAAAACTTCCTGGAAAAGAAGGCGCATGGTTTCATCACCGAGCCATCAGAACTTCTTTGCGACAAAACAGCCCCTGCTCCAATCTCAGAAGCATCAACCTCGACCTGGAACAGGAGCGAAACATCTGGTTGGCACAACACAGGGGCAGAAGAAAAACGACGCTTCAACTCTTGAAAAGCTTCCACAGCAGCAGAAGACCAATTGACCACATCAGCACCCTTCTTGGTTAACTCAGTCAACGGTTTAGCAATACTAGAAAAATTATTGATGAAGCGACGATAAAAATTAGCAAAGCCCAGGAACTTTTGCAGACTCTTCAGAGATGTCGGCTGAGTCCAATAATAAATGGCCTGAACTTTAACAGGGTCCATCTCGATAGTAGAAGGGGAAAAAATGAACCCCAAAAATGAAACCTTCTGAACACCAAAGAGACACTTTGTCCCCTTCACAAACAAAGAATTCGCACGCAGAATCTGGAACACCATTCTGACCTGCTTCACGTGAGACTCCCAATCATCCGAGAAGACCAAAATGTCATCCAAGTATACAATCAGGAATTTATCCAGGTACTCTCGGAAGATGTCATGCATAAAGGACTGAAACACTGATGGAGCATTAGAAAGCCTGAATGGCATAACCAGGTACTCAAAATGGCCCTCGGGCGTATTAAATGCTGTTTTCCATTCATCACCCTGTTTAATACGCACAAGATTATACGCACCACGAAGATCTATCTTGGTGAACCAACTAACCCCCTTAATCCGAGCAAACAAATCAGACAGCAGCGGCAAGGGGTACTGAAATTTGACCGTGATTTTATTTAGAAGGCGGTAATCAATACAAGGTCTCAGCGAACCATCCTTCTTGGCCACAAAAAAGAACCCTGCTCCCAATGGCGACGACGATGGGCGAATATGACCCTTCTCCAAGGATTCCTTTACGTAACTCCGCATAGCGGCGTGTTCAGGCACAGACAAATTAAACAGTCGACCTTTAGGAAATTTACTACCAGGAATCAAATCGATAGCACAATCACAATCCCTATGCGGAGGTAGGGCAGTGGACTTGGGCTCATCAAATACATCCCGGTAATCCGACAAGAACTCTGGGACCTCAGAAGGGGTGGATGATGAAATAGACAGAAAAGGAACATCACCATGCACCCCCTGACAACCCCAGCTGGACACAGACATTGATTTCCAATAAAATACTGGGTTATGGACTTGTAGCCATGGCAACCCCAACACGACCACATCATGCAGATTATGCAACACCAAAAAGCGAATATCCTCCTGATGCGCAGGAGCCATGCACATGGTCAGCTGGGTCCAGTACTGAGGCTTATTCTTGGCCAAAGGCGTAGCATCAATTCCTCTCAATGGAATAGGATACTGCAAGGGCTCCAAGAAAAACCCACAGCGCCTAGCATACTCCAAGTCCATCAAATTCAGGGCAGCGCCTGAATCCACAAATGCCATGACAGAATAGGATGACAAAGAGCAGATCAAAGTAACGGACAAAAGAAATTTCGACTGTACCGTACCAATGGTGGCAGACCTAGCGAACCGCTTAGTGCGCTTAGGACAATCGGAGATAGCATGAGTGGAATCACCACAGTAAAAACACAGCCCATTCTAACGTCTGTGTTCTTACCGTTCAGCTCTGGTCAAAGTCCTATCGCACTGCATAGGCTCAGGTCCATGCTCAGATAATACCGCCAAATGGTGCACAGTTTTACGCTCACACAAGCGTCGACCAATCTGAATGGCCAAAGACATAGACTCATTCAGACCAGCAGGCAAAGGAAATCCCACCATGACATCCTTAAGGGCTTCAGAGAGACCTTTTCTGAAAATTGCTGCCAGCGCACATTCATTCCATTGAGTGAGCACAGACCACTTCCTAAACTTCTGACAATATATCTCTACCTCATCCTGACCCTGAGACAGAGCCAGCAAATTTTTCTCTGCCTGATCCACTGAATTAGGTTCATCATACAGCAATCCGAGCGCCAGAAAAAACGCATCAATATTACATAATTCAGGATCTCCTGGCGCAAGGGAAAATGCCCAGTCTTGAGGGTCGCCACGTAATAAAGAAATAATGATCTTAACTTGTTGAACTGGGTCACCAGAGGAGCGGGGTTTCAAAGCCAGAAACAGTTTACAATTATTCTTAAAACTCAGAAACTTAGCTCTATCTCCAGAAAACAAATCAGGAATAGGAATTCTTGGCTCTAACATAGAATTCTGAACCACAAAGTCTTGAATATTTTGTACTCTTGCAGTGAGATGATCCACACAAGAAGACAGATCTTTAATGTCCATCACTACACCTGTGTCCTGAACCACCCAAATGTCTAGGGGAAAAGAAAGGCAAAACACAGTACAGAGAAAAAAAAATGGTCTCAGAACTTCTCTTTTCCCTCTATTGAGAAGCATTAGTACTTTGGGCCTCCAGTACTGTTATGAACAGGTGATTCAGAACCACAATGGACCTAGTGGTTAAGAGCACACAAAGTGACCTGATAGTTACTAACATAGGACGAGCTCTGAGACGTGGGAACTCTGCTGACCGCAATCCCTAATCCTATCATACCACACTAGAGGTAGCCGTGGATTGCGCTTAACGCTCCCTATGCAACTCGGCACAGCCTGAGAAACTAGCTAGCCCGGAAGATAGAAAAATAAGCCTACCTTGCCTCAGAGAAATTCCCCAAAGGAAAAGTCAGCCCCCCACATATAATGACTGTGAGTTAAGATGAAAATACAAACACAGAGATGAAATAGATTTTAGCAAAGTGAGGCCCGACTTACTGAATAGACCGAGGATAGGAAAGATAGCTTTGCGGTCAACACAAAAACCTACAAACAACCACGCAGAGGGGCAAAAAGACCATCCGCACCGACTAACAGTACGGAGGTGCTCACTCTGCGTCTCAGAGCTTCCAGCAAGCAAGAAAAACCAATATAGCAAGCTGGACAGAAAATAAAGCAAACAAAAGTAACACAAGCAAAACTTAGCTTATGCAGGGCAGACAGGCCACAAGAACGATCCAGGAGAAAGCAAGACCAATACTGGAACATTGACTGGAGGCCAGGAACAAAGAACTAGGTGGAGTTAAATAGAGCAGCACCTAACGGCTTAACCTCGTCACCTGAGGAAGGAAACTCAGAAGCCGCAGCCCCACTCACATCCACCAGAGGAAGCTCATAGACAGAACCAGCCGAAGTACCACTCATGACCACAGGAGGGAGCTTGACCACAGAATTCACAACACTCCGCACCGACTTACGGTGCGGAGGTGCCACTCTGCATCCCAGAGCTTCCAGCTAGCAAGGCAAAATCATGATAGCCAACTGGACAAGGAAACAATGAAAAAATAATAACTAGCAGGGACTTAGCTTCTGCTGGAGTAGACAGGTCACCAGAAAGATCCAAGAGCGAACTGAACCAGTACAAGAACATTGACAGCTGGCATGGAGTAATGATCTGAGTGGAGTTAAATAGAACAGCCAGCCAAAGAATAAACTACGTCACCTGTGGAAGGAACCTCAGAAGCAGCAGCTCCACTCACAGCCACCAGAGGGAGTCGATGGACAGAACTCGCTGAAGTACCATTCAAGACCACAGGAGGGAGCTCGACAAAAGAATTCACAACAGTACCCCCACCTTGAGGAGGGGTCACCGAACCCCCACCAGAGCCCCCAGGCCGATCAGGATGAGCCAAATGAAAGGCACGAACTAGATCGGCAGCATGAACATCAGAGGCAAAAACCCAGGAATTATCTTCCTGACCATAACCCTTCCACTTGACCAGGTACTGGAGCTTCCGCCTCGAAATACGAGAATCCAAAATCTTCTCCACCACATACTCCAACTCCCCCTCGACCAACACCTGGGCAGGAGGATCAACGGAGGGAACCATAGGCGCCACGTATCTCCGCAATAACGACCTATGGAACACATTATGGATGGCAAAAGAAGCTGGAAGGGCCAAACGAAATGACACAGGATTGAGAACCTCAGAAATCTTATACGGACCAATGAAGCGAGGCTTAAACTTAGGAGAGGAAACCTTCATAGGAACATGACGAGATGACAACCAAACCAAATCCCCAACACGAAGTCGGGGACCAACACAGCGCCGGCAGTTAGCGATACGTTGAGCCTTCTCCTGGGACAATGTCAAATTGTCCAACACATGAGTCCAAATCTGCTGCATCCTGTCCACCACCGTATCTGTTATGATAAGGTAATTCAGTACCACAATGGACATAGAGGTCAGAGCACATACAGTGACCTGACAATAACCCAAAAACATAGAACGAGCTCTGAGACGTGGGAACTCTGCTGACCGCAATCCCTAATCCTCTCCAACCACACTAGAGGCAGCCGTGGATTGCGCCTAACGCTCCCTATGCAACTCGGCACAGCCTGAGAAACTAGCTAGCCTGAAGATAGAAAATAAGCCTACCTTGACTCAGAGAAATACCCCAAAGGAAAAGGTAGCCCCCACATATAATGACTGTGAGTTAAGATGAAAAGACAAACGTAGAGATGAAATAGATTTAGCAAAGTGAGGCCCGACTTTCTGAACAGAGCGAGGATAGGAAAGGTAACTTTGCGGTCAACACAAAACCCTACAAAAACCACGCAAAGGGGGCAAAAAGATCCTCCGTACTGAACTAACGGCACGGAGGTACACCCTCTGCGTCCCAGAGCTTCCAGCAAGCAGGAAAAAACAAATAGACAAGCTGGACAGAAAAAAAACAGCAAACAAAATAGCAAAGCAGAACTTAGCTATGCAGAGCAGCAGGCCACAGGAACGATCCAGGAGGAAACAGGTCCAATACTAGAACATTGACTGGAGGCCAGGATCAAAGCACTAGGTGGAGTTAAATAGAGCAGCACCTAACGACTTCACCACATCACCTGAGGAAGGAAACTCAGAAGCCGCAGTACCACTTTCCTCCACCAACGGAAGCTCACAGAGAGAATCAGCCGAAGTACCACTTGTGACCACAGGAGGGAGCTCTGCCACAGAATTCACAACAGTACCCCCCCTTGAGGAGGGGTCACCGAACCCTCACCAGAGCCCCCAGGACAACCAGGACGAGCCATATGAAAGGCACGAACAAGATCGGGAGCATGGTCATCAGAGGCAAAGACCCAGGAATTATCTTCCTGAGCATAACCCTTCCACTTAACCAGATACTGGAGTTTCCGTCTTGAAACACGAGAATCCAAAATCTTCTCCACAATATACTCCAACTCCCCCTCCACCAAAACCGGGGCAGGAGGATCAACAGATGGAACCATAGGTGCCACGTATCTCCGCAACAATGACCTATGGAATACGTTATGTATGGAAAAAGAATCTGGAAGGGTCAGACGAAAAGACACAGGATTAAGAACCTCAGAAATCCTATACAGACCAATGAAACGAGGTTTAAACTTAGGAGAGGAAACCTTCATAGGAATATGATGAGAAGATAACCAAACCAAATCCCCAACACGAAGTCGGGGACCCACACAGCGTCTGCGATTAGCGAAACGTTGAGCCTTCTCCTGGGACAAGGTCAAATTGTCCACTACATGAGTCCAAATCTGCTGCAACCTGTCCACCACAGTATCCACACCAGGACAGTCCGAAGACTCAACCTGCCCTGAAGAGAAACGAGGATGGAACCCAGAGTTGCAGAAAAACGGCGAAACCAAGGTAGCCGAGCTGGCTCGATTATTAAGGGCGGACTCAGCCAAAGGCAAAAAGGACACCCAGTCATCCTGATCAGCAGAAACAAAGCATCTCAGATATGTTTCCAAGGTCTGGTTGGTTCGTTCAGTCTGGCCATTAGTCTGAGGATGGAAAGCCGAGGAAAAAGACAAGTCAATGCCCATCCTACCACAAAAGGCTCGCCAAAACCTCGAAACAAACTGGGAACCTCTGTCAGAAACGATATTCTCTGGAATGCCATGTAAACGAACCACATGCTGGAAGAACAATGGCACCAAATCAGAGGAGGAAGGTAATTTAATCAAGGGTACCAAATGGACCATCTTAGAGAAGGGATCACAGACCACCCAAATGACTGACATCTTTTGAGAGACGGGAAGATCTGAAATAAAATCCATAGAGATATGTGTCCAAGGCCTCTTCGGGACCGGCAAGGGCAAAAGCAACCCACTGGCATGAGAACAGCAGGGCTTAGCCCGAGCACAAATCCCACAGGACTGCACAAAAGAACGCACATCCCGCGACAGAGATGGCCACCAAAAGGATCTAGCCACTAACTCTCTGGTACCAAAGATTCCAGGATGACCGGCCAACACCGAACAATGAACCTCAGAGATAACTTTATTCGTCCACCTATCAGGGACAAACAGTTTCTCCGCTGGGCAACGATCAGGTTTATTAGCCTGAAATTTTTGCAGCACCCGCCGCTAGGGTTGAGCGACCTTTACTTTTATAGGATCGGGTCGGGTTTCACAAAACCCAACTTTTTCAAAAGTCGGGTCGAGTGAAATCGGCCGATCCTATAAAAAAGTCGGGGTCGGGGTCGGCCGAGACTCGAAACCCAATGCAATGCATTGGGTTTCCATGGTTCCCAGGGTCTGAAAGAGCGGAAACTCTCCTTCAGGCCCTGCGATCCATATTTTAGTGTAAAATAAAGAATAAAAATAAAAAATATTGCAATACTTACCCTCTGACGCGCCCTGGTACTAACCGGGAACCTTCCTTCCTTAGAATCAGCCTTCCAGGACCTTGCGGTGACGTCGCGGTGACGTCGCGGCTTGTGATTGGCCGCGCGGCCGCCCATGTGACCGCTCGCGCGACCAATCACAAGCCGCGACGTCACCGCGACGTCACCGAAGGTCCTGGAAGGGCTGATTCTTAGGAAGGAAGGCTGCCGGAAAGAAGCAGGGCGCGTCCGAGGGTGAGTATATTCCTATTAGGTATATACTCACCCTCGGATGCGCCCTGCTTCTTTCCGGCAGCCTTCCTTCCTAAGAATCAGCCCTTCCAGGACCTTCGGTGACGTCGCGGTGACGTCGCGGCTTGTGATTGGTCGCGCGAGCGGTCACATGGGCGGCCGCGCGGCCAATCACAAGCCGCGACGTCACCGCAAGGTCCTGGAAGGCTGATTCTAAGGAAGGAAGGTTCCCGGTTAGTACCAGGGCGCGTCAGAGGGTAAGTATTGCAATATTTTTTTTTTTTATTCTTTATTTTCCACTTAAATCTGAATTCCAATACCAATTCCCGATATAAACATATCGGGAATCGGTATCGGAATTCCGATTCTAGATTCAAAAGATCGCCGACTTCATGGCCGACCCCACACTGGGGTCGGGTCGGGTATCATGAAACCCGACCTTGCCAAAAGTCGGCGACTTTTGAAAAATTTCGACCCATTTCGCTCATCTCTACCCGCTGCAAATCAGGGGAGATGGCAGACACAATTACTCCCTCTTTGAGGATACCCGCCGGCTCAGATAAACCCGGAGAGTCGGGCACAAAACTCCTAGACAGAGCATCCGCCTTCACATTTTTAGAGCCCGGAAGGTACGAAATCACAAAGTCAAAATGGGCAAAAAACAGCGACCAACGAGCCTGTCTAGGATTCAACCGCTTGGCAGACTCGAGATAAGTCAAATTCTTATGATCAGTCAAGACCACCACGCGATGCTTAGCTCCTTCAAGCCAATGACGCCACTCCTCGAATGCCCACTTCATGGCCAGCAACTCTCGATTGCCTATATCATAATTTCGCTCAGCAGGCGAAAACTTCCTGGAAAAGAAGGCGCATGGTTTCATCACCGAGCAATCAGAACCTCTCTGTGACAAAACAGCCCCTGCTCCAATCTCAGAAGCATCAACCTCGACCTGGAACGGAAGCGAAACATCTGGTTGACACAACACAGGGGCAGAAGAAAAACGACGCTTCAACTCTTGAAAAGCTTCCACAGCAGCAGAAGACCAATTGACCACATCAGCACCCTTCTTGGTCAAATCGGTCAATGGTTTAGCAATACTAGAAAAATTGCAGATGAAGCGACGATAAAAATTAGCAAAGCCCAGGAACTTTTGCAGACTTTTCAGAGATGTCGGCTGAGTCCAATCATGGATGGCTTGGACCTTAACAGGGTCCATCTCGATAGTAGAAGGGGAAAAGATGAACCCCAAAAATGAAACCTTCTGAACACCAAAGAGACACTTTGATCCCTTCACAAACAAAGAATTAGCACACAGGACCTGAAACACCGTTCTGACCTGCTTCACATGAGACTCCCAATCATCCGAGAAGATCAAAATGTCTTCCAAGTACACAATCAGGAATTTATCCAGGTACTCTCAGAAGATGTCATGCATAAAGGAAGGAAACACTGATGGAGCATTGGCAAGTCCGAATGGCATTACTAGATACTCAAAATGGCCCTCGGGCGTATTAAATGCAGTTTTCCATTCATCGCCTCGCTTAATACGCACAAGATTATACGCACCACGAAGATCTATCTTGGTGAACCAACTAGCCCCCTTAATCCGAGCAAACAAATCAGATAACAACGGCAAGGGGAACTGAAATTTAACCGTGATCTTATTTAGAAGGCGGTAATCTATACAAGGTCTCAGTGAACCATCCTTATTGGCTACAAAAAAGAACCCTGCTCCTAATGGCGACGATGACGGGCGAATATGCCCTATCTCCAAGGACTCCTTCACATAACTCCGCATAGCGGCGTGCTCAGGCACAGATAAATTAAACAGTCGACCTTTTGGGAATTTACTACCAGGAATCAAATCGATAGCACAATCACAATCCCTATGCGGAGGTATGGTATCGGACTTGGGCTCATCAAATGCATCCCGGTAATCAGACAAGAACTCTGGAACCTCAGAAGGGGTGGATGACGAAATAGTCAGAAATGGGACATCACCATGTACCCCCTGACAACCCCAGCTGGACACAGACATGGATTTCCAATCTAATACTGGATTATGGACTTGTAGCCATGGCAACCCCAACACGACCACATCATGCAGATTATGCAACACCAGAAAGCAAATAACCTCCTGATGTGCAGGAGCCATGCACATGGTCAGCTGGGTCCAGTACTGAGGCTTATTCTTGGCCAAAGGCGTAGCATCAATTCCTCTCAATGGAATAGGACACTGCGAGGGCTCCAAGAAAAACCCACAACGCCTAGCATACTCCAAGTCCATCAAATTCAGGGCAGCGCCTGAATCCACAAATGCCATGACAGAATACGATGACAAAGAGCAGATCAAGGTAACGGATAGAAGAAATTTTGACTGTACTGTACCAATGGTGGCAGACCTAGCGAACCGCTTAGTGCGCTTAGGACAATCGGAGATAGCATGAGTGGAATCACCACAATAGAAAAACAGCCCATTCAGACGTCTGTGTTCTTGCCGTTCAACTCTGGTCAAAGTCCTATCGCACTGCACAGGCTCAGGTTTAAGCTCAGGTATACCGCCAAATGGTGCACAGATTTACGCTCACGCAAGCGTCGACCGATCTGAATGGCCAAAGACATAGACTCATTCAGACCAGCAGGCATAGGAAATCCCACCATGACATCCTTAAGGGCTTCAGAGAGACCTTTTCTGAAAATAGCTGCGAGCGCACCTTCATTCCATTGAGTGAGTACGGACCACTTTCTAAATTTCTGACAATATACCTCTATCTCATCCTGACCCTGACACAGAGCCAGCAAGTTTTTCTCTGCCTGATCCACTGAATTAGGTTCATCGTACAGCAATCCGAGCGCAAGGAAAAACGCATCGATATTACTTAATGCAGGATCTCCTGACGCAAGAGAAAATGCCCAGTCCTGAGGGTCGCCACGTAAAAAAGAAATAATGATCCTAACTTGTTGAACTGGGTCACCAGAGGAGCGAGGTTTCAAAGCCAGAAATGGTTTACAATTATTTTTGAAACTCAGAAATTTACTTCTATCTCCAAAAAACAAATCAGGAATAGGAATTCTCGGTTCTAACATAGAATTCTGAACCACAAAGTCTTGAATATTTTGTACTCTTGCCGTGAGCTGATCCACACATGAAGACAGACCTTTAATGTCCATCGCTACACCTGTGTCCTGAACCACCCAAATGTCTAGGGGAAAAAAAAGGCAAAACACAGTGCAGAGAAAAAAAAATGGTCTCAGAACTTCTTTTTTCCCTCTATTGAGAATCATTAGTACTTTGGGCCTCCAGTACTGTTATGATAAGGTAATTCAGTACCACAATGGACATAGAGGTCAGAGCACATACAGTGACCTGACAATAACCCAAAAACATAGAACGAGCTGTGAGACGTGGGAACTCTGCTGACCGCAATCCCTAATCCTCTCCAACCACATTAGAGGCAGCTGTGGATTGCGCCTAACGCTACCTATGCAACTCGGCACAGCCTGAGAAACTAGCTAGCCTGAAGATAGAAAATAAGCCTACCTTGACTCAGAGAAATACCCCAAAGGAAAAGGCAGCCCCCACATATAATGACTGTGAGTTAAGATGAAAAGACAAACGTAGAGATGAAATAGATTTAGCAAAGTGAGGCCCGACTTTCTGAACAGAGCGAGGATAGGAAAGGTAACTTTGCGGTCAACACAAAACCCTACAAAAACCACGCAAAGGGGGCAAAAAGACCCTCCATACCGAACTAACGGCACGGAGGTACACCCTCTGCGTCCCAGAGCTTCCAGCAAGCAGGAAAAAACAAATAGACAAGCTGGACAGAAAAAAAACAGCAAACAAAATAGCAAAGCAGAACTTAGCTATGCAGAGCAGCAGGCCACAGGAACGATCCAGGAGGAAACAGGTCCAAAACTAGAACATTGACTGGAGGCCAGGATCAAAGCACTAGGTGGAGTTAAATAGAGCAGCACCTAACGACTTCACCACATCACCTGAGGAAGGAAACTCAGAAGCCGCAGTACCACTTTCCTCCACCAACGGAAGCTCACAGAGAGAATCAGCCGAAGTACCACTTGTGACCACAGGAGGGAGCTATGCCACAGAATTCACAACACGTATCCACACCAGGACAGTCCGAAGGCTCAACCTGCCCTGAAGAGAAACGAGGATGGAAACCAGAATTACAGAAAAAAGGCGAAACCAAAGTAGCCGAGCTGGCCCGATTATTAAGGGCGAACTCAGCCAAAGGCAAGAAGGACACCCAATCAGCCTGATCAGCAGAAACAAAGCATCTCAGATATGTCTCCAAAGTCTGATTAGTTCGTTCGGTTTGGCCATTTGTCTGAGGATGGAAAGCCGAAGAAAAAGACAAATCAATGCCCATCTTAGCACAAAAGGACCGCCAAAACCTCGAAAAAACTGGGAACCTCTGTCCGAGACCATGTTTTCCGGAATGCCATGCAAACGAGCCACATGCTGGAAAAACAATGGTACCAAATCAGAGGAGGAAGGCAATTTAGACAAGGGTACCAAATGAACCATCTTAGAGAAGCGATCACAAACCACCCAAATGACCGACATCCTTTGAGAGACAGGGAGATCTGAAATAAAATGCATGGAAATATGCATCCAGGGCCTCTTCGTGACCGGCAAGGGCAAAAGCAACCCACTGGCACGAGAACAGCAGGGCTTAGCCCGAGCACAAGTCCCACAGGACTGCACAAAAGAACGCACATCCCGTGACAAAGAAGGCCACCAAAAGGATCTAGTCATCAAATCTCTGGTACCAAAGATTCCAGGATGACCCGCCAACACCGAACAATGAACCTCAGAGATAACTCTACTAGTCCATCTATCAGGGACAAACAGTTTCTCCGCTGGACAACGTTCAGGTCTATCAGCCTGAATCTTCTGCAGCACACGCCGCAAATCAGGGGAGATGGCAGACAAAATTACCCCCTCTTTGAGAATACCCGCCGGCTCAGGAACACCCGGAGAGTCAGGCACACAACTCCTTGACAGGGCATCAGCCTTCACATTCTTAGAGCCCGGAAGGTAAGAAACCACAAAATCAAAACGGGAGAAAAACAGCGACCAACGAGCCTGTCTAGGATTCAACCGTTTGGCAGACTCGAGATAAGTCAAATTCTTGTGATCCGTCAAGACCACCACGCGATGATTTGCTCCTTCAAGCCAATGTCGCCACTCCTCGAATGCCCACTTCATGGCCAACAACTCTCGATTGCCAACATCATAATTGCGCTCAGCAGGCGAGAATTTTCTAGAAAAGAAGGCACATGGTTTCATCACCGAGCCATCAGAACTTCTTTGCGACAAAACAACCCCTGCTCCAATCTCAGAAGCATCAACCTCAACCTGAAACGGGAGCGAAACATCTGGCTGGCACAACACAGGGGCAGAAGAAAAATGACACTTCAACTCCTGAAAAGCCTCTACAGCCGCCGAGGTCCAATTGACCACATCAGCACCTTTCTTGGTCAAATCAGTCAACGGTTTAGCAACACTAGAAAAATTAGCGATGAAGCGACGGTAAAAATTAGCAAAGCCCAGGAACTTCTGCAGGCTCTTCACAGATGTCGGCTGAGTCCAATCATAAATGGCCTGAACTTTAACAGGGTCCATCTCAATAGTAGAAGGGGAAAAACTGAAACCCAAAAATGAAACCTTCTGAACCCCAATGAGACATTTCGACCCCTTCACAAACAAGGAATTCGCACGAAGGACCTGGAACACCATTCTGACCTGCTTCACATGAGACTCCCAATCATCCGAAAAGACCAAAATATCATCCAAATATACAATCATGAATCTATCCAGGTACTCTCGGAAGATGTCATGCATAAAGGACTGAAACACAGATGGAGCATTAGAAAGCCCGAATGGCATAACCAGGTACTCAAAATGGCCCTCGGGCATATTAAATGCTGTTTTCCGTTCATCTCCTCGCCTGATTCGCACCAGATTATACGCACCACGAAGATCTATCTTGGTGAACCAACTAGCCCCCTTAATCCGAGCAAACAAATCAGACAGCAGCGGCAAAGGGTACTGAAATTTGACTGTGATCTTATTAAGAAGGCGGTAATCAATACAAGGTCTTAAAGAGCCATCCTTCTTGGCCACAAAGAAAGAACCCTGCTCCCAACGGTGATGACGACGGGCGAATATGACCTTTTCCAAGGATTCCTTTATATAACTTCGCATAGCGGCGTGCTCTGGCACAGATAAATTAAACAGTCGGCCCTTAGGAAACTTACTACCAGGAATCAAATTAATAGCACAATCGCAATCCCTATGAGGAGGTAAGGCACCGGATTTGGGCTCTTCAACTACATCCCGGTAATCTGACAAAAACTCAGGGACTTCAGAAGGAGTGGAAGGCGAAATTGACAGCAATGGATCATCACCATGTACCCCCTGACAACCCCAGCCGGACACAGACATAGATTTCCAATCCAATACTGGATTATGGACCTGTAGCCATGGCAACCCCAAACCGACCACATCATGCAGATTATGCAACACCAAAAAGCAAATATCCTCCTGATGTGCAGGAGCCATGCACATGGTCAATTGAGTCCAGTACTGAGGCTTATTCTTGGCCAGAGGCGTAGCATCAATTCCTCTCAATGGAATAGGATACTGCAAGGGCTCCAAGAAAAAACCACAGCGCCTGGCAAACTCCAAGTCCATCAAATTCAGGGCAGCGCCTGAATCCACAAATGCCATAACAGAATAGGACGACAAAGAGCAAATCAGAGTAACGTACAAAAGAAATTTAGACTGTACCGTACCAATGGTGGCAGACCTAGCGAACCGCTTAGTGCGCTTATGACAATCGGAGATAGCATGAGTGGAATCACCACAGTAAAAACACAGCCCATTCCGACGTCTGTGTTCTTGCCGTTCAGCTCTGGTCAAAGTCCTATCACATTGCATAGGCTCAGGCCTACCGCCAAATGGTGCACAGCTTTGCGCTCACGCAAGCGCCGATCGATCTGAATGGCAAAGGACATAGACTCATTCAGACCAGCAGGCATGGGAAATCCCACCATGACATCCTTAAGGGCTTCAGAAAGAACCTTTCTGAAAATTGCCGCCAGGGCACACTCATTCCACTGAGTAAGCATAGACCACTTTCTAAACTTCTGACAGTACACCTCCGCTTCATCCTGACCCTGACACAAAGCCAGCAAGATTTTCTCTGCTTGATCCACTGAATTTGGTTCATCATAAAGCAATCCAAGCGCCAGAAAAAACGCATCTACATCACGCAATGCAGGATCTCCTCGCGCAAGGGAAAATGCCCAGTCTTGAGGGTCACCACGCAACAAAGAAATAATGATTTTTACTTGTTGAACAGGGTCACCAGAGGAGCGGGGTTTCAAAGCTAGAAACAGTTTACAATTATTTTTGAAATTCAGGAATTTAGATCTATCCCCAGAAAACAAATCAGGAATTGGAATTCTAGGCTCTAACATCGGATTCTGAACCACAAAATCTTGAATGTTTTGTACCCTTGCAGTGAGATGATCCACACAAGAGGACAGACCTTGAATGTCCATATCTACACCTGTGTCCTGAACCACCCAGAGGTTAAGGGGAAAAGAAAGACAAAAAACACTGCAGAGAAAAAAAAATGGTCTCAGAACTTCTCTTATCCCTCTATTGAGATGCATTAATACTTTGGGCCAGCTGTACTGTTATGGACCTGGTGGTTAGGAGCACCCGGAACGACCTGATGGTTAAACTCACACAGGACAAGCTCTGGGAAGTGGGAGCTCTGCTGACCGCAACCCCTAATCCTATCACACAACTAGAAATAGCCGTAGAGCGTACCTAACACGACCTAGACGCCTCTTCACAGCCTAAGAGCTAACTAGCCCTAAAGATAGAAAAAAAAGCCTACCTTGCCTCAGAGAAATTCCCCAAAGGAAAAGGCAGCCCCCCACATATGTTGACTGTGAGTTAAGATGAAAGTCACAAACACAGAAATGAAACAGGTTTCAGCAAAGGGAGGCCAGACTTACTAAACAGACTGAGGATAGGAAAGGTATCTTTGCGGTCAGCACAAAAAACTACAAAAGACCACGCAGAGTGTGCAAAAAGACCTCCGCACCGACTCACGGTGCGGAGGTGCCACTCTGCATCCCAGAGCTTCCAGCTAGCAAGGCAAAATCATGATAGCCAACTGGACAAGGAAACAATGAACAAATAATAACTAGCAGGGACTTAGCTTCTGCTGGAGTAGACAGGTCACCAGAAAGATCCAAGAGCGAACTAAACCAGTACAAGAACATTGACAGCTGGCATGGAGTAACGATCTGAGTGGAGTTAAATAGAACAGCCAGCCAAAGAATAAACTACGTCACCTGTGGAAGGAACCTCAGAAGCAGCAGCTCCACTCACAGCCACCAGAGGGAGTCCATGGACAGAACTCGCCGAAGTACCATTCATGACCACAGGAGGGAGTTCGAAAACAGAATTCACAACAGAACCCCCTGACAACCCCAACTAGTCAAAATCAAGGACACAGATAACAGAAATTTAGGTTGCACAGTACTGATGGTAAATGAACTGGCAATCCTCTTGGTCCGCTTATGGCAGACAGAAATGACATAGGAAGCGTCGCCACAATAATAACACAACCTATTGAGACGTCTGAAACCTTGTCGTTCTGTTTTAGACAGAATCCTATCACACTGCATAGGCTCAGGAATTTGCTCTGAGGATAACGCCATAGCGCGCACAGTTCTGCGCTCCCGCAAGCGCCGGTCAATCTGAATGGCCAGAGACATAGAATCACTCAGATTGTAGGGTGTGGGAAACCCCACCATAACATCTTTAACAGATTTAGAAAGACCCTTTCTGAAAATTGCTGCCAAAGCATCATCATTCCATGTAGTCAACACAGACCATTTTCTGAATTTCTGACAATACAATTCAGCCGCCTCTTGACCCTGAGACAGGGCCAACAAGGTCTTCTCAGCTTGATCCACCGAATTAGGTTCATCATACAGTAATCCTAACGCCTGAAAGAAGGAGTCTAAATTAAGCAAAGCAGGATCCCCAGATTCCAGGGAAAATGCCCAAACCTGTGGATCACCACGCAGCAGGGAGATGATGATTTTAACTTGTTGAATAGAATCACCAGAGGATCGAGGTTTCAATGCAAAAAACAGTTTACAGTTGTTTTTAAAACTCAAAAATTTGGACCTGTCACCAAAAACAGGATCATGGGGTGCATTAAAAGAGGTCTGGATACACATGATGAGAGCATTATACTGCCTCTGTACAAATCCCTAGTTAGACCGCACATGGAGTACTGTGTCCAGTTTTGGGCACCGGTGCTCAGGAAGGATATAATGGAACTAGAGAGAGTACAAAGGAGGGCAACAAAATTAATAAAGGGGATGGGAGAACTACAATACCCAGATAGATTAGCGAAATTAGGATTATTTAGTCTAGAAAAAAGACGACTGAGGGGCGATCTAATAACCATGTATAAGTATATAAGGGGACAATACAAATATCTCGCTGAGGATCTGTTTATACCAAGGACGGTGACGGGCACAAGGGGGCATTCTTTGCGTCTGGAGGAGAGAAGGTTTTTCCACCAACATAGAAGAGGATTCTTTACTGTTAGGGCAGTGAGAATCTGGAATTGCTTGCCTGAGGAGGTGGTGATGGCGAACTCAGTCGAGGGGTTCAAGAGAGGCCTGGATGTCTTCCTGGAGCAGAACAATATTGTATCATACAATTAGGTTCTGTAGAAGGACGTAGATCTGGGGATTTATTATGATGGAATATAGGCTGAACTGGATGGACAAATGTCTTTTTTCGGCCTTACTAACTATGTTACTATGTTACTATGTAAAAAACAAATCAGGAGTAGGAATCTTCGGTTCTAAAGCAGGAGTCTGAACAATGTAATCAGAAATACCCTGTACCCTGGCAGCAAGCTGGTCTACACGAGAAGCTAATTCTTGAACATTCATGCTAGCACAAGGCTCTTCAGCCACCCAGAGATAAAGAGGGAGGAGAAGACAAAACAGACTGAAGAAAAAAAAATGGCTCAAGACCTTTCCTCCCTTCTTCTGAGATGCATTTAACTCACTGTTGGCCAGTTGTACTGTTATGACCAGGTGGCCTTGGAGCAGCATGAAAACTTTCTCTGGAGTAGGTGGTAACTATACGGACCGCAAACCCTGATCTTAACACCACAACTAGAAGTAGCCGTGGGGTGTGCCTAACAAAACCTAGACACCTCGACACAGCCGGAGAACTAAATACCCCTAAAGATGGAAATAGGAAACCTATCTTGCCTCAGAGTAGACCCCCAAAGGATAGGCAGCCCCCCACAAATAATGACTGTGAGTTGGAGAGGAAAAGACACACGCAGGCAGAAAACAGGCTTAGCAAAGGAGGCCACTTCTAGCTAAATAGAAAAGGACAGGACAGGATACTAAGCGGTCAGCATAAAAATACTACAAAAATATCCACAGCAGAAAATACAAAACTCCACCACCAAACTAAAGATGTGGAGAGTATAACTGCAACTCCAGAGAATCCAACCAGACTGAGAAAAACAACTGACACAGTCTAAGCTGGACAAATAGAAACAAAAGATCAGCACTGAAAATAAGCACACAGCTTCAGAAAAAGAAACAGACACTTATCTTTGCTGAACTGGCAGCTAAGCAGGTGAGGCTAGGCAGAGATCCAATACTTCCAAAGAAACATTGACAACTGGGAAGGGCTAATGAATCCTGCACACTTAAATATCCCAGTCAGAACAGCAATTAGCAGATACACCTGGCCAGGACTGTGACTCAGAGACAACTGCATTCCCACCTACCACCACTGGAGGGAACCCAAGAGCAGAATTCACAACAGACAGGTCAGTAACTTGTGCCTCCCTACCATCAAGGGTACCCCTGAGTTAAGGAAAGACAGGACCTCCCAGTCTAAGGGCAGTTCAGGGGCCCAGGTTCCTCATCTCCTGTTTTGCCATTGCTTCCAGTGACAGCCAATTAGCATGCATGGAATGCTTGCGCATCCCTGTAATGTCGTAGCTATACTGATAGTGGTATTACTGTGATTAGCTGGCCATGAAACATCATCAGAGTTAACAAAGGGACATGCCCAGCTAGATTTGGCACACTGACGTCATTGCACAGCTTTGTGACATTTGTTTTTGGAGGGAGAGAGTGCTTGTCCGGGCGTGTGCATGTGCACAGTTTAGCGAATCAGAGTCCTGTAGTGTTGATACTGGTGCAGAAGCTAAACTATTATTCTCACAGTCTTTGTAAGGGTTAGTTTTGTGCTTTGCTATTTGTATCAGATACAATCCGCACTTAGCCTAGGCAGAGAAAGAGAGTTGCACGAGCTGGCTTGATACAGTTTCTAGGCAAGGAATATGGCTTTGCAGTCTGTTCTTAAATATATATAAATAAGAAAGTACAATTTCAGCACTCATTGGTAAGGTGCACAAGTAGGGTCCTAAGCCTGAAAGTATTATGGATAAACTTGGCACTCAGGCAGAAGATAGAATTTTCAAATGGTATTACTTGCAGTGTGATTGTACAAGTGTGACGTTTCGGTCAACTGGGTCCTTCATCAGAGTTCGCACTGCATTGGATAAATGTGGAAGGGGACCCAGTGTCCGGTATTGTTGCCTTAGAAGTTCCTAAGTGCTGTTTAGTAGCCTTAGCAGTGTGAACGTGTTATCCACCGCTGGATCATACAACTGGCCACAGACATGAGGTCCCATAGAAGAGTTTGAGACCTGTCATCACTTTTCGCTCCACCAGTGGGCAGTTGAGATGGAGCACTTACCTTGAAGGCTGCAAGAGCTGACTGCTAGAACACGGGGTCACGCTCCTCAAAATGGAGGGCAACATCTCTGGAATGTGGTCGGTGTGATCGAGAAGGAAGGGAGCAGGATAAACTCTTCTTGAGGAATGAATGACCCTGGGAGAGGCTCCTCAAGGCAGCTCGAGATGGGCCTGCTACCACCCCCTAGAAATTGTACTGTCCTTTGGCTGTCGCCCACTTCTACATGTCGAGGGGCTCTGGCACTACCCAAAGGCGGTAAATTACAGTCCAGGCACCTGGAAATTGTGCTCCAGGAAGCAAGTGGAGGCAGTTCCCCCAGCCTCTCAAGGAAGAAGAAGAAGAAGAGGACACTAGAAGAGGATTACTGTATTACCCTCCTGGCTTTGCACTTTGTACAAAGTCTTTATGAGTGTAGGGGTACAGTACCTACACTTTAAAAATATTTGAATGAGGCCCGCCAGTTGTTTACTTTCCGGAGTCTGTGAATGGCTGGGTGACTCTCCTTATATTTTTTTCCTGGTGTTGCACCTTTAGCAACCACACTTTAACCCCTTTATGACCGTGGACGTATCCATACATCCAGGTTGGCTCAAATTTACTGACCTTGGACTTATGAATTTACGTTTATTCACCTGTAACGCAATCCTTAGAGAAGTGGCAGGTTTGGAGGGAATGAACGAACCCCTCTGACACTCTACCCGCCTCTCCCAAATTCACCAATCTAAAGGTACCGTCACACATAACGATATCGTTAACAATATCGTTGCTTTTTGTGACGTAGCAACGACATCGTTAACGAAATCGTTATGCGTGACAGCGACCAACGATCAGGCCCCTGCTGGGAGATCGTTGGTTGCTGGGGAAAGTCCAGAACTTTATTTCGGCGCTGGATCTCCCGCAGACCTCGCTGAATCGGCGTGTGTGTCGCCGATTCAGCGATGTCTTCACTGGTAACCAGGGTAAACATCGGGTTACTAAGCGCAGTGCCGCGCTTAGTAACCCGATATTTACCCAGGTTACCATTGTAAATGTAAAAAAAAAAAAACAGTACATACTCACATTCCTGTGTATGTCCCCCGGCCTCAGCTTCCAGCACTGACTGTGAGCGCCGGCCGGCCATAAAGCACAGCGGTGACGTCACCGCTCTGCTTTACGGCCATCCGGCGCTGACACAGTGCAGGGAAGCTGACGGCGCGGGACAGACACCGGAATGTAAGTATGTACTGTTTGTTTGTTTTTTACATTTACAATGGTAACCAGGGTAAACATCGGGTTACTAAGCGCGGCCCTGCGCTTAGTAACCCAATGTTTACCCTGGTTACCAGGGGACTTCGGCATCGTTGGTCGCTGGAGAGCTGTCTGTGTGTCAGCTCTCCAGTGACCACAAAGCGACAAAACAGCGACGCTGCAGCGATCGGCATCGTTGCCTATATCGCTGCAGCGTCGCTTAATGTGACGGTACCTTTAATGAATAGCCTGGGTTATGGTCTCCTCCAAAGAACAAGGTGTTCTATGTAGAGACAGATCATCCTTGAGTGTACCTGAGAGGCTTTTGTGAAACTGGTACCTGAGGGCTGCATCATTCCACAGTACTTCCGTGGACCATTTTCGGAACTCGGTACAGAAATCCTCAGCTATGCAGCCACCCCTGTATCAGTGTCATGATATTAGCCTCTGCAACCTGGACCCTGTCCGGTTTGTTATAAATGTCAAAAAGGCATTAGCAGAAGGCTGTTCTGGGGCTAGTGGGAACAAAGAGAATACTCATGTCTGAGGGCCTACTCACAGTAGGGACATAATTATTCCTACCCACTGGGACACATCCTCTGAAGACCAGGGTCGCAGTGTAAAATTTATCAGGGAGAGCAACTACTGATTTGAGAGAGATGGACTGTACATCAGAAGGTACAGCCATCGTAGTTACTTCTTGCAGCAGAGGGTTCTGGGTAGCATTCATCGCGCTACTAAGCTGACCCTGCAGCTGAGACTATGACTAGTGATGATCGAATAGTGAAATATTCTGATTCGGGAAAATGAGCAAGAATCATTTCTAATATCCGTGTGTTCGTACCGATTAACAAATGCAATGCAAGTCAATGGGAAAGCCGAGCATTTTTCTGCTGGACCCAACAAACAGGTCTGGGGGCATTAGAAAAAAGCTGAAATGGATGGGAAAGAGCTAAAACTAAATGAAAACAGCATGGAAAAGATGCCTGTGGGCCTTTCTGACTCACATATGGTATCTGGGAATAATGTTGTCAGACTATTGAACCAGTTTTACAGATTTTTAAAAAGACCTTCCAAAACCAAAGCAAAAATTTTTTACTTTAACATTTGTGAGGATTCTCACTGCTACATTTGGGAAGACCCTCCCTCGTGCCAAATAGTTAGCAAGATAGTGGAATACATATTCCGCATCCCTTTACAATGCCATTCCAAAAATGCTCATTTGAATTTTGGGCTTTGCGCACCGCCACCACCATGTCCACCGCCATGTCATTATGTGGCCCTTGCTGACAATTACACTGGTCAACACAAAAAAATCATCAGCATAGATAATATGTCTGTTTTACGGTGTTTGATGTGCTGATTAAAAAATACGCTTTGTTTTGCTCTATCACATAAAGATTCTGAGATAGGAGTATTTTTGTTATTATGTTATTTCTGCATTTTCAATGTATGTGGTTTTTCTTATGTTATTCCCATTTCTTTGCTTGTCTTACTTAATTGTGAATTTTCTTACAGGGACAATATCAGTAAAGGTTTTTGTGAGTTTCATGGGACTTGTGGGAACAAAGAGAATACTCAGGTCTGAGAGCCTACTTACAGTAGGGACATAATTATTCCTACCCACTGGGACACATCCTCTGAAGACCAGGGTCGCAGTGTAAAATTTATCAGGGAGAGCAACTACTGATTTGAGAGAGATGGACTGTACATCAGAAGGTACAGCCATCGTAGTTACCTCTTGCAGCAGAGGGTTCTGGGTAGCATTCATCACGCTAGTAAGCTGACCCTGAGTTTTATGGGAAGGTGTATTGACAGTGCAGTCAACCAGTGACTGCTCCTCGGAAAGTCACATGTTATGGGGAGTAGCTAACTGTTGTGAGGCAATAAGATTTGAGCCAGTCAGAAAAGGATGGTAGCAAGGACTGTTATGTGAAACTCTGACAGGAGACAGGCCTCTACAGGGATCTAAGCCTTGCCACAGGGAGTTAAAAGGGAAGGCAGCAGACAGCCACCATTGTTCAAGGATTTTCAAGGCACTTCTGGGATGGCGAATCGCCTTAGTAGGAAGAAAACAGCTCTGCCAATGAGGTGTAACTGAGTGAGGGTCTCCACAGAGAGAGAAACCGGAAAGCAGCCAATATCACACTGAGAGCCTGCCTGCAAAGGTTCATCTGTAAGGAATAGGCTAACCCGTTTACCTCACAACTGTATACTGTATAGATATCTACCAGATTACCTCCAGTAAAATGAGTTCTAAATACAAGCTGCTGCTCATGTCATCTCTGGGGAAATATCTACATATAGTCGGTCGGCTCATCACATTTCTTTTTAGTTTGTCACCACCATTGAACTGAACTTACTCTACTGTTTAATCTGATTTAAAGGAGAAAATGCCTCGACAGTATATCAATCATCTGAACAGATTCTGCTATGTGTGTGGTTCTTTTACACCAAAAGGCCAAGTACGTTCAATCATTCATGAATGATATTAAAAAGATGTACCAGATGTACTTTGTGTCCACTTGGTGATCAAGACAAAATCTGGGCCCCTCATGTGAAATGCTCAAGTTGTTCAAATGGTCTTCATGACTGGTTAAATATGAGAAATGTGGCTATGCCATTTGCTGTTCCCATGATTTGGAGAGAACCCAAAAATCATAGTAATGACTGCTACTCAAGCTGAAGGGATTTTCTGCAAAGAACAAACATAAGATTAACCTCTTTCTGACATCAGACTACTATTCTGTTCATGTGACCAGGTCCAATTTGACCTTGGTCAGAATAGTCCATCTGACTGATCGGGGGAGCCAAACCACCAGCAGAGAAGGGAAGAATGAGGAGAGTCGTGTTCATCACACGGTGCCGGGGAACAGCGCTTACTGTAATACTTCTTCGATGGCATGTCACATGGATGACATCCATGTGTCTTATGTGTATGCACATGTGCGGGATGTTTTATGGCCTGTGCTGAAATTAAAAAATGGACATGTCAGCGTGTTTTGCCCACAGACACACGGTCGGTGGAAACACACTTACATGTGCACAGTCCCATTCACTTGAAAAGGCAAATAGTGCTCCCTTCCTCCCGAGTCTCTCCACATGACTAAGTAGCACTGTACAGGCACATATGGGGTATTGCCATGTTCAATAGAAATTGTGGGAAAAATTTTCTTGCCATTTTTACCCACTTCTTGTGTGAAAATGTAAAATCTTTGGCTAAAACAAAATTTTGGTGGTAAAAATGTAGTTATTTTGTCCTCACTACCCAATAATATAAAATTCTTTGAAACACCCATCATGTCAACATGATCACTGAAAGCCTAGATGAATTCATTGAGAAGTCTAGTAACTAAAGTGGGGTCACTTATGGGAGTTCTGCTGTTTTGGCACTTCATGGGCTATCCCAGTGGGTCATGGCGCATACAAAACATAACAGTAAAATCTGGCACTCCTTCCCTTCTGAGCTCTGCCATGCATCTAAACAGTGGTTTACCCCCACATATGGGGTATCAGCATACTCAGGACAACTTGTACAATAACTGTCGGGGTCCATTTTTTCTGTTACCCTTAAAAAAATAAAAAATTGCTGGTAAAAATATCATTTTTGTAAAAAAAATATGATTTTTTATTTTTACGGCTCTATTTTATAAAACTTCTGGGAAGCACTTGGGGGTTCAAAGTGCTCACCACACATCTAGATAAGTTCCTTAGGGGGGTCTACTTTCCAAAATGGTGTCCACTGTTTAGGCACATCAGGAGCTCTCCAAACGCGACATGTTGTCTGATATTTATTCCAGCCAATTTTGTGTTGAAAAAGTAAAGCGGTACTCCTTCCCTTCCGACCTCTGCCATGCGCCCAAACAGTGGTTTACCCCCACATATGGGGTATCAGCATACTCAGAACAAATTGCACAACAACTTTTTGGGTCCAATTTTCCTGTTACCCTTGATAATGTAACAATTGAGGGTGAAAACATCAATTTTGTGAAAAAAATATGATTTTTTATTTTTACAGCTCTGCGTTATACATTTCTGTGAAGCACTTGGGGGTTCAAAGTACTCACCACACATCTAGATAAGTTCCTTAGGGGGTCTACTTTCCAAAATGGTGTCACTTGTTGGTGGTTTCCACTGTTTAGGCACATCAGGGGCTCTCCAAACGCGCCATGGCCTCCGATCTCAAATCCAGCCAATTTTGCATTGAAAAGTCAAATGGCGCTTCTTCCCTTCCGAGCTCTGCCATGCGCCCAAACAGTAGTTTGTGCTGCACATATTGGGTATCAGCATACTCAGAACAAATTGCACAACAACTTTTGCGGTCCAATTTCTCCCGTTATCCTTGGCAAATTTTTTGTGAATAAAAGTTAAATGTTCATTTTTAAACATTCCAAAAATTAATGTGAAGCACTTGAAGGGTTAATAAACACCTTGAGTGTGGTTTTGAGCACTTTGAAGGGTGTAGTTTTTAGAATGGTTTTATTTTGGGATATTTTCTATCACATAGACCCCTCAAAGTGACTTCAAGTATGAGGTGGTCCCTAAAAAAATGGTGTTGTAAAAATGAGAAATAGCTGTTTAACTTTTAACCCTTATAACTTCCTAACAAAGAAAAATTGGTTCCAAAATTGTGTTAATGTAAAGTGGACATATGGGAAATGTTACTTATTAAGTATTTTGTGTGACATATCTCTGATTTAACGGCTTTAAAATTCAAAGATGGAAAATTGCATAATTTTCAACATTTTTGCCAAATTTCTGTTTTTTTCACAAATAATCGCAAGTCACATCAAATAAATTTTACCACTATCATGAAGGACAATATGTCATGAAAAAACAGTGCCAGAATCACCGGGATCCATTGAAACATTCCAGAGTTATTACCTCATAAATTGACAGTTGTCAGAATTGTAAAAATGGCCTTGGTCATTAACATGCAAACCACTCTCGGGGGTAAGAGGGTTAATTATCCTGAACTTGAATCTGATATTAGGCCAGTTCCACATGATGGTACCTTGGCAGTTCCTATACCAGTAAGTTGTCTGGATAGTATGAAAATGAAGTAGAATATGAAGACTATGGAGCTGAAGCTACTAGCGAAAACATGGCGACCTCAAGTCAAGATGATTTTGTACCAGATGGAGAAGCCGAGCAGCCAGAATGCTTTACTCAACATGAATTAAATGATCTCACCAAAGACCTTTCATTGTCAAAAGATAAAGCTGAACTTCTTGCATCTAAGTTGAAACAGAAGAATCTTATGTCAAAGTGTGTTATTAGGGAAACAGAAGTAACACTTTAACACAATTATTCACAGTTGATGGACCGATCGTGTACTGTAAGGCCGCCGTCACACATGCGAGTTTTACGGACGTAAGAGCGCAGAATCTACGTCCGTAAAACTCGCAAAAAATACGGCACAATTATTCTCTATGCCCCTGCTCCTATTTGCCGTATTTTACTGATCAGTATTATACGGCTTTCTACGGCCGTACAAAATCGCAGCATGCTGCATTTGTCACCGTACTGCGCAAGAAATACGCCAATGAAAGTCTATGGAAGCGTGAAAAATACGGATTACACACGGACAAGCAGTGTGACTTGCGAGAAATACGCAGCGCTGTTAGAGAGAAAAGCCGGTAATTCAGTGCGGTGTACAGTAAAATCACACTGACAGCTTACAGTAGAATAGGTAGAATAAATGTGTACACATAGAATAGGTATATATATATATATGTCAGTGAGACACATATATGTATATATATTAATATTTATTCCAGCGCTAGACAGCTTGAAAGCCGGTAATTCAATTACCGGCTTTTTCCTTCTCCTTCCTAAAACCCGACATGATTTGAGACATGGTTTACATACAGTAAACCATGTCTTCTCTCCATTTTTTTTGCAGATTCCACACTACTAATGTCAGTAGTGTGTATCTTCAAAATTTGGCCGTTCTAGCTCTTAAAATAAAGGGTTAAATGGCGGAAAAAATTGGCGTGGGTTCCCGCGCAATTTTCTCCGCCAGAGTAGTAAAGCCAGTGACTGAGGGCAGATATTAATAGCCTGGAGAGGGTCCACGGTTATTGGCCCCCCCCTGGCTAAAAATATCTGCCCCCAGCCACCCCAGAAAAGGCACATCTGGAAGATGCGCCTATTCTGGCACTTGGCCACTCTCTTCCCATTCCCGTGTAGCGGTGGGATATGGGGTAATGAAGGGTTAATGCCACCTTGCTATTGTAAGGTGACATTAAGCCTAATTAATAATGGAGAGGCGTCAATTATGACACCTATCCATTATTAATCCAATTGTAGTGAAGGGTTAAATAAAACACAAACACATTCTTTAAAATTATTTTAATGAAATAAAAACAATGGTTGTTGTAGTATTTTATTCAACGCCCAATCCAGTCACTGAAGACCCTCGTTCTGTGAGTAAAAAAACATAATAAACCAACAATATACTTACCCTCCGCAGATCTGTAACGTCCAACGATGTAAATCCTTCTGAAGGGGTTAAAACATTTTGCAGCAAGGAGCTGTGCTAATGCAGGCTGCTCCTCGCTGCAAAACCCCAGGGAATGAGGCTAAAAATAGATCAATGATCTATATTTAGCATCATTTGCGGTGAGGCGCCCTCTGCTGGCTGTTCATAGATCGTGGGAAATTACCTAGAAAGCCAGGGAGCCAGGGAGCTTTCTAGGTAATTTCCCACGATCTATGAACAGCCAGCAGAGGGCGCCTCACCGCAAATGATGCTAAATATAGATCATTGATCTATTTTTAGCCTCATTTCCTGGGGTTTTGCAGCGAGGAGCAGCCTGCATTAGCACAGCTCCTTGCTGCAAAATGTTTTAACCCCTTCAGAAGGATTTACATCGTTGGACGTTACAGATCTGCGGAGGGTAAGTATATTGTTGGTTTATTATGTTTCTTTACTCACAGAATGAGGGTCTTCAGTGACTGGATTGGGCGTTGAATAAAATACTACAACAACCATTGTTTTTATTTCATTAAAATAATTTTAAAGAATGTGTTTGTGTTTTATTTAACCCTTCACTACAATTGGATTAATAATGGATAGGTGTCATAATTGACGCCTCTCCATTATTAATTAGGCTTAATGTCACCTTACAATAGCAAGGTGGCATTAACCCTTCATTACCCCATATCCCACCGCTACACGGGAATGGGAAGAGAGTGGCCAAGTGCCAGAATAGGCGCATCTTCCAGATGTGCCTGTTCTGGGGTGGCTGGGGGCAGATATTTTTAGCCAGGGGGGGGCCAATAACCGTGGACCCTCTCCAGGCTATTAATATCTGCCCTCAGTCACTGGCTTTACTACTCTGGCGGAGAAAATTGCGCGGGAGCCCACGCCAATTTTTTCCGCCATTTAACCCTTTATTTTAAGAGCTAGAACGGCCAAATTTTGCAGATACACACTACTGACATTAGTAGTGTGGAATCTGCAAAAAAAATGGAGAGAAGACATGGTTTACTGTATGTAAACCATGTCTCAAATCATGTCGGGTTTTATGAAGGAGAAAGAAAAAGCCGGTAATTGAATTACCGGCTTTCAAGCTGTATAGCGCTGGAATAAGTATTAATATATATACATATATGTGTCTACTGACATATATATATATATATATATATATATATATATATTCTTTTCTTTTTGGGACACATGGATCACTTCTATAGCGGTATGTTGGTTTTGCAAGCCTGCGAGAAAACCACGCAGTACGGATGCCATACGGATTACATACGGAGGATGCCATGCGCAAAAAACGCTGACACAGCCTGCCTACGGAGGAGCAACGGACCATTTTTTTGGGGACTTTTCAGCGTATTACGGCCGTAATATATGGACCGTATTGTTTTACGCTGTGTGTGACGCCGGCCTAACAATGTGAATGGCCTCTTTGAAAAACTGAGTCAAGAGTATTTTGTTACAGTGACTGTTTATTGACTCATATCAGAGAAGTTTGAAAGCAGTGTTGCTTGCTCACTCATGTCATCTAAAGGAAAGTTATGAAAATCTGTCAGTTGTTTTGGATGCTATACAATACAAGCATCATAAATGGAATATCTGTGGAGATTTGAAAGCGATTGGTCTGCTAATGGGAATGCAAGGAGGTTTCACAAAATATTATTGCTTCTTGTGTTTATGGGACAGTAGAAATACAGTAGTGCATTATGTTTGACAGAGAAACATCTATGCTCCAGGTAGAAAATGTTCAGCATAATCCTTTAGTTGCTCCAACAAAACTCTTTCTTTCTCCACTACTAATAAAGTTAGGATTGATTAAAAACTTTGTGAAAGCCATTACAAAGACAAATTCACAAGGGTTCCAGAAATTCTCCAGAATTTCACCAGAAAAACTGAAGGAAGGGGTATCTGTTGGTCCTTAAATCAGAGAGCTTATAAGAGATTATCTGTTTGAAGGGACTTCAAACGATAAGGAATTGAGATCTTGGAAAAGCTTCAAGTGGCTCTGTGAAAACTTATTAGGAAAAAAAAATCTCCAGAATATTTTGAAGGTGTTGAGGAACTGCTATATGCATACCAATGTGTTGGATGTTGCATGTCTCTGAAAATGCACTTTTTCCATTCAAATTTCGATTTCTTCCCTCAAAATCTTGGGGATGTAAGCAATGAACAAGGCGAGCGGTTTCACCAGGACATTAAATAAGGTGAAGCACTTTTTTCTGATATGTAGATTGCTGTTTTCTTAATGTCACCAGTATATTTCCTGTAACTTATAATAATGATGCTGCTCCAGGGAAACTATACGTGCTACAGAAAAACTATATACATTTTTAAAATCAGGACAAAAAATTATTCAGAAAAGTACAAAGTCAGCTGCGATGATTTCAAAAAATATTTTTTGTAGCCCTGTGTTAGCAGAGTTCCAACAGCTGCCGTGAAACCAGAGTTTGGTAAGGGCCATCAGGTGGCCCTGTATCATACATATTGGAGAGCTCTCACTTCTACCTTTGGACGATCCCTCCCTCATGCCGAATAGTAAGTCAGATAGTGGAGTACATGTTCCCCATCCCTTTGCAATGCAATTTCAAACATGCCCATTTGAATTTGGGCTTTGCTCGCCACCAACACCATGTCCACCGCCATGTCATTATGTGGCTCTCACTCTTAATTTTCAGAGGACCACCAGGTGCGGTGAAACATGCATTTTGTAAGGTCCACAGTTCATTTTTGCCACCAGATCCCAATGGAACCACTGTTGTAGCTGGTGAAGCTGCTGTAAGGTGACTATAATATAGGAGTTGGGGGAGCTGTATGATCAAGTCAGTTAATTTGATTCTACCAGACACCAATTAAATTCAGAATACAGGATATGCAAGCGAGGGCCTGTATTGTGATCAGTCTGTCAGGCCAGAAACACATGTCAGGAACACATACAAGCCTCATTTTACTTGGAAGCAGCCTCCACAAGGGAAAGTGTCAGGAGTGCCATTGACCAATCTGCACAAGTCTACGCAATTTTTCTTGAAACTATCCAACCAGGCAGAATGTATCTTTTGCATGGTTTTGAGCAACAATAGAGTAATTACAGGATATGTCCCAGAGAGTGTCGAGGTCTGTGGAGTGTATTACTCAGGTGACAGGCAGTGCTACAGAGCTCAGGTAAAGGCCTTAACATGGCAATGACCATGCTCCAATATGTGTAAGGCTGCGGCCTGAATAGGTCTGTGGAGTGTATTAACCTAGTCTCTTAGATGTGCTTAAAATATGCAGAAACTGGCCAATACCCACCACCATTTCTTGTAAGAACCCATATTTAGAAATTGTAAGTGAAGCAACAGTTTAAAAAAGAGATACAGGTCTGATTTGGGAGCCTGGAAAAGTCAGCAATTGTCTTTGTCCAGCACCGAACAATGTAAATTGCTAACAAATATGTATGCCCTATCTAACTAATAATTTGTGAACAGACATATATCCTGACAAGGGACAACTGAACACTGTGCTTGGACAATGAACTGGACGTGGTTGCTGACTGTTGTGTCTGTGCAGCTACAAGTTGTAGACCGGAGGCCTCAGCGCCTCCTTCCTGGACAGCAGAGTGGAAATGACATAACACAGGGGCACACTTATTTTGTACCCAGGCGTTCCGCCCACGTACTGGGATGCTGCGTATATGAGCAGTATATGGCATATGCTAACAGAGGTATTATGTTGAATTTCCCTTTATAAAGGGATGTGTTAGGGGTCAAGTTCCTGCCTCTGCACAGGGGGAATCTCGAGCCATCTCCGCTGCGGTCTCCCATACTTCTTCAGCTGCAGTGGAGCCTGCTCAGCATAGACGTCGGTCCCAGCATCTGGCTCAGCCTGATATGATGCGGATGGTTACTGCTACCTTTCCAGGCTCAGCCATTGTAGCCAGTACTGGTCAGCGGCGAGCAGATGTCTCTGGGACTGCATTTCCCCTTCTGAGCATGCTCAGGGTAAGACCTCTCATAAGAGGTCGGGAGTCACATGCTCAGGTACTACAGCAGCTCCCATTGGTCCTCTAGGAAGGTCCTGAAGTGGCTCAGGTACTGTAGCAGCTCCCATTGGTCCTCTAGAAAGGTCCTGAAGTTGCTGCAGCTATAAAAGGTTATACCCACAGATAGCCCTTGCTGATTTGACTGTGTCATGAAAATGGCCCAATTGGTGGAGATTTCCCCCGGTAAGTTGCACCTGGTATTTGTGGCCCTCCCCTGTAATACTTGTGGGCAAAAAGAGCCAGTACCTCTACTACCAGCATTGTCTGAGGGTAATCTTTTGAGCAAGACTTCCACTATAGTCCTTTGGCATACATGCACTGAAAATGGCACGTCTGATTTTGACGTTAGAGGAGCAAATTTCATCTTGTACTGTGGGTCAAGAAAGGTGCACAGCAAGTATTTCATAATGGACAAAATAACTTTCACGTTAGGGTCTGGGGAAAGGGATCTGGACATGAGCTCTGCCATACATGGCAGACTACAAAAAGTCAAACATTCAGTGTTCTCACCAGGAAGAACACCAACCATCCTCTCCTCCTCATGAGGCATATCCTCCTCCTCGTCAGGCCATTTATGCTGGACAGTCATAAGGTGGGATTGGGAGTCCCCTGCAGTGCAGAGCAAAAAATTCTGTTCCTCCTCCTCCTTCTGTTCCTCATCATCCTGTTCCTTGTCATCACCCAATGTTGCATGAGAATACTGTGTGAGGCTGGGCTGTGTGGTATTAGCCACTGTACAATCTTGCTCTATAGCCATCTGCTCGGCTTTCAAAGCTTCCTCTTTCAGATTCTGCAGCAAACGTTTTAATAGACAGAGCAGTGGGATGGTTACGATCATAATAGCGCCATCAGCGCTTAACGTCTTGGTGCAGTACTTAAAGTTTTGAAGAACCTCACATAGGTCAGCGATCCACACCCACTTGACATTTGTTATGCATGGGAGCTGAGTGTTACTCTAACGTGCATTGAAAAGCTAGAATTCAGAGACTGCCATCTGTTGCTCACTAAGCCTTGCCAACATATGGAATGTCAAATTTCAGCGTGTGGGCAGGTTACAAATCAGTCGGTGACGAGGCAAATTAAAGTGCTGCTGCAAGGAAGCTAGACCAGCGAAAGCCTGAGATGACTTTCAAAAATGTGACATGGTGTACCTTGACAAGTAGGTCAGGCATGTCAAGATATGTTTTTAAAAACCGCTATACAACCAAGTTCAGCACATGGGCCATGCATAGAATGTGTATTAGCTTGCCGAGCATTAAAGCCACAACCAAGTCACGCCCATTATCTCACGCAAGCGAGGAATATCACTGATCGGTCTGTTCTTTTATCCCTTTCAACTGCTCGGCTGTGCTGTGAGCTTAAACAGATGAGCTTCAGCAGAGGGTGCTACTGCTTCGCCAAGGCAGTGCTGCAAATTTCCCAGCTCAGGAGTAATGGGGAGGCTAGTTCCGCTGAGGATTATGAGGAGGAGGAGACACAGGAAGTGAAATACGAGAAGACTGACACCCTGATGGAAGTTGGACCCGCTATTCTTGGTGTACATAAGATTTATGATGTCCCAGCCTCTGACTCTGTCCCAGACTCCACAAGGATAACCCAGTGTGTTATCAAGGAAATGTATCGTCCACATGTCTGTGGTGAGGTGGACATTCCCTGTGACACTGGGATGGCACACAGGGAAGAATAGTGTCAGCTGGCAATCGGGTACCTTGGGGCTGCCACTGCCAATACGCTGCGGAAAGACTCACTTCTCATAAATCGAAATGGCAACATTTCCAGGGCTAGCAATCTGGTAATGTGGGTGTTTAGCGTCTGGGCCTGTGGTTGGGTGGCTGGATATTTCTGCTTTCTAATAAATGTCTGGGGCAGGGAGAACTGAACACTGCCCTGTGACAATAAAGTGAACGTGGTTGATGACTGTTGTGAGTGTTTGCAACTACTGGTTGTGAGCAGGAGGCATCAGCACCTGCTTCATGGTCAGCAGATTGGGAAGGCCGTAACAAAGGGGAAGGGGCAGTGGTTTCACCCTCAGATACAGATTTGGCAGCCAAACACTGCGCCCACCTACTGAGGTGCTTGGATGCCATGTGCTTTTGCATGCTGGTGGTGCTCAGGTTGGCAGTGTTTTTCCCTCATCTTTGCTTGGTTTGGCCGAAATAATCTGCTATACCTGGGAAAAATGCACTTTTGACATGTTATCTGGCCGAGTGGCGGGTTTCTGTGGAATAGTTGACCAAGTTCTACCTCTGGGCCAACCCTTACCTCTTCTTGCCTCTTTTCTTGCTACGGATCCATCCTTCTCTCCACTGCTGTGCTTACTAGGCATGTCATTGTGCCTGGTTGGATTAGTTGCCTCATCATCAACTACATCGGCTTCCAATTCCTCAATCTGATCCTCCTTCTGAGCTGTGATTTGAGACTGACGTGATGGCAACAGGTCATGATGCCTCATGATTATCTTCCACCTCTTCAGGCATCAATTGATCTTTAATGGTGCACATTGAGAAACCTGACAAATTACAAGGGAATGTAAACAGTTCCTCAAAGTGGCCAAGATTGGGGTCATATGTCTCCTGGGACTCTTGATGTTGGGAGGATGAAGGACCAGGTTGAGAAGTCAGAGGCCTAGCATCTTGGCTACTGAGACTGGACCGTGTGGAAGACTTTGTAGTGCTGTTTGTCAACAAACTGGAGCCTTTGTCTGCCATCCAGCCCACAACATCCTTGCACTTGTCTGGGTTTGTTAGTGGTGTAGGGCACTGATCAAATTTTGACAGGAACCTAGATCAAGATACAGTCACCTTTGGATCTGTCACACAGCTTTGGGGGGCACTATCAAATCCACGTCCCTTAACATCACCCTTTCTCATCTTGAATACAATATGCTTATGAAAACAAAATATACTGGCCTTATTTTTCCCATGTGCCTTACATACAGTAGGTCTTATGTACAAATTCACTTTATATAGCAACGGTGGCTATTTTCTTGGAGATCGTCTTGCTGATATACTCCAAATGCGGAGTAATGAAGATGATTGCCCCTACTAAATTGTCACGTACGATTATCTCTACCCAGATTGCGCCAGTCACACAACTGCTAGATAAAGACTGTTGTGAATTCCGCTCTTGGGCTCCCTCCGGTGGTTGTAAGTGGCACTTTTGTGAGTTCTGCTCTTGGGCTCCCTCTTGTGGTTTCTAGTGGTATGGCTGCTCCTTGGAGTTAGCTGTCATCAGCTGCCTCCACTTATCGTCCGCTATTTAAGTCTGGCTCTTTCTTCAGCCTGTGCCACTTGTCAATGTTTCCTGGCTGGATTCTCATCTCTGCTTGGATTCTCCTGGTTTCCTGACCAGTTCTGCAAAGATAAGTTCTGGCTTTGCTCATTTCAGTCCACATGTTGTGGACTTATTGTTCTGTGCATTCTATATTTGTCCAGCTTGTCAGTATAGATTTTTTCTGTTAGCTGGAAGCTCTGGGAAGCAGATTTACCCTCCACACCTTTAGTCAGGTGTGGAGATTTTGTAAACTCTGTGTGGATTGTTTTGTAGTTTTTATACTGACCGCACAGTATCCTTTCCTGTCCTATCTATCAAGCTAGACTGGCCTCCTATGCTAAAATCTGATTTCATTTCTGCGTATGTTATTTTCCCCTCCTCTCACCGTCAATATTTGTGGGGGGCTATCTTTCCTTTGGGGATTTTCTCTGAGGCAAGATAGGTTTCCTGTTTCCATCTTTAGGGGAAGTTAGATCTTAGTCTGTGCCGAGGGGTCTAGGGAGCGTCAGGTACCCCCTACGGCTATTTTTAGTTGCGCTGCTAGGTTCAGGGTTTGCGGTCAGTACAGATACCACCTCCTTCAGAGCTTGTCTCATTTTGTTCCTAAACCACCAGATCATAACAAAAGACACCATATTTTTTAAACCAATAGAAAATTAAGATTTTTTTTCAATCGTCTTGCTGACGCACTTCAAATGCGGAGTAATGAAGATGATTCCCCCTTATAAATTGTCACATACGATTATCTCTAACTAGACAAGTATTAGATATTTTAAGTGGAAAATAGCAGAGAGCTGCAGCATGCACTTGCAATCATGAGAACCCCCAGGAGCCTGCCTTTCACTCACCCTCACTCCCTCCAATTAAATCTCTCCCTACTAAATCCCCACCTAACAAACAAATATTCTTGACAATCTACAGCTCTTAAAAGAGCTTTTTGGAATAAATAACTCTCACTGTAACCTCCTATCACTTTCCCTACACTCCTTTCACTGTCCCTATGCTGAAACTACATTCTCCCTATACTATTTCCGGCTGCAATGTGCAGGAGATGGTGCCAGAAGCCTTAATAGTCTGCATGATGATGGAAGGCCAGCCAATCACACTAATGCCACACCAAAGATGGTGCCGACATTACTGCGATTGGCAAGCCAGCCCATCATGTTCATTGGCTGCAAGAAAAGAGCTAAACATGCTGGGTAGGTCACTCGAATATACCGAGGTGAATACCTAGTTACTCACCGACTAATGAATAGCCTGAACACTGTACTATTTGTGGAAACAGGAACACATGGGCTACTTGCACAGTGAACAAGTCTGTATGATCATGTTCACACACCACCAAGAAACCTGAAGATACAAAAGAGAATAGTAAAACCAAAAACACTCAGTTTGAAAAAATGTTGCAGTAATCCGCAAGTGCTAGTAAAAGATGTAAAAAACAGGGTATTTGGTTGATACGTTTTTTGCAAAAAATGTATACTAAGCTGCTCTACCAATCTTCACGGTATACCCTTATCAGAGCAGTCCTAACTAATGTATGCAATCCCTATCTGATGTATTTAAAAACCTGATCATCTGTATATAACCTGTGTGAACAGGGTTCAGAGAGGAAAAATCCATGTGTGCATACAGGGTAGAACAGCTATTGTGCAGATAGCCCAAGAGGAGTGGTGGAACTCCCCAGTCTTGTAGACACAAGAGAACAATTATGGAAACAGGAACACATGGGCTACTTGCACAGTGAACAAGTCTGTATGATCATGTTCACACACCACCAAGAAACCTGAAGACACAAAAGAGAATAGTAAAACCAAAAACACTCAGTTTGAAAAAATGTTGCAGTAATCCGCAAGTGCTAGTAAAAGATGTAAAAAACAGGGTATTTGGTTGATACGTTTTTTGCAAAAAATGTATACTAAGCTGCTCTACCAATCTTCACGGTATACCCTTATCAGAGCAGTCCTAACTAATGTATGCAATCCCTATCTGATGTATTTAAAAACCTGATCATCTGTATATAACCTGTGTGAACAGGGTTCAGAGAGGAAAAATCCATGTGTGCATACAGGGTAGAACAGCTATTGTGCAGATAGCCCAAGAGGAGTGGTGGAACTCCCCAGTCTTGTAGACACAAGAGAACAATTATGGAAACAGGAACACATGGGCTACTTGCACAGTGAACAAGTCTGTATGATCATGTTCACACACCACCAAGAAACCTGAAGACACAAAAGAGAATAGTAAAACCAAAAACACTCAGTTTGAAAAAATGTTGCAGTAATCCGCAAGTGCTAGTAAAAGATGTAAAAAACAGGGTATTTGGTTGATACGTTTTTTGCAAAAAATGTATACTAAGCTGCTCTACCAATCTTCACGGTATACCCTTATCAGAGCAGTCCTAACTAATGTATGCAATCCCTATCTGATGTATTTAAAAACCTGATCATCTGTATATAACCTGTGTGAACAGGGTTCAGAGAGGAAAAATCCATGTGTGCATACAGGGTAGAACAGCTATTGTGCAGATAGCCCAAGAGGAGTGGTGGAACTCCCCAGTCTTGTAGACACAAGAGAACAATTATGGAAACAGGAACACATGGGCTAATTGCACAGTGAACAAGTCTGTATGATCATGTTCACACACCACCAAGAAACCTGAAGACACAAAAGAGAATAGTAAAACCAAAAACACTCAGTTTGAAAAAATGTTGCAGTAATCCGCAAGTGCTAGTAAAAGATGTAAAAAACAGGGTATTTGGTTGATACGTTTTTTGCAAAAAATGTATACTAAGCTGCTCTACCAATCTTCACGGTATACCCTTATCAGAGCAGTCCTAACTAATGTATGCAATCCCTATCTGATGTATTTAAAAACCTGATCATCTGTATATAACCTGTGTGAACAGGGTTCAGAGAGGAAAAATCCATGTGTGCATACAGGGTAGAACAGCTATTGTGCAGATAGCCCAAGAGGAGTGGTGGAACTCCCCAGTCTTGTAGACACAAGAGAACAATTATGGAAACAGGAACACATGGGCTACTTGCACAGTGAACAAGTCTGTATGATCATGTTCACACACCACCAAGAAACCTGAAGACACAAAAGAGAATAGTAAAACCAAAAACACTCAGTTTGAAAAAATGTTGCAGTAATCCGCAAGTGCTAGTAAAAGATGTAAAAAACAGGGTATTTGGTTGATACGTTTTTTGCAAAAAATGTATACTAAGCTGCTCTACCAATCTTCACGGTATACCCTTATCAGAGCAGTCCTAACTAATGTATGCAATCCCTATCTGATGTATTTAAAAACCTGATCATCTGTATATAACCTGTGTGAACAGGGTTCAGAGAGGAAAAATCCATGTGTGCATACAGGGTAGAACAGCTATTGTGCAGATAGCCCAAGAGGAGTGGTGGAACTCCCCAGTCTTGTAGACACAAGAGAACAATTATGGAAACAGGAACACATGGGCTACTTGCACAGTGAACAAGTCTGTATGATCATGTTCACACACCACCAAGAAACCTGAAGACACAAAAGAGAATAGTAAAACCAAAAACACTCAGTTTGAAAAAATGTTGCAGTAATCCGCAAGTGCTAGTAAAAGATGTAAAAAACAGGTTATTTGGTTGATACGTTTTTTGCAAAAAATGTATACTAAGCTGCTCTACCAATCTTCACGGTATACCCTTATCAGAGCAGTCCTAACTAATGTATGCAATCCCTATCTGATGTATTTAAAAACCTGATCATCTGTATATAACCTGTGTGAACATGGTTCAGAGAGGAAAAATCCATGTGTGCATACAGGGTAGAACAGCTATTGTGCAGATAGCCCAAGAGGAGTGGTGGAACTCCCCAGTCTTGTAGACACAAGAGAACAATTATGGAAACAGGAACACATGGGCTACTTGCACAGTGAACAAGTATGTATGATCATGTTCACACACCACCAAGAAACCTGAAGACACAAAAGAGAATAGTAAAACCAAAAACACTCAGTTTGAAAAAATGTTGCAGTAATCCGCAAGTGCTAGTAAAAGATGTAAAAAACAGGGTATTTGGTTGATACGTTTTTTGCAAAAAATGTATACTAAGCTGCTCTACCAATCTTCACGGTATACCCTTATCAGAGCAGTCCTAACTAATGTATGCAATCCCTATCTGATGTATTTAAAAACCTGATCATCTGTATATAACCTGTGTGAACAGGGTTCAGAGAGGAAAAATCCATGTGTGCATACAGACTTGTTCACTGTGCAAGTAGCCCATGTGTTCCTGTTTCCATAATTGTTCTCTTGTGTCTACAAGACTGGGGAGTTCCACCACTCCTCTTGGGCTATCTGCACAATAGCTGTTCTACCCTGTATGCACACATGGATTTTTCCTTTCTGAACCCTGTTCACACAGGTTATATACAGATGATCAGGTTTTTAAATACATCAGATAGGGATTGCATACATTAGTTAGGACTGCTCTGATAAGGGTATACCGTGAAGATTGGTAGAGCAGCTTAGTATACATTTTTTGCAAAAAACGTATCAACCAAATACCCTGTTTTTTACATCTTTTACTAGCACTTGCGGATTACTGCAACATTTTTTCAAACTGAGTGTTTTTGGTTTTACTATTCTCTTTTGTGTCTTCAGGTTTCTTGGTGGTGTGTGAACATGATCATACAGACTTGTTCACTGTGCAAGTAGCCCATGTGTTCCTGTTTCCATAATTGTTCTCTTGTGTCTACAAGACTGGGGAGTTCCACCACTCCTCTTGGGCTATCTGCACAATAGCTGTTCTACCCTGTATGCACACATGGATTTTTCCTCTCTGAACCCTGTTCACACAGGTTATATACAGATGATCAGGTTTTTAAATACATCAGATAGGGATTGCATACATTAGTTAGGACTGCTCTGATAAGGGTATACCGTGAAGATTGGTAGAGCAGCTTAGTATACATTTTTTGCAAAAAACGTATCAACCAAATACCCTGTTTTTTACATCTTTTACTAGCACTTGCGGATTACTGCAACATTTTTTCAAACTGAGTGTTTTTGGTTTTACTATTCTCTTTTGTGTCTTCAGGTTTCTTGGTGGTGTGTGAACATGATCATACCGACTTGTTCACTGTGCAAGTAGCCCATGTGTTCCTGTTTCCATAATTGTTCTCTTGTGTCTACAAGACTGGGGAGTTCCACCACTCCTCTTGGGCTATCTGCACAATAGCTGTTCTACCCTGTATGCACACATGGATTTTTCCTCTCTGAACCCTGTTCACACAGGTTATATACAGATGATCAGGTTTTTAAATACATCAGATAGGGATTGCATACATTAGTTAGGACTGCTCTGATAAGGGTATACCGTGAAGATTGGTAGAGCAGCTTAGTATACATTTTTTGCAAAAAAAGTATCAACCAAATACCCTGTTTTTTACATCTTTTACTAGCACTTGCGGATTACTGCAACACTTTTTCAAACTGAGTGTTTTTGGTTTTACTATTCTCTTTTGTGTCTTCAGGTTTCTTGGTGGTGTGTGAACATGATCATACAGACTTGTTCACTGTGCAAGTAGCCCATGTGTTCCTGTTTCCATAATTGTTCTCTTGTGTCTACAAGACTGGGGAGTTCCACCACTCCTCTTGGGCTATCTGCACAATAGCTGTTCTACCCTGTATGCACACATGGATTTTTCCTCTCTGAACCCTGTTCACACAGGTTATATACAGATGATCAGGTTTTTAAATACATCAGATAGGGATTGCATACATTAGTTAGGACTGCTCTGATAAGGGTATACCGTGAAGATTGGTAGAGCAGCTTAGTATACATTTTTTGCAAAAAACGTATCAACCAAATACCCTGTTTTTTACATCTTTTACTAGCACTTGCGGATTACTGCAACATTTTTTCAAACTGAGTGTTTTTGGTTTTACTATTCTGTTTTGTGTCTTCAGGTTTCTTGGTGGTGTGTGAACATGAACATACAGACTTGTTCACTGTGCAAGTAGCCCATGTGTTCCTGTTTCCATAATTGTTCTCTTGTGTCTACAAGACTGGGGAGTTCCACCACTCCTCTTGGGCTATCTGCACAATAGCTGTTCTACCCTGTATGCACACATGGATTTTTCCTCTCTGAACCCTGTTCACACAGGTTATATACAGATGATCAGGTTTTTAAATACATCAGATAGGGATTGCATACATTAGTTAGGACTGCTCTGATAAGGGTATACCGTGAAGATTGGTAGAGCAGCTTAGTATACATTTTTTGCAAAAAACGTATCAACCAAATACCCTGTTTTTTACATCTTTTACTAGCACTTGCGGATTACTGCAACATTTTTTCAAACTGAGTGTTTTTGGTTTTACTATTCTCTTTTGTGTCTTCAGGTTTCTTGGTGGTGTGTGAACATGATCATACAGACTTGTTCACTGTGCAAGTAGCCCATGTGTTCCTGTTTCCATAATTGTTCTCTTGTGTCTACAAGACTGGGGAGTTCCACCACTCCTCTTGGGCTATCTGCACAATAGCTGTTCTCAGGGCCGCCATCAGGGCATTACAGCCATTACTGCTGTATGGGGCCCGGTCAGCAGCAGTACACAGAGGGGCCCGCAGATCCGGGGCCCCACTGTTGTGCTTCTACTGATCGGGCCCCATCATGCAGTAAAATACTGTGCACTGCGGCGCTGGGGCCCGGGAGCCTTCTTGGAGCTGTGCACGGCCGTCTCACCTAGTCGGCTGCACAGCTCCTGCTCGGCTGTGGCTAGAATGTATGGGCTCCCTGCAGGTCCTGACTACAGCCCATACATTCTAGCCGTCTCAGTAGTGAATGTGCTAGAATGTAGGGGCTCCTGTCAGGTCCTCTCAGCAGCCCATACATTCTAGCTGCTGCTTCACTGCTGGAAACACTAGACGCCCCGGGAACGACTGAGGTAAGTATAAAACATTTTTGTTTTTTTAATAGGTGAGGTGAGGTGGGGGGGAGTGAGACTGCAGATGATGGGGTGTGTTTTAGGGAGTACTGTACATGATGAAATAATAGGGGGCTGCAAATGATAAAGTGTATTTGAGGGGGTACTACACATGAAATGATTGGGGCTGCAAATGAAGTAAGGGGGACTGCAGATGAAGTGAAGGGGGGATAGGGGACTGCAAATGATGATGTGGGGGTGATGGGGACTGCAAATGATGTGGGGGGACTGCAAATGATGTGGGGGGACTGCAAATGATGATGTGGGGGTGATGGGAACTGCAAATGATGTGGGGGTGATGGGGACTGCAAATGATGTGGGGGTGATGGGGACTGCAAATGATGATGTGGGGGTGATGGGGACTGCAAATGATGATGTGGGGGTGATGGGGACTGCAAATGATGATGTGGGGGTGATGGGGACTGCAAATGATGTTGGGGGACTGCAAATGATGTGGGGGTGATGGGGACTGCAAATGATGTGGGGGTTATGGGGACTGCAAATGATGATGTGGGGGTGATGGGGACTGCAAATGATGATGTGGGGGTGATGGGGACTGCAAATGATGTTGGGGGACTGCAAATGATGTGGGGGTGATGGGGACTGCAAATGATGTGGGGGTTATGGGGACTGCAAATGATGATGTGGGGGTGATGGGGACTGCAAATGATGTTGGGAGACTGCAAATGATGATGTGGGGGGGATGGGGACTGCAAATGATGTTGGGGGACTGCAAATGATGATGTGGGGTGATGGGGACTGCAAATGATGTGGGGGTGATGGGAACTGCAAATGATGTGGGGGTGATGGAGACTGCAAATGATGTGGGGGTGATGGAGACTGCAAATGATGATGTGGGGGTGATGGGGACTGCAAATGATGTTGGGGGACTGCAAATGATGATGTGGGGGTGATGGGGACTGCAAATGATGTTGGGGGACTGCAAATGATGATGTGGGGGTGATGGGGACTGCAAATGATGATGTGGGGGTGATGGCAACTGCAAATGATGTGGGGGGACTGCAAATGATGATGTGGGGGTGATGGGGACTGCAAATGATGTGGGGGTGATGGGAACTGCAAATGATGTGGGGGTGATGGAGACTGCAAATGATGTGGGGGTGATGGAGACTGCAAATGATGATGTGGGGGTGATGGGGACTGCAAATAATGTTGGGGGACTGCAAATGATGATGTGGGGGTGATGGGGACTGCAAATGATGTTGGGGGACTGCAAACGATGTGGGGGTGATGGGGACTGCAGATGATGATGGGGGGTGATGGGGACTGCAAATTATGTGGGGGGACTGCAAATGATGATGTGGGGGTGATGGGGACTGCAAATGATGTGGGGGTGATGGGGACTGCAAATGATGATGTGGGAGATGGGGACTGCAAATGATGTGGGGGTGATGGGAATTGCAAATGATGTGGGGGGGATGGGGATAGGTAATGATGTGGGAGGGATAGGGACTGCAGATGATGAAGTGTGTTTGAGGGGGTTCTGCACATGATGAAATGATAGGGGGCTGCAAATGATGAAGTAAGGGGGACTGCAGATGAAGTGACGGGGGGGATAGGGGACTAAATGATGATAGGGGACTAAATGATGAAGTGGGGGTGATGGGGACTGCACATGAAGTGAGTGTGAGGGACGTGGACAGCAATTGAATTGAACTTGGGGGTGGGAAGAGCAAATTATGTATTGAAGGTGGGGAGAGCAAATAATGAATTTTGAGGGTGGGGAAGATCAATTGATAATGAATAGAGGGTGGGAGAGAGAGAAGACGTGGCAATGAATTGAGGCAGAAGGGGCATGTAACTATAATGAATTGGGGTAAGGGTTAGAGCGGGAGGTACATAGTGGGTTCGTTGAGGATAAAGTAACTGGTAATAAATTGGAAGAATACAGGTGCTAATTAATTTATATATTAAATGAGGAAAGTGGCTATATACAGATAGTGGGGGCACAGTGGCGGATTATAATTTATATTTGGAATGGTGGGTTGCATAATAACCAATTATATATTAATGGTGGGTGAACGTCTGTAGTCAGATGTGTAGTGTAGAAGAAAGGGAAAAAATGGGGAATGTGCTCTGGAAGCGGTGCTCTAGATAACTGTGTTATTTTATGCAGATGAGACGAGTCCTGGCAGAAAGAAGTGATAGCGGTCTGCGCTGGATTAAAAAGAAACGCAAAGATGAAGGACTTTAGCTAGAGACGTCACTGGTGAGTATGTTACCTGTACACTGACACCATACACTGTATACTGTATACAGTGCTCCTGTGTATAATGTCACTGGTGATCACTATACTATCTGTACACTATACACTATATACAGAGCTCCTTTGTATAATGTCACTAGTGATTGCTGTATTACATGTACACTGTACCCTATATACAGAGCTCCTGTGTATAATGTCACTAGTGATCACTATATTATCTGTACACTATACACTATATACAGAGCTCCTGTGTATAATGTCACTAGTGATCGCTGTATTACATGTACACTATACACTATATACAGAGCTCTTGTGTATAATGTCACTAGTGATCGCTGTATTACATGTACACTGACACTATATGAAGAGCTCCTGTGTATAATGGCATCGGCGACCACTGTATTACCTGTACACACACTGCATACTAAGTACAGATCTCCTGTGTATAATGGCACTTATGGTGATAGTATTTTTTTTTTATTAATGATCAGTATTGTACTATTCAGTCACAATGTGGTGGTAATATGTTGTCCGGCCATGGTGTAGCGGTATTTGTTCCTTGTATGTGCTATTATTCGGTCACTGTGTGGTGGTAATATGTGGTCTGTTCATGTTGTGTTGGTATTTGTTCCTTGTATGTAGTTGGTCACCATGTGATGGTAATATGTGGTCTGGACATGCTGCGGTGGTATTTGTCCCTTGTATGTGATATTGTTCAGTCACTGTGGTGGTAATATGTGGTCTGCACATGGTGTGGCGGTATTTGTTCCTTGTAGATAGTATTATAGGTCACTATGTGGTGATAATATGGTGTCTGGTCATGGTGTTGTGGTATTTGTCCCTTGTATGTGGTATTATTGGTCAATTGAAAAATAAATAAAAATACACCTAAATTGTATTGCATATTTTAACAAATGTTTAATAGATTAGAGTAGAGTAGGGCTCGGCCAAAAGAGTCTACCTTGTTGTCGTCTCAAATTTAAAAAAACCTTTTGGCCAAAACAAAAGCTGCTGGCTATGTGTTTGATCTGGTAATGGGAACTGTTAATGTGTGATTTGTGAGAAGTGGAGTTTTGGCAAGAGACAGCGGTGGGGCTGTTGACAGTTCGAGGGGTGGAGGCGGGGCTGGGGTGGAGCCTGGGCGGAGTCTTAAGGGGCCCTGAAAATTTTGCCAGTATGGGGCCCTGAAATTCCTAGTGGCAGCCCTGGCTGTTCTACCCTGTATGCACACATGGATTTTTCCTCTCTGAACCCTGTTCACACAGGTTATATACAGATGATCAGGTTTTTAAATACATCAGATAGGGATTGCATACATTAGTTAGGACTGCTCTGATAAGGGTATACCGTGAAGATTGGTAGAGCAGCTTAGTATACATTTTTTGCAAAAAACGTATCAACCAAATACCCTGTTTTTTACATCTTTTACTAGCACTTGCGGATTACTGCAACATTTTTTCAAACTGAGTGTTTTTGGTTTTACTATTCTCTTTTGTGTCTTCAGGTTTCTTGGTGGTGTGTGAACATGATCATACAGACTTGTTCACTGTGCAAGTAGCCCATGTGTTCCTGTTTCCATAATTGTTCTCTTGTGTCTACAAGACTGGGGAGTTCCACCACTCCTCTTGGGCTATCTGCACAATAGCTGTTCTACCCTGTATGCACACATGGATTTTTCCTCTCTGAACCCTGTTCACACAGGTTATATACAGATGATCAGGTTTTTAAATACATCAGATAGGGATTGCATACATTAGTTAGGACTGCTCTGATAAGGGTATACCGTGAAGATTGGTAGAGCAGCTTAGTATACATTTTTTGCAAAAAACGTATCAACCAAATACCCTGTTTTTTACATCTTTTACTAGCACTTGCGGATTACTGCAACATTTTTTCAAACTGAGTGTTTTTGGTTTTACTATTCTCTTTTGTGTCTTCACTGTACTATTTGTGCGAGTAACAAATAGTGCTGAATAGTGTTGAGCGATACCTTCCGATATCGGAAAGTATCGGTATCGGATTGGATCGGCCGATATTCAAAAAATATCGGATATCGCCGATACCGATACCCAATCCCAATGCAAGTCAATGGGACCAAAATATCGGAATTAAAATAAACCCTTTCTTTCCTTGTAGGTTCATTCTACATGAAGGAAAACAACAAAGAATAATGCAGGATGTATTTGGGGAGGTGGCGGAGACATTAAAGTCATAGAGGTTTAGCCCAATCAAATAGAATAGCCTTATTTTTTTTTTTTTAAAGACGTTCGGAGTGACAAAGATATTGACTATGTAATTTTTTTTTTTATTTTGTCAGATATTGATGTTTCACTATTCCACGCCCTTCCCCTTTTTTTTTTTACTTTTCCCACACTTTCATCTTCATCATCATCAGCATCTTTGACATCAACTTCTTCTTCACCTTATTCATCTTCTTCTTCATCTTCTACCTATTTTTTTTTTTACATTCTTCATATTCATTTTATTCAACTATTATTATTCTTCCTATTCTACAAATTCATTTTATTCAACTATTATTATTCTTCCTATTCTACTTCTTCATCATATTCTCATTTGTGACAGGCATTCCCGTAGTTGTTATCTATAAAAGTTTGAAGATTGCACCTTCCGTTCTGCCAGTCACAAAAGTTACATTTGTCCGCGATCAGTTTGGCCTGCAGCATCAGGCTTTATCCAGGGGCACCACGAGGAGGAACGGACTCACCCCCATACACTGCTTAGTCTTCTTCTGCATATAATTTAGATAATATCCTTTGCTCTGATATTAAGTGTTATGCTTAATGTTCTTCTGCTCTTTGTTCTGCCGCCTCTTGTTCTTCTGCTTCTCGGTCTTCCATGTCGTCGTCTCCAGGGTCGTCGTCTCCGCCGTCGTCGTCGTCATCGGGGTGGTCTTCCGGGTCGTCGACTTTAGGGTCTTCAACTTGGAAATGTAGCAGAAGGTACAAGAAGGCTGAGAAAATGCCAAGAACCAGCTGATGGAACTGGAACTCGGATGGCTACCCGAAGGTTCAAGAGCCTATGGAACTACCGAGGACCAGCTGACGTTACTGGAACCCGGTTACTAAGCAGGAGGTACCCGTGCTAAAAAGCACTACCAAGGACCGCCTGACGTTGGCGGAACTCGGATACCCAGAAGGAGGCACCTAAGCCAAAGGCTCTGCCCGGAACCAGCTGACGCTACTGGAACCAGGATGGGGAGCAGAAGGTACAAGAGCAAAAGACACTGCCGAGAACCAGCTGACAGTACTGAAACCCGGATGGGTAGCCGAAGGTCCAAGAGCCAATGGAACTACCGAGGACCAGCTGCCGTTACTGGAACCCGGTTACTAAGCAGGAGATACCCGTGCCTGAAAGCACTACCAAGGACCACCTGACGTTGGTGGAACTTGGATACCCAGAAGGAGGCACCTAAGCCAAAAGCTCTGCCCGTAACCAGCTGACGGTACTGGAACCAGGATGAGGAGCAGAAGGTACAAGAGCAAAAGACACTGCCGAGAACCAGCTGACGGTGCTGGAACCAGGATGGGGAGCAGAAGGTACAAGAGCAAAAGACACTGCCGAGAACCAGCTGACGGTACTGGAACCCGGATGGGTAGCCGAAGGCCAAGAGCCAATGGAACTACCGAGGACCAGCTGACGTTACTGGAACCCGGTTACTAAGCTGTAGGTGCCCGCGCTTAAAAGCACTACCAAGGACTGCCTGGCGTTGGCGGAACTCGGATACCCAGGAGGAGGCACCTAAGCCAAAGGCTCGGCCCGGAACCAGCTGACGGTGCTGGAACCAGGTGGTGGACCAGAAGATCCACAGGAGAGGAGAGAACAGCTAGGCCGCGAGGCAGCCGCAGTTACCGAACCCCAACAGTCCTACAGGGGGAGCTTGGCCTACTGGCACTACAGAACCAGCCTTGACTACCAATTCACGCAGCCCACATAGGAAGCTCCTAAACTGGAGGCACCATGGAGTTGGCTAGCCCGACCACAACACGACGGGGCAAGCATAGGCGTCTCAGTGAGCTTGACACTACCCGGAAACAGCTGACGGTGCTGGAACCAGGCTGGGCACGAGGGAGTACCCGTGACAAAAACACTGCCGAGAACCAGCTGGCAGTGCTGGAACCCGGATGCGTCGCCCCAGTGTGCAAGAGCCAATGGCACGACCGAGGACCAGCTGACGGTGCTGGAACCCGGTTACTAAGCTGTAGGTGCCCGCACTTAAAAGCACTACCAAGGACCGCCTGACGTTGGCGGAACTCGGATACTCAGGAGGAGGCACCTAAGCCTAAGGCTCGGCCCGTAACCAGCTGACGGTGCTGGAACCAGGTGGTGGACCAGAAGGTCCACAGGAGAGAAGAGAACAGCTAGGCCGCGAGGCAGCCGCAGTTACCGAACCCCAACAGTCCTACAGGGGGAGCTTGGCCTACTGGCACTACAGAACCAGCCTTGACTACCAATTCACGCAGCCCACATAGGAAGCTCCTAAACTGGAGGCACCATGGAGTTGGCTAGCCCGACCACAACACGACGGGGCAAGCATAGGCATCTCAGTGAGCTTGACACTACCCGGAAACAGCTGACGGTGCTGGAACCAGGCTGGGCACGAGGGAGTACCCGTGACAAAAACACTGCCGAGAACCAGCTGGCGGTGCTGGAACCCGGATGCGTCGCCCCAGTGTGCAAGAGCCAATGGCACGACCGAGGACCAGCTGACGGTGCTGGAACCCGGTTACTAAGCTGTAGGTGCCCGCGCTTAAAAGCACTACCAAGGACTGCCTGGCGTTGGCGGAACTCGGATACCCAGGAGGAGGCACCTAAGCCAAAGGCTCGGCCCGGAACCAGCTGACGGTGCTGGAACCAGGTGGTGGACCAGAAGGTCCACAGGAGAGGAGAGAACAGCTAGGCCGCGAGGCAGCCAAAGTTACCAAACCCCAACAGTCCTACAGGAGGAGCTTGGCCTACTGGCACTACAGAACCAGCCTTGACTACCAATTCACGCAGCCCACATAGGAAGCTCCTAAACTGGAGGCACCCTGGAGTTGGCTAACCCGACCGCAACACGACGGGGCAAGCATAGGCGTCTCAGTGAGCTTGACACTACCCGGAAACAGCTGACGGTGCTGGAACCAGGCTGGGCACGAGGGAGTACCCGTGACAAAAACACTGCCGAGAACCAGCTGGCGGTGCTGGAACCCGGATGCGTCGCCCCAGTGTGCAAGAGCCAATGGCACGACCGAGGACCAGCTGACGGTGCTGGAACCCGGTTACTAAGCTGTAGGTGCCCGCGCTTAAAAGCACTACCAAGGACCGCCTGGCGTTGGCGGAACTCGGATACCCAGGAGGAGGCACCTAAGCCAAAGGCTCGGCCCAGAACCAGCTGACGGTGCTGGAACCAGGTGGTGGACCACAAGGTCCACAGGAGATGAGAGAACAGCTAGGCCGCGAGGCAGCCACAGTTACCGAACCCCAACAGTCCTACAGGGGGAGCTTGGCCTACTGGCACTACAGAACCAGCCTTGACTACCAATTCACGCAGCCCACATAGGAAGCTCCTAAACTGGAGGCACCCTGGAGTTGGCTAACTCGACCGCAACACGGCGGGGAAACGCATAGGTGTCTCAGTGAGTTTGACAGCACCCGGAAACAGCTGACGGTGCTGGAACCAGGCTGGGCACGAGGGAGTACCCGTGACAAAAACACTGCCGAGAACCAGCTGGTAGTGCTGGAACCCGGATGCGTTGCCCCAGTGTGCAAGAGCCAATGGCACGACCGAGGACCAGCTGACGGTGCTGGAACCCGGTTACTAAGCTGTAGGTGCCCGCGCTTAAAAGCACTACCAAGGACCGCCTGGCGTTGGCGGAACTCGGATACCCAGGAGGGGGCACCTAAGCAAAAGGCTCGGCCCGGAACCAGCGTATGGTGCTGGAACCAGGTGGTGGACCACAAGGTCCACAGGAGATGAGAGAACAGCTAGGCCGTGAGGCAGCCGCAGTTACCGAACCCCAACAGTCATACAGGGGGAGCTTGGCCTACTGGCACTACAGAACCAGCCTTGACTACCAATTCACGCAGCCCACATAGGAAGCTCCTAAACTGGAGGCACCCTGGAGTTGGCTAACTCGACCGCAACACGACGGGGCAACGCATAGGTGTCTCAGTGAGTTTGACAATACCCGGAAACATCTGACGGTGCTGGAACCAGCCTGGGCACGAGGGAGTACCCGTGACAAAAACACTGCCGAGAACCAGCTGGCGGTGCTGGAACCCGGATGCGTTGCCCCAGTGTGCAAGAGCCAATGGCACGACTGAGGACCAGTTGACGGTGCTGGAACCCGGTTACTAAGCTGTAGGTGCCCGCGCTTAAAAGCACTACCAAGGACTGCCTGGCGTTGGCGGAACTCGGATACCCAGGAGGAGGCACCTAAGCCAAAGGCTCGGCCCAGAACCAGCTGACGGTGCTGGAACCAGGTGCTGGACCAGAAGGTCCACAGGAGAGGAGAGAACAGCTAGGCCGCGAGGCAGCCACAGTTACCGAACCCCAACAGTCCTACAGGGGGAGCTTGGCCTACTGGCACTACAGAACCAGCCTTGACTACCAATTCACGCAGCCCACATAGGAAGCTCCTAAACTGGAGGCACCCTGGAGTTGGCTAACCCGGCCGCAACACGACGGGACAACGTATAGGCGTGTAAGTGACATTGACACTACCCGGAACTAGCTGACGGTGCTGGAACCAGGCTGGGCAGGAGGGAGTTCCCGTGACAAAGACACTGCCGAGAACCAGCTGACGTTGCTGGAACCCGGATGCATTGCCTATTAAAGATTGTCTTCCTAGAGCCCCAACTAGTGGTGTTGGAGCAAAGGGTAAGCAGGGGGAGCAGAGTGTAGGCCGAAGCCTGCACTGGAGGCAGCTTTGTGTCTGCGTTGCGTTTGCAGGACACTTTGCCGGCTACACAGTGGGGGAACAGCTGGCGTTGCTGAACCCCACTGACACAATGGCGGGTGTTTTTCTCTGTGCAGCTAGCACTTCCGGGCAAAAACTAGCGGTGTTAGAGCCCAGGGGCAGCAGGAGGAGGAGAGGAGCAGAGTGTAGGCCGAAGCCTAGTTGAACCAATTTCAAAGGAAACCTTTAACCCCCCTCAGGTGTTACAAAGTACAAGAGCCACACCTTGTGCAGTATTAATGCTGCACAAGTCAAAGGTTGCTCTATTAATTTGTCTACTTGCACACGCTGAATGAAAGACGTACACAATTTAGCCCATTCTACAGTCAAACTGTAGTGGAGGCGTGACTTGTCTTTTTAAGGAGACGCAGCACAGGTGTCCCAAATAACGCCTTGGTGCTTGGCGCAGCTTCCTGAGCGTTGTTATTTGCTGTACAGGAGTCTGCGCTCTTGTGTTATCCCTTGGCAATTCCCTGTTAGCGCTGCCCGTCTTATGACCTCATTTCATGTTGGCCGGTGCGGTTAACGATGGCCATAAATCCCAGACCCACAGTGCCTTTTCATAAAGTCACACTGCGGTGCTGGGATTCGTGGCCTTGAGCAGTAAATATTTTCGCCACTCACACACGTCCTTACACCTGCTTCAGATTGGGCGGCCTCTGCTGATCCCTTCTCGCATGCCGCGGCCATGAGGCTGCACAGTCTGAAGAAGGCGGAAGGAGATGAGTGACGACAGGCGAACATATGCACTGCTCGTGCCCATAAACCACACCCTCGCTGACAAAATAAATAAGACACCGAGGGGCGTTGTTTTGAGCAGGGCGGACGCACAGGCGCAGCCAGCTAACCAATGATGTCAAAAGACGGGAAGCGCTACCAAGGGGGGTGCTGCGTATCATTAGAAAGGAAAGTCACACCTCAGGGAGAGTGGAATGGTCTCAATGAGACACATTTTGTACGTGTTGAGTTCCACGTGGGCAAGTAGAAAAAGTCAGCCACCTTGTACAAATGCAGCATTACTGCTGTGCAAGGTGGCTGTTATACATAGAAACACCTGGGGTGGGGGGCAGGCTCCCTTCAATTTCAGTTCATGTGCCTGCGTGGCGTTTGCAGGTCACGTTGCCGGCTACACAGCAGGGGAATAGCTGGCGGTGCTGAACCCCACTGACACATTGACTGGTGTTTTTCTCTGTGCAGCTTGCACGTCCGGGCAAAAACTGGCGGTGTTAGAGCCCAGGGTCAGCAGGAGGAGGAGAGGAGCAAAGTGTAGGCCGAAGCCTGCACTGGTGGAAGCTTTTGGTCTGTTGTGCCAGCGTGGCTTGTGCTGGACACGATGCCGGCTACACAGCAGGGGAACAGCTGGCGGTGCTGAACCCAACTAACACATTGGCTGGTGTTTTTCTCTGTGCAGCTAGCACTTCCAGGCTACAACTGGCGGTGTTATAGCCCAGGGGCAGCAAGAGGAGGAGAGGAGCAGAGTGTAGGCAGAAGCCTGCACAAGTGGAAGCTTTTGGTATGTTGTGCCAGCGTGGCTTGTGCTGGACACGATGCCGGCTACACAGCAGGGGAACAGCTGGCGGTGCTGAACCCCAATGACACAATGGTGGGTGTTTTTCTCTGTGCAGCCAGCACTTCCGGGCCCCAACTGGCGAAGTTAGAGCACAGGGTCTGCAGGAGGAGCAGAGTTTAGGCCGAAGCCTAATTGAACCAATTTCAAAGGTAACCTTTAACCCACCCTCAGGTGTTACAATGTTGAAGAGCCACACCTTGTATAGCAGTAAAGCTCCACAAGTTAAAGGTTGCTCTTTAAGTTTTGCTCATTGCACACGCAGAATGAAAGACATACACAATTTAGCCCATTGAACAGTAGTTCAGTTCTGTATTGGAGGCGTGACTTGTCTTTTTAAGGAGACGCAGCACAGGTGCACATAAATAACACCTTGGTGCTGGGTGCAGCCTCCTGAGCGTTGTTATTTGCTGTACAGGAGTCAGCGCTATTGTGATCCCTTGGCCATGCGCTGTGAGCGCTGCCTGTCTTCTCACTTCATTTCATGTTGGCCGGTGCGGTTAGCAATGGCCATGAATCCTAGACCCGCAGTGTGTTTTCAAAAATTCACACTGCGTGGCTGGGATTCGTGTCCTTGTGCAGTAAATGTGTTTGCCGCTCACACATGTCCTTACACCTGCTTCAGACTGGGCGGCCTCAGCTGATCCCTTATCGCCTACCACGGCCATGAGGCCGCACAGTCTGAAGAAGGCGGAAGGAGATGAGTTAAGACAGGCGAACATATGCACTGCACATGCCCATCAATCACACCCTCGCAACCAAAATATATGAGACAACGAGGGGGGTTGTGTCGGGCAGGGTGGACGCACAGGCACAGGCAGCCAACCAATGATGTCAGAAGACGGGCAGCGCTACCAAGGGTGGTGCTGCGTACCATTAGAAAGGAAAGTCACACCTCAGGGACAGTGGAATGGTCTCAATGAGACACATTTTGTACGTGTTGAGTTCCACGTTGGCAAGGAGAAAAAGTCAGCCACCTTGTACAAATGCAGCATTACTGCTGTACAAGGTAGCTGTTATACATAGAAACACCTTGGGGTGGGTGGCAGGGTCCCTTTAATTTCAGTTCATGTGCCTGCATGGCGTTTGCAGGTCACGTTGCCTGCTACACAGCAGGGGAACAGCTGGCAGTGCTGAACCCCACTAACACATTGGCTGGTGTTTTTCTCTGTGCAGCTAGCAGTTCCGGGCAAAAACTGGCGGTGTTAGAGCCCAGGGTCAGCAGGAGGAGGAGAGGAGCAGCGTGTAGGCCGAAGCCTGCACTGGTGGCAGCTTTTGTTCTGTTGTGCCAGCGTGGCTTGTGCTGGACACGTTGCCGACTACACAGCAGGGGACCAGCTGGCGGTGCTGAACCCCACTGACACATCAGCTAGTGTTTTTTCTGTGTAGACAACACTTCCAGGTGGCAACTGACAGTGTTGAAACCCAGGGAATCAAAGAGGAGCAGAGTGTAGGCCGAAGCCTGCAGTGGAGCAAGTTGAAAGGGAACCTTTAACCCCCCCCAGGCATTTGTTGCTGAAAGAGCCATCTTGTACAGCAGTAATACTGCACATGGAAAATGGTGGCTCCTAAAATTATGCTCCTTGCAAACGCTGAAGTACACACTCATATAATGTGTCCCCTCACACCGTCAAACCGTCCCGGAAGTGGGACTTTCCTTTGTAATGTGACACAGCACAGCCGTCATTCCAACCCCCTTGGTGCCGTGCGCCACCTCCTCAACGTTGTTTGGTTCTGTCACAGAGCCTGCGCTGTAATGTTATCCCTTGGCCATGCACAGTTAGCGGTGCCCGTCTTCTGACATCATTTAGGTGTCAGGCTGACAGTGCCTGTGCGTCCAAGCTGCCCGAGATCCAACCTCGCAGTGTCATCTAATGTAATCCCACTGCGGGCCAGGGATCCATGGGCATGCGCAGTGCATATCATCGCCTCTCACTCACCTCCTTCCTGCTTCTTCAGACTGTGCGGCGTCACGGCCGTGGCATGCTATTAGGGATCAGATGACGCCACCTAGTCTGAAGAAGCGTGAAGAAGGGGAGTGAGAGGCTAGTATATGCACTGCGCATGGCCATGTATACCAGGCCCACTGTGGGATCACATTAGACACTGCGAGGTGGCATTTTGGGCAGCGTGGATGCACAGGCGCAGCCAGGATGACAACAAATGATGTCAGAGGACGGGCAGCGCAAACTGTGCATGGCCAAGGGATAACATAACAGCGCAGGGTCCATGACGGAATCAAACAACGCTAAGGAGGCAGCGCACGGTGCCAAGGGGGTAGCAATTACGGCGGTGCTGCGTCACATTACAAAGGAAAGTCCCACCTCCGGGACGGTTGGACGGTGTGAGGGGACACATTACATGAGTGTGTAGTTCAGCGTTTGCAAGGAGCATAATTTCAAGAGCGACCTTTTCCTTGTGCAGTAATAGTGCTGCACAAGGTGGCTCTTTCAGTAACAAACGCCTAGGGGGGGGGGGACAGGTCCCCTTACATTTTAGTTGTGCCAGCGTGGCGGTCGCATGACACGTTGCCGGATACACAACTGGGGATCAGCTGACGTTACTGAACCCCAATAACAGAGGAGCGACTGTTGACTGTGCAGACAGCACTTCCAGGCACCAACTGGCGGTGTTAGAGCCCAGGGACAGCAGGAGGAGCAGATTGGAGGTATTGCCGCACACACAGCTGTGGATCAGCTGACGTTACTGAACCCCAATAACAGAGGAGCGACTGTTGACTGTGCAGACAGCACTTCCAGGCACCAACTGGCGGTGTTAGAGCCCAGGGACAGCAGGAGGAGCAGATTGGAGGTATTGCCGCACACACAGCTGGGGATCAGCTGACGTTACTGAACCCCAATAACAGAGGAGCGACTGTTGACTGTGCAGACAGCACTTCCAGGCACCAACTGGCGGTGTTAGAGCCCAGGGACAGCAGGAGGAGCAGATTGGAGGTATTGCCGCACACACAGCTGGGGATCAGCTGACGTTACTGAACCCCAATAACAGAGGAGCGACTGTTGACTGTGCAGACAGCACTTCCAGGCACCAACTGGCGGTGTTAGAGCCCAGGGACAGCAGGAGGAGCAGAGGAACAGAGTGTAGGCCGAAGCCTGATTGGAGCAAGTTGAAAGGGAACCTTTAACCCCCCCCCAAGACGTTTGTAGCTGAAAGAGCCATCTTGTGCAGCACTAAGGATGCAAAAGGAAAAGGTTGCTCTTTTATTTATGCTCCTTGCAAACACAGAAGTAAACACTAAAAATGTGTCACCTTATACCTTAAAACCGTCCCGGAGGTGGGAATTTCCTTCGTAATGGGACGCAGCACAGCTGTTATTCCTATCCCCTTGGTGCCGTGCGCTGCCTCCTCAGCGTTGTTTTAAGCTGTCACGGAGCCTGCGCTGTTCAGTTATCCCTTGGCCATGCCCAATTAGCGCTGCCTGTCTTCTGACATAATTTGGTGTCAGGCTGTCAGTGCCTGTGCGTCTGTTGTGAATTCTGTGGCTGAGTTCACTTCTGTGGTCACAAGTGGTATTGCAGTCTCTGGGCTTCCTCCCTCAGGTGTTTTGGTGAGCTCGTTGGCTGCCTTGCTATTTAGCTCCACCTGAGTCTGTCTTCCTTGCTCCTTGTCAATGTTCCAGTGTTGGATCTGAGCTACTGCATCTTTCCTTGGGCCTGCTGCTCTGCTAGATAAGTGCTTCTAGTTTGTTTTCTGTTTTTTCTGTCCAGCTTGCTATTAACTTTTGCTGGAAGCTCTGAGAAGCAAAGGGGTGCACCGCCGTGCTGTTAGTTCGGCACGGTGGGTCTTTTTGCCCCTTTGCGTGGTTTTCGATTTAGGGTTTTTTGTAGACTGCATAGTTCTCTTTGCTATCCTCGCTCTGTCTAGAATATCGGGCCTCACTTTGCTGAATCTATTTCATTCCTATGTTTGTCTTTTCATCTTGCTAACAGTCATTATATGTGGGGGGCTGCCTATTCCTTTGGGGTATTTCTCTGAGGTAAGTCAGGCTTGTATTTCTATCTTCAGGCTAGTCAGCTCCTCAGGCAGTGCCGAGTTGCATAGGTAGTGATAGGCGCAATCCACTGCTGCTTATAGTTGTGTGAGGATAGTTCAGGTACTGCAGTCTACAGAGATTCCACGTCTCAGAGCTCGTCCTATTGTTTTTGGTTATTGCCAGATCTCTGTATGTGCGCTGATTACTGCACGCTGTGTTGCCTGATTGCCAGCCATAACAGTACAAGGAGCCAAACCAATGATTCCCAATAGAGGGAAAAAAGAAATCCTGACATCATTTTTTTTTCTTAGCTCTGTCTTCAGTCTTTTTTTTCCCCTAGACATTAGAGTGCTTCAGGACACAGCTGTGGACATGGATATTCAGGCTCTGTGCTCCTCAATGGATAATCTCGTTGTAAATGTACAAAAGATTCAAGATACTATTGATCAGAAATCGATGCTAGAACCAAGAATTCCGATTCCTGATTTGTTTTTTGGTGACAGAACTAAGTTCCTGAGCTTCAGAAATAATTGTAAGCTATTTTTGGCCTTGAAACCTCATTCTTCTGGTAATCCTATTCAACAGGTTTTGATTATTATTTCTTTTTTGCGCGGCGACCCACAGGACTGGGCGTTTTCTCTTGCACCAGGAGATTCTGCATTGAGTAATGTTGATGCATTTTTCCAGGCGCTGGGATTGCTTTACGATGAGCCTAATTCAGTGGATCAGGCTGAGAAAAATCTGCTGGCTTTATGCCAGGGTCAGGATGATGTAGAAGTATATTGTCAGAAATTTAGGAAGTGGTCAGTACTCACTCTGTGGAATGAATCTGCACTAGCGGCTTTGTTCAGAAAGGGTCTCTCTGAAGCTCTTAAGGATGTAATGGTGGGATTTCCTATGCCTGCTGGTTTGAATGAGTCTATGTCCTTGGCCATTCAGATCGGTCGTCGCTTGCGCGAGCGTAAATCTGTGCACCATCTGGCGGTATTGTCTGAGAGTAAACCTGAGCCTATGCAGTGCGACAGGACTATGACTAAAGTAGAACGGCAAGAACACAGACGTCTGAACAGACTGTGTTTCTATTGTGGTGATTCTACTCATGCTATTTCTAATTGTCCTAAACGCACTAGGCGGTTCGATAGCTCTGCCGTTATTGGTACTGTACAGTCCAAATTCCTTTTGTCCATTACCTTAATGTGCTCTTTGTCATCGTATTCTGTCATGGCGTTTGTGGATTCAGGCGCTGCCCTGAATCTGATGGATTTGGATTATGCTAAACGTTGTGGATTTTTCTTGGAGCCTTTGCGGTGTCCTATTCCGTTGAGAGGAATTGATGCTACACCTTTGGCCAAGAATAAGCCTCAGTACTGGGCCCAGCTGACCATGTGCATTGCTCCTGCACATCAGGAAGTTATTCGCTTTCTGGTACTGCATAATTTGCATGATGTGGTCGTGTTGGGGTTGCCATGGCTACAAACCCATAATCCAGTATTGGATTGGAACTCTATGTCGGTAACCAGCTGGGGTTGTCAGGGAGTACATGGTGATGTTCCATTTTTGTCTATTTCGTCATCCATTCCTTCTGACATCCCAGAGTTCTTGTCGGACTTTCAGGATGTATTTGAAGAGTCCAAGTCTGATGCCCTACCTCCGCATAGGAATTGTGATTGTGCTATCGATTTGATTCCTGGTAGTAAATTCCCTAAGGGTCGTTTATTTAATTTGTCCGTACCTGAACACACCGCTATGCGCAGTTATGTGAAGGAGTCCCTGGAGAAGGGACATATTCGCCCATCGTCGTCACCATTGGGAGCAGGGTTCTTTTTTGTAGCCAAGAAGGATGGTTCGCTAAGACCGTGTATTGATTACCGCCTTCTTAATAAGATCACTGTTAAGTTTCAGTATCCCTTGCCATTGATTTCTGACTTGTTTGCTCGGATTAAGGGGGCTAGTTGGTTTACTAAGATTGATCTTCGTGGTGCGTATAATCTGGTGAGAATCAGGCAGGGAGATGAATGGAAAACGGCATTTAATACGCCCGAGGGTCATTTTGAGTATCTGGTGATGCCGTTCGGACTTGCCAATGCTCCATCTGTTTTTCAGTCTTTTATGCATGACATTTTCCGTGAGTATCTGGATAAATTCTTGATTGTTTACTTGGATGACATTTTGATCTTCTCAGATGATTGGGAGTCTCATGTGAAGCAAGTCAGAATGGTTTTCCAGGTACTGCGTGCTAATTCCTTGTTCGTGAAGGGATCAAAGTGTCTCTTCGGTGTGCAGAAAGTTTCATTTTTGGGGTTCATCTTTTCCCCTTCTACTATCGAGATGGATCCGGTTAAGGTTCAGGCCATCCAGGATTGGACTCAGCCGACATCTCTAAAAAGTCTGCAGAAATTCCTGGGCTTTGCTAATTTTTATCGTCGCTTCATCTGTAATTTTTCTAGCATTGCCAGACCATTGACCGATTTGACCAAGAAGGGTGCTGATTTGGTTAATTGGTCTTCTGCTGCCGTGGAAGCTTTTCAGGAGTTGAAGCGTCGTTTTTGCTGTGCCCCTGTGTTGTGTCAACCTGATGTTTCTCTTCCGTTCCAGGTCGAGGTTGATGCTTCTGAGATTGGTGCAGGGGCGGTTTTGTCACAGAGAGGTTCTGGTTGCTCAGTGTTCAAACCATGTGCTTTCTTTTCCAGGAAATTTTCTGCTGCTGAGCGTAATTATGATGTGGGCAACCGAGAGTTGCTGGCCATGAAGTGGGCATTCGAGGAGTGGCGTCATTGGCTTGAGGGTGCTAAGCATCGCGTGGTGGTTTTGACTGATCATAAGAACCTTACTTATCTTGAGTCTGCCAAGCGCTTGAATCCTAGACAGGCCCGTTGGTCGTTATTTTTTGCTCGTTTTGATTTTGTGATTTCATACCTTCCGGGCTCTAAAAATGTGAAGGCGGATGCTCTGTCTAGGAGTTTTGTGCCCGACTCTCCGGGGTTATCTGAGCCGGCGAGTATCCTCAAGGAAGGAGTCATTGTGTCTGCCATCTCCCCTGATTTGCGGAGAGTGTTGCAGAAATTTCAGGCTAATAAACCTGATCGTTGTCCGGCCGAGAAACTGTTCGTCCCTGATAGGTGGACTAGTAAAGTTATCTCTGAACTTCATTGTTCGGTGCTGGCCGGTCATCCAGGAATCTTTGGTACCAGGGAGTTGGTTGCTAGATCCTTCTGGTGGCCATCTCTGTCGCGGGATGTGCGTGCTTTTGTGCAGTCCTGTGGAATTTGTGCTAGGGCTAAGCCCTGCTGTTCACGTGCCAGTGGGTTGCTTTTGCCCTTGCCGGTCCCGAAGAGGCCTTGGACACATATTTCGATGGATTTCATTTCTGACCTTCCCGTTTCTCAAAAAATGTCGGTCATTTGGGTGGTCTGTGATCGCTTTTCTAAAATGGTCCATCTGGTGCCCTTGGTTAAATTGCCTTCCTCCTCTGATTTGGTGCCTTTGTTCTTCCAGCATGTGGTTCGTTTACATGGCATTCCTGAGAATATTGTTTCTGACAGAGGTTCCCAGTTTGTCTCGAGGTTCTGGCGAGCCTTTTGTGGTAGGAGGGGCATTGACCTATCTTTCTCCTCGGCCTTCCATCCTCAGACTAATGGCCAGACCGAACGAACCAATCAGACCTTGGAAACATATCTGAGATGTTTTGTTTCCGCTGACCAGGATGATTGGGTGTCATTTTTGCCGTTGGCTGAGTTCGCCCTTAATAATCGGGCCAGCTCAGCTACCTTGGTCTCTCCATTTTTCTGCAATTCTGGGTTCCATCCTCGTTTCTCTTCAGGACAGGTTGAGTCTTCGGACTGTCCTGGTGTGGATTCTGTGGTGGACAGGTTGCAGCAGATCTGGACTCAGGTAGTGGACAATTTGACCTTGTCCCAGGAGAAGGCTCAGCTTTTCGCTAATCGCAGACGCCGTGTGGGACCCCGACTTCGTGTTGGGGATCTGGTTTGGTTATCTTCTCGTCATATTCCTATGAAGGTTTCCTCTCCTAAATTTAAACCTCGTTTTATTGGTCCGTATAGGATTTCTGAGATTCTCAATCCGGTGTCTTTTCGTCTGATCCTCCCAGACTCCTTTTCCATACATAATGTATTCCATAGGTCGTTGTTGAGGAGATACGTGGCACCTATGGTTCCATCTGTGGAGCCTCCTGCCCCTGTTTTGGTGGAGGGGGAATTGGAGTATATTGTGGAGAAGATTTTGGATTCTCGTGTCTCTAGACGGAAACTCCAGTATCTGGTCAAATGGAAGGGTTATGCTCAGGAAGATAATTCCTGGGTTTTTGCCTCTGATGTCCATGCCCCAGATCTTGTTCGTGCCTTTCATGTGGCTCATCCTGGTCGGCCTGGGGGTTCTGGTGAGGGTTCGGTGACCCCTCCTCAAGGGGGGGGTACTGTTGTGAATTCTGTGGCTGAGTTCACTTCTGTGGTCACAAGTGGTATTGCAGTCTCTGGGCTTCCTCCCTCAGGTGTTTTGGTGAGCTCGTTGGCTGCCTTGCTATTTAGCTCCACCTGAGTCTGTCTTCCTTGCTCCTTGTCAATGTTCCAGTGTTGGATCTGAGCTACTGCATCTTTCCTTGGGCCTGCTGCTCTGCTAGATAAGTGCTTCTAGTTTGTTTTCTGTTTTTTCTGTCCAGCTTGCTATTAACTTTTGCTGGAAGCTCTGAGAAGCAAAGGGGTGCACCGCCGTGCTGTTAGTTCGGCACGGTGGGTCTTTTTGCCCCTTTGCGTGGTTTTCGATTTAGGGTTTTTTGTAGACTGCATAGTTCTCTTTGCTATCCTCGCTCTGTCTAGAATATCGGGCCTCACTTTGCTGAATCTATTTCATTCCTACGTTTGTCTTTTCATCTTGCTAACAGTCATTATATGTGGGGGGCTGCCTATTCCTTTGGGGTATTTCTCTGAGGTAAGTCAGGCTTGTATTTCTATCTTAAGGCTAGTCAGCTCCTCAGGCAGTGCCGAGTTGCATAGGTAGTGATAGGCGCAATCCACTGCTGCTTATAGTTGTGTGAGGATAGTTCAGGTACTGCAGTCTACAGAGATTCCACGTCTCAGAGCTCGTCCTATTGTTTTTGGTTATTGCCAGATCTCTGTATGTGCGCTGATTACTGCACGCTGTGTTGCCTGATTGCCAGCCATAACATGCGTCCACGCTGCTCCAGATCTCACCTCGCAGTGTCGTCTATTGTAATCCCACTGCGGGCCTTGGATCCATGGACATGCACAGTGCATATCCTCGACTCTCACTCCCCTCCTTCCCTCTTCTTCAGACTGTGCGGCGTCACGGCCGTGGCATGCTATTAGGGATCAGCTGACGGCGCACAGTCTAAAGAAGGCGGAGGGAGATGGGCGAGAGCCCGAGGTGAAGATATGCACTGCGCATGCCCATGGATCCCAGGCTCGCAGTGTGATTCAATCAGAAGATACTGCGAGGCGGGTTCTCGGGCAGCGCGGGCGCACAGGCGCAGCCATCCTGACACCAAATTATGTCAGAAGACAGGCAGCGCAAACTGGCCATGGCCAAGGGATAACAGAACAGCGCAGGCTCCGTGACAGTTTAAAACAACGCTGAGGAGGCAGCGCATGGCACGAAGGGGGTAGCAATGACGGCGGTGCTGCGTCACATTATGAAGGAAAGTCCCAGCTCCGGGACGGTATAACGGTATCAGTGAACACATTTTATAAGTGTTAAGTTCTGCGTGTGCAAGGAGCTAAAATAAAAGAGCTACCTTTTCCTTGTGCAACATTACTGCTGCACAAGGTGGCTCTTTCAGTAACAAACGCCGAGGGAGGGGGACAGGTTCCCTTACATTTAGGTTGTTGTGCCAGCGTGGCGGTCGCAGGACACATTGCCGGCTACACAGCTGGGGATCAGCTGACGTTACTGAAACCCAATAACACTGGGTCGTATGTTTAGACTGTGCAGCCTGCACTTCTGAGCCGCAACTGGCAGTGTTGGAGCCCAGGAATAGCAGTTCAGGTGGTAGAAAGATGAACACATCAGGAGACCTGGATGACACCCAATTACTTAATCAGGCAGAGGAGTGGCAAATTCCTGCGAGATCCAGGCCTGGTTCATTTTCAGGAAAGTAAGCCGGTCAACGTTATCGGAGGATAGTTGCATGCGACGGTCTGTTAGTACACCACCTGTGGCACTAAAGACACGTTCCGACAAGACACTAGCCGCAGGGCAAGCCAGCACCTCCAATGCATACTGGCTTAGCTCTGGCCATGTATCCAGCTTAGAGACCCAAAACTTGAACGGGGAAGAGCCGTCTGGGAGTACACTAAGAGGGCAAGCCATGTAGTCTGTCACCATCTGACGGAACCGTTGCCTCCTGCTGACTGGAGCCGCCGGTGATGGTGTAGACATTTGGGGCGGGCACACAAAAGTTTTCCACAGTTGTGCCATACTTGGCTTGCCTTGGGCAGAGGCACTGCTTCTGCTCCCTCTTTGTGCAGAGCCTCCTCCTCCACTGCCTCGACGCACTGAGCTGCTTTGTAAAGCACTAGCAGCACTCCTCTCAGTTGGACTGGAGAAGATGATGGAATTCACCAGTGTGTCGTGGTACTCCCGCATTTTACGCTCCCGTGTCAATGCCGGGATGAGGTTTTGGACATTGTCACGGTAGCGAGGATCGAGGAGGGCGTACACCCAATAATCAGGCACGTTGAGAATGTGGTCGATGTGGCAGTCGTCTCTCAGGCACTGCAACATGAACTCAACCATGTGCTGCAGACTGCCAACTGGCCCAGAAACGCTGTCCCCTGCTTGAGACATGATCTCTGCCCGCTCTTCATCACCCCACCCTCGCTGTACACACTGACCACTGGACAATGGTGTAACTCCCTCCTCTGGACGTAGCTCTTCCTCGTCCATTGACTCCTCCTCATCCTCCTCACAAAGGGTCCCCTGCAGACCCCTTTGTGAGGAACCACGTGGCGCTGACTGTCCAGAAGCTGATGGAAAAGGTGACTCCTCATCCTCCACCTCTTCCACATCATCCCTTATCCCTTGCAGGGTTTCTTGAAGCAAGCAGATAAGGGGGACTGTTATAATTAGGCAATTCAGTACCACAGTGAACATAGAGGTCAGAGCACATACAGTGATCTGACAATAATCCAAAAACATAGAACGAGCTCTGAGACGTGGGAACTCTGTTGACCGCAATCCCTAATCCTATCCAACAACACTAGAGGCAGCCGTGGATTGCGCCTAACGCTACCTATGCAACTCGGCACAGCCTGAGAAACTAGCTAGCCTGAAGATAGAAAATAAGCCTACCTTGCCTCAGAGAAATACCCCAAAGGAAAAGGCAGCCCCCCACATATAATGACTGTGAGTAAGATGAAAAGACAAACGTAGAGATGAAATAGATTTAGCAAAGTGAGGCCCGACTTTCTGAACAGAGCGAGGATAGGAAAGATAACTTTGCGGTCAACACAAAACCCTAAAAACCACGCAAAGGGGGCAAAAAGACCCTCCGTACCGAACTAACGGCACGGAGGTACACCCTCTGCGTCCCAGAGCTTCCAGCAAACAAATAGATAAGCTGGACAGAAGAAAAGCAAACCAAATAGCAAAGGAAAACTTAGCTATGCAGAGCAGCAGGCCACAGGAACGATACAGGAGGAAAACAAGTCCAATACTGGAACATTAACAGGAAGCCAGGATCAAAGCACTAGGTGGAGTTAAGTAGAGCAGCACCTAACGACCTCACCACATCACCTGAGGGAGGAAACTCAGAAGCCGCAGTACCACTTCCCTCCACCAATGGAAGCTTACAGAGAGAATCAGCCGAAGTACCACTTGTGACCACAGGAGGGAGCTCTGCCACAGAATTCACAACAGTACCCCCCCCTTGAGGAGGGGTCATCGAACCCTCACCAGAGCCCCCAGGCCGACCAGGATGAGCCACATGAAAGGCACGAACAAGATCGGGAGCATGGACATCAGAGGCAAAGACCCAGGAATTATCTTCCTGAGCATAACCCTTCCACTTAACCAGATACTGGAGTTTCCGTCTTGAAACACGAGAATCCAAAATCTTCTCCACAATATACTCCAACTCCCCCTCCACTAAAACCGGGGCAGGAGAGTCAACAGAAGGAACCATAGGTGCCACGTATCTCCGCAACAATGACCTATGGAATACGTCATGTATGGAAAAAGAATCTGGAAGGGTCAGACGAAAAGACACAGGATTAAGAACCTCAGAAATCCTATACGGACCAATGAAACGAGGTTTAAACTTAGGAGAGGAAACCTTCATAGGAATATGACAAGAAGATGACCAAACCAGATCCCCAACACGAAGTCGGGGACCCACACAGCGTCTGCGATTAGCAAAACGTTGAGCCTTCTCCTGGGACAAGGTCAAATTGTCCACTACCTGAGTCCAAATCTGCTGCATCCTGTCCACCACTGTATCCACACCAGGACAGTCCGAAGACTCAACCTGTCCTGACAAGAAACGAGGATGGAACCCAGAGTTGCAGAAAAATGGCGAAACCAAGGTAGCCGAGCTAGCCCGATTATTAAGGGCGAACTCAGCCAAAGGCAAAAAGGACACCCAGTCATCCTGATCAGCAGAAACAAAACATCTCAGATATGTTTCCAAGGTCTGATTGGTTCGTTCGGTCTGGCCATTAGTCTGAGGATGGAAAGCCGAGGAAAAAGACAAGTCAATGCCCATTCTAGCACAAAAGGCTCGCCAAAACCTCGAAACAAACTGGGAACCTCTGTCAGAAACGATATTCTCTGGAATGCCATGTAAACGAACCACATGCTGGAAGAACAATGGCACCAAATCAGAGGAGGAAGGCAATTTAGGCAAGGGTACCAAATGGACCATCTTAGAAAAGCGATCACAGACCACCCAAATGACTGACATCTTTTGAGAAACGGGAAGATCTGAAATAAAATCCATAGAGATATGTGTCCAAGGCCTCTTCGGGACTGGCAAGGGCAAAAGCAACCCACTGGCACGAGAACAGCAGGGCTTAGCCCGAGCAAAAATCCCACAGGACTGCACAAAAGTACGCACATCCCGCGACAGAGATGGCCACCAAAAGGATCTAGCCACTAACTCTCTGGTACCAAAGATTCCAGGATGACCAGCCAAGACCGAACAATGAACCTCAGAGATAACTTTATTCGTCCACCTATCAGGGACAAACAGTTTCTCCGCTGGACAACGATCAGGTTTATTAGCCTGAAATTTTTGCAGCACTCGCTGCAAATCAGGGGAGATGGCAGACACAATTACTCCCTCTTTGAGGATACCCGCCGGCTCAGATACACCCGGAGAGTCGGGCACAAAACTCCTAGACAGAGCATCCGCCTTCACATTTTTAGAGCCCGGAAGGTATGAAATCACAAAGTCAAAATGGGCAAAAAACAACGACCAACGAGCTTGTCTAGGATTCAACCGCTTGGCGGACTCGAGATAAGTCAAGTTCTTATGATCAGTCAAGACCACCACGCGATGCTTAGCTCCTTCAAGCCAATGACGCCACTCCTCGAATGCCCACTTCATGGCCAGCAACTCTCGGTTGCCCACATCATAATTTCGCTCAGCAGGCGAAAACTTCCTGGAAAAGAAGGCGCACGGTTTCATCACTGAGCAATCAGAACCTCTCTGCGACAAAACAGCCCCTGCTCCAATCTCAGAAGCATCAACCTTGACCTGGAACGGAAGCGAAACATCTGGTTGACACAACACAGGGGAAGAAGAAAAACGACGCTTCAACTCTTGAAAAGCTTCCACAGCAGCAGAAGACCAATTGACCACATCAGCACCCTTCTTGGTCAAATCGGTCAATGGTTTAGCAATACTAGAAAAATTGCAGATGAAGCGACGATAAAAATTAGCAAAGCCCAGGAACTTTTGCAGACTTTTCAGAGATGTCGGCTGAGTCCAATCATGGATGGCTTGGACCTTAACAGGATCCATCTCGATAGTAGAAGGGGAAAAGATGAACCCCAAAAATGAAACCTTCTGCACACCAAAGAGACTCTTTGATCCCTTCACAAACAAAGAATTAGCACGCAGGACCTGAAAAACCGTTCTGACCTGCTTCACATGAGTGTTGTGAGTTCTGTTTTTGGGCTCCCTCTGGTGGTTACTGATGGTACTGGGTGATTTGTGTTCTGCTGTCTCTGGTGTCCACCTGTTCTATTAGGATTTGGGAGTTTCCTATTTAACCGGGCTTTCTTGTCATTTCCCCGCCGGCTATCAAGGTTATCAGAGTGTTTTGTTACCTCAGCTTCTGGCTTCAGTAATCTTCAGGACAAGCTAAGTTTTTGATTTTCTTGTTTCACGTTTTGCTTTATTTTTGTCTTGTCCAGCTTGCATGTAATTGTTTCTTTGCTGCTGGTTGCTCTAGTGGGCTGTAATTGCTCCTCATGTTCCATGAGTTGGAACATGAGTTCAAGTAATTACAGGATGGTTTTTTGAAGGGTTTTTTGCTGACCGCGCAGTTTACTTTTGTATCCTCTGCTATCTAGTTTTAGCGGGCCTCATTTTGCTAAATCTGTTTTCATACTGTGTATGTGCCTTCCTCTCATTTCACCGTCATTATATGTGGGGGGCTGCTATTCCTGTGGGGTATTTCTCTGGAGGCAAGAGAGGTCTGTGTTTCTTCTAATAGGGGACGTTAGATCTTCGGCTGGTGCGAGACGTCTAGGATCAACGTAGGCACGTTCCCCGGCTATTGTTATTTGTGTGTTCAGGTTTAGGGTCGCGGTCAGCTCAGGTTCCATCACCCTAGAGCTCGTTGGTGCTTGTCATTTTGTGATTCCCTGCCATTGGAATCATGACAGTATAGCCGGCCAAAAAATGTTTGGGCTGAAGTAGGAGGAAAAGTAGTCTGAGGAAGTTTTTTTTTTTTTTCTCTCCTCTGAGGTTGCTGCCTAGCCTTAATTGCAGCCTGGCTGATTTTTTTTTTTTTTTTTCTCCTCCTCTTAATCTTTGAATGGCTCTGACCTTAGCTGTTTATCATGGACGTCCAGAGTTTAGCTTCCAGCTTGAATAATCTTGCTGCTAAGGTTCAAAATATACAAGATTTTGTTGTACATGCTCCTATGTCTGAACCTAGAATTCCTATTCCAGAGTTCTTTGCTGGAGATAGATCTAGTTTTCTGAATTTTAGGAACAATTGCAAGCTGTTCCTTTCTTTGAAATTTCGCTCTTCTGGAGACCCTGCTCAGCAGGTTAAGATTATTATATCTTTCCTGCGGGGTGACCCTCAAAATTGGGCATTTGCATTGGCACCAGGGGATCCTGCGTTGGTTAATGTGGATGCGTTTTTTCTGGCATTGGGTTTGCTCTATGAGGAACCTAACCAGGAGATTCAGGCTGAAAAAGCTTTATTAGCTCTCTCTCAGGGGCAAGATGAAGCAGAAATATATTGTCAAAAATTTCGGAAATGGTCAGTGCTTACTCAGTGGAAGGAGTGCGCCCTGGCTGCAAAGTTCAGAGATGGCCTTTCTGAGGCCATTAAAGATGTTATGGTGGGGTTCCCTGCGCCTACGGGTCTGAATGAGTCTATGACTATGGCTATTCAGATTGATCGGCGTTTACGGGAGCGCAAACCTGTGCACCATTTGGCGGTGTCTTCTGAACAGGCACTTGAGACAATGCAATGTGATAGAGTTCAGTCTAGAAGTGAACGGCAAAACTATAGGCGGAAAAATGGGTTGTGCTTTTATTGTGGTGATTCAGCTCATGTTATATCAGCATGCTCTAAACGCACAAAAAAGGTTGATAAGTCTGTTGCCATTAGTACGTTACAGTCTAAGTTCATTCTGTCTGTGACTCTGATTTGCTCATTATCATCCATTTCCGTCGATGCCTATGTAGATTCAGGCGCTGCCCTGAGTCTTATGGATTGGTCATTTGCCAAGCGATGTGGGTTTAGTCTTGAGCCTCTGGAAGTCCCTATTCCTTTGAAGGGAATTGACTCTACACCTTTGGCTATGAATAAACCTCAGTACTGGACACATGTGATCATGCGTATGACTCCCGTTCATCAGGAGGTGATTCGCTTCCTGGTATTGTATAATTTACATGATGTTCTAGTACTTGGTCTGCCATGGTTACAAACTCATAATCCAGTCCTTGACTGGAAAACAATGTCTGTGTTAAGCTGGGGATGTCAGAGGGTTCATGATGATGCACCTCCGATTTCTATTGCTTCATCTACTCCTTCTGAGGTTCCTGTATTTTTGTCTGATTATCGGGATGTTTTTGAGGAGCCTAAGCTCAGTTCGCTTCCTCCTCAGAGGGATTGCGATTGTGCTATAGATTTAATTCCTGGTAGTAAATTTCCTAAAGGTCGTTTGTTCAATCTGTCAGTGCCAGAGCATACTGCTATGCGGGATTATGTTAAGGAGTCCTTGGAAAAGGGACATATCCGTCCATCTTCGTCCCCTTTGGGAGCAGGTTTTTTTTTCGTGGCCAAAAAAGATGGGTCCTTGAGGCCTTGTATAGATTATCATCTTTTGAATAAGATTACCGTAAAATATCAGTATCCTTTGCCTTTGTTGACTGATTTGTTTGCTCGCATTAAGGGGGCTAAATGGTTCAATAAGATTGATCTTCGGGGTGCGTATAATCTTATACGAATAAAGCAAGGTGATGAGTGGAAAACCGCATTTAATACGCCTGAGGGCCATTTTGAGTATTTGGTAATGCCTTTCGGACTTTCTAATGCTCCTTCAGTCTTCCAGTACTTTATGCACGATATTTTCCGTGAATATCTGGATAAATTTATGATTGTGTATTTGGATGATATTTTGGTTTTTTCTGATGACTGGGTCTCATGTTCAGCAGGTCAGGAAGGTGTTTCAGGTCCTGTGGGCTAATTCCTTGTTTGTAAAGGGCTCAAAGTGTCTCTTTGGAGTCCAGAAGATTTCTTTCTTGGGGTATATTTTTTCCCCTTCTACTATTGAGATGGATCCCGTCAAGGTTCGGGCTATTTGTGACTGGACGCAGCCTGCATCTCTTAAGAGTCTGCAGAAGTTCTTGGGCTCTGCTAATTTCTATCGTCGTTTTATAACTAATTTTTCTAGTGTTGTTAAGCCTTTGACGGATTTGACTAAGAAGGGTGCTGATGTTGCTGATTGGTCTCCTGCGGCTGTGGAGGCCTTTCAGGAACTTAAACGCCGGTTTTCTTCTGCTCCTGTGTTGCGTCAGCCTGATGTTTCGCTTCCTTTCCAAGTTGAGGTTGATGCTTCCGAGATTGGAGCGGGGGCGGTTTTGTCACAGAGAAGCTCCGATTGCTCGGTGATGAAGCCATGTGCGTTCTTTTCTAGAAAATTTTCGCCCGCTGAGCGGAATTATGATGTGGGTAATCGGGAACTTTTGGCCATGAAGTGGGCATTTGAGGAGTGGCGTCATTGGCTGGAGGGTGCTAGACATCGTGTGGTGGTCTTGACTGATCACAAAAATCTGATTTACCTTGAGTCTGCCAGGCGTCTGAATCCTAGACAGGCTCGTTGGTCACTGTTTTTCTCTCGTTTCAATTTTGTGGTTTCATACCTGCCAGGTTCAAAGAATGTGAAGGCGGATGCTCTTTCTAGGAGTTTTGTGCCTGACTCCCCTGGAAATTCTGAGCCCACTGGTATCCTTAGGGATGGGGTGATTTTGTCGGCCGTCTTCCCAGACTTGCGACGTGCTTTGCAGGAGTTTCAGGCGGGTAAACCTGATCGTTGTCCGCCTGAGAGACTGATTGTTCCGGATAGTTGGACCAGTAGAGTCATCTCCGAGGTCCATTCTTCTGCGTTGGCAGGTCATCCTGGAATATTTGGTACTAGAGACTTGGTGGCCAGGTCTTTTTGGTGGCCTTCCTTGTCGAGGGATGTGCGTTCTTTTGTGCAGTCTTGTGAGGTTTGTGCTCGGGCTAAGCCTTGCTGTTCTCGAGCCAGTGGATTGTTGTCACCTTTGCCTATCCCGAAGAGGCCTTGGACGCACATTTCCATGGACTTTATTTCGGATCTCCCTGTCTCTCAAAAAATGTCCGTCATCTGGGTTGTGTGTGACTGCTTTTCTAAAATGGTTCATCTTGTACCCTTGCCTAAGTTGCCTTCCTCCTCTGAGTTGGTCCCTCTGTTTTTCCAGAACGTGGTTCGTTTGCATGGGATTCCGGAGAACATCGTTTCTGACAGGGGATCCCAGTTTGTGTCTAGATTTTGGCGGACGTTCTGTGCTAAGATGGGCATTGATTTGTCCTTTTCATCTGCATTCCACCCTCAGACGAATGGCCAGACGGAGCGAACTAATCAGACCTTGGAAACTTATTTGAGGTGTTTTGTTTCTGCTGATCAGGATGACTGCGTTACCTTTTTGCCGCTGGCTGAGTTTGCCCTTAATAATCGGGCTAGTTCTGCTACCTTGGTTTCTCCTTTCTTTTGTAATTCGGGGTTTTATCCTCGTTTTTCCTCTGGTCAGGTGCAGCCTTCTGATTGTCCTGGAGTGGACATGGTGGTGGATGGGTTGCATCGGATTTGGAGTCATGTGGTGGACAATTTGAAGTTGTCCCAGGAGAAGGCTCAGCAGTTTGCTAATCGCCGTCGCCGCGTGGGTCCTCGACTTCGTGTTGGGGACTTGGTGTGGTTGTCTTCTCGTTTTGTTCCTATGAAGGTCTCTTCTCCTAAGTTCAAGCCTTGGTTCATCGGTCCTTATAGGATCTTGGAAATTCTTAACCCTGTGTCGTTTCGTTTGGATCTCCCGGCATCGTTTGCTATTCATAATGTGTTCCATCGGTCGTTGTTGCGGAGTTATGAGGTACCTGTTGTTCCTTCGCTTGAGCCTCCTGCTCCGATGCTGGTGGAGGGAGAATTGGAGTATGTTGTGGAGAAGATCTTGGATTCTCGTGTTTCCAGACGGAAACTCCAATATTTGGTCAAGTGGAAGGGTTATGGTCAGGAGGATAATTCTTGGGTGGTTGCCTCTGATGTTCATGCTGATGATTTGGTCCGCGCTTTTCATAGGGCTCATCCTGGTCGCCCTGGTGGTTCTCGTGAGGGTTCGGTGACCCCTCCTCAAGGGGGGGGGTACTGTTGTGAGTTCTGTTTTTGGGCTCCCTCTGGTGGTTACTGATGGTACTGGGTGATTTGTGTTCTGCTGTCTCTGGTGTCCACCTGTTCTTTTAGGATTTGGGAGTTTCCTATTTAACCGGGCTTTCTTGTCATTTCCCCGCCGGCTATCAAGGTTATCAGAGTGTTTTGTTACCTCAGCTTCTGGCTTCAGTAATCTTCAGGACAAGCTAAGTTTTTGATTTTCTTGTTTCACGTTTTGCTTTATTTTTGTCTTGTCCAGCTTGCATGTAATTGTTTCTTTGCTGCTGGTTGCTCTAGTGGGCTGTAATTGCTCCTCATGTTCCATGAGTTGGAACATGAGTTCAAGTAATTACAGGATGGTTTTTTGAAGGGTTTTTTGCTGACCGCGCAGTTTACTTTTGTATCCTCTGCTATCTAGTTTTAGCAGGCCTCATTTTGCTAAATCTGTTTTCATACTGTGTATGTGCCTTCCTCTCATTTCACCGTCATTATATGTGGGGGGCTGCTATTCCTGTGGGGTATTTCTCTGGAGGCAAGAGAGGTCTGTGTTTCTTCTAATAGGGGAAGTTAGATCTTCGGCTGGTGCGAGACATCTAGGATCAACGTAGGCACGTTCCCCGGCTATTGTTATTTGTGTGTTCAGGTTTAGGGTCGCGGTCAGCTCAGGTTCCATCACCCTAGAGCTCGTTGGTGCTTGTCCTTTTGTGATTCCCTGCCATTGGAATCATGACACATGAGACTCCCAATCATCCGAGAAGATCAAAATGTCATCCAAGTACACAATCAGGAATTTATCCAGGTACTCTCGGAAGATGTCATGCATAAAGGACTGAAACACTGATGGAGCATTGGCAAGTCCGAATGGCATTACTAGATACTCAAAATGGCCCTCGGGCGTATTAAATGCAGTTTTCCATTCATCGCCTCGCTTAATACGCACAAGATTATACGCACCACGAAGATCTATCTTGGTGAACCAACTAGCCCCCTTAATCCGAGCAAACAAATCAGATAACAACGGCAAGGGGTACTGAAATTTAACCGTGATCTTATTTAGAAGGCGGTAATCTACACAAGGTCTCAGCGAACCATCCTTCTTGGCTACAAAAAAGAACCCTGCTCCTAATGGCGACGATGACGGGCGAATATGCCCCTTCTCCAGGGATTCCTTCACATAACTGCGCATAGCGGCGTGCTCAGGCACAGATAAATTAAACAATCGGCCTTTTGGGAACTTACTACCAGGAATCAAATTGATAGCACAATCACAATCCCTATGCGGAGGTAGGGCATCGGACTTGGGCTCATCAAATACATCCCGGTAATCAGACAAGAACTCCGGAACCTCAGAAGGGGTGGATGACGAAATTGACAGAAATGGAACATCACCATGTACCCCCTGACAACCCCAGCTGGACACCGACATGGATTTCCAATCTAATACTGGATTATAGACTTGTAGCCATGGCAACCCCAACACGACCACATCATGCAGATTATGCAACACCAGAAAGCGAATAACCTCCTGATGTGCAGGAGCCATGCACATGGTCAGCTGGGTCCAGTACTGAGGCTTATTCTTGGCCAAAGGCGTAGCATCAATTCCTCTCAATGGAATAGGACACTGCAAGGGCTCCAAGAAAAACCCACAATGCTTAGCATACTCCAAGTCCATCAAATTCAGGGCAGCGCCTGAATCCACAAATGCCATGACAGAATACGATGACAAAGAGCAGATCAAGGTAACGGACAGAAGAAATCTTGACTGTACTGTACCAATGGTGGCAAACCTAGCGAACCGCTTAGTGCGCTTAGGACAATCAGAGATAGCATGAGTGGAATCACCACAGTAGAAACACAGCCCATTCAGACGTCTGTGTTCTTGCCATTCAACTCTGGTCAAAGTCCTATCGCACTGCATAGGCTCAGGTTTAAGCTCAGGTAATACCGCCAAATGGTGCACAGATTTACGCTCACGCAAGCGTCGACCAATCTGAATGGCCAAAGACATAGACTCATTCAAACCAGCAGGCATAGGAAATCCCACCATGACATCCTTAAGGGCTTCAGAGAGACCCTTTCTGAAAATAGCTGCCAGCGCAGATTCATTCCATTGAGTGAGCACGGACCACTTTCTAAATTTCTGACAATATAACTCTATCTCATCCTGACCCTGACAAAGAGCCAGCAAATTTTTTTCTGCCTGATCCACAGAATTAGGCTCATCGTACAGCAATCCGAGCGCCAGGAAAAACGCATCGATATTACTTAATGCAGGATCTCCTGGCGCAAGAGAAAATGCCCAGTCCTGAGGGTCGCCACGCAAAAAGAAATAATGATCAAAACCTGTTGAACTGGATCACCAGAGGAGCGAGGTTTCAAGGCCAGAAATAGTTTACAATTATTTTTGAAACTCAGAAACTTAGTTCTATCACCAAAAAACAAATCAGGAATAGGAATTCTTGGTTCTAACATAGATTTCTGATCAATAGTGTCTTGAATCTTTTGTACTCTTGCCGAGAGCTGATCCACACATGAAGACAGACTTCTAATGTCCATTGCTACACCTGTGTCCTGAACCACCCAAATGTCTAGGGGAAAAAAAAGGCAAAACACAGTGCAGAGAAAAAAAAATGGTCTCAGAACTACTTTTTTCCCTCTATTGAGAATCATTAGTACTTTGGCTTCCTGTACTGTTATAATTAGGCAATTCAGTACCACAGTGAACATAGAGGTCAGAGCACATACAGTGATCTGACAATAATCCAAAAACATAGAATGAGCTCTGAGACGTGGGAACTCTGTTGACCGCAATCCCTAATCCTATCCAACAACACTAGAGGCAGCCGTGGATTGCGCCTAACGCTACCTATGCAACTCGGCACAGCCTGAGAAACTAGCTAGCCTGAAGATAGAAAATAAGCCTACCTTGCCTCAGAGAAATACCCCAAAGGAAAAGGCAGCCCCCCACATATAATGACTGTGAGTAAGATGAAAAGACAAACGTAGAGATGAAATAGATTTAGCAAAGTGAGGCCCGACTTTCTGAACAGAGCGAGGTTAGGAAAGATAACTTTGCGGTCAACACAAAACCCTTAATACCACGCAAAGGGGGCAAAAAGACCCTCCGTACCGAACTAACGGCACGGAGGTACACCCTCTGCGTCCCAGAGCTTCCAGCAAACAAATAGATAAGCTGGACAGAAGAAAAGCAAACCAAATAGCAAAGGAAAACTTAGCTATGCAGAGCAGCAGGCCACAGGAACGATACAGGAGGAAAACAAGTCCAATACTGGAACATTGACAGGAAGCCAGGATCAAAGCACTAGGTGGAGTTAAGTAGAGCAGCACCTAACGCCCTCACCACATCACCTGAGGGAGGAAACTCAGAAGCCGCAGTACCACTTCCCTCCACCAAAGGAAGCTTACAGAGAGAATCAGCCGAAGTACCACTTGTGACCACAGGAGGGAGCTCTGCCACAGAATTCACAACAGGGGACAGTCATAATAATAATAATAATTTTTATTTATATAGCGCCAACATATTCCGCAGCGCTTTACAAATTATAATGCTGACTAGTGCATCATCTGCACTTGCCATCCGCGTGGAATAATCAAAAGGACGCAAAACCTGGCAGACGTCCTTCATAGTGGCCCACTCTGTGGTTGTGAAGTCTGAGCGGCGATGACTGCGACTTTTTTGCGCCTGATGCAGCTGGTACTCCATTACTGCTTGCTGCTGCTCACACAACCGCTCCAACATATGTAACATGGAATTCCACCTGGTAGGTAGGTCACATATGATGCGATGTTCAGGAAGGCGAAACCGACGCTGCAGAGCAGCAATGCGGGATCTTGCCAAGCTGGAACGCCGCAAGTGAGCACACTCTAGGCGGGCCTTGTGTAGAAGTGCATCAAGATCCGGATAGTCCCTCAGAAAACTCTGCACAACCAAATTGAGCACATGTGCCAGACATGGGATGTGAGTGAGGTTGCCAAGGCCTAAAGCTGCCACCAGATTTCGGCCATTGTCACACACTACCATGCCTGGCTGGAGATTCGCTGGCACAAACCACACATCGCTCTCCTGCTTTAGGGCATTCCAGAGCTCCTGCGCTGTGTGGCTTCGATTCCCCAAAGAAACTAATTTCAAGACGGCCTGCTGACGTTTGGCCACGGCTGTGCTCATGTCAGTCGTAACAGGTAAACGTTCACGGGTCCATGTGGAGGTGGACTGTGACGGATCCTGCAGCGATGAATCTGAGGAACTGGTGTAAGAGGAGGAGTCAATGCGTACAGACTGGATTCCTGCAATCCTTGGAGTGGGCAGGACACGTCCTGCGCCACTCGCACGGTCTGTACCCGGCTCAACAACATTAACCCAATGGGCAGTGACGGAAAGGTATCGCCCCTGTCCATGTTGACTGGTCCACGGATTGGTGGTGAGGTGGACCTTGCTACTGACGGTGTTCAGTAGCGCATGTTTGATTTGTCCCTCCACATGCTTGTGCAGGGCAGGGACAGCTTGCCTGCTGAAGTAAAAGCGGCTGGGCACCTTGTACTGTGGGACTGCCAATGCCATCAAGTCACGGAAGCTGTCAGTCTCCACCAGCCTGAATGAGAGCATTTCCAGGGACAGAAGTTTGGCAATGCCTGCATTCAGAGCCTGTGCTCGGGGGTGGTTTGCCGAGAATGCCCACCTTTTCTCCCATGCCTGTACTACCGATGGCTGTAGACTAGGCTGGGAGTGTGAGGATGACTGGGAACGTGGTGCTGTGGGTGGAATTACACTAGGTCTCTGGACAACAGTGCCAGAGGTTCTTCCATGGCGATCCAAGGAGGAAGCCGAACCAGCTGTGCGTGAGCTGGAGGAAGAAGCAACACGAGCTGAAGAGGTGGTAGCTGCCGCTGTTGGTTGGCCTAGGTCTTCAGTGTGTTTTTGGAACTCCACCGCGTGCCTGGTCCGCACATGTTTCCACATATTTGTGGTATTGAGGTTGCTGACACTTTTACCTCTTTTTACTTTCTGATGACACAGCTTGCATTTGACAAAACAAATGTCATCTGCAACTGTGTCAAAAAAGGACTAGGCACTGCAAATCTTGGGAGCGCCCTTTTTGGCTTTTGAAAGAGACAGGCTCCTAACTGGTGCCAAAGTGGAGGCTACAGGCTCCGCAGTCTTCCCCCTCCCTCTCCCTCTTTGGCCCGTTAGGGGAATCTCTTCCTCTGAGCTGCTCCCACCACCTTCCTGTTCCTCACGCCACGATGGGTCAAGGACCTCATCATCTCCACTACCCTCTGCCACCAACTGCTCCTCCTGGGTAGTCTCGGCAGCACAGTACGCACCAGAAAGCGGCACCTGAGTTTCATCATCAGATGCGTACTGCGCTGTGGTCACCGCAGGCACTGACCCACCCGCCTCTTCAGAGTCAGAGAGACAAAGCTGTTGGGCATCACTGCACACTGCCTCTTCTTCCATTTCTCCAATACTGCTCGGCTGGCCCCCTGTTTCCAAGCCAAGAGATTCAGAGAACAGAAGTAGAGACGGCTCCTGTCATGGGCTCTCTGACTGCCTGGCCAATTTGGCAGGTGGTGAAGAGACAGATGGCTGCTCTCCAGTGGTCTGTGCCTGAGAGGATGTGGCACTAATTGAAGTCGATGCATTAGCTGCCATCCATCCGACAACGGCTTTAATTTGATCTTCACGCAGCAGCGGTGCACGGCGCTCTCCGACAAAGCTGCGCATGAAGGACTGTTCCCTGCTGAAACTGGGTGATGGTGAGTCACCAGTGCCCGCAGCAGGCACAGAATCACCACGTCCTCTCCCTGCTCCTCTCCCTGCTCCACGCCCACGCCCACGACCCTTACTCCCTGCCCTCTTCATCTTGGTTGACAGATAAAGATAAGCAGAAAAGTACTAAGGCCTTAGTGTGCTTATTCCTGAAATGCTCCTCCTAACAGGTGTAAGAAACACTAATGTTGTAAAGTGTGGACTAGACTTTATTATTGATAAAATGTGGCCTACACAAGTGTTAAGTGGTGTTTGGTGAACATTACTTTTTTTTTTTTGGGCAGATCGGGCTACAGAGCGAGTTTAACTCACACGGAGACCGTGCAGACAGCCGTAAACGGCGCTGCAAAGCCCAAAAACCCTCCTCTAGGTTATCCTATCTAGTGTTTTTCCACTATTTTGCTGGAAAGACACTAATAGGAAATTGTTTACAAAATTTTCAACAGGCTGCACTAGTTGAAAAAAAGGAAAAGTTATTTAACGGTATGAGGCAGTGACAAACCCTGAGCTGAATACAACGGGCTGTCGCTGCACACAGACTACAGGGCGAGCTGCGCTCACACGGAGACCGTGCAGACAGCCGTAAACGGCGCTGCAAGGCCCAAAAACCCTCCTCTAGGTTATCCTATCTAGTGTTTTTCCACTATTTAGCTGGAGACGGGTGGAAAGACACTAATAGGAATTTTTTAAATAATTTTTAAACAGGCTGCACTAGTTGAAAAAAAGGACAAGTTATTTAACGGTATGAGGCAGTGACAAACCCTGAGCTGAATACAACGGGCTGTGGCTGCACACAGACTACAGGGCGAGCTGCGCTCACACGGAGACCGTGCAGACAGCCGTAAACGGCGCTGCAAGGCCCAAAAACCCTCCTCTAGGTTATCCTATCTAGTGTTTTTACACTATTTTGCTGGAGACGGGTGGAAAGACACTAATAGGAAATTTAAAAAAAATTTTCAACAGGCTGCACTATTTGAAAAAAAAAGGACAAGTTATTTTACAGTATGAGGCAGTGACAAACCCTGAGCTGAATACAACCGGCTGTGGCTGCACACAGACTACATGGCGAGCTGTTATGTTTGCTAATGACAGGTGTTATGAAGGCAATCCAGAAACACAGTGTGCTTAGCGATCAGAGTGCACACAGTGATCTGACAAATACCCAAAAATACAAGAACGAGCTCTGAGACGTGGAAACTCTGTAGACTGCACACCTGATCCTATCCTAAACACAACTAAAAGCGGCTGTGGATTGCGCCTAACAACTACCTAGGCAACTCGGCACAGCCTAAGAAACTAGCTAGCCTGAAGATAGAAAAATAGGCCTGACTTGCCCCAGAGAAATTCCCCAAAGGAAAAGGCAGCCCCCCACATATAATGACTGTGAGTAAGATGAAAAGACAAAACGTAGGGATGAAATAGATTCAGCAAAGTGGGGCCCGATATTCTAGGACAGAGCGAGGACAGTAAAGCGAACTTTGCAGTCTACAAAAAACCCTAAAGCAAAACCACGCAAAGGGGGCAAAAAAAACCCACCGTGCCGAACTAACGGCACGGCGGTACACCCTTTGCGTCTCAGAGCTTCCAGCAAAACAAAAGACAAGCTGGACAGAAAAAAAGCAACAAAAAAGCAAATGGCACTTAGCTATACAGAGCAGCAGGTCACAGGAACAATCAGGAGAAGCTCAGATCCAACACTGAAACATTGACAAGGAGCAAGGATAGCAGCATCAGGCGGAGTTAAGTAATGAAGCAGTTAACGAGCTCACCAGAACACCTGAGGGAGGAAGCTCAGAAGCTGCAGTACCACTTGTGACCACAGGAGTGAATTCAGCCACAGAATTCACAACAGTACCCCCCCCTTGAGGAGTGGTCACCGAACCCTCACCAGAGCCCCCAGGCCGACCAGGATGAGCCGCATGAAAGGCACGAACAAGATCGGAAGCATGAACATCAGAGGCAAAAACCCAGGAATTATCTTCCTGAGCATAACCCTTCCATTTAACCAGATACTGGAGTTTCCGTCTACAAACACGAGAATCCAAAATCTTCTCCACAATATACTCCAGGAGGCTCAACAGATGGAACCATAGGTGCCACGTATCTCCGCAACAACGACCTATGGAATACATTATGTATGGAAAAGGAGTCTGGGAGGGTCAAACGAAAAGACACAGGATTGAGAACCTCAGAAATCCTATACGGACCAATAAAACGAGGTTTAAATTTAGGAGAGGAAACCTTCATAGGAATATGACGAGAAGATAACCAAACCAGATCCCCAACACGAAGTCGGGGACCCACACGGCGTCTGCGATTAGCGAAAAGTTGAGCTTTCTCCTGGGACAAGATCAAATTGTCCACTACATGAGTCCAGATCTGCTGCAACCTATCCACCACAGAATCCACACCAGGACAGTCCGAAGACTCAACCTGTCCTGAAGAGAAACGAGGATGGAACCCAGAATTGCAAAAAAATGGAGAAACCAAGGTAGCCGAGCTTGCCCGATTATTAAGGGCGAACTCAGCCAACGGCAAAAAGGACACCCAATCATCCTGGTCTGCAGAAACAAAACATCTCAGATATGTTTCCAAGGTCTGATTGGTTCGTTCGGTCTGGCCATTAGTCTGAGGATGGAAAGCCGAGGAGAAGGATAGGTCAATGCCCATCCTACCACAAAAGGCTCGCCAAAACCTTGAAACAAACTGGGAACCTCTGTCAGAAACAATATTCTCAGGAATGCCATGCAACCGAACCACATGCTGAAATAACAAAGGTACCAAATCAGAGGAGGAAGGCAATTTAGCCAAGGGCACCAGATGGACCATTTTAGAAAAGCGATCACAGACCACCCAAATGACTGACATCTTTTGAGAAACGGGAAGGTCAGAAATGAAATCTATCGAAATATGTGTCCAAGGCCTCTTTGGGACCGGCAAGGGCAAAAGCAACCCACTGGCACGAGAACAGCAGGGCTTAGCCCTAGCACAAATCCCACAGGACTGCACAAAAGTACGTACATCCCGTGACAGAGATGGCCACCAGAAGGATCTAGCCACTAACTCTCTGGTACCAAAGATTCCAGGATGACCAGCCAACACCGAACAATGAAGTTCAGAGATAAGTTTATTAGTCCACCTATCAGGGACGAACAGTTTCTCTGCTGGACAACGATCAGGTTTATTCGCCTGAAATTTTTGCAGCACCCGCCGCAAATCAGGGGAGATGGCAGACACAATTACTCCTTCCTTGAGGATACCCGCTGGCTCAGATAAACCCGGAGAGTCGGGCACAAAACTCCTAGACAGAGCATCCGCCTTCACATTTTTAGAGCCCGGAAGGTACGAAATCACAAAGTCGAAGCGGGCAAAAAATAACGACCAACGGGCCTGTCTAGGATTCAAGCGCTTGGCAGACTCGAGATAAGTCAAGTTCTTATGATCAGTCAATACCACCACGCGATGCTTAGCTCCTTCAAGCCAATGACGCCACTCCTCGAATGCCCACTTCATGGCCAGCAACTCTCGATTGCCCACATCATAATTACGCTCAGCGGGCGAAAACTTCCTGGAAAAGAAAGCACATGGTTTCATCACTGAGCAATCAGAACCTCTCTGTGACAAAACCGCCCCTGCTCCAATCTCAGAAGCATCAACCTCGACCTGGAACGGAAGAGAAACATCTGGCTGACACAACACAGGGGCAGAACAAAAACGACGCTTCAACTCCTGAACAGCTTCCACAGCAGCAGAAGACCAATTAACCAAATCAGCACCCTTCTTGGTCAAATCGGTCAATGGTTTGGCAATGCTAGAAAAATTACAGATGAAGCGACGATAAAAATTAGCAAAGCCCAGGAACTTTTGCAGACTTTTCAGAGATGTCGGCTGAATCCAATCCTGGATGGCTTGGACCTTAACTGGATCCATCTCGATAGTAGAAGGGGTAAAGATGAACCCTAAAAATGAAACTTTCTGCACACCGAAGAGACACTTTGATCCCTTCACAAACAAAGAGTTAGCACGCAGGACCTGAAAAACCATTCTAACCTGCTTCACATGAGACTCCCAATCATCTGAGAAGATCAAAATGTCATCCAAGTAAACAATCAGGAATTTATCCAGATACTCACGGAAGATGTCATGCATAAAAGACTGAAACACAGATGGAGCATTGGCAAGTCCGAACGGCATCACTAGATACTCAAAATGACCCTCGGGCGTATTGAATGCAGTTTTCCATTCATCTCCTTGCCTGATTCTCACCAGATTATACGCACCACGAAGATCTATCTTAGTGAACCAACTAGCCCCCTTAATCCGAGCAAACAAGTCAGATAACAATGGCAAGGGATACTGAAATTTAACAGTGATCTTATTAAGAAGGCAGTAATCAATACACGGTCTCAGCGAACCATCCTTCTTGGCTACAAAGAAGAACCCTGCTCCCAGTGGTGATGACGATGGGCGAATATGTCCCTTCTCCAGGGATTCCTTCACATAACTGCGCATAGCGGCGTGTTCGGGCACGGATAAATTAAATAATCGACCTTTAGGGAATTTACTACCAGGAATCAAATTGATAGCACAATCACAATCCCTATGTGGAGGTAGAGCATCGGACTTGGGCTCTTCAAATACATCCTGTTAATCAGACAAGAACTCTGGGACCTCAGAAGGGGTGGATGACGAAATCGACAAAAATGGAACATCACCATGTACCCCCTGACAACCCCAGCTGGATACCGACATGGAATTCCAATCTAATACTGGATTATGGGTTTGTAGCCATGGCAACCCCAACACGACCACATCATGCAGATTATGCAACACCAGAAAGCGAATAACTTCCTGATGTGCAGGAGCCATGCACATAGTCAGCTGGGCCCAGTATTGAGGTTTATTCTTGGCCAAAGGTGTAGCATCAATTCCTCTCAATGGAATAGGACACCGCAAAGGCTCCAAGAAAAACCCACAACGTTTAGCATAATCCAAATCCATCAGATTCAGGGCAGCGCCCGAATCCACAAACGCCATGACAGAAAACGACGACAAAGAGCATATCAAGGTAATGGACAGAAGGAATTTGGACTGTACAGGACCTAGCGGACCGCTTAGTGCGCTTAGGACAATCAGAAATAGCATGAGTGGAATCACCACAGTAGAAACACAGACCATTCAGACGTCTGTATTCCTGCCGTTCAACTCTAGTCATAGTCCTATCGCACTGCATAGGCTCAGGTTTAACCTCAGGCAGTACCGCCAAATGGTGCACAGATTTACGCTCGCGCAAGCGTCGACCGATCTGAATGGCCAAAGACAAAGACTCATTCAAACCAGCAGGCATAGGAAATCCCACCATGACATCCTTAAGAGCCTCAGAGAGACCCTTTCTGAACAAAGCTGCCAGCGCAGATTCATTCCACTGAGTGAGTACTGACCATTTCCTAAATTTCTGACAATATACTTCTATATCATCCTGACCCTGGCACAAAGCCAGCAAATTTTTCTCAGCCTGATCCACTGAATTAGGCTCATCGTACAGCAATTCGAGCGCCAGGAAAAACGCATCGACACTACTCAATGCAGGGTCTCCTGGCGCAAGAGAAAATGCCCAGTCTTGAGGGTCGCCGCGCAAAAAAGAAATAATAATCAAAACCTGTTGAATAGGATTACCAGAAGAATGAGGTTTCAAGGCCAGAAATAGCTTACAATTATTTTTGAAACTTAGAAACTTAGTTCTATCTCCAAAAAACAAATAAGGAATAGGAATTCTTGGTTCTAACATAGATTTCTGATCAATAGTATCTTGAATTTTTTGTACATTTATAACGAGATTATCCTTTGAAGAGCACAGACCCTGAAAATCCATGTCCACACCTGTGTCCAGAATCACCCAAATGTCTAGGGGAAAAAAAAAAAGTGAACACAGAGCAGAAAAAAAAAAAAAAAGATGTCAGAACTTTTTCTTTCCCTCTATTGAGAATCATTAGTTTGGCTCCTTGTACTGTTATGTTTGCTAATGACAGGTGTTATGAAGGCAATCCAGAAACACAGTGTGCTTAGCGATCAGAGCGCACACAGTGATCTGACAAATACCCAAAAATACAAGAACGAGCTCTGAGACGTGGAAACTCTGTAGACTGCACACCTGATCCTATCCTAAACACAACTAAAAGCGGCTGTGGATTGCGCCTAACAACTACCTAGGCAACTCGGCACAGCCTAAGAAACTAGCTAGCCTGAAGATAGAAAAATAGGCCTGACTTGCCCCAGAGAAATTCCCCAAAGGAAAAGGCAGTCCCCCACATATAATGACTGTGAGTAAGATGAAAAGACAAAACGTAGGGATGAAATAGATTCAGCAAAGTGGGGCCCGATATTCTAGGACAGAGCGAGGACAGTAAAGCGAACTTTGCAGTCTACAAAAAACCCTAAAGCAAAACCACGCAAAGGGGGCAAAAAAAAACCACCGTGCCGAACTAACGGCACGGCGGTACACCCTTTGCGTCTCAGAGCTTCCAGCAAAACAAAAGACAAGCTGGACAGAAAAAAAGCAACAAAAAAGCAAATGGCACTTAGCTATACAGAGCAGCAGGTCACAGGAACAATCAGGAGAAGCTCAGATCCAACACTGAAACATTGACAAGGAGCAAGGATAGCAGCATCAGGCGGAGTTAAGTAATGAAGCAGTTAACGAGCTCACCAGAACACCTGAGGGAGGAAGCTCAGAAGCTGCAGTACCACTTGTGACCACAGGAGTGAATTCAGCCACAGAATTCACAACAGCGAGCTGCTCTCACACGGAGACCGTGCAGACAGCCGTAAACGGCACTGCAAGGCCCAAAAAAACCCCTCTAGGTTATCCTATCTAGTGTTTTTCCACTATTTGGCTGGAGACGGGTGGAAAGACACTAATAGGAAATTTTAGAAAAAATGTGCAGCAGGCTGCACTATGAGCAAAAAAGGACAATGGATAGAACTGTGTGAGGCAGTGTGAACCCCCCCTGAGCTGAATACAACCTGGTATATGGCTGCACACAGACTACAGAGTGAGCTGCACACACACACACACACACACACACACACAGAGACCTTGCAGAACGCTGTTAAAACAGCGCTGCAAGGCAAGAGCAAGGTGAACTGAACAGTGAACACAGCGTTTGCTAAATTAGCCTTGGAAAAGCAAAATAAAGCAATTAGCTATCTCAACTGGCCCTCAGTTAGAACACAACGTCCTGTCCCTAACTGAAATCACAGCAGAGTGAGCGCAAAATGGCGGCAGCGTTTTTTATAGTGCAGAGTGACATCATTTCAGCAGCCAATCACAGCCTTGCCAGTACTTACATGCCCACCATGCTAAACAGGATGTGCCCACACTTCCATTCATTCCTCATTGGCTGCTGCGTTCAGTTTGAATTATGGGAACTTCTGATTCCGGTATCCGATACACGGGAAGTATCGGAATTCGGTATACCGCAAGTATCGGCCGATACCCGATACTTGCGGTATCGGAATGCTCAACACTAGTGCTGAATGTATTCACTCATCACTAACTTTGATGCTTCTAATCTCTGGTGCTCATGGCGAGATCTTGAACTGCCTGTGTCAGAGTCACCACTTGATCGCAAAGTGGACGAATTTGTTACATACTTTAGGAAGCAGACAGAAAAAAAAAGTATATGGTATATTGTATTTTGATGCTAGTCACTACTCACGGCCTAGCAGCGAAACTGGGTAATCAAAAGGGCCAATGTCAGAAGGCAGTAGGGTACATCATGGACAAAGGGATGATGCAAAATAATAGTCAGGTCACAGTCCAGGACTCAAAATACCTGGAAAAAAGTGGATTAAGCCAAGGGTTGTAGCAAATGGATAGTAAGCATGTGTTCCTAGTTCAGGCAGCAGTATATCAGAGTACAGAGAAGCAAGGCAAACAAATACCAGTGAGCAAGAATCGGCACTAGTTGAGGCAGAAAGCCAGCTAAACAGCCAGGTAATTATCCAAACATGAGACACATGGATAAATCTCATGCAGAACTCTAGCTCCAATTGCATGGCTAAACTTTCATTCAAGACAGTAACAGCTCAGCATGCCCTAGCATTCGATTGGGCAGCTAAACTATCTATTAAATACTGACAGCTCAGCAAGCCCCTGCTCTAGATTTGGAGAGCAGAGTATAATTCACTGAATCCAGGCACACTGAAAAGTGAAATCGTGACACTAAGGCTGGTTTCACATTGGCGTTTTTTCGGGTGCGTTTTTGCGGTAAAAAACGCAAAAAAACACATGGTGAAAAAACGCATGTAAACGCGTGTAAACGCTGCGTTTTTTTGACGCATGCGTTTTTGCATGTGGTGAAAAAAAGCGGTGTTTTGACGCGTTTACATGCGTTTTTACATGCGTTTGCGTTTTTTAAATGCATGCTGAGAAATGTGTGACAGCTGCCAATCATCAAAATAAAGTAAAAAAACCCACTATAAACAGAAATAGTTAAGGTTAGGGTTAGGGGTAGGGGTAGGGTTAGGTGTAGGGATCATAACCCTAACCCTAACCCTAAAGGGATCCTACCCCTAACCCTACCCCTAACCCTAACCCTAAGGGATCCTAACCCTAACCCTACCCCTAACCCTAACCCTACCCCTAACCCTAACCCTAAGGGATCCTATCCCTAACCCTACCCCTAACCCTAATCCTACCCCTAACCCTAACCCTACCCCTAACCCTAACCCTACCCCTAAGGCATCCTAACCCAAACCCTACCCCTAACCCTAATCCTAACCCTAACCCTAACCCTTCCCCTAACCCTACCCCTAACCCTAACCCTACACCTACCCCTAACCCTAACCCTAAGGGATCCTAACCCTAACCCTACCCCTAACCCTAACCCTACCCCTACCTCTAACCCTAACCATAAAGGGATTAGGGTTAGGGTTAGGATCCCTTAGGGTTAGGGGTAGGGTTAGGGTTAGGGGTAGGGTTAGGGGTAGGGTTAGGGTTAGGGTTAGGATCCCTTAGGGTTAGGGGTAGGGTTAGGGTTAGGGGTAGGGTTAGGGGTAGGGTTAGGGGTAGGGTTAGGGTTAGGATCCCTTAGGGTTAGGGGTAGGGTTAGGGTTAGGGGTAGGGTTAGGGTTAGGGGTAGGGTTAGGGTTAGGGGTAGGGTTAGGGGTAGGGTTAGGGGTAGGGTTAGGGTTAGGGGTAGGGTTAGGTTCCCTTTATCACCTTTATGTTGGGGGTGGCATATCAGTGTGTTTTCTGTTTTTTTAATAAAAAAACGCATGCGTTTTTTACCGCAAAAAACGCATGCACCAAAAAACGCATGCGTCCCCATTGACTCCAATGTATTTTTTGACCCAAAAAAAACGCATGAAAACGCATGCGTTATTTTTTGGTCCAAAAAACGCTTCTAAAAATACTACAAGTAGCATTTCAGAAAATGAACACATGCAGTAAAAAAACGCATGCGTCAAAAAACGCGACCAAACGCGTACACAAAAAAACGCATGCGTTTTCAATGTTAAATATAGGAAAAAAAAACGCATGCGTTTTTTTGAAAAAAAACGCTGCAGACAAAAACGCAAGTGTGAAACCACCCTAAATGACATCACAAAGGCTATGGCCACCAAGTTTTGTTTCATAGTTTGTAATCACCAAGCTGTGTGCCACTAAATCTAACTGCCAAAATATGTATCAGTGCTTTTAGTTTGAAAATTTAGTGCCCTTGATTGTAATCTTTGTGTGTCTCATCTAGAATAAACTTGATTATTCCTATATAAGTGCCATCCTTGTGCAAAGTATCATGCTGGGCTTAAAGGCAGGCATCCCATACCCTCTTACAGACTTTTCATCATTTAGGTGTTAAAGGGATTCTGTCACCCCCTCCAGCCGTTATAAACTAAAAGAGTCACCTTGTGCAGCAGTAATGCTGTATTCTAACAAGGTGGCTCTTTTAGTTCTTGGTGCAGTTATTGCCAAAATAAAGCGTTTTATAATTTCGCCAAAATACCTTTCTTTAGACAGGGAGGCAGGTCTTAACCCCCCTGCTGCAAACGCCACACTGCCGTCACTCAAATCTTCTTCGGCGCCGGGTGTCGCCCCTCCGCGCTGTTTTCCAATGAAATCCGGCGCCTGCGCTGTTTAGTACTGGCTGGGGCAGGCACAGTGAGCTCTGGCCGTCTGACCTCACATGCAGTCTTGCAGACTGCGCCTGTGCGGCCGCCCTGCCTATGACTCCCAGCCCCGCACTGTGCATAATGCATAACACACTGGGTGGCCGCACTGGCTGCACAGGCGCAGTCTGCAAGACTGCATGTGAGGTCAAATGGCCAGAGCTCACTGCGCCTGCCCCAGCCAGTACTAAACAGCGCAGGCGCCGGATTTAATTGGAAAACAGCGCGGAGGGGGCGGCGCCCAGGGCCGAAGAAGATTTGAGTGACGGCAATGTGATGTTTGCAGCAGGGGGGTTAAGACCTGCCTCCCTGTCTAAAGAAAGGTATTTTGGCGAAATTATAAAATGCTTTATTTTGGCAATAACTGCACCAAGAACTAAAAGAGCCACCTTGTTAGAATGCAGCATTACTGCTGCACAAGGTGGCTCTTTTAGTTTATAACGGCTGGAGGGGGTGACAGAGTCCCTTTAATCATATGTATTGCCATTTTGCTTCTCCAATGCAGATTGGGTAGCAGACATTTTCAGTCTTCAGAATCTCTTAAAATATTTGTGAGCCTACCTTTCAAGAGGAATGTTCAACAATAGAGATGGGCGGACACCTGGATGTTTGAGTCCGGCGGATTCAGCTGAACAGTTATAAAAAGTTCAGTTTCGGGTGCCAGAACAGTACCCGGGACTGAACTCGAACTCAGACCACATTCATTTGAATGGAGGGCCCGAACATCCAGTGTTTGCTGCGCTGTCTTGTGCATGACATCGCGGCAAACACAGCTTCTGTTCGGCGGTGATATCATCCACGCCGGTCAGAGAGTCGCGATTCCCACGCTGTCAAAAGACAGTGCAAGTGCTCAGCTGTGATCGAAGGTTTAAAGTTTACCTCCGGTCACTGGTGTAAGCTGATGGGACATCTGCTCCCATCATCCTACTCCTGCTGCCGCTAATAAGAGCGAGAGCAGGAGCGGCGGATGGGAGTATTCATCAGCTACTCCTGCACTGTAAATAAATAATTACAAAAAAATCTCGGCATGGGTTCCTCAGTATTTTTGTTAACTAGCCAGGCAAAACTCACAGCAACCATCAGCTGTCAGCTTCAGCAAAGCTAGTTATCAAGAATAGAGGGGTCCCCACGCTGTATTTTTAAATTATTTAAATAAATAATTTTTAAAAACGGCGTGGGGCTCCCACCATTTTTGACAACCAGCCTTGCTAAAGCAGACAGCTGGGGCTGGTATTCTAAGGCTGGTAAGGGGCCATGGATATTGGCCCCCCAGCCTAAAAATAGCAGCCCGCAGCTGCACAGAAAAGGTACAGCTATTAGATACGCCAATTCTTGCACTTTGTCCGGCTCTTCCCACTTGCCATGTAGCGGTGGCTAGTGGGGTTAATATTTGTGGGGTTGGTGCCACCTTTGTATTGTCAGGTGATATAAAGCCCATGGCTTAGTAATGGAGAAGCATTTATAAGACACATATCCATTACTAATAATATATGCAATAGTTACATGGTAAATAAAGACACAGCCAGAAAAAAGTATTTTACTAAAAATAAAACTAATCACAGTTTTCCTTTTTTATTTAAAAAGAATAAAACACAGTTATACTCCCCTAATGCCTATTCCACTGAAGCCCTTATTCTCCTGTAATAAAAGTAAAATAAAAAAAACAACAATATCCCTCACCTGTCGGTTGTTCTGTCCTATGCCATAATCCATGTCTGATGGAAAAACAGTTTTCAGCCTGAACGGTGCCAAGATAAGCACTGACCGAGCTCCAGATCACGAAAAATGGAGAAGCTAGGGGTATCGGAAAATAGCACCGTTATCTTTTAACCTAACTAATTTTTCACCACTTAAAAAAGAACCTATACACGTTTGGTGTCTGTGAACTCATAATGACCAGGAGAATCATATTGGCAGTTCAGTTTCAGCATTTAGTGAACATGGCAAAAAAAACAACTGTGTTGTTGCACTTTAAAAAAATTTTTTTCCTACTTTACAGTACACAATATGTTAAAACCAATAGTGTTGTTCAAAAATACAACTTGTACCACAAAAAAAACAAGCCGTCATACGGCCATATTAACCAAAAAATAAAAAATTATGGCTCTGGGAAGAAAGGGAGTATTACGGTGCATGCAGATACGGCGCGTGCAGATACTCACCTTGCTTCCCGGGCCCTTGCCACATCTCGCCTCCTCTTCTGCGTCCTCAGCCACGCTGGGGATCCCGTTACATGCGCATGCATGCTAGGCCGCTTAGGTCACGGTTGTGCGCACTCCTGGCTTCTTATGAAGCTGGGTTGTACTGACCCAGAAGCGCTGTCCTGTCTGGGCAGCGTCCTCTGGGTATATCAGGTCGCTTCCTGCTAGAGGAGGCACCTGATTGTTATTGTGCCTTTCCGTGTTCCTTCCAGTTCCACTTAGGTTTCTGCAGGTGAGGTCACTGTACGCTTCCAGTGTGTTCATGCTCTGCTCAGTTCCTGTATGCTTCCAATGTGTGCATGCTCTGCTCTATCCCTGTACTCTTCCAGTGTGTACTCTGCTCAGTCCCTGTACGCCTCCAGTGCATGCTCCACTCTGTTCTTGGACGCTTCCAGTGTGTGCGTGCTCTGCTCAGTTCCTGTACACTTCCAGTGCGTGCTCTGCTCTGCTCCATCCAGAATCCAGTACGTTCTGCATGAACCCTGCCGTGTCCTGAGGTCTGGGTTTTCTCTGTGACTGCTCCGTCCATATGGTCCTCGGAGAGTACCCTGATTCTCCTCGTTGTCCTTGAGTCACCCCTCTGGAACAAGCTATTGTAGTGTATCTCCCTCCTAAGCTTGCCCCTAATTGTCCCTGTATAGGGGTCGGTTCCACCTGGTCAGCTTGCTTGGGAGCTGTCGTCACCGCGTTCCAGTGGGTCCACTCCAGGAATCATAACAGGGAGCAAAAAATGTAAATGCAAAAACAAAAATACCTCAGGTCATGAAGGAGTTAAGCAAAAAATATATATTTTCATCTTTAGCTTTAAAAAAATTACAAAAAGAAAAATAATCTGATGCAAAAGTTTTGGCACCCTTCATGGTTAGCAGCTATGATACCAAAACCAGGCAACATACTAGATACCGAGGGGGAGATCAAGCACTAAGTAGTACCACACAACCCCTCATCAAGAGAGAGAACCAACTCCACACAAGCCATAGGAAATAGGAGTACACAAGGAGTGTTCTGTCTCCGCCATCTAATATTGTTACCCTGATTATCTCTTTGCATAATTGCAGGTTTCTCAGTATGGATATTCATACCTTTATTTGTTTGTGATGCTTTGGCTCCCTCTAGCGGCCAGAGTTATGTTGGCAGTTCAATCTTCTGTGTTTGTATTATCCATGTCTGATTCTCCTCCTCCTTTGCATTTTTCCTTTCACTTTCTTCAGTTTGCCTTCAAGGAAAGATGCTTCACTTCATCCCCCTTGCGATTGCATTGCCGGTATGTCTTTATCCTTTCTGTAGATATTTCTGCTCCATATTAGCCTAGCCTAGCCAGTTGTACTCTCAGTTCAGTTTCTAGCCTTCTAAATGTTATGCATAATGTATATCATGTGTATTATGTATCTGTTCTATACCATGCACTGATTCTATGTATATCATTGTTCACAGTTTCACCGCATAAATATACCACTACGTTTAATAAAGCACAGACTCAACAACAGTCTCCTTATTGGACCCCGGTATAGCGGTTTAGCTGACTGTATAGCTACGTATGAGCCTGCCTCAGGTAGTGAGGACAGAACAAGGAGCATATAGGTAGTTAAATAGTAATAATATTTTATTAGATAACATAGTTAACATTAAATTTTAAAGTGCAATCAATATACGTAATATATACTTAAATACAGTACTCGAGGATGGAAAAGGTGAGTGGGTATCCCTCGGTGTGCACCATCTAAGGAGCCTACATGCAACCCAAAGGGTGAAAGAGATCTGCTGCAAAAAGATCCATGTCACACTTGTCCATATAAAATGCCAGCCGGCGTGAAGTGACAGGTAAATTACAAGCGGCTCTTACCAATAGGGCACCAAGACGGGGCACACCGGACGGGATCCACAGGCCAAAACCCCCTTGTGTTTCTCCTTGCACAAAGACTGAGGTAGCGATCCTGATATTGGGTTGTTGCCCTCCGACGGCCTCCTTCACATCTCCTGGTGTACTGGCCCGTCTCCTGGTAGCGCCTCCAGCCTCTGGACACTACACTGACAGACACAGCAAACCTTCTTGCCATAGCTTGCATTGATGTGCCATCCTGGATGAACTGCACTACCTGAGCCACTTTTGTGGGGTGTAGAGTCCATCTCATGCTACCATGAGTGTGAAATCACAACCAACATTCAAAAGTGACCAAAACATCAGCCATAAAGCATTAGTACTGAAATGTGGTCTTTGGTCCCCACCTACAGAACCACTCCTTTATTGAGTGTGTCTTGAAAAATGCCAATAATTTCCATCTGTTGTCTATTCCATTTGCACAACAGCATGTGAAATTGATTGTCAAACAGTGTTACTTCCTAAGTGGACAGTTTGATTTCACAGAAGTTTGATTTACTTGGAGTTATATTCTGCTTTTTACCTGTTCTCTTTATTTTTTTTTGTGCTTCTCCCAAAATTAAAACAATAATAAGGAGTCAATTTATTTCATTTCTTCAATACAAAAAGTGAAACTCATATATAATATAGGGTCATTACAAACAGAGTGATCTATTTCAAGTGTTTATTTCTGTTAAGGTCGATGATAATGGCTTATAGCCAATGAAAACCCAAAAGTAATTATCTCAGTAAATTAGAAAAATTTACAAAAAATACCTGCAAAGACTTCCCAAGCGTTTAAAAAGGTCCATAAGTCTGTTTCACTAGGCTCATGTGGAAGACTGCTGACTTGACAGATGTCCAAAAGGCAGTCATTGACACACTCACACAAGGAGGGTAAGCCACAAAATGTCATTGCTAGCAAAGCTGTCTCTTCACAGAGTGCTGTATCCAAGCATATTAAGGGAAAGTTGAATGGAGGTAAGTGTGGTAGAAAAAGGTGTACAAGCATTCGGGATAACTGCAGCCTTGAAAGGATTGTTAAGAAAAAGCTATTCAAAAATTTGGGGGAGATTCACAAGGAGTGGACTTCTGCTGGAGTCATTGCTTCAAGAGCCACCACACACACAGGGACATGGGCTACATGTGTTGCATTCCTTGTATCAAGGCACTCATGACTAATAGACAACGCCAGAGGCTTCTTACCTGGGCTAAGGATGAAAAGAACTGGTCTGTTGCTCAGTGGTCCAAGGTGTTGTTTTCAGATGAAAGTAAATTTTGCATTACATTTGGAATTCAAGGTCTGGAGGAATAGTGGAGAGACACACAATCCAAGCTGCTTAAATTCTAGTGTGAAATTTCCACAATCAGTGATGGTTTGGGGAGCCATGTCATCTGTTGGTGTAGGTCCACTCTGCTTTATCAAGACCAAAATCAGTGCAGCCGTCTACCAGGAAATTTTAGAACACTCCATGTTTCTCTCTACTGTCAAACTTTTAAGAGAAGGAAATTTCATTCTCCAGCAGGACTTGGCACCTGTCCACACTGCCAAAATTACCAATGCCAGTTTAAAAACAACAGTATCACTGTGCTTGATTGGCCAGAAAACTCACCTAACCTTAACCCCATAGAGAATCTATGAGGGATTGTCAAGAGGAAGATGAGAGGCACCAGACCTAGCAATACAGACATCTTCAAAGCAACCTGGGCTTCCATAACACCTCAGCAGTGCTACAGTCTGATTGCCTCCATGCCACTTTGCATTGATGCAGTAATTAGTAAAAAGGAGCCCCGATCAAGTATTGAGTGCATTTACTGAACATACATTTCAGTAGGCCAACATTTTGGGTTTTAAAATCATTTCTCAAGCTGGTGTTATAATGTATTCTAATTTACTGAGATAATGACTTTGGGGTTTTCATTAGCTGTAAACCATAATCATCAACATTAACAGAAATAAACACTTGAAGTAGATCACTCTGTTTGTAATGACTCTATATAATATATGAGTTTCACTTTTTGCATTGAAGAACTGAAATAAATATACTTTTTGATGATATTCTAATCTTGTAAGAAGCACCTGTGTATATGTATGTACATGTAAACACACAGACACACATATATATATGGATATGTTAAAATGGAAGATAATTCATTCATAATTTGAATTCTGGCTGCATATTTTCACTATTTTTTCCCCTTCACAGTTATGCTATCTTCCCCGTATATTTTTTTTTCCGTAATTTCTCATGTCAGATTTATTACTCTGGAGTATATTGAGTAGGTACCTTAGGGATCAAAATAAATTGAAATTGTAGCTGCTCATTTCGGAGTGGAAAAATGCATATATGTGAGTTCATAGTTAGATGGGTTTGCCAAGAAGTTAATTTATCATTTAAAATAAGTAATGCGCAGCAAAAAAAGTTCTCTTCCAGTGCTATTATTTTAAAACATCTAAATAACTAGTAATTGATACCCCAAGTACTTACTAATAATACTTCTTCAAGATATGTTTCTCATCATTAAATTATGACAGGGTGGTTGTCTTTTCTTCATGCTCCATAAGTCTGAAAGCCGCAAAAACCTTTCAATCAAGGGATGGTATTTAATATGTTTTCTTCAAATTGGCTTTACTGTCAAATTGCATATAAAGTACATGTCAGTTCTTACAGTAGTGCTCTGAGAGGATTAAGTTTGGCTGAGGAATAAGAGCAGTGTGCTTTATATTATACAGTATAATAAATAATGAGAATGTGTGTACTTTAATATATTGATATATTGTAGAGCCATCAACCTTTGTGCAGCATTATATGGGGCATAATATTCTATGGAGCATCTTATGGGGCCCATCATGAACTGTATGGAGCATCTTATGGGGCCCATCATGAACTGTATGGAGCATTATATGGGGCTCCTGATTCAATATGGATATTCAAAAACACTTAACCTACTGATGTCTCAATTAATTTTACTTTTATTGGTATCTATTTTTATTTTTGAAATTTGCCAGTAGCTGCTGCATTTCCCACCCTAGGCTTATACTCGAGTCAATACGTTTTCCCAGTTTTCTGTGGCAAAACTAGGGGTCTCGGCTTATACTTGGATCGGCTTTAATACGGTATATTAAAAATAAAGAGATCTAGCAATTTTTACATTTACCAATGGGGTTTGTTTTAGACTCAAACTTCCTGCTGTTTCAGAATACAACAGATGTTCAAAGTCCCAGTGGTCAGACTCTGAACCTAACTATTTTGTGTGACACATCTCTCTGATTTAAGGGCATAAAAACTAATAGTTTGAAAATTGCAAAAATTTTGCTATATATCCATTTTTTTCACAAATAAATGTAAGTCATTTCGAAGAAATTTTACCAGTATCATAAAGTACAATATGTCATGAGAAAGCAGTCTAAGAATCACTGGGATCCGTTGGAGCGTTCCAGAGTGACAGTGGTCAGAAGTGAAAAAAATAGTGCTGTCTGAAAACAGGCTTCGGGGTGAAGGGGTTAAAAATATGTTTCCAAATTACAATAATACCAATACATATGAAATCGAGCAATATATCAATTGTAGTTTGCAAGATGTGGCTTATATTATAAATTGTTCTTTGCATCATGTCTGTCATGATGGTACGCTTATGAAGACCAGCCAGTAAAGTAACTGGCATTCGTAAGAGACTATGATTTTCACTATACACCGTATTTTTCGGACTATAAGGCGCACCGGACTATAAGACGCACCCAGGTTTTAGAAGTGGAAAATAGGGAAAAAAATATTTGGAGCAAAAAAGGTGGTAAAATATTTAATAACATAAACATACTATTATATGTGGTGTTATTATATATAATACTATGCTATTATGTTGGAAGCTGCGGGTGGAAGATGGTGCTGCGGGACCAGTGTGGTGTCTGTACAGTACTGTATGAAGATGCTGGAGGATGAGTATAAGAATGGGGGCACAGGGCTTATATTTAAAGCACCACTCCAGCACTGAAAAATAACACTGGAGTGCTGCTTTGAAATCCCATTGGGAGAACTATAACTCCCAGCATGTCCTGCAGAACCTAAGGCATGCTGGGAGTTATAGTTCACCACAGAAGTGGCAGAGGGCTTTATTGTGTGTTGTAGTGACTAATCTTTTAATTGTGGCAGCCAGCCACACTGTGGTGAGGTAAAATGCTGGAGCATCCCATCCCATGACACCACAGAGCGCTCCCTCTCGTTGCCTCTCCACAGCACAGGAGGAAGCTAGCAGATTGTAGTGTGGTGTCTGCAGGACCTGTGATGACATCAGAAGAGTGAGGGCTCTGTGCTGCCATGTGATGCTCCAGCCCGCCCTCTTCATGACATCACACAGGTCCTTGTGCTGGAGCACTCAGCATCCAGCACAGCCCCGGCAGGCAGGTATGCAGCGATCTTGTTCTCTCTGGCCCCTGCTGCTGCCTCCTCCACCAGACACACAGACCTCCCCAGCTGCTGCAGGAATCCAGCGCTGGGGAAACCATGTGTGTCCCTGTGAAGGAGTATTCATTTGCTGCTCCTGACTCACTGCTCAGTTGACAGGTGGGCGGGGAAGCAGCTAATGAATATTCACTGCACTTTAATGATCGGGACCATGTGGTTTCCCTCTGATTCCCGCAGGGATATTTTTCTGCCTCCTGCCTCCGAGTGCAATCCCACTCGCTGCTGCCCCCTCCCCACATTACATCCCTACCATAAGACGCACCCACACTTTCCTCTCAAATTTGGAGGAAAAAAGTGCGTCTTATGGTCAGAAAAATACCGTATAATGATAGCATCCAAATGGTCCTTAGGGGACTTATGTACAAAAAAGAAAGATTTTAAAAAATATAAAAGTTATTTTTGGAATAAGCGGAGTAAAAAACAAAATCTCAAAAATGGAAAAACATAATGTCATTAAGGGATTAAAGATGTGAAAGTATAAAAAGATAAAAAATAAGATTGCACTATTCATTTAATGCCTAATCTCAATGTCATATGCTAATAAAATATTTTTACATACATCATATACCGAAATAATCAAATTCATGAATCGAAACAATATAAATTATTTTTAGTTGTCTGCCTCCTACCCTCAGTAGTAATTTATTCTACTATTTATTCTTCAGAATGTAAGGATTATTTTTTATCGGCCAACTAGAATATAGTATCCATATGTGGTACTCTATTCCACCTATGTCAATCCGACACTGTTCTTAGTTATTTTTGTACCTACCATAGCATCGAACAGTATGCTTATCCACTGATCAGTACAATTTCTCTCCATCATGATATGCAGGTGGGGTAAGGACCGGGCACTGGGACTCCCCATTTTAGTGATCTGTGTGAGTCTCAATGATCATCCCTATCGATCTACAATTTATAGGCTGTCAAGAAGAGCTAAATGTCTAAAACTACTTCAGAAGATTATATTTAGCTTCATATTGACCATCTATAATTCCGTCTGAAATATTTTTTTTAGAAAGCCTTAGTGTGTAACCATATTAATGGGAAAAATGGTTCATCTATTGAAGTGCAGAGCATTTTCCTGACTATGTGACAGCATTTTCAATTTAGATAGGAAAACCTATACATATGGCTTATAATGTAGATAAGTTGGAGGGCACCTGTGTTCTTGTCATTTACTCCACATTGTCATGCAAAAACACATTCAGAGATACCCAAGGACACAAAGTCTGTGTTAAGATTAATTATGTTTTATTCTGAATTAGGCCTTATCTTATTTGTGTTGCAGTCAGGGCTCTGGGCCGCTATATTGTCTTTCCTATGTGCTCAAGTGATTTACTGACAGCTCATTAGCTTGCCTATGTTATTTGTAGTCTGTTTAATAAAGCTGCTGGAAGACTTGAAGATTAGATTATGGTTCATTCAGATAATCTAAATTAATTACAATGATTTTCCATTTTACCAAGTTTAATTCCCTGTGCAGGAATAATACTTTGTGGCCACCTTAGAAATGTTCGAGTTTCAGATAGGGCAATTGGTTTGGCTTTAATATTCATATCATATTTTGTTATAAGTCACTGTTTAATTATGTACATCTCTGGGCAAAAGCTGAAACTACAGATGTTGCACTGACATGTGGTCACCTAACACGAGCTGATTTATGGTTGTCCACTGGCAAGCCACTCATTCATCATGCTTGTGGTCTTAGATACCTGACAGTGACCAAACATTATCACAGCGTTCTGGGGGCATAGGGAAGCATCGCGCAGGGAGGGGGTCCCTGTGGGCTTCCCTGAGACCCTCGGTACAAGGAGATGTGCTCACCTTGTTACAAGCGTCTCCTCCCTGCAGGCCCCGGATTCAAAATGGCCGCGGGGCTACATCCAGGTCCTGCAGGGAGGTGGCTTACAAGCGCCTGCTCAGAGTAGTCAGATCAGCGTTCTGTCACTATATAGTGATGTCCCCCCCTGGGGCAATGTGATAATGTAAAAAAAAAAAATATTTAGATGTGTAAAAAAAATAAATTCCTAAATAAAGAAAAAAAATATTGTTCCCATAAATACATTTCTTTATCTAAATAAAAAAAACAATAAAAGTACACATATTTAGCATTGCCGCATCCATAACGACCCAACCTATAAAATTATCCCACCTATAAAATTATCACCCCTTCAGTGAACACTGTAAAAAAATAAAAGGCAAAAAACAACTCTTTATTATCATACCGCTGAACAAAAAGTGAAATAACACGCGATCAAAAAGACGGATATAAATAACCATGGTACCGCAGAAAACGTCATCTTGTCCTGCAAAAAATGAGCCACCATACAGCATCATCTGCAAAAATATAAAAAAGTTATAGTCCTCAGAATAAAGCGATGCAAAAATAATAATTTTTTCTATAAAATAGTTTTTATCGTATAAAAGCGCCAAAACATAAAAGAATGATATAAATGAGGTATCGCTGTAATCGTACTGACCCAAAGAATAAAACTGCTTTATCAATTTTACCAAACATGGAATGGTATAAACAACCCCCACAAAAAGAAATTCATGAATAGCTGGTTTTTGGTCATTCTGCCTCACAAAAATTGGAATAAAAGCGATCAAAAAATGTCACGTGCCCGAAAATGTTACCAATACAAATGTCAACTCGTCCCGCAAAAAACAAGACCTCACATGACTCTGTGGATCAAAATATGGAAAATTTATAGCTCTCACAATGTGGAGATGCAAAAACTAATTTTTGCAATAAAAAGCGTCTTTTAGTGTGTGATGGCTGCCAATCATAAAAATCCACTAAAAAAAACACTATAAAAGTAAATCAAACCCCCTTCATCACTCCCTTAGTAAGGAAAAAATAATAAAATTAAAAAAAGGATTTATTTCCTTTTTCCCGCTAGGGTTAGGGCTAGGGCTAGGGCTAGGGTTAGGGCTAGGGTTAGGGCTAGGGTTAGGGTTAGGGCTAGGATAAGGGCTAGGGTTAGGGCTAGGGTTAGGGCTAGGGTTAGGGTTAGGGCTAGGATAAGGGCTAGGATTAGGGCTAGGGTTAGGGCTAAGGTTAGGGTTGGGGTTAGGGTTTTGGTTAAGGTTGGGGCTAGTGTTAAGGTTGGGGCTAGGGTTAGGGCTATAATAATAATAATAATAATAATCTTTATTTTTATATAGCGCTAACATATTCCACAGCGCTTTACAGTTTGCACACATGATCATCACTGTCCCCGTTTGGGGCTCACAATCTAAATTCCCTATCAGTATGTCTTTGGAATGTGGGAGGAAACCGGAGTACACGGAGGAAACCCACGCAAACACGGAGAGAACATACAAACTCTTTGCAGATATTGTCCTTGGTGAGATTTGAACCAAGGACTCCAGCGCTGCAAGGCTGCTGTGCTAACCACTGCACCACCGTGCTGCCCCGGGCTACAGTTAGGGTTGATGCTAAAGTTAGGGTTAGGGCTAGGGCTAAAGTAAGGTTAGGGCTACAGTTAGGGTTAGGGCTAAAGTTAGGGTTGGGGCTAAAGTTAGGGTTAGGGTTGGGGCTAAAGTTGGGTTTGGATTACATTTACTGTTGGGATTAGGGTTGGGGGTGTGTCAGGTTTAGGGGTGTGGTTAGGGTTATGGTTGGGATTAGGGTTAGGGGTGTGTTGGGGTTAGGGGTGTGGTTGGGGTTAGAGGTGTGGTTGGGATTAGGGTTAGGGGTGTGTTTGGGTTAGGGTTTCAGTTACAATTGGTGGTTTCCACTGTTTAGGCACATCACGGCTCTCCAAACACGACATGGCATCTGATCTCAATTCCAACCAATTCTGCGTTGAAAAAGTAAAACAGTGCTCCTTCACTAGGGTTGAGCGAAACGGGTCGGCCAGATTCAGAAGTCACCGACTTTTGGCAAAGTCGGGTTTCATGAAACCCGACCCGACCCCTGTGTGGGGTCGGCCATGAGGTCGGCGATCTTCTGATCTGGAATTGGAATTCCGATACCGAGTTCCGATATGTTTAAGATATCAGGAATCGGTATCGGGATTCATATTTAAGTGTAAAATAAAGAATAAAAAAAAAAAAATATTGATATACTCACCCTCGGATGCGCCCTGGTTCTCACTGGCAGCCTTCCTTCCTAAGAATGAGCGCCTGAAGGGCCTTCGATGACGTCGCGGCTTGTGATTGGTCGCGTGAGCGGTCACATGGGCGTCACACAACCAATCACAAGCCGCGACGTCATCTAAGGTCCTTCAGGCGCTAATTCTTAGGAAGGAAGCGTCCGAGGGTGCGTCCGAGGGTGAGTATATTCCTAATAGGTATATACTCACCCTCGGACGCGCCCTGGTTCTAACCCGCAGCCTTCCTTCCTAAGAATCAGCGCCTGAAGGACCTTAGATGACGTCGCGGCTTGTGATTGGTCGCGTGACGCCCATGTGACCGCTCACACGACCAATCACAAGCCGCAACGTCATCGAAGGTCCTTCAGGCGCTGATTCTTAGGAAGGAAGGCTGCCGGTGAGAACCAGGGCGCGTCCGAGGGTAAGTATATCAATATTTTTTGTTTTGATTCTTTAGTTTACACTTAAATATGGATCCCAGGGCCTGAAGGAGAGTTTCCTCTCCTTCAGACCCTGGGAACCATTAGAAACCCAATGCACTGCATTGGGTTTCGTGTTTCGGCCGACCCCGACCCCGACTTTTCTATAGGATCGGCCGATTTCACTCGACCCGACTTTTGAAAAAGTCGGGTTTCGTGAAACCCGACCCGATCCTATAAAAAGAAAAGTCGCTCAAACCTATCCTTCACTTGTGAGCTCTCCCATGCACCCAAACAGGGGTTTACCCCAACATATGGGGTATCAGTGTACTCAGGACAAATTGGACAGCAACGTTCGGGGTCCAATTTCTCTTGTTTCCCTTGGGAAAATAAAAATTTGGGGGGGGGGCTAAAAAACCATTTTTGTGGGAAAAAATAATTTTTTATTTTCACGACTCTGCGTTGTAAACTGTAGAGAAACACTTGTGGGTTCAAAGTTCTCACAACACATCTAGATAAGTTCCTTGGGGGGTCTAGTTTCCAATATGGTGTCACTTGTGGGGGTTCTACTGTTTAGGTACATCAGGAGCTCTGCAAATGCAACGTGATGCCTGCAGACCAATCCATCTAAGTCTGCATTCCAAATGGCGCTCCTTCCCTTTCGAGCTCTGTCATGCGCCCAACCGGTGGTTCCCCCAACATATGGGGTATCAGCGTACTCAGGACAAATTGGACAACAACTTTTGAGGTCCAATTTCTCCTGTTACCCTTGGAAAAATACAAAACTGGGGGCTAAAAAACCATTTTTGTGGAAAAAAATGATTTTTTTATTTTCACGGCTCTGCGTTATAAACTGTAGTGAAACCCTCTGGGTTCAAAGTTCTCACAGCACATCTAGATAAGTTCCTTGGGGGTTCTAGTTTCCAATATCGGGTCACTTGTTGGGGGTTTCTACTGTTTAGGTACATCAGGGGCTCTGCAAATGCAACATGACGCCTGCAGACCAATCCATCTAAGTCTGCATTCCAAATGGCGCTCTTTCCCTTCTGAGCTCTGCCATGCGCCCAAACGGTGGTTTTCCCCCACATATGGGTATCAGCATACTCAGGACAACAACTTTTGGGGTCCAATTTCTCCTGTTACCTTTGGGAAAATACAAAACTGGGGCTAAAAAATAATTTTTGTTGAAAAAAAATGATTTTTTATTTTCACGGCTCTGCATTATAAACTTCTGCGAAGCACTTGATGGGTCAAAGTGCTCACCACACATCTAGATAAGTTCCTTAGGGGGTCTACTTTTTTATTTTCATGGCTCTGCGTTATAAACTGTAGTGAAACCCTCTGGGTTTAAAGTTCTCACAACACACCTAGATAAGTTCCTTGGGGGTTCTAGTTTCCAATATGGGGTCACTTGTGGGGGGTTTCTATTGTTTAGGTACATCAGGGGCTCTGCAAATGCAACATGACGCCTGCAGACCAATCCATCTAAGTCTGCATTCCAAATGGTGCTCTTTCCCTTCCGAGCTCTGCCATGCGCCCAAACGGTGGTTTTCCCCCACATATGGGTATCAGCGTACTCAGGACAACAACTTTTGGGGTCCAATTTCTCCTGTTACCTTTGGGAAAATACAAAACTGGGGCTAAAAAATAATTTTTGTGGAAAAAAAAAGAATTTTTATTTTCACGGCTCTGCATTTTAAACTTCTGTGAAGCACTTGGTGGGTCAAAGTGCTCACCACACATCTAGATAAGTTCCTTAGGGGGTCTACTTTCCAAAATGTTGTCAATTGTGGGGGGTTTCAATGCTTAGGCACATCAGTGGCTCTCCAAACGCAACATGGCGTCCCATCTCAATTCCTGTCAATTGTGCATTGAAAAGTCAAACGGCTCCCCTTCCCTTCCGAGCTCTGCCATGCGCCCAAACAGTGGTTTACCCCCACATATGGGGTATCAGCATACTCAGGACAAATTGCACAACCACTTTGGGTCTAATTTCTTTTCTTACCCTTGGGAAAATAAAAAATTGGGGGCGAAAAAATAATTTTTGTGAAAAAGTATGATTTTTTATTTTTACTTTGCTCTGCATTATAAACTTCTGTGAAGCACTTGGTTGGTCAAAGTGCCCACCACACATCTAGATACGTTGCTTAGGGGGTCTACTTTCCAAAAATGGTGTCACTTGTCAGGGGTTTCAATGTATAGGCACATCAGTGGCTCTCCAAACGCAACATGGCGTCCCATCTCAATTCCAGTCAATTTTGCATTGAAAAGTCATACGGCGCTCCTTCACTTCCGAGCTCTGCCATGCACCCAAACAGTAGTTTACACCCATATATGGGGTATCGACGTACTCAGGACAATTTGTACAACAACTTTTATGGTCCATTTTCTCCTGTTACCCTTCGTAAAATAAAACAAATTTGAGCTGAATTAAATTTTTTTGTGAAAAAAAGTTTAATGCTCTTTTTTTTTTAAACATTCCAATAATTCCTGTGAAACACCTGAAGGGTTAATAAACTTTTTGAATCTGGTTTTGAGCACCTTGAGGGGTGCAGTTGTTAGAATGATGTCACACTTGGTAATTTTCTATCATATAGACCCCTCAAAATGACTTCAAATGTGATGTGGTCCTTAAAAAAAAAGGTGTTGTAAAAATGAGAAATTGCTGGTCAACTTTTAACCCTTATAACTCCCTAACAAAAAAAAATGTGGTTCCAAAATTGTGCTGATGTAAAGTAGACATGTGGAAAATGTTACTTATTAAGTATTTTGTGTGACATATCTCGGTGATTTATTGGCATAAAAATCCAAATTAGGAAAATTGTCAAGTTTTCAAAATTTTTGCAAAATTTCAGTTTTTTTCACAAATAAATGCAATTAATATCGTAGAAATTTTACCAAAATCATGAAGCCCAATATGTCATGAGAAAACATTGTCAGAATCACTTGGATCCGTTGAAGCTTTCCAGAGTTATAACCTCATAAAGGGACAGTGGTCAGAATTGTAAAAATTGGCCCGGTCATTAACGTGCAAACCACCCTTAGGGCTTAAGGGGATAAATATAGATCTAAAGTTTGGTGTAGATATAAATGTGTCTTTTTTTACCTTTTCTTGAACTTAGTTGACTGGGATATCGGGGCAAAAAATGAAAAAAATACCTTAAGGACATGGAATTGTAAAAACAAACTAACTAAATCTTACTTACAGTGGCATGTAAAAGTTTGGTCACTCCTGGTCAAAATGACTGTTACTGTGGACAGTTAAGCAACTTAAAATATGTGTAATAATCGAACATATATAATCATTTTTTACACTTTTAAAATTACAAAAAGGAAAACAGGTAGATGCTAAAGTTTTGCCTGACTTTGAGCCCATAGAGAATCTATGGGGTATTGCCAAGAGGAAGATGAGAGACACCAGCCCCAACAATGCAGATGAGCTGAAGGCTGCTATCAAAGCAACCTGGGTGTCCATAACACCTCAGCAGTGCCAAAGGCTGATCACATCCATGACACGCCGCATTGATGCAGTAATTAATGCAAAATGAGCACCGACCAAGTATTGAGTGCATTTACTGAACACACATTTGAGTAGGCCAACATTTTGGATTTTGAAATCATTTTTCAAGCTGGTCTTTCAAAATATTCTAATTTACTGAGATAATGACTTTTGGGTTTTCATTGCCTGTAAGCCATAATCATCAACATTAACAGGAATAAACACTTGAAATAAATCACTCTGTTTGTAATGTCTCTATATAATATATGAGTTTCACTTTTTGTAGTGAAGAATTGAAAAAAATAACTTTTTGATAATATTCTAATTTAGTGAGAAGCACTTGTAGGCTACAGTCCAGATTTGTTGGTCTTTTTATGTGAAAAGTTCATGCTACAATGTTTTATATGTTGACAGGGTCGAGTATTCTCTTTTACCTTAATATAAATGAGTTGTCAGAGCCCTTACTATTTCTTGAATCATTGAACAGAAAAGTGAGCTCATTCTTTAATTACTTTACACAGTGGGAATGCATCATCCGCATTAACGGCTGATAGATAGGAAACTGCAGCTGTCAGTGGAAACCTAGCTTTAAGGTACCTTCACACTCAGCGACGCTGCAGCGATACCGACAGCGATGTCGATCGCTGCAGCGTCGCTGTTTGGTCGCTGGAGAGCTGTCACACAGACAGCTCTCCAGCGACCAACGATCCCGAGGTCCCCGGGTAACCAGGGTAAACATCGGGTTACTAAGCGCAGGGCCGCGCTTAGTAACCCGATGTTTACCCTGGTTACCAGCGTAAAAGTAAAAAAAAACAAACACTACATACTTACCTACCGCTGTCTGTCCCCGGCGCTCAGCTTCTCTGCACTCCTCCTGCACTGACTGTGAGCACAGCGGCCGGAAAGCAGAGCAGTGACGTCACCGCTCTGCTTTTCGGCTGACCGACGCTCACAGCCAGTGCAGGAGGAGTGCAGATAAGCAGAGCGCCGGGGACAGACAGCTGAAGGTAAGTATGTAGTGTTTGTTTTTTTACTTTTACGCTGGTAACCAGGGTAAACATCGGGTTACTAAGCGCGGCCCTGCGCTTAGTAACCCGATGTTTACCCTGGTTACCAGTGAAGACATCGCTGGATCGGTGTCACACACGCCGATCCAGCGATGTCTGCAGGGAGTCCAGCGACGAAATAAAGTTCTGGACTTTCCTCAGCGACCAACGATCTCCCAGCAGGGGCCTGATCGTTGGTCGCTGTCACACAGAACGATTTCCTTAACGATATCGTTGCTACGTCACAAAAAGCAACGATATCGTTAACGATATCGTTATGTGTGAAGGTACCTTTAGAATGGGCAGAACAATGCTGAACTCAAGATAAGATAAGGCAACTGAAGCTTATTTAGAGTTATGAGGGAGCATGCTTGTGACTAGAACAATGTCAAAACAGCACTAAATGACAAAGTGCGATATGACATGCTGTTTCACATGTAGCTAGTAAATAAATAACAGTTAGAATGGTCCATGTAATCTGGACATTGTGAATGTTTCCAGTGCCCTGATAGGCTAGCCGCAATGTGCACACATAAAATTAGGAAAAAAAATACTGTTTACAAGCATGCCGCATCTCTGCAAACCCCCTTCCCTCATCAAACACGTTCCCCACGCTCAAGATACACCACCATTATCGTAGCAATGCAAATATTTTCCTGAACTTTTTACTGAATGATTCCGATTTTTCCTGATTTTATAAAATTTTGCTTATGTTTCTTATCACGAATCCGAAAGTGCTGTATTCGTGCAGAATTTATGCTTGGCAAATTCGATCATCACTAATTATGATCTGGTCTTACAAGATGCCCAGGAATATGACAAAATAAAAACTGAGATACTGGCACGCTCAGGGGTGCCTATGTCTTTCTGAGCTCAAAGGGTCCACCACTGAGCGTATTGTGGTGGTAAACTCCTCGCTCCCAAGTGTTCGATTTGTTGCATCTTGTACAGAAATGGTTGCAGACAGAGTACTCCACCTCAGCCCAGGTGGTAGAATGGGTGGTAGTTGATTGATTCATCCACTCTCTTCTCTGGCCGATGCACACCAAGGTTGCACGAATGGACCCCGAAAATGCAGACAACCTGGTGGGACTAGAAGGCCTAGTGGAAAGATACAAGGTGATTGAGAGGTCCCTCAGGAAGCTGGGTGGTGTTGCATTCCCATACTGGGGTACCCAGAGAGAGCCCGAATCTCAAAAAAGGGTTAATAGAGCCTGGGGGTAGTCTGAGGTCCAAAGGCATCATTGTGGGGTTGCCAAAGGCCACTGGTAAATACCTGTTATGCTGGGGATGTCATGGTCTGCAGAATAGGGAGGCGTTGTTTGTACCATGCCTACCCCGCCTACAGTGTGGATTAGTGGATTATCAGCCTGGTGAGGAGATGCAGTCAGGTCCCGTGACAATAATTTGGTTACTTTACTGGTGTGAGGACTCTTGGACTCAGGGATTTTGGTGACCCTGGTAAAAGTCACTCTCCCCCACCAGTCGATCTCCAGAAAACACGTGGGGTCCTCTGTATTCATTGGGACGTGAAGGACTACCCTGTTGCCAGAGTGACTATAAAAACTGTGGGGTGAGTCTCATAAGGTTGGGGTGATTAAGGACCTGCTACACCCGGTGATAGTAGGGTGGGATTTTAACCCATTCTGGGACTTATGGTGGAAGACGGGGGTACCACGTAATTCGGATAGGAGCCATTCGACCCTGATGAATCACCATCACAGTTGGAGGCAGATGAGTTCCCAAAGTGTGTCCTTGCCAGTGACAATAATGAGACATTGGCCAGTAAGGCTGAGATTCCTGAAGAGAGAGTTTCTGGTGGGAATTTTGGGACTGCTCAAATGTGTGAACTTACTTTAAAAGGGGTATTTGTCAATTTGAGTGTGATGAATGGGGTCTCTCAAGAGCCGGGTTTCCATATTTCACTTTAAATGAACAGCTGCTATATAGCGTCAATATACTGAGAGAGGAAGTGATAGATCAGTTGCAAGTACCAAGTCTCTATAGACTTAGGGTAGGGTACTGGACATGGCCCATTCTCATGTCTTAGGTGAGCATCTGTGAGTAGACAAAACACAAGAACGGGTCTTTCAGAGGTTCTACTGGCCCTTATGTCGCAAAAAGATTGTTAACAATTTCTGGTCCTGTCCTACCTTTCCGCTAACTGCATTTGTATCCCACTTACAGTCACCTAGTGCCGTTGCCCATTATAGAGGTTCCATTTGATTGGATTGCCATGGACCTTTTCGGCTATAGGTTATATCTGCCAGGGGCACCAATATATCCTGGTGGTGATGGATTATGCAACATGGTACCCGAAGGCGGTATGACTAAGAAACACCTCCGCCAGGAGTAAAGCCCGAGAGCTAGTCTATATTTGCTCCCAGACGGGTCTGCCAAATGAGATCTTGAACGACCAAGGAACTTCTTTTATGTTCAAAATGATGGAGATATGTAATGTTCTCCAGATTATACAACTAGGGGCATCTGTGCACCATCCACAGATGGAAGGTCTGGTGGAAAGGTTCAACAAGACCTTGAAATCCATGCTTTAGAAGGTCAGATGAGACTGGGATTACCTGCTGATGTACATACTGTTCTCTATTAGAGAAATTCCACAGGCCTCTATGGGGTTCTCACAGTTCAAACTACTATATGGCGGCACCCTTGGGGAACTCTGGACATTGCGAAGGAGACCTGGAAAGCAAAGGTTACATCCCACAGGAGCATCATTGAGCATGTGGCCCAGATGAAGGGATGGATCACAAAGGTGATGCCAATTGTTAAGGAGAGCTTCCATCAAGCACTAGAGACCCAGACATGGGTCTACAATCAGGCAGTGAGGCTGAGACAATTTAGCCTTGCAGACCGAGTATTTGTGTTGGTTACCACTGTCGATAGTAAATTTATCGCCAAGTGGCAGAGGCCTTAGAAAGTTGTCAAAAAATTGAGTAATGTAAACTACAAGGTCCACCAGCCATGGAGGAGAAAGCCATTCCAGGTTTATCACATCAACCTCCTTTATCCATGGCAAGTCAGGGAACGTGATGAAGCTACATGCCTAGGGGCAAGTCCTGAAGTCAAGTTCGAGAATGCCACAGTGGCAGACACAATGTCACCTGCCCAGAAATAACAGTGCTGAGATCTGCTTAAGCGGAACCAATACCTGATTTCAGAGCTGCGAGGATGTACGCAGGTTGGGGATCATGAAATCCTGATGGAATCATGTGTGAGGGTGTTAGGGTTTGCTGGAATGCACCAAACATATATTTAAAGAGTAATAGGAGTGTTCGCAACCCAGGGTCCACAGTGCGGGAGTAAAACCCGCTGCTAGTAACTGACGGTACTATATGGCGGTAAAAGTGATCTCTGTTACTTCACAGAGTCACTTAAGACAAGAGAACGCTGTGCCCTGTTAACCTCACAGAGGAACACAGCTACCAAATAGAGCGAACAGTGGTCATAGAGTCAGGATAGCACACGCAAAACTCCTCACCAGGGGTGCCGGTATTCTGGGGGCTTATTTCAGCCAGGCCCTGAATCCACTCACACAAAACTCCTCACCGGAGGTGCCGGTATTCTAGGGGCTTATTTCAGCCGAAACCTGAAACCACATACACATGAGCACACAGGCGCAGAACACATAACTTAGTTGATAATAGCGCATGGCCGTGCGGCCATGCGAACCTTTTATAGCTGCAGCAAAGTACAGGACCTTCCTAGAGGACCACTGGCAGCTTCTACAGTACCTGAGCCATTCCAGGACCTTCCTAGAGGATCAATGGGAGCTGCTGTAGTACCTGAGCATGTGACTCCTGACCTCCAATGAGAGGACCTACCCTGGGCTGTTATGAATAGGTAATTCAGAACCACAATGGACCTTGAAGTTCAGAGCACACAAACTGACCTGACAATAAGCAAAAAACATAGGACGAGCTCTGAGACGTGGGAACTCTGCTGACCGCAATCCCTAATCCTATCCAACCACACTAGAGGCAGCCGTGGATTGCGCCTAACGCTCCCTATGCAACTCGGCACAGCCTGAGAAACTAGCTAGGCCTGAAGATAGAAAAATAAACCTACCTTGCCTCAGAGAAATTCCCCAAAGGAAAAGGCAGCCCCCCACATATAATGACTGTGAGTTAAGATGAAAGTACAAACACAGAGATGAAATAGATTTAGCAAAGCGAGGCCCGACTTACTGAATAGACCGAGGATAGGAAAGATAGCTTTGCGGTCAACACAAAAACCCACAAACAACCACGCAGAGGGGCAAAAAGACCCTCCGCACCTACTAACGGTACGGAGGTGCTCCCTCTGCGTCTCAGAGCTTCCAGCAAGCAAGAAAAACAAATTAAAGCAAGCTGGACAGAAAATATAGCAACAAAAGTAACACAAGCAGAACTTAGCTTATGCTGAGCAGACAGGCCACAGGAACGATCCAGGAGGAAGCAAGACCAATACTAGAACATTGACTGGAGGCCAGGATCAAAGCACTAGGTGGAGTTAAATAGAGCAGCACCTAACGACTTAACCTCATCACCTGAGGAAGGAAACTCAGAAGCCATTGTACCACTTGTGACCACAGGAGGGAGCTTGATCACAGAATTCACAACAGTACCCCCCCCTTGAGGAGGGGTTACCGAACCCTCACCAGAGCCCCCAGGCCGACCAGGATGAGCCATATGAAAGGCACGAACAAGATCAGCAGCATGGACATCAGAGGCAAAGACCCAGGAATTATCTTCCTGACCATAACCCTTCCACTTAACCAGATACTGGAGTTTCCGTCTGGAAACACGAGAATCCAAAATCTTCTCCACTATATACTCCAACTCCCCCTCCACCAAAACCAGGGCAGGAGGATCAACAGTTGGAACCATAGGTGCCACGTATCTCCGCAACAATGACCTATGGAATACGTTATGGATGGAAAAAGAATCCACACCAGGACAGTCCGAAGACTCAACCTGTCCTGAAGAGAAACGAGGATGGAACCCAGAATTGCAGAAAAACGGCGAAACCAAGGTAGCCGAGCTGGCCCGATTATTAAGGGCGAACTCAGCCAACGGCAAAAAGGACACCCAATCATCCTGATCAGCAGAATCAAAACATCTCAGATATGTTTCCAATGTCTGATTGGTTCGTTCAGTTTGGTCATTTGTCTGAGGATGGAAAGCCGAGGAAAAAGACAAATCAATGCCCATCCTAGCACAAAATGTTCGCCAAAACCTCGAAACAAACTGGGAACCTCTGTAAGAAATGATGTTCTCTGGAATGCCATGTAAACGAACCACATGCTGGAAGAACAACGGCACCAAATCAGAGGAAGAAGGCAATTTAGACAAGGGTACCAAATGGACCATCTTAGAGAAGCGATCACGAACTACCCAAATGACCGACATTTTTTGAGAGACGGGGAGATCCGAAATAAAATCCATAGAGATATGTGTCCAAGGCCTCTTCGGGACCGGCAAGGGCAAAAGCAACCCACTGGCACGAGAACAGCAGGGCTTAGCCCGAGCACAAATCCCACAGGACTGCACAAAAGAACGCACATCCCGCGACAGAGACGGCCACCAAAAGGATCTAGCCACTAAATCTCTGGTACCAAAGATTCCAGGATGACCAGCCAACACCGAACAATGAACCTCAGAGATAACTTTATTCGTCCACCTATCAGGGACAAACAGTTTCTCCGCTGGGCAACGATCAGGTTTATCAGCCTGAAACTTTTGCAGCACCCGCCGCAAATCAGGGGAGATGGCAGACACAATTACTCCCTCTTTGAGAATACCCGCCGGCTCAGGCAAACCCGGAGAGTCGGGCACAAAACTCCTAGACAGGGCATCCGCCTTCACATTTTTAGAGCCCGGAAGGTACGAAACCACAAAGTCAAAACGGGAAAAAAACAGCGACCAACGAGCCTGTCTAGGATTCAACCATTTGGCAGACTCGAGATAAGTCAAGTTCTTGTGATCAGTCAAGACCACCACGCGATGCTTAGCTCCTTCAAGCCAATGACGCCACTCCTCGAATGCCCACTTCATGGCCAGCAACTCTCGATTGCCAACATCATAATTTCGCTCAGCAGGCGAAAACTTCCTGGAAAAGAAGGCGCATGGCTTCATCACCGAGCAATCAGCACCTCTTTGCGACAAAACAGCCCCCGCTCCAATTTCAGAAGCATCAACCTCAACCTGGAACGGAAGCGAAACATCTGGTTGACACAACACAGGGGCAGAAGAAAAACGACATTTTAACTCTTGAAAAGCTTCCACAGCAGCAGAAGACCAATTGACCACATCAGCACCCTTCTTGGTCAAATCGGTCAATGGTTTAGCAATACTAGAGAAATTACAGATTAAGCGACGATAAAAATTAGCAAAGCCAAGGAATTTTTGCAGACTCTTCAGAGATGTCGGCTGAGTCCAATCATAAATGGCCTGGACCTTAACAGGGTCCATCTCGATAGTAGAAGGGGAAAAAATGAACCCCAAAAATGAAACCTTCTGAACACCAAAGAGACACTTTGATCCCTTCACAAACAAAGAATTAGCACGCAGGACCTGGAACACAATTCTGACCTGCTTCACATGAGACTCCCAGTCATCCGAGAAGACCAAAATATCATCCAAGTATACAATCAGGAATTTATCCAGGTACTCTCGGAAGATGTCATGCATAAAGGACTGAAATACTGATGTAGCATTGGCAAGTCCGAATGGCATAACTAGGTACTCAAAATGGCCCTCGGGCGTATTAAATGCAGTTTTCCATTCATCGTCCCGTTTAATACGCACGAGATTATATGCACCACGAAGATCTATTTTGGTGAACTAACTAGCCCCCTTAATCCGAGCAAACAAATCAGATAGCAGCGGCAAGGGGTACTGAAATTTGACCGTGATTTTATTTAGAAGGCGGTAATCAATACAAGGTCTCAGCGAACCATCCTTCTTGGCCACAAAAAAGAACCCTGCTCCCAATGGCGATGACGACGGGCGAATATGACCCTTCTCTAAAGATTCTTTTACATAACTCCACATAGCGGCGTGCTCAGGTACAGATAAATTAAACAGTCGACCCTTAGGAAACTTACTACCAGGAATCAACTCGATAGCACAATCACAAACTCTATGCGGAGGTAGGGCATTGGACTTGGGCTCATCGAATACATCCCGGTAATCAGACAAGAACTCTGGGACCTCAGAAGGGGTGGATGATGAGATAGACAGAAATGGAACATCACCATGTACCCCCTGACAACCCCAGCTGGACACAGACATTGATTTCCAGTCTAATACTGGGTTATGGACTTGTAGCCATGGCAACCCCAACACGACCACATCATGCAGATTTTGCAACACCAGAAAGCGAATATCCTCCTGGTGCGCAGGAGCCATGCACATGGTCAGCTGGGTCCAATAAGGAGGCTTATTCTTGGCCAAAGGCGTAGCATCAATTCCTCTCAATGGAATAAGACACTGCAAGGGCTCCAAGACAAACCCACAGCGCCTAGCAAACTCCAAGTCCATCAAATTCAGGGCAGCGCCTGAATCCACAAATGCCATGACAGAATAGGAAGACAAAGAGCAGATCAAAGTAACGGACAAAAGAAATTTCGACTGTACCGTACCAATGGTGGCAGACTTAGCGAACCGCTTAGTGCACTTAGGACAATCGGAGATAGCATAAGTGGAATCACCACAGTAGAAACACAGCCCATTCTGACGTCTGTGTTCTTGCCTTTCAGCTCTGATCAAAGTCCTATCGCACTGCATAGGCTCAGGTTTATGCTCAGATAATACCGCCAAATGGTGCACCGATTTACGCTCACGCAAGCGTCGACCGATCTGAATGGCCAAAGACATAGACTCATTCAAACCAGCAGTCATAGGAAATCCCACCATGACATCCTTAAGGGCTTCAGAGAGACCCTTCCTGAAGATTGCTGCCAAAGCACATTCATTCCATTGAGTGAGCACAGACCACTTTCTAAACTTCTGACAATAAATCTCTATCTCATCCTAACCCTGACACAGAGCCAGCAAATTTTTCTCTGCCTGATCCACTGAATTAGGTTCATCGTACAGTAATCCGAGCGCCAGAAAAAACGCATCAATATTACATAATGCAGGATCTCCTGGCGCAAGGGAAAATGCCCAGTCTTGAGGGTCGCCACGTAATAAAGAAATAATGATCTTAACTTGTTGAACTGGGTCACCAGAGGAGCGAGGTTTCAACGCCAGAAACAGTTTGCAATTATTTTTGAAACTCAGAAATTTAGCTCTGTCTCCAGAAAACAAATCAGGAATAGGAATTCTTGGTTCTAACATAGAATTCTGAGCCACAAAGTCTTGAATATTTTGTACTCTTGCAGTGAGAAGATCCACACATGAAGACAGACCTTTAATGTCCATCACCACACCTGTGTCCTGAACCACCCAAATGTCTAGGGGAAAAAAAGGCAAAACACAGTGCAAAGAAAAAAAAATGGTCTCAGAACTTCTTTTTTCCCTCTATTGAGAAGCATAGTACTTTGGGCCTCCAGTACTGTTATGAATAGGTAATTCAGAACCACAATGGACCTTGAAGTTCAGAGCACACAAAGTGACCTGACAATAAGCAAAAAACATAGGACGAGCTCTGAGACGTGGGAACTCTGCTGACCGCAATCCCTAATCCTATCCAATCACACTAGAGGCAGCCGTGGATTGCGCCTAACGCTCCCTATGCAACTCGGCACAGCCTGAGAAACTAGCTAGGCCTGAAGATAGAAAAATAAGCCTACCTTGCCTCAGAGAAATTCCCCAAAGGAAAAGGCAGCCCCCCACATATAATGACTGTGAGTTAAGATGAAAGTACAAACACAGAGATGAAATAGATTTAGCAAAGCGAGGGCCAACTTACTGAATAGACCGAGGATAGGAAAGATAGCTTTGCGGTCAACACAAAAACCTACAAACAACCACGCAGAGGGGCAAAAAGACCCTCCGCACCAACTAACGGTACGGAGGTGCTCCATCTGCGTCTCAGAGCTTCCAGCAAGCAAGAAAAACAAATTAAAGCAAGCTGGACAGAAAATATAGCAACAAAAGTAACACAAGCAGAACTTAGCTTATGCTGAGCAGACAGGCCACAGGAACGATCCAGGAGGAAGCAAGACCAATACTAGAACATTGACTGGAGGCCAGGATCAAAGCACTAGGTGGAGTTAAATAGAGCAGCACCTAACGACTTAACCTCATCACCTGAGGAAGGAAACTCAGAAGCCGCAGTACCACTTGTGACCACAGGAGGGAGCTTGATCACAGAATTCACAACACTGGGCATGCTCAGAAGGGGAAAAGCAGGACTTAGTCCCAGAGATGTCTGCTCACCGCTGACCAGTACTGGCTACAATGGCTGAGCCTGGAAAGGCAGCAGTAACCATCCGCACCGTATCAGGCTGAGCCAGGCATTGGGACCGACGTCTCCGCTGAGCAGGCTCCACTGCGGCTGGAGAAGAATTTGAGACTGCAGTGGAGATTGTTGGAGATTCCCCCTGTGCAGAGGCGGGAACTCGACCCCTAACATTACCCCCATAGGCCCCCCTCCTTGGACCTCTCAATGCTCGAAGGCCTCAATGAGCTGCAGAGCTCGAATGTGCTCAGCAGGTTCCCAAGACCTGTCCTGTGGGCCATAACCCTTCCAGTCCACAAAATAAAATTTCTTGCCACGTACCACCTTGAACCCCAAAATACCATTCAACTTGTAATCGTCCAAAGATGGACCTGATGTCCCGGCAGATGAGTCGGAGAACTGGGACATGTATACAGACTTCAAGAGGGACACATGAAAGGTGTCGGTGATACCTAAGCATGGAGGAAGGGCCAGACGGTAGACCACATGGTTAACCTGTTCGATGACCTTAAAGGGACCCATGCAGCAAGGTGCAAACTTAGTGGACTCAACACGCAGCCGGATGTTACGGGCGGAGAGCCACACTAAGTCGCCAGGAGCAAAGGTCGGAGTGGGGCGCCAATCAGCGGAGGACCTCATTCTCTCCTTGGAGGCCCGAATTGCATCCTGAGTGCGATCTTAAATGTTCCGTGCCTCCGAAGCCCAGTCTGCCACCCTGGAGTCGGCGGAAGACATTGGCATGGGCACAGGGACACGCAGATGCAGGCCGTAATTAAGGAGGAATGGTGTTTGACCAGTGGAGTCGGCTACGGCGTTGTTAAGTGCAAACCCTGCCCACGGTAGCAAGGATGCCCAGTCATCCTGCCTGGTAGAAACAAAATGACATAGATATGTGACCAGAGTCTGGTTGGCCCTCTCTACCAACCCATTCGTCTCGGGATGATATGCTGAGGAGAGATTCAATTCAATGCTAATTAGACGACAAAGCTCTCTCCAGAATCGAGACGCAAACTGGGGACCCCGGTCACTGACAATTTTGTCCGGCATACCATGTAGGTTGTGATGGACTGGCAAGAACCCATTCTCTTAAAGTGGTGCAGCGCTTTATGGGGTTCATTAACTATTATCGCCAGTTCATGCTTCATTTCTCAACTTTGGTAGCTCCCTTGGAAGCCCTCACCAAGTAGGGAGCAAATCCCAAATTGTGGTCTGAAGAGGTCTCCAATGCCTTCACTTCTATTAAGTCCCATTTTGCTAGCGCTCCCATCCTACATCGCCCCGATGGAAATAAGCCATTTATAATGGAGGTGGATGCCTCTTCCGTTGGTGCTGGAGCAGTCCTCTTTCCTGATGAGATGGCTACATGGACAGACTGAAAGGGATGGTCTGGTGTGTTATCTGAGAGGGCAGTGTTGACCCATTTACCACTCGTACGGTAACTGGTTGGACTAGCATTACCAGGGGGATTGCATGACGTTGGGCGAAGGCAGAAGACATAAAATTGCCCTCCGCCCCAGAATCCACACAGAGCTCTACCGAGTGGGAGAATGAGCCTATAGTAATTGTCCCCTTAAAGGACAATTTGGAGGCAAATGTCGCTGTGTCTAGTGTACCTCCACCTACTACCACTAGACGCTGACATTCCCTTGACCGCTGGGGACATCTGGTGGCAAGATGTCCTGACTGCTGGCAAACATGACAGATCGTGAGTTGGCGAGCAGTCCGGGACTTAGATCCCGCTCGTGACACTTCCATGGCCTCATGTGACTTAGGGACCAGGACCGGAGATTTCAAAGGTTTGGCAAAGGTGGGAGCCAGCCGAAACCTCTGCATACACTCAGCTCACTCTAACCTCCGCTTCTGAAAACGGAGGTCAATACGAGTGGACACAGTTATTAACTCCTCCAGTGTGGCTGGAATCTCCCTAGTGTCCTGAGAACTCGAGGTCCTAAAATGACCTGTTTCAGAGTGCTCAGGAACAGCGGAGCACTCTGCACCACATGATCGCTACGCTCCCACAGCGCCGTAGCCCACTCCAACGCCCTGTCTGACAGGAGAGACACTATAAATCCCACCTTTGTCCGCTCTGTGCGGAAACAAGCGGGCAGAAGCTTGAGATGTATAGAGCACTGGCTCACAAAACCCCTACAAGATTTACTATCTCCAGAAAATTTCTGGCAGCGGGAGGCGAGAAAGAGTCGGAACAGGGGTGGCAGTGGACTAGGTTGCTGCAGCCATGCTAGCAGCCTGAACAGCAACTGCGGTAACATCCACTGTGGAGTTTGAGCGCTCGAGAGCCGCCAACCTACCCTCCAGCTAAGATTACTGTTTATCTGCCATTTAATAGCCACACCCTGGCGCTAGAATTATGTTAGGGTTTGGCGGAATGCACCAAATATATATTTAAAGAGTAATAGGTGCGTTCGCAACCCGGGGTCCACCGTGCAGGAGTAAAACCCACTGCTAGTAACTGACGGTACTATATGGCTGTATAAGTGAACTCTGTTACTTCACAGAGTCACTTAAGACAAGAGAATGCTGTGCCCTGTTAACCTCACAGAGGAACACAGCTACCAAATAGAGCGAACAGTGGTCATGCAGTCAGGATAGCACACACAAAACTCCTCACTGGAGGTACCAGTATTCTAGGGGCTTATTTCAGCCGGGCCCTGAATCCACTCACACAAAACTCCTCGCTTATTGCAGCCGAATCCTGAAACCACATACATATGACCACACTGGCGCAGAACACACAATTTAGTTAATACTAGCGCATGGCTGTGCGGCCATGCGAACCATTAATAGCTGCAGCAACTACAGGACCTTCCTAGAGGACCAATGAGAGCTGTTACAGTACCTGAGCCACTTTGGGACCTTCCTAGAGGACCAATGGGAGCTACTGTAGTACCTGATCATGTGACTCCTGACCTCCAATGCGAGGACCTACCCTGGGCATGCTCAGAAGGGGAAAAGCAGGACTTAGTCCCAGAGACGTCTGCTCGCCGCTGACCAGTACTGGCTACAATGGCTGAGCCTGGAAAGGCAGCAGTAACCATCCGCACCATTTCAGGCTGAGCCAGACACTGGGACCGACGTCTCCACTGAGCAGGCTCCACTGCAGCTGGAGAAGAATGGGAGACCGCAGCGGAGATGGTTCGAGATTCCCCCTGTGCAGAGGCAGGAACTCGACCTTTAACAGAGGATGAGCTACAAAAGCCATATTGGATTCATGAAGCCCTACGCAGGGTGATCTCCAAGGATGTGAGGAGAATGTTGAGCCTGGGTGTCAGCGAGGAGTCAAAAAGTGGCTGGTCTAGCCCATTTGTTCTTGTGCCGAAGCCGGATGAACAGTGACGTTTATATAATGGCTACAGGAAGCTGAAAGGTTTCCAAGTTCGATGCTTATCCGATGCCCTGGGTCGATGAGCTCATTGAGAGGCAAGGGTCAGCCAGATATATTATCACCCTGGCGCTAGTGAAAGGGTACTGGCAAATTCTCCTGTTCCCAAGTGCCAAGGAGAAGATGGCCTTCTCTACATCTGACAGGTGCTTTCAATACACCAGGATGCCGTTCAGTATGCAGAGAGCCTCAGCTCCCTTCCAGAGGGCCATGGACTGGATACTAGCCTCTTATGGAAAGTACACTGCATCTTCTCTGGATAACATCTTGATCTTCAGCCCGGATTGGGAAAGTCATGTATAGAGGGTCCAGACGGTATTGGATGCGCTGAAGAAGGCAGGGTTTACCATAAACCCAAAGAAGTGCACCATGGGGAAAGAAGAAGCAATATGTTTGGGCTATATAGTCGGAAAGGGCGAAATCAAGCAGTAAGTAAATAATGTAGAGACAACCCAGAATTTGCCGCAACCGGTCTCCAAGAAACAAGTTCAGGCATTTCCGGGAATTGTGGCATACTATCGGCGAATTTTCCTGAATTTTGCCATGATAGCCGTTCCCTGACTGATCTTCTTAGGGGCATGAATGCGTTGATGGCAAAACTGTCGCCTGAAGCAGAGATGGCATTCCAAGAGTTAAAGTTCATAAAGGAAGGCGAAGAATGCCCGGGTGATTAAGTGGTTTCTAGAGCTACAGGACTTTAGTATTCATGTGGAGGACAGGCCAGGAAAACTGCATGGTAATGCAGATGCCCTGTTCAGACTTAGCTGTTTTGTAAGTGAAGGCTCCAAAACCACCGGCTTTTGGCAGAGGGGGATATGTGATAAAGTCACTGGTAAAGTGCTCGAGGTGAGATACATTTCACTGAGACTATTAACTTCAGTGATTTGAAACCCTGAAGTTTGCTCCAGCACACCATGTATTGTGAGTGTTTAATCAGCCATTCTATGGGCTGGGATTTCTTTGGACAACCATAGAGAATGTGGGAGGTTGATCACCTTATTTCCACCCAAGAGTGTGGTTTGAGGCTTAAATAGTCTTCTTTCTGAGGCATTGAGTGTTTAGTTTGATTGGAGAGGCTAAATCCAGAGAAGTGTTCGTGTTTGTGCTAACCTGAACAGTGAGAGACAGTGTTCCCGTGTCTACCTCCATGTATAGCTGAGTGAGCCCATCTCCCACCCTAGTTTATACTGTATCACTGTGGAGACCCCCTTAAAAGCATGTATATGTAACAGAAGATGAAATCTACAACTATACTTTTATATTCTACAAAGTGAACAATCACTTGAGTATCTATTCTTAATTTATATTTACAGAACAGTGTAGCATTCCACTTATTTTGAGTATTTTTCTTGTTTTAATGTTACTTTATATTTAATAACAAATTAGATTGTTTCTGACTTTATGCCATTGTTGTATGTTACATTGAAGTTGCAGTATATATAGCAAGAGAAGATATACTGGCATTTGCTTGGGAACATTCATTCATAACCATTATGTAGCAGCTGCTGTTTGAAAGACATTCATAACCATGCTGTTTAACATCCCTGTTGAACCTGGGATTGATAAGGGGTTGCACTGAGCATATTGAACTTTGAAGCAGCAATTTCAGCTACAGACCTTGTTGTCAAGTGCCTAGAAAGGAGGCCATGAGTTATAAAGTATCCTTTCAGTCTATTCATTCCTTGAAAGCAAACTAATGTACAACTGAACAGACTACAAATCTGCATGAAATTGTTCCATTGTAGAAGGGAAGACCGGGCTGCCAGAGCTGCTGAAGCGCTTGCATCTGGAACTGCTGGGGCCGAACCTCCTTTTCTGGGGGGAACAAGACTGCAGCAGGAGCAAGCCAGTAACTAGGGTGAAAGGGGCATGGCCAGTCAGTGTGAGGTAAAATGGGTTGTGTGGCAACGGAAGCGATCGTCCCACCAGAATGCTGATGACGTACAGACCGCAAAAGCTGAAAGGGGAGCAACAGGCCGCGGTGTGAATAGAAAGGGTGGCATAGTGAGGGACTCACCGAAACCGGAGCATCACAGTGCAGACGTCCAGGTGTCGGCTGATATCCAGAGAGGCGCACGCTGGGTAAAACATTGCAGCGCAGCCCTTCAGGTCACAGTGGCTGCTTAAGGAGACCCGCGTCCAGATGAATCTTGTGGGGAGCTCTACTCTCTTGCGCCACAAATATTTGGACTAGGGGCTCAGCGGGTAGAACTGGAGACTGCCCGCTGCCGCAAGACTTGGGACCATGTGCTAAGTGAGGACGACAGCAGACATTACACCGAACACCGCTGAAATTCTGCGATCCATGGGGCTGTCAGAGAGTGACAGGCTACAGAGTAACGATAAGTGGAACTGTTAACAAGGGACTGTTTAGTTAACCAATATCTGTTTAGTTTTAACTTTGTACTCATTGTTTACCATACTATCTCCCTGTGAGAAGTTTTCCCACTGTTAAATAATTAAATATAGTTTATCCCTGCTCTGCAGCATCTGTGTTACTGCATTCCAGTGCCTGCTTATATTACATTTGGTGTAGTCAGAAGGATGCAGTCCGGGTAAACAGATACAGCAGACCATTATGGGTGCCCCCAGGTCCAGTTTGCCATTGGAGGCAATGCTTAGTAATCTCCCAAAGTTCATGGGAGATAACATGATGTTGTGGGACTGGAATGAACCGGTCAGGAGCATGCAGCAAATGCACCCTATGGCCCCTGAGTTACAGTCGGAGATAGTATTACTGGCACTAGATGGAGAGGCTCGGTGTTTTGTGATATTTCGCCCTTCAAATGAGAGGAATACATTGGAAAAGGTGGTCCAGGTTTTGGAAGAGATGCACAGGGACTGCTTTAAAGTTGGAGAGTTGCACATGCGCTTGTTTGGTCGCATCCAGCGACAAGGGGTGACTGTGATGCAATATATCAATGTGTTGCTAGAGGTACATGTGCACATTACAGAAAGGGAAGATGTGGGAATCATAGGAGTGGGGCCTCCTGATAGGATTTTGAGGGATCAATTTGTGTTGGGTCTTAGGAATGCACTGTTGAAACAGGCATTGCGAGAACACTTGTATGGTAGCCCACACATGACCTTCTTAAAGGTGGGGGCAGAGGCACTTGTAAGAGAGCAGGAGCAGGTGGTGATGGTCCTGGCAAGGATGGTATGCAGCTATCAAGTACCAAATTTACTTCCAGCAGAGCCAGAGTGGGCCCGAGAGATATGGAAGGAGATACAAGAGATGCGGAGAGAAAGGACCGGTCTAAGGAGAGACCCTGTCCAGGATCAAGAGCCACCGAGGAAAATTCCTCAATCCGAGAAAGAAATGTTACAGGATCTCAACTTTATACCAGGTCTCGTCAGGGAGTGAGACCTCCTGGTGCTGAAGGGGGCTGACGTGTTTCAATTGTGGGAAGACTGGACATTACACTCAAGGCTGTGCAAGCCGTAGACGGCCCCCACCGAGGCAGTTGTTAAACTAGTAAGCTTCGCGGATGAGGGGCACAGCCCAGAGCTAGGAGAACGGAAGAAGGGGAAACGAAGTACTAAAAATATAGTTTCTTCGAGCTCTACAGTCTGGGCCGAAGTGAATGGGCGAGCAGTTCACTGCTTGATCGACACCGGGTCAAAAGTGACTACTCTGCCAGAAGCCTACTTCAGATGACACTTTCCAGAGGTCTCGGGGCCAGAGTGGGGACCAGTAATAAAACTAACAGTGGCCAATCAGTTGCCCATTCTGGTCACAGGAATGGTCTGGATGGAGAATAAAGTATGCGGGAAGGATAAAGGCCACAATGGAGTCGTGTTGGTCACTGGAGATTCTGGTTGTGGACCCGTAATGACTCTGGGAATGAACGTGCTGAAGGAGATGGGACAACCACTGACGAGTGAGCCACAGGAACCTTTCTTGAACCAATGGAGCTCACAAACCCCCCAATGGAAGGTGTTTCAGAAGCTATCCAAGCAGCTCAAGCCCAGGAAAGGTCGGAAGATGGAAGAGTCTTGGGAAAGGTCATGGAGCCAGTGGCTGCAAAGATTACTTTACCTCCCGGCCAAACAGTGCTCATGTTGCCAGTGCGAGCTTGTACTCCTCTGGAGGGCGTTAAGGTGCAGATTGAGCCAGCAGTGATTGACCAAATATCTCCTGGATTGCTCGTCGCTCAAACATTAGCCACAGTTCAAGACGGCAATGTTGTAGTGCAGTGTATCAAACTGGGGACAAACAGTATCACTCTTTTATCCAAGAGTGAGATGACCTAGATCATGGGCATGCTGGAGAAGCTAATGCCACCCGAAGTAGTAAAACTGGCCATTGTGCAATGGGATCCCTGGATTCTAGCAGTTACAGCCACATTGGTGTCTCTACCTGGCAGCCAAAAAGAAGGTCATAGAATTTTATAGCGGATGCGGGCAGAATTGATAGGACAGTCACCTCAACAAGTGAAACAAGTAGAGGATGTACTGGGGTGCTATCAGGAAGTTTTTGTCCACAGTGAAGATGATTTTAGTTGCACTCAGATCATCGCTCACGAAATTCCTACCGGGGGTGCTGCTCCAATCAGAGAGAGATATTGCCAAATACCCCCCAGATGTACAAGGAGGTAAAGGAGATGCTGGCTCATATGTTGCAAAGTGGAGATATACGAGAAAGTCAGAGTCTGTGGGCGGATCCCTTTGTGCTAGTCTGAAAAAAGATGGGACTCTGCGGTTCTGTGTCGATTATAGGCAGCTGAATGCCTGCACTGTGTGGGTCTCTTATCCATTATCCCAAATTCAGGAGTCCCTCTGTGCCTTGGGAAGGACAAAGTATTTTTCCACCCTTGATCTGGCTAGCGAGTACTGGCAGATGCCAATGGCAGAACATGATGGGCCAAAGCCAGCATTTGTACTGCCCATGGGACTGCACGAGTTCAATCGCATGCCCTTTGGTCTGACTAATACTCCAGTGATGTTCCAGCGCTTAATGGAGCGATTTTTGGGAGATTTGAATGTTGAGGTTACCTTGATCTACCTTGATGACATCATCGTCTAAACGTAAAATAATAAGCCGTATACTACCTGTCTGCCGTAGTCCAATTAATAACGAGTGTCCCACGACAATCTCCCCTATAGAACAGTGATTGGGTGATATCACTGCTCTATAGGACCCTCAGTGACACACTGACAGGAGACAATGGCTCCTGCAGTGCATCACTGAGGTTACTATAGTTCAAAGTCTCACTTTATGGCAATTGCTACGTGGGGAAAATTTCTCATACAGCAATGCAAAAAGTGAGACTAGGGACTATTTTTTTTTTACAGCGGTGGAGGAATACAGTGCGGAAGGATACCTTCCTCCCATCATTGTGTTCCTGGAGCCCCTGGAGAGCGGTTGCATCTGCTGAGGCTGCCGTTCTCCATGGGAGATCGTCATGGGACACTCGTGGATTTCTGCGGACAGGGAGTATATTGGTTGTTTGTTATTTTCATATTTTTTTTACAGATGGCACTGGCTTCGGTCAACAAAGTGACAAGTAATGGTGATCATGTAATCTATGTTATATGTACTGTATGTCTATATGTATGTATTGTATGTAATGTATGAATGTACTGTATGTAGTATGTATGTAGTATGTATGTATTAACAAAAAATAAAACATAAGCCAGCTCACCAGTCTTCACCACAGGTGCTCGGAACTCCGCTGCCGACAAGCGTAGTATTCCATAGGGAAAAAAAAAGGGTTGAGTTCCAGCTCCTTAAAATAATTCTTTTATTGATGCCTTTAAAAACATATTGTACATGGTGTACATTCTCCCTCCAGTATGTGCTGATGGACAGCAGAGACACGACAACGCGTTTCAATCAAACGATCTTTGTCAAAGCCATACTATGATCTAACTATGATCAGTTAGATCATAGTATGGCTTTGACAAAGATCGTTTGATCGAAACGCGTTGCCGTGTTTCTGCTGTCCATCAGCACATACTGGAGGGAGAATGTACACCATGTACAATATGTTTTTAAAGGCATCAATAAAATAATTATTTTAAGGAGCTGGAACTCAACCCTTTTTTTTAGTATGTATGCATGTAGTATGTAGTATGTATGTAGTATGTATACAGTATGTAGTATGTATGTAGTATGTACTGTATGTAGTATGTATGTAGTATGTATGTTTGTATGTAGTACATATGTAGTATGTAGTAAGTATGTATGTAGTATGTATGTAGTATTTTTTTTCACATTCAACACATATTGCCGGATGATGGGACTACTACTGTCCCATCATTGGTAATGTGTCAATCACTGTCACTGTAGCAGGCTTCGTCCGATGGGACTTGTAGTCCCATCGGACGATGCCTTCACACATGCACAGAATACCGGCAGCCCGCACAGAGCCCCGGCACGCCGCACAGAGCCCCGGCACGCCGCACAGAGCCCTGGCAGCTCGCACAGAGTCCCGGCAAGCAGCACAGAGCCCCGGCATGCCACACAGAGCCCCGGCACATTGCACAGAGCCCCGGCACGCCGCACAGAGCCCCGGCACACCATACAGAGCCCCGGCAGGCAGGCCTGCACAGACCCCCAGTAGCCCGCACAGTGCCCCGGTACACCGCACAGAGGCCCGGCATGCCGCACAGAGCCCCAGCACGCCACACAAATCCCCGGCAGGCCCGCACAGGGCCCCGGCAGGCCCGTACAGACCCCCGGCAGGCCTGAACAGAACCCCGGCAGGCCTGCACAGAGCCCCGGCATGCCCGCACAGAGCACCGGCAGGCCCGCACAGATCCCCGGCATGCCGCACAGAGCCCCAGTAGGCATGCACAGACCCTCCCACGGTCACGCACAGACCCTGCCCGCACACACACATGTGCAGTCTCCGCCCATGCACCACCCACGCACCGCCCACACTCCATTATAGTGCATTATTGCACCATAGGAACTTCCGATTCCGGTATCCGATATCGCAAAAGTATCGGAACTCGGTATCGGAATTCCGATACAGCGAATATCGGCCGATACCGGATATTTGCAGTATCGGAATGCTCAACACTCTTCATGAAGCAAAAATGATACAGAAGCAGTCTATAGTTGGTAACTGATTGTGATTTCATTTTCCTTCTTACTGTTGAATTTGTATAAGATGTTAGTAATTAGTAGTATTTTTGCATACTCTAGTCAGTTGCACTTATTATTTGGAAGATAAAACTGTACCGGCTTTGATGAACTGTTGAGCCTTTAATTGTTTCCAAAAGTTTGAACAAATTAATTTCTAGAACAACAGCTATGAAGAACTTGCAGTGTGCATAAAATGTTCAGAGCAGTTCTCCTATGTACAAAAATGTGGTTTCCTTTTAAACATGTACTTACAGATAAGTGAGAAAGAGGGTATGTGTAACATTTTTTTAGTCATAGTCATACAATTGGTTACTAGGTACACATTAATTAAGCAAAATGTAGCCTTGTAAACTTTAAGAAAGCGTAGACAACTAGACATATAAAAAGTACATGCATGTAAAATGTTCGCAACAAGCAGTCAGTCACGCATATGCATACTTATCCTTACATACAGTTTTGAAGATCTGTAAGTTCTAGTCACAAGGCCAGGGTCAATTTTGGTAATAGATTAGATGCTCAAAGGTCAAGGGAGGACATACTTCACAATATGAACATAAAACTAATATGGACATAAACTGAATAAATAATGAATCTCCCCCATGACAAATCCTCTTTAAAGAAACATCATCTACAAATTAATTGCTTGAAGACAACTACAATGCTTTTAGCTTGCAGAAAATAGAAATGTCCTAAAATGAACCATTTGTGTCACCTTAGATTTCTCCAAGTCTTTTCCTCACATGAAAGCTTGGTAAGTATAGTAATGTGACAAGAATATGATATTTCTATAAGATGTGACAGCTGAGAGTTTAATAAATCACTGTTTATTCTAAACTGAAAATTGCTGAAACATAAAAATAAAATAATAAACTGTACTGAATGATACAAGTCCATATGATTATTAAGTTGTGACTCTTGAATATAATCGTTACATACTTTATAAGTATAATTATGACCACTATTTTATGATGCCTAGTGTTACACAGTCAGTATTTTTATTTTTATGTCATATTTTATTTACTCAACATCTTCAGTATCAGGACTGTGTTTCACCAGATGCCTATGTTCTTGAATGTATTGTTTATAAAATTACACTTTTATGGTCAAACCCCAGCTTTATATTTCCAAATCGTTAAGTCATGAAGTCAGCACATAATTTTAGCTTCATTTTCTATAATCTTTTTCAAAGTAAAACAAAACAATATTTTTTTTACAGTTCATTGTATATTGTAGCTGTCAATCCATAGACAAATGCATTACATTTCAAAAAGTATCAAACTAGGAATCGTCTAAATGTGCACACAATGGCATTTTGCTAAAACTTTTCTATCATCTAGGGGAAACTCTAAAATACATATAGAAGGTGTTAATGTTTTACTGTAGCAAAACTAACAATACATTTCTATGAAATAAAAGTGGAAATCATTCATTTGTTTTACTTACATTTGTAAAACTTTCACAATAGAAATATTACCAAAACAATAAATGTTTAAGTAACCAGTGAAAAGAAGACAATAAAACAAAGCCAAGACATGATAAAAATTCTTTGACTATAGCTTTTATTGTGGCATTATATTTTCTGAGAAAGAAAAATATATGCTATACTAAAGCTAGGTTCACATCTTTGTTAGAGGCTATGTCAGAAGCCTTCATCACAGCGTCTAGCAAAAAAAGCTGAAATAAACAATGAGGCATTTCATCTTTTAAAATGATGGACAAATATAAACATGATTATACCAGTTATGCGCTCATGAGAAAATGATGGACACAATGACAAAAACCTGTTGTACCACTGCAATTACAGTTTAAATGTTTATCTCATAGAAACTCCTTATGATAAACAAAAATATAGTACCACCGTAACATATCCTCGCTGCTATTTGCATTGAAAATAATGTTGTAAACCAATGGGGAGCAGGGTAGAAATGTAATAATGACAGCTATAAACTTGATTATGTCAGGGATATGCATAGGAAATAGTGTTGAGCCACCTCCCTAGTGTTGGGGTTCGGTTCGTAGAACAGGGAGGTGTTTGCCGAACTGTTCGTCGAACGTTCGACGAACACCGTCGAACCCCATTGAAACGAATGGCAGTCAAACACAAACACATACAAACACATGGAAGACACATAGAAAACACCCTAAAAGTTGTCCAACAGCTGACAAACTGCTCAAAAGACACAACAAACACATGGAAAAGTCACAACTACATATACTCATGCGAAAAGAAAAGAGGTGGAGGAGTAAAATGAGGAGACACAGATATAGGCATGCCATGCCCTTCTAAAATCAAGAAAGGCTGGAGTAAAAATGTAAACTCACTCTACCAACACCCAGACGTCTTGAAAAAAAAAATAAAAAAAGAAATATCTTTAGGTAGAATGGCGGCGGGTCCATTCAGAACATTTTCCTTAGAAGACGTAGTGGTACCCCCATTGGAAGTTGTGCCAAAAAATGAACCCAATACATTCAGACTAATCCACCATTTGTCATATCCAAGGGGCAGGTCAGTAAACGACAACATCGACGCGAAGCCAAGTACAGTACTATGTACTGTACCTCCTTTGACGAGGCAATCAGGTGGGTAAAGAAGTTGGTAAGGGGCACCCTAATGGCCAAAACAGACATTGAGGGGCGTTCCGGTTACTACCTGTGCCTCCGAATAGTGTCCTCATATTGGGCTGCTTCTGTGAAGGAGCATACTACATAGATCGCTGTTTGCCCATGGGGTACTCCATATCCTGCTCACTATTTGAGGCGTTTAGTTGCTTCCTCGAATGTGTCGGCATGGACGTTTGTAAGGCGGCACATATTATCCATTACCTTGACGACTTCTTATGCCTGGGCCCAAAAGATTTGCCACAGTGTGAAAACACGCGGTAGTCCACCTGTGAGAAGGAGAGAGCTGGAGGCAGAGTGGACAACCCAGAGCCGAGGGGTTAGATTGAGAAAGAAAGAAGGGGGTGTAGCTTGCTTCATGGGTGGGGTACTCTACTGAGTAGCAGAAATTGCTACTAGGCCCAAAAGGATTTCCTGGGCCAAATGCCGTTAAAAAATAGTACTTAGGTAAACAGGCGGTGTAGCTTGCTTCATGGGTGGGGTACGCTGCTGAGTAGAACAAAATGCTATTAGGTACATAACGATTTCCTGGGCTAGATGCCGTTAGAAAATAGTACTTAGGTAAACAGGCGGTGTAGATTGCTTCATGGGTGAAGTACACTGCTGAGTAGCACCAAATTCTATAAGGCCTAAAAGAATTTCCTGGGCTACATGCCGTTAAAAATAGTACTTAGGTAATCAGGCGGTGGGCGGCTGGGCTACTCTGCTGACTAGCAGACACTGAAGCTTTGGAGCAGACCTCTGAATCCCAGGCCATAGTATGAGGAAATAACTCTGCAGACGACCCCACCCACCTGGAATTGACGATGGCAACGTCATGAAAAACTCAGCAAGGGGACTAAATAAAAGTCTCCATTTTTTCCAAAAATTTGGCCACAGACACCACTTAAGTGCTATCAATTTCGCCAGAGTTTTTTAAAACGGTTGGTGAGGTGATTTTCAAAAATCATCAAGCTTTTAGTCTCCCCAAGATTACACAGGGTAGAAAAGTCCTTGCGGATCCAGGATTTGTTCATCTTGATGAATGTTAGTCTGTCTACATTGTCACTGGACAGCCACGTGCGCTTATCTGTCAGCAAACCACCAGCAGCGCTGAACACACATTCAGAGAGAACACTGGCTGCGGGGCTTGACAAGATCTCCAAGGCGTGAGTGGCGAGCTCAGGCCATTTTTCAAGATTGGAAGCCCAAAATGAGCAAGGGTCCAGTTCCACAGTCATGGCATCGATGTTAAATTGGAGATACTCTTGTACCATCCTCTCTAGGCGTTGGCAGTGCATCAAACTTCTTGTCTCCTGTGGCCTTGCAAAGGATGGTCTAAAAAAATCTTGAAACGATTGGAAAAAAATTGCTGTTACCACCAGATACGATGTTACTGTTACGGTTTGAGTGATGACTCGATAGTCCCACGGTTGGCAAGTTAGAATTCAGAGATTCACTACATGCACCACTGGTGTTTTGTGTAAAAGCAGATGTTAGATTCTGTAACAGTCTCTGCTGATACTCCTGCATGCATCTATCCCTTTCTATGGCAGGAATTATTTCGCCAAATTTGCTTTTGTATCGGGGATCTAAGAGTGTGGCAACCCAGTAGTCGGCATTACTTCAGATTCTGACAATCCGAGGTTCATGTTTGCAGGTAGTGCAGCAAGAAGGCACTCATGTGTCTTGCGCATCCAGATGGACCAAGTCCTTGTTGTCTTGGTGGTGGTGAGGTGAGAATTATGCTTCCTTCATCTGCCCTCTCCCCCCAACCTCGCACAACAGAAATTTGATCAAGGTCTCCCTCATCTGATGAGTCTTCCATGCCCAGCGCCAGTTCGTCCTCCACTTCTTCCTTGCCTCATGCACCTTCCTCAATAGTTTGGCTGCTACCATGCACCCTCGGTAACCCCTCTTCCTCAGCCTCCAATGCCAGCCGCTTTGGTGCTGCCAACCTTCTTGACCTTGGAGATATGATCCCTTCCGCATACGACTCCTCCTGTTCCTCCTCCTCCTCTTGTTCCACCACCTGACTCCGAGCACTGTGTAAGGTGTGCTCCAGCATGTAAATCACCAGAATGATCATGCTGATAATGGCATCATCAGCACTAAACATCTTCGTTGCTATTTCAAAACTGTGCAGAAGGGTGCATAAGTCCCTGATCTGAGACCACTCCTGCAGCGTGATTTGCCCCACCTCTTGATCTCGTCTGCCCAGGCTATACATCATAACGTATTGCACCAGGGCTCGTCGGTGCTGTCACAGTCGCTGCAACATGTGCAGAGTTGAATTCCACCGTGTGGGCATATCACATTTCAGCCGGTGAACTGGCAGGCCAAACGACTTCTGTAGAGATGCAAGTCGTCGAGCTGCGGGATGCGAATGGCGGAAGTGAGCACACAGCGACCGTGCCCTCTGCAGAAGCCCATCTAGTCTGGGATAGTGTGATAAAAATTGCTGGACAACCAGGTTCAAAACGTGAGCCATGCAAGGCACGTGTGTGATATTGCCCTGGGCGAAGGGCCACAATCAGGTTTGCAGCATTGTTGCACACAGCCTTCCCTGGCTGCAGGTTGAGTGGAGACAACCATTGATGGAACTCGGTCTCCAGAGCTAACCACAACTCCTCTACTGTGGACATTTCAATGTAAACACTGCCTGATACCGTTGAGCCCTGGTGACAGCATAGTGAGGAGGTGTGCAGGATTCCTTCTGCGCAGTTACAACGTGGGTGGCATTACCAGACAGGCTTTGGGTGCAGGTGGAGGACCGAGAGGAGGTTGATTTGGCAGAATCAGTGGAGGAACTTCTAAATACAGAGGATCGACGAGTAACTCGTGGCGACGGCAAGGCTTGGACAGCAGCCCCTTCTCCTGATGTCACCGTAGTTACCCTGTGCCCAGTCACCGACATGTAACGCCCCTGTCCATGTCTACTCATCCAAGTGTCTGTGGTGAAATGCACCCTGTCACACACAGAGTTTCTCAAGGAAGCAGTGAGGTTGTGTGTGACATGCTGGTGTAGCGCAGGCACAGCTTTCTTTGATAAGTAGTGGCGACTGGGTATCTGGTACTGGGGCACTGTGACGGACATAAGGTCTCGAAAAAGCTCTGTGTCCACCAGGCGGAAAGGCAGCATTTCTGTAGCCAACAGCTTGCTGATGGAGAAATTCAACCTCTTAGCTTTGTCATGGCTAGGAGGAAATGGTGTTTTACTTGTCCACATCTGAGGGACTGAGGCCTGGCTGCCATGCTTAGACGGAGTTGAGTAGGGTGTCCCCGGCAAACTGCTGGTCTGTGAGGAAGGTGCAGGTGGAGATTTTCTGTTGCCTTGTTCAAAATGTGGTGTCGATGTCAGAGAGCGCTTAACACCAGCAGGTGTTTCCACTAGCAAATGTCCTGACGACCTGCCAATCACACTGGCTGTTGCGGGTAAACAGGTGGAAGGTCTGCAACCAAAACCATGTGCGACTGCTGTCCCCACAGTCACAGAGGATGAAAAGGATGCAGATGCACGCACCGTTACCTCATCGTCAGACTCGTCACTAGCATCCTCCTCCACCTCCTCTGCTGACCACATGGACTGGTGGACTGGGGGTTGACAGTGAGTTGGGTCTACAACCTCGTCATCATCATCCTGTGTGTTCCCATACCCGTCGTCCTCAGAGCCAACCTCTTCCTGCCCCGACCGAAAAGTCAAGTTTTTGTTCCAATTTGGTATCTCAGTCTCATCATCATCTTCCTCATTGTCTGGACCAACAGGATTTACAGTTTGGGAACGAGGGTCTACATTATGCTCAGAACCTTCTTCATCTGGGCCTGGATCCGACTCACAAAGATTCTGGGCATCCGTGCAGATCATTTCCTCGTCTGGATTCACAGAAGCTCTGGAGCACACCTCTGATTCCCAGGCTATAGTATGCGTAAACAGCTCTACAGACTCAACCATGTGTGTTACCCCATGCTCAGACGGGCAGCTGGAGACTTGGGAGCTGTGAGGAAGGAAGTGCGATTGGGGTGACAACTCTGAGGACTGGAGTAGTTGTGATGTTGAAGTTGACATGGAGGAGAGCCCATTTGAACGAGCACTTGATATCCATTCAAGCACCTGCTGTTTTTGTGCCTCATCTGGAATTTTTGGCGATGCTTGTAGCGATGGTCGTAAGAAAGGGATCATATCAGATTGTCCACAAAAAGAAGTAGACATCTTACTTTGGCTGGAAGATGGTCTTTCTTCTGCAGATGTTACTGTTGCTTTACCACCTACCCCATGGACACAGCCTTTTTTTTCCCTTTCCAACATGCCTATTCCCCTTTCCACCATTAGCGGGCCTTTTGCCACTCATTTTAGTGCTTAACTAATTGGCAACTCTGTATCTGTAGTTGTTAGCACAACAACCGATGGATGAAAACCGAGCAGAACTGAGTGGCCAACTGTGGTACTATGCCCAAAACTATTAACTGGATTAGATGCAGTAAAAATTGAGATACATGGTATGAGGTACCAAGGGGAGAAGTACTAGAAAACATATGTTTCTCCCCGGTTAATTTCCTATGTTTCCAGGTATTAATTGTAAAGCTGTTTCAATGTAATCCGGTCCTGGTTTATTTAGTGATCAGCGTGAAAACAACTGGTGCCTCCCCTCCACACATACAACCCAGGTTTTGACTCCTGACTGTTGGTAGCTGATATAATCAAGAGCTGCTGGGATCTCACTCTGATCTGCTGGTCTGGGAAGCTGACACAGTAAGGCCGGCGTCACACTCGGCGTAAGACAATACAGTCCGTATTTTACGGCCGTAATAAGCACGTAATACGCTGAAATGTCCCTGAAATATTGTTCCGTAGGTAATCCGTTGCCTAGGTGTGGTCCCATATTTTGCGTATGTACTGTTGCCGCGGGATGACGCGTATGCGCAGATGGCGATCGCGGCGGCCATTTTCCTGCAGCCGAGATGCAAACTCGGCTTCAGGAAAATGGCCGCTGAGATCTCCATGTGCGCACGCACGGCATCCCGCGGCCATTTTCCTGAAGCCCCGGGAAGCCGAGAAGAACCATCTGCGCACGCGCGGCCTCACAAAGATGGCCGTGCCCACCGATTAATGGCTGAATAGCGCAGATCGCGCTATTTTCCTTCAAGCTGCGCAGTGGATTCGCCAGTTGGACATGCGCACACCACTACGCCACCAACGGAGATCTGGGGGAGAAACAGCGCTGTCACCACGCCCATATGACCTGACCAGCGTGAGTGACAGCCCAAAACGGCGACTTTACAAAGGTATTTCGGCAGCATAGGTGGGGAATAAAGGCTCACAAAATACACTAATGTAAAGCACAGCTCTGCCCCTATTTAACGGTATTTGTAGCTCATCTTGAAAAAACGGAGTGACAGGTTCCCTTTAAATGAAATGCCTCTTTTTTTTTGGAAACCAAATAACTCTTTTTTAACCTCTTCTAAGGCATGAATTTTTTTAGCAAATATATGCCTTAAAAATATAAATAACAACAAAGTGCTATGTTAGCACAAACATAATAAAGACATGAAAATGTCCGCAAAAAAAAAAAAATTACAGATCTTGATACGTCGGTGGTGGAGATGGGTTCAGATCTTGGGCATCAGCAGGTGGCCTTTGTCAGCCAAATTGTCCTTCACCCTGTGTGGATGCTGTGTGGGCTGGAGGCACATTCTGCCTGGACTCATGTGGGCCAGTTGTGGAATGGCCATAAGGATTTTGGGGAAATCCCTCATGCTCCTGAAAATATGGCCTGGAATCATACCCAAACCGATATGGCCATGTCGTACAAACCCAGGTTGGGACCAGCCTCCAGCACTGGGTCTGGACAAGTAGCCTATTGGGATGGTTGCTGATAGCCTGCCATATGGGCCTGAGGTTGCCATGGAGGGTTGGGTGTGGGTAGGGATTGAGGTGTAGGCTCACGTGGAGGGGGTGGTTCAGATCCCTGTTGAGCATGCACCTGTGGACATCTTTGCAGCCGCAGGAGATTTTGTGGTGACAGCTGCCAACTTTCAATACTCTCCATAAGCTGGTATGGGTTGTTTGGGGGGGTGCATGCATCAATAAGGATCTGAAAGCAACCCCTCACACGAAGCCTCACCTCACGCTCTAGGGGCTGTAAATACCGGGCCAGGCTCCTCGTAAAGCCTTCCTCCCCATCATCCTGACGAACCCTTGCCAGGTAGTTCAACACCCCAGCATCCACATTTCTCCTACTTTGGAGTAGCTCTCTTCTGCGGCGAGCACGCTGGGAGATGACTGCAGCCTGTGGTGAGCGTTCCAGGGCAACAGTAGGGCTGCTGCTGTTAGCAGGGTCATCCTGGCTAGCTTGTGCTGCTGCTGCTGGGGCTGATGCTGATGGTGGGGCATCTTCCTGGGCTGGTGCTGCTGGAGCTGGCTGGGCAGATGACGATGATCCTGGAGGGATGGAGCCTGATGGATCAGAAGATGGGCCAGCCACCTCTTCTCCTTCCCCAACTGGGTCTATGACCAACTTGGAATCCGACCCTGTCTCCCTGTCAGTGAGATTAGACTGTGTTCTGTAATGACATATTTGTGCAAATTTTAATATTCTTTCCTTTTTTTGAAAAATTTTGAAAACAAAGAGTCAAATGTGTTGTGAGGTTTGTACTTACGGTCTGAGGTCCATGCTGGGATTCAAGAATGTTAAGCGATCAAAATATATATATTTTTTCTTCTTAGGAGGTGCGTCTGCCCCACTCTTTTCACGCTGCTGCCTCTCCCTCCTTTATTGATCGCGGATACTCCGCCATCTTGTTGTAATATCACCCACTGAAACAAAATACATAAAACAGATTGATTACCCCATTATGCACAGTGGTCACACAAGGTGTAATTGACAACACATATTTTAGTGTAGCATAGGAATATGCATTTGTGGAATACATTTCTTAGTAATTTAGATCAAATAATCAAATTTTTATGTAAGGCCACAAGGACAGAGTCCTCTACCCTCTATCCAGGAATGATATTTTTCTGGTTAACACTGTAAGGGACATCTGTTCAAACCATTATTTTAATCCGTTTATCATGTACAGCACCATGTAGCTACTGGTGTGCCTTAAATTAAGAACTGTAATAATTCCAAAATTCAGGAATACCAATTGTAAGGAGTTAGCTACTACTGTTTCACACGAAAAATAAATTACAAACATGAGTGTACTTACTTATTTGTCTCTGTGCCTCACGTGGCTGCTGCTCATAATGTGGGAATAGGGACCCACACACACTCCTCCATGCTCCCTCATTTTGGGCCCTGTTTGCATAGTTGGGATCTCTTTGGTCCCAAAGAACTGGCCTTTCTTGGACCAAAATGAGGAGCATATCCACATTTATAATTTGAGACATGGTGAATCTCACTCCGTGGAGGCGTGCAGCAGACTTCCGGGTTCACTGTCTGGCTTTTTGAGCTAATTAGCATGTCTCAGCTTCCTGATTGAGCCCTTTGGACAATTCCTGACACCTGCCTGAGTGTAGCGTATTTCTTGCAAGTCACACGCATGGTCCGTATGCATTCCGTATTTTGCGCGTCCCCATAGACTTTCATTGGCGTATTTTTTGCGCAATACGCTGACAAATGCAGCATGCTGCGATTTTCAACGGCCGTAGAAAGCCGTATAATACGGATGCGTACTATATGGCTGATAGGACCTGACCCATTGAGAATCATTGGGCCGTGTGTAATGCGTGTTTTACGGAAAAGTTTTATGCGCTCATACGTCCGTAAAACTCGCTAGTGTGACGCCGGCCTAAGACTGTATGAACTTATTTGTTATTTGCAGGTTCATTTTGTAGCTAGAATCTTGTTGTTAGTTAGTGGCCAGACGGCCTTAGACATTTTATTTCATGTTTGATAAGTGCAACATTGTATGACAAGTGTGCACAATAAAAATACGCCTAGATCTTACCTGTGTGGACTCCATAGCCACCTGCTTAGACCAAAGCAAAAGTCCCTGCTGAATCCTATCTCCCACAAATGGTGTTGAGAATGTGGGCATAGTGGCTGTTGGACTGTGATTACAGAGAAAGCGCTCTGTGTATGTCCTGGCTGAAAGCTCTGGTGCTTTTGAAGAGCCAAGAGTCCAGTAATATGGAGGATCTAGTGAAACAGTTATTGCAGGTAAATGTTCAACAACAGCAGACCAATACTTACTTCCAAAAAGCCCTGGATCAGCAAAACCAGATTCAGCAAGAGCAGTTGAGTGCAATAAAGCAGGCTTTGGATCGGCAAACCCGAGATGAGGAAGACCTTCACAATGTGTTGCTAGCGCGCGGAAAGCCGTACAAAAGACTCTGCCTAAAATGACTGCTGACGAAGATGTGGAAGCGTATCTCTCCGTATTTGAACGTATTGCAGAACGTGAGCATTTACCGAGGGATAGATGGGCTGAAGTGGTTGCTCCATTTCTGAGTGGAAATCCACAAAAGGCCTATTACGATCTAATTGGAGTGGATGCTATGGATTATACCAAACTAAAAGGTGAAATCCTGGCAAGACTGGGAGTAAACACATATGTACGAGCACAGAGGGTACATTTGTGGTCTTTTGTGGAACATCAGCCAGCCCGCTCACAAATGCATGATCTCATCCATTTAGTAAAAAAATGGCAACAACCAGACCTCTTTGACATCCACACAGATGGTGGAACATGTTGTTCTAGACAAGTACCTACGGTCCTTACCTGCTAAGATACAAAGGTGGGTTGGACAGGGGGACTCATCTACAGCGGACCAGTTGGTGAATATGGTCGAACGCTACAATGCTTCTGAAAGCCTACTCCAAGGGATGTTATCACCTCGCTGGACTCCCAAGTAATCGCCAGAAAATCCTGCGAAACCTATGTCATCTTCAAAAGAAGAGAACGTTACAATGAAGGGTAGCCGACCCGCAAAGGACTTCGGAGGCGGTACGGTCTCACAGCAAGCCAGCAGACCCTATCTGGGGTCCCCAGCGAGAAGGCAAGGACCTATACAGTGTTGGCGATGTCGCGGGCTGGGGCATGTAGCAGCTAACTGCCCAATGACTACAGAGCCAATGGACTGTAACGCTGTCAGGCGTCTTTCGTTATATGTACAGTCGGTCTGTCTTGCAGAGGTCCTTACAGGAAACGAACGACACCTGTGTTGCCTTGAAGTCGACGGCCATGGTGTGAATGCCGTCTTGGATTCCGGCAGTCAAGTGACTCTGGTACACGCCAGTTTGGTGGACCCTAGAGCCCTAACAAACTTAACCGTTGGCATTAGTTGCATCCATGGCGATGTTAAAAATTACCCCAGTGCCTGGGTCATCCTGGCCACGCCAGTGGGAACCAAAAGATATCAAGTGGCAGCCCTAAAGTCTATGGGACCGGACGTAATATTGGGGAGAGACTTGTGGAGCCAGAGAAATGGCATGAACACTCAAGTTGAAAACGGTGACGTGGGACTACCCTCTGACCCATTGCAGCAAGATGAAAGGGAGCCAATTTCAGAGGAAACTCCAGATTCTGTAGACTCTCCTCTCACTGTATATGCGGGCGAGGCAGATGGACTAGACGAGGCTATAGAAATGTCAGGTCTTGAGGTGACCCATGGTAAGTTCGGGACCGCTCAACACCAGGATCCTACTCTGGCAAGGGCATGGGAAAACGTAAAGGTCTCTGAGGGAAGACCATTGTACCCAGGGGCTCAAAATGAGTTCCCACATGTGGTGGTGCAACAGGGTATACTGTATCACATAGACAAAGTGCGAGGAGTGGTGGTAGAGCAACTAGTAGTGCCCAAGTCCTTCTGCCAGGTAGTTTTGGGTCTGGCACATAAACATCCCTCGGGGGGCACCTGGCCGGAGAAAAGACAAAACACCGTATTCTGCAACATTTCTTTTGGCCGGGTCTAGGGGGAGACGTGACCCGGTATTGTCAGTCCTGTCCTATGTGTCAATTGACCGCGCCCATGACCCATTTTAGAAGTCCCCTGGTGTCTTTACCAATAATAGAGGTGCCCTTCGAGAGGATATCAATGGATATAGTTGGTCCATTAGTTAAATCTGCCAGGGGTCATCAGTACATTCTGGTAGTACTAGATTATGCCACTTGCTATCCTGAAGCAGTATCCCTGCGGAATGCCAATGCGAAAGCAATTTCAAAGGAACTTGTTAATATGTTTTCTCGCACCGGCATTCCGAGGGAAATACTAACGGATCAGGGAACCCCCTTTATGTCTCGTATACTCAAGGACTTATGTAAACTGTTAAAAATCTCCCACTTGCGTACTTCAGTATATCACCCTCAGACTGACGGATTGGTGGAGCGATTTAATAAAACCATGAAGTGAATGTTGAAAAGGGTGGTAGACAAGGACGGGAGGGATTGGGATGCTCTCCTGCCATATCTCCTGTTCGCTATACGTGAGGAACCGCAATCCTCCACAGGCTTTTCGCCTTTTGAGTTAGTTTATGGGCGAAGTCCTAGAGACCTATTAGACATTGCCAAAGAAACTTGGGAACAAAAGGTGACTCCTTATCGCAGTGTAATTGAACACGTAATGCTTATGCAAGATAGAATTGAGGCAGTCATGCCAATAGTTAAGGAATGTTTAAATCATGCACAACATGCCCAAAGCACGGTATACAACCGAGCAGCTAGAACACGAGTCTTTCAACCCGGAGACAGGGTGTTAGTATTAGTACCTACTGTAGAAAATAAATTTCTTGCAAAGTGACAGGGCCCATACGAGGTCTTTGACAGAATAGGTGAAGTGAATTATAAGATACACCAACCAGATAGGAGGAAAACTGAACAAATCTACCACGTAAACTTGCTTAAGGCCTGGCGGGATAGGGAGAGCCTAATGGCAGGAGCTGCCCTTCATGATGGACCTCGAAGGGCCCCACCATCTGTGATAAGTGACCCTCAGGTAGTACTATCAGAAGTGGATATTGCAGAGACACTATCAGAAAGTCAAAAACAAGAGACCAAGGAATTCATACAGAGAAACGCAGAAGTTTTCTCAGAACTTCCTGGCCACACTCACTTAATTAAACATGACATTGTTACTGATCCACAGGCGCGGGTATGGCTAAAACCATATCGAATTCCAGAGGCTCGGAGAGAAGCCATTGCCCAGGAAGTCGAGAAAATGTTAGAGCTAGGGGTCATTGAGGAGTCCCAGAGCGGTTGGGGTAGCCCAATCATACTGGTGCCCAAACCCGATGGGACTATTCGATTTTGTAATGATTTTCGGAAATTAAATGAGATATCGAAATTTGATGCCTACCCGATGCCGAGAGTTGATGAACTTATAGAGAGACTGGGTTCGGCCAGGTACATATCTACTATTGACTTAACAAAAGGTTATTGGCAGATTCCCCTCACGGGTTCTGCCAAAGAAAAAACTGCCTTCGTCACACCCCAGGGACTGTTCCAGTACCGTGATATGCCATTTGGGTTGCACGGTGCTGCAGCCACCTTCCAACGTCTAATGGATATTGTCCTAGAACCCCATGTCCAGTATGCGTCCGCATACTTGGACGATATCATTGTCTTTAGTGATGACTGGGACACACATTTGTCAAAAGTACAAGCGGTCTTGGACTCGCTAAAATGGCTGGGTTGACTGCCAATCCCAAGAAATGTACTTTGGGATTGGAAGAGGCTCGCTATTTGGGATATAGCATAGGGCGAGGAGTCGTAAAGCCACAGTCCAATAAAGTGGACGGTATTCAGAATTGGCCACGACCGGTCACCAAAAAACAAGTAGGTGCTTTTTTAGGGATCGTTGGTTATTATAGGCGCTTCATTAAAAATTTTGCCACCATCGCTGCCCCTCTCACAGATCTCACCAAGGGGTCGAAATCAGTCACAGTAAAATGGAACGCAGAAGCAGAGGAGGCCTTTCAGCATTTGAAAACGGTCCTCTGTGACCAATCAGTGTTAGTTGCCCTTGACTTTAAACGGGAGTTTATTGTCCAAACGGACGCCTCTGGTGTTAGCCTCGGTGCGGTGTTGTCACAGGAAGTGAATGGCGAAGAACACCCAGTGGGCTATCTTAACAGAAAACTTATGAGGGCAGAAAAGAATTACAGCGTGGTTAAGTGGGAAGCCCTGGCTGTGAAATGGGTCCTATGTACCTTACGCTATTATTTACTAGGTCGACCATTTAGGCTAGTAACGGACCATTCACCCCTAACTTGGATGTCCAGGGCAAAAGAGGGCAATGCGAGGGTGACACGCTGGTTCTTAGCATTGCAAGGTTTTAAATTTTCCATTGAGTACAGGGCAGGCGCAGCGCACGGGAATGTAGATGGGTTATCTAGAACGCACTGCATAGTAACTCGTCGTGTCCGACCCTACGGGCTCGAACAGAGGAAGGGGGTGTGTGAGGTACCAAGGGGAGAAGTACTAGAAAACAGATATGTTTCTCCCCGGTTAATTTCCTATGTTTCCAGGTATTAATTGTAAAGCTGTTTCAATGTAATCCGGTCCTGGTTTCTTTAGTGATCAGCATGAAAAGAACTGGTGCCTCCCCTCCACACATACAACCCAGGTTTTGACTCCTGACTGTTGGCAGCTGATATAATCAAGAGCTGCTGGGATCTCACTCTGATCTGCTGGTCTGGGAAGCTGACACAGTAAGACTGTATGAACTTATTTGTTATTTGCAGGTTTATTTTGTAGCTAGAATCTTGTTGTTAGTTAGTGGCCAGACGGCCTTAGACATTTTATTTCATGTTTGATAAGTGCAACATTGTATGACAAGTGTGCACAATAAAAATACGCCTGGATCTTACCTGTGTGGACTCCATAGCCACCTGCTTGGGCCAAAGAAAAAGTCCCTGCTGAATCCTATCTCCCACAACAGGCAGTGTAGTTTGTTTCACAGGCGGGCTACTCTGCTGACATGCAGACACTGCTCCTAGGCCCTAATCTATTAAGTGGATTAGATGCAATCAAAATAGAGATACACAGGCGGTATAGTTTGTTTCGCAGGCGGGCTACTCTGCTGACATGCAGACACTGCTTCTAGGCCCTAAACTTATAACTGGATTAGATGCAGTGAAAATAGAGATACACTGGTGGTATAGTTTGTTTTACAGGTGGGCTACTCTGCTGACGTGCAGACACTGCTCCTAGGCCCTAAACTAATAACTGGATTAGATGCAGTGAAAATAGAGATACACAGGTGGTATAGTTTGTTTCACATGCGGGCTACTCTGCTGACATGCAGACACTGCTCCTAGGCCCTAAACTATTAAGTGGATTAGATGCAGTGAAAATAGATACACAGGCGGTGTAGTTAGTTTCACATGCGGGCTACTCTGCTGACGTGCAGACACTGCTCCTAGGCCCAAAACTATTAACTGGATTAGATGCAGTGAAAATAGAGATACACAGGCGGTATAGTTTGTTTCACAGGCGGGCTACTCTGCTGACATGCAGACACTGCTCCTTGGCCCAAAACTAATAACAGGATTAGATGCGTAAAAATTGAGATATACAGGCGGTGTAGTTAGTTTCACATGCGGGCTACTCAGATGACTATCAGACAATGCTACTAGCCCAAAAAGATTGGCTGAGCTAGATTACACCAAATGCTGTGACAAACACTTGCACAGCACTGGAACAGACCTGCCTGGCAAACAGTGCTATGAACTGCTGTAAAATACCCTGAAAAGGGCTGATATTACAATTAGTCCCGTCTCCTCCTGACTCTCTAAACCTATCTCTCTGACAATTCCAAAAAAACACTCTTTGTCTGTATAGCGCCCACAGCAGCAGCGGTGCCATCTAACACTAAGCTGCAGCAGTGAGGAAATGGTGGCGATGGGGCAAATGGCTGGTTCTTATAAGGCAAGGACATGTGACATACAAAGCCAATGACACATGCCCTTGCTTGTGTGCATCACATGCACATTGCTGTGTGTGTGTGCGCACTGCTGATAGGCTGAGAGACTGCAATTCCCCACTGTAAATGCGGGAAAGAAAAAAAAATGGAGATCGGCGTTATTTCAGCACAGATCTATGAGCCGCCCCCCCCCCACCCACTATACACTGAAGCTGTCTATTAACAATGATAAACCGTTTTAATGTGCACATCAAGCAAGGCTTTTTGCTGAACGAACAGTTATCGAACAGAAACTCGAACAGCCGAATTTTAAGCAAATTGTTCAGGTTCGTTGATCGACTCGAACACCGCCCAAAACAGCTCGAATTTGAGATTGGCGAACACTTCGACTCGAACACCGCTCATCTCTAATAGGAACCACAAGGCTTCATACAAAACTTTAGATAAAGTCCCCCACCCCACTGAGAATTTAAATAAATGTGCCTAAACTCACTTGATAATTCTAGCCTAGCATTAAAATAGAGATGAGCAGATCAATTCATGGAGGATTGAGTTTGAAATGAAATTTGCGGTTTGACGCAACTTTGAACATTTTAAGATTCGAATTACGGTTCACAGAAAAAAAGGAAATATGCATGGCAACATTTACCATTTTCAACCCTGTGGAAATATCAGGAAGCAAGCAAGCATCATTTTCAGTTTCCATGCAGGCTTACTCATAATACTCTGCAGTTATGACATCTTATGGATTATAATACAGGTTGTTCTCACAAAATTAGAATATCATCAAAAAGGTATTTTATGTCAGTTCTTTAATACAAAAAGTGAAACTCATATATTATAAACAGTAATTACAAACAGAGTAATCTATTTCAAGTGTTTATTTCTGTTAATGTTGATGATTATGGCTTACTGCCAATGAAAACCCCAAAGTTATTATCTCAGTAAATTAGAATAATTAACACAAAACACCTGCAAAGGCTTACTAAGTGTTTGGAAACGACCCTTAGTCTGTTTCAGAAGCCTCCACAATCATGGAGAAGACTGCTGACTTGACATATGTCCAGAAATCAGTCATTGACACACTCCACAAGGAGAGTAAGTCACAAAAGGTCATTGCTAAAGAAGCTGGCTGTTCACAGAGTGCTGTATCCAAGCATAATAATGGAAAGTTGAGTGGAAAGAAAAAGTGTGGTAGACAAAGGTGCAAAAGCAATCGGATAACTGCAGCCCTGAAATATTGTTAAGAATAGGCCATTCAAATATTTGGGAGAGACTTGCCAGCAGTGGACAGCTACTGGAGTCAATTCTTCAAGAGCCATCACACACAGACGTATTCAGGACATGGGCTACAAGTGTCGCATTCCTTGTGTCAAGCCACTCATGACAAGTAGACAATGCAAGAAGCACATTACCTGGGCCAAGAGGAAAAATAACGGGACTGTTGCTCAGTCGCCCAAGGTGTTGCTTTCAGATGAAAGTAAATTTCGCATTTCATTTAAAAATCAAGGTCCCAGAGTGGAGAGGAACACAATCCAAGCTGCTTGAAGTCTAGTGTGAAGTTTCCACAATCAGTGATGGTTTGGGGATCCATGTCTTCTGCTGATGTTGGTCCACTGTATTTTTATCAAGGCCAAAGTCAGCGCAGCCGTCTACCAGGAAATTTTAGAGCACTTCATGTTTCCCTCTGCCAGCAAGCTTTTTGCAGATGGAAATGTCATTTTCCAGCAGGACTTGGCACCTGTCCACACTGCCAAAAGTACCAATACCTGGTTTAAAAACAATACTATCACTGTTTTTGATATCTATGGGGTATTGTCAAAAGGAAGATGAGAGACACCAGACCCAACAATGCAGACGAGCTGAAGGCTGCTATCAAAGCAATCTGGGTTTCAATAACACCTCAGCAGTGCCACAGGTTGATCGCCTCCATGCCACGCCATATTGATGCAGTAATTGATGCCAAAGGAGCCCTGATCAAGTACTGAGTGCATTTACTGAACACACATTTCAGTAGGCCAACATTTTGGATTTTAAAATAATTTTTCAAGCTGGAATTACAAAGTATTCTAATTGTTAGGTGTCAAGTTCCTGCCACTACACAGGGGGAATCTAAAATCATGTCCTCTGCTGTCTCCCATTCTTCTCCAGCTGCAGAGGAGCCTGCTCAGCAGAGACGTTGGTCCCAGCATCCTGCTCAAGCTTATGTTGTGTGTCTGCTTTCTGCTGCTGGTCCAGTTATTGTAACCAGCATTAGTCCGCAGCAAGTAAATGCTTCTGGAACTAAGTCCTGCTTTTTGTCTACTGAACATGCCCGTGGGACAACCTCTCACTGAAGGTTAGAGTTCACATGCCCAGGTCCTCAAGCAGCTCCGATTGAATCACTGGTCTGGTCCCGGAAGGCTGAAACTATAAAAGGTTTACATGGCCGCTCAGCCATGCGCTATTATAAACTGAAATTGTGTGCGTGGATGTGTGTATGTTATCTGGTGAAAGCTCCTAATCAACCCCTTCCCTAGCGTTGTTGTGTGTGGTCGGGTGACTAGCGCCAGTTAGTGCCATCTAGCACGAGGCACGATCCTACAGCGTCAATTTATCAGCATTCACCAGTGCGACGCTGTGCGCATCTAGTGCGCTCTCCTGTCCCTAGTTAGGGCAGTTAGTGGCATCCGCCAGAGGGACGCTGTGCACACTCAGTGCGCTAGATCTATTATTGTTTAGTTTACCCTGGCACTGCAGGTGTGGCACCAAGCGCTAGTGGGTCTAGAGGGACTCTAACCTGGTATCATTGGGGCAGAGTTCTGTGACCGAACACTACCATTCATGCAGCAGTTTTGCGGCCCTGTAATGCAACAGGGTCTGTCTCCTTATGTACCGGGTGACATTAATCCATGTGTTTTCTATTTATACAGCCATATTCTTCACTTTTTGTATTGAAGAACTGAAATAAATTAATTTTTTGAAGGTATTCTAATTTTGTGAGAAGCACCTGTACCCTGTATAGGAGGGGAGTCAGTACCGGGGCCATCAGAAATCAGCGGTTTCCAGTGGAGCACAGTTTGTACAGTAGAGTCATGTTCCATCTCCAGAGTATCTGTGAAAGCTCTTATGGTCAACCAGTCCTCTCTGTCTCGTTTATAGAGTGTAAACTCTTAGGGTCAGGGTTGTCCTATTTAATCTATTGCCTGTAAAGTGTAAGCTTTTATGGTGAGCGAGGTTTTCTCTCCTTTCCTTCACATGTATTTTATGACTTTTCTGTATTGAAATCTGTTAAAATTTGTCCCCACTCAAATTTTGGAGGAACAAAATTCTCCAGCAGACAGCTATGGGTTGATGTTAATAGTCTGGGAAGGGGTCAGAGATATTGCCCCCCTTCCAGACTACCAATACCAGTCTTCAGCTTCTCCAGGAATGGTGCATCCATACAATCCGCCAAATCTGGCACTTAGCCTGACTCTTCTTACTTTCCCTGGGGCAGTGGCAAATAGGGAAATATGGTTGGGGTTAATGTCAGCTATGCATTTTCAGCTGACATCAAGCCTAGGGTTTAGTAATGTAGAGGAGTCTACAAAACGTTTCATTACTAACCTCATAGTAAGTTTTGAAATAAGCACAGCAATAAAAAAAATCCTTTATTTGAAATAAAACTTAGCACATTTATAAAAAACAAACAAAACAAAAACAAAGTTATTCTCATTTTTATGCCGATGATCCATCAAGCGTTAGCATCATACAGGTTACCGGCGGTCACTGAAGCTGCAATTTCCATGAACAGCTCATTGTGAGAGGTCACATGAACTGCGGTGACCCCAATAAGATCACCGCTAGCAGCTTAAGAATTTTCTCACTGTGCTAGGGGTGATCCAATTGAGGTCACTGCAGTTCATTGAGTCTCTCATAATGAACTGCCCATGAGAACGCAAACTTCAGTTACCGGCGGTAACCTCTATGAGGTTACCGCTCGTCACTGAAGCTGCACTCTCACTGTCTACTGGATTTCAGTCTGAACGGTCGCATCATGCCATTGTTTAGCTTGTAATCCAAATGAAGCTTGCGATGGATTACTGTGTGGGACAATATGAATTATCTTCTCGTTAGACAGGTGAGAAATATGGTTGTTTTTTTATTTTTTGTCTTTTACAGAGGAAAGGGGCGTCGATGGATTATCTTCTCATCAGACAGATGAGGAATATGGTTGTTTTATTATTTTTCATCTTTTACAACATATGGGTTTCAATTGAATATAGACATCATAAAGGTGAGTATAACTTTGTTTCTTTTTATAATTGTGTAACAGTTGAGTTTTATTTCAAATTAAGGATTTTATTCTTGCTGTGTGTTTATTTCAATATTTAATATGGGGTTTGTCATGAAGAGGCGTCTTATAGACTCCTCTCCATTACAAACCCCTGGGTGTTAGGGGTCGAGTTCCTGCTTCTGCACAGGGGGAATCTCGGGCCGCTTCTGCTGCGGTCTCCCATTCCTCTCCTGCCGCAGGTAAACCTGCTCAGCAGAGACGACGGTCCTTGCGTCTGGCTCAGTCTCACTCTGTGCTTAGGCTTGCTGTTGCTTCTCCAGCTTTTGCCTTTAAAGCCAGTGCTGGGCAGCAGCGAGCGGACGCTTTTGGGACTAAGTCCTCCTTTTTCCCTTCTGAGCATGCCCAGGGTGAGATCTCCCGTTGGAGATCAAGGGTCAGATGCTCAGATGCTGCAGTGGTTCCCATTGGTCCTCCTGGCAGGTCCTGGAAGGGCTAACTTCTGTGGCAGCTGCCCATTGGTCCTTTATTGGACGGTCCTGAAAGTACTACAGCTATATAAGCTTCGCATGACCGCACGGCCATGCGCTAGTGTACAATTGTATACGTGTGTTTGTTGTGAGTGCAAGTCGTTCATTAAATACCCCTACCCTATTGTATGACTGTTCGCCTATGGAGTATGGCTGCTATCTAGCGCCCGACTAACCACTCAACGTGTCACACACGTATCAGCGTCTATTGCTGTGTCCGCCAGTGCGGCGCCACGCGCCAGTAGTGCGCTTCCTGACCCACGTCTGGGTGCTTAGTGGTGTCTGCCAGCACGGCACAGTTCGCACTTAGGTAACTATTATAATTAGAGCACCGAACACACCCATTTGCAGTGTTGTGTCAGCAAGTGGTCTAATCGGACTTCAAACCTGAGTCTTGGGGTTGTGTTCGCTGACTCCTTGCTTGCACTCTTTAGTGCGGTATTGCGGACCTGTGGCTTTGCCGGGTTCGCTTCCACCGCCATATTACGCTGCCATTTACTAGCAGCAGGTTTTCACCTGCACGGTGGACCCCGGACTGCGAACGCATCTATTACATCTTTCTTGGTGCGTTCCGCCAGTCCTAACAGAACACTAGCGCCAGGGTCTGGCTAGTAAATGGCAGACGATCAGCGTTTACAGCAGTACATCCAGCAGCTGGAGGGAAGGTTGGCGGCTCTAGAGCGTTCAACCTCAGCTGTGGATGTCACTGCTGTCGCTGATCAGGCTGCAAGTGTAGCCGCAGCCAGTTTGTCCGCTGCCACCTCTGCCCCGACTTTATCCCGTCTCCCGCTTCCTGACAAGTTTGCTGGTGACAGTAAACAATGTCGCGGATTCGTAAGCCAGTGCTCCATATATCTCGAGCTCCTGGCGGCGCGTTTCCCTACGGAACGGGCGAAAGTGGGATTTATTTTATCTCTCTTGTCGGGCAGGGCGTTGGATGTTATGAAAGGCAATTCAGTACTACAATGGACATAGCGGTCAGAGCACATACAGTGATCTGACAATAACCCAAAATCATAGAACGAGCTCTGAGACGTGGGAACTCTGCAGACCGCAATCCCTAATCCTCTCCAAACAACACTAGAGGCAGCCGTGGATTGCGCCTATCTCTGCCTATGCAACTCGGCACAGCCTGAGAAACTAACTAGCCTGAAGATAGAAAATAAGCCTACCTTGCCTCAGAGAAATACCCCAAAGGAAAAGGCAGCCCCCCACATATAATGACTGTGAGTTAAGATGAAAAGACAAACGTAGAGATGAAATAGATTCAGCAAAGTGAGGCCCGACTTTCTTAACAGATCGAGGATAGAAAAGGTAACTTTGCGGTCTACACAAAACCCTAAAGAAAACCACGCAAAGGGGGCAAAAAGACCCTCCGTACCGAACTAACGGCACGGAGGTACACCCTTTGCGTCCCAGAGCTTCCAGCAACAAATTAGACAAGCTGGACAGAAAAAATAGCAAACAAATAGCAAAGAAGAACTTAGCTATGCAGAGCAGCAGGCCACAGGAATGATCCAGGGAAAAGCAAGTCCAACACTGGAACATTGACAGGAAGCCAGGATCAAAGCATTAGGTGGAGTTAAGTAGAGAAGCACCTAACGACCTCACCAGATCACCTGAGGGAGGAAACTCAGAAGCCGCAGTACCACTTCCCTCCACCAACAGAAGCTCACAGAGAGAATCAGCCGAAGTACCACTTGTGACCACAGGAGGGAGCTTTGCCACAGAATTCACAACAGTACCCCCCCTTGAGGAGGGGTCACCGAACCCTCACCAGAGCCCCCAGGCCGACCAGGATGAGCCACATGAAAGGCACGAACAAGATTGGGAGCATGGACATCAGAGGCAAAAACCCAGGAATTATCTTCCTGAGCATAACCCTTCCATTTAACCAGATACTGGAGTTTCCGTCTAGAAACACGAGAATCCAAAATCTTCTCCACAATATACTCCAATTCCCCCTCCACCAAAACCGGGGCAGGAGGATCAACAGATGGAACCATAGGTGCCACGTATCTCCGCAACAATGACCTATGGAATACGTTATGTATGGAAAAAGAATCTGGAAGGGTCAGACGAAAAGACACAGGATTAAGAACCTCAGAAATCCTATAAGGACCAATGAAACGAGGTTTAAACTTAGGAGAGGAAACCTTCATAGGAATATGACGAGAAGATAACCAAACCAGATCCCCAACACGAAGTCGGGGACCCACACGGCGTCTGCGATTAGCGAAACGTTGAGCCTTCTCCTGGGACAAGGTCAAATTGTCCACTACATGAGTCCAAATCTGCTGCAATCTGTCCACCACAGTATCCACACCAGGACAGTCCGAAGACTCAACCTGTCCTGAAGAGAAACGAGGATGGAACCCAGAATTGCAGAAAAATGGCGAAACCAAGGTAGCCGAGCTGGCCCGATTATTAAGGGCGAACTCAGCCAAAGGCAAAAAGGACACCCAGTCATCCTGATCGGCAGAAACAAAGCATCTCAGATATGTTTCCAAGGTCTGATTGGTTCGTTCGGTCTGGCCATTAGTCTGAGGATGGAAAGCCGAGGAAAAAGACAAGTCAATGCCCATCCTACCACAAAAGGCTCGCCAAAACCTTGAAACAAACTGGGAACCTCTGTCAGAAACGATATTCTCTGGAATGCCATGTAAACGAACCACATGCTGGAAGAACAATGGCACCAAATCAGAGGAGGAAGGCAATTTAGACAAGGGTACCAAATGGACCATCTTAGAAAAGCGATCACAGACCACCCAAATGACTGACATCTTTTGAGAAACGGGAAGATCAGAAATAAAATCCATAGAGATATGTGTCCAAGGCCTCTTCGGGACCGGCAAGGGCAAAAGCAACCCACTGGCACGAGAACAGCAGGGCTTAGCCCGAGCACAAATCCCACAGGACTGCACAAAAGTATGCACATCCCGCGACAGAGACGGCCACCGAAAGGATCTAGCCACTAACTCTCTGGTACCAAAGATTCCAGGATGACCAGCCAACACCGAACAATGAATCTCAGAGATAACTTTATTGGTCCACTTATCAGGGACAAACAGTCTCTCCGCTGGACAACGATCAGGTTTATTAGCATGAAATTTTTGCAGCACCCGCCGCAAATCAGGGTAGATAGCAGACACAATTACTCCTTCCTTGAGGATACCCGCCGGCTCAGACAAACCCGGAGAGTCGGACACAAAACTCCTAGACAGAGCATCCGCCTTCACATTTTTAGAGCCCGGAAGGTACGAAATCACAAAGTCAAAACGGGCAAAAAACAACGACCAACGAGCCTGTCTAGGATTCAACTGCTTAGCAGACTCAAGATAAGTCAAGTTCTTATGATCAGTCAATACCACCACTCGATGCTTAGCTCCTTCAAGCCAATGACGCCACTCCTCGAATGCCCACTTCATGGCCAGCAACTCTCGGTTGCCCACATCATAATTTCGCTCAGCAGGCAAAAACATCCTGGAAAAAAAAGCGCATGGTTTCATCACTGAGCAATCAGAACCTCTCTGCGACAAAACAGCCCCTGCTCCAATCTCAGAAGCATCAACCTCGACCTGGAACGGAAGAGAAACATCTGGTTGACACAACACAGGGGCAGAAGAAAAACGACGCTTCAACTCTTGAAAAGCTTCCACAGCAGCAGAAGACCAATTGACCAAATCAGCACCCTTCTTGGTCAAATCGGTCAATGGTTTGGCAATACTAGAAAAATTGCAGATGAAGCGACGATAAAAATTAGCAAAGCCCAGGAACTTTTGCAGACTTTTCAGAGATGTCGGCTGAGTCCAATCATGGATGGCTTGGAACTTAACAGGATCCATCTCGATAGTAGAAGGGGAAAAGATAAACCCCAAAAATGAAACCTTCTGCACACCAAAGAGACACTTTGATCCCTTCACAAACAAAGAATTAGCACGCAGGACCTGAAAAACTGTTCTGACCTGCTTCACATGAGACTCCCAATCATCCGAGAAGATCAAAATGTCATCCAAGTACACAATCAGGAATTTATCCAGGTACTCTCGGAAGATGTCATGCATAAAGGACTGAAACACTGATGGAGCATTGGCAAGTCCGAATGGCATCACTAGATACTCAAAATGACCCTCGGGCGTATTAAATGCAGTTTTCCGTTCATCTCCTCGCCTGATTCGCACCAGATTATACGCACCACGAAGATCTATCTTGGTGAACCAACTAGCCCCCTTAATCCGAGCAAACAAATCAGATAACAATGGCAAGGGGTACTGAAATTTAACCGTGATCTTATTTAGAAGGCGGTAATCTATACAAGGTCTCAGCGAACCATCCTTCTTGGCTACAAAAAAGAACCCTGCTCCTAATGGTGACGATGACGGGCGAATATGCCCCTTCTCCAGGGATTCCGTCACATAACTGCGCATAGCGGCGTGCTCAGGCACAGATAAATTAAACAGTCGACCTTTTGGGAATTTACTACCAGGAATCAAATTGATAGCACAATCACAATCCCTATGCGGAGGTAGGGCATCGGACTTGGGCTCATCAAATACATCCCAGTAATCAGACAAGAACTCTGGAACCTCAGAAGGGGTGGATGACGAAATTGACAGAAATGGAACATCACCATGTACCCCCTGACAACCCCAGCTGGACACCGACATGGATTTCCAATCTAATACTGGATTATGGGCTTGTAGCCATGGCAACCCCAACACGACCACATCATGCAGATTATGCAACACCAGAAAGCGAATAACCTCCTGATGTGCAGGAGCCATGCACATGGTCAGCTGGGTCCAGTATTGAGGCTTATTCTTGGCCAAAGGCGTGGCATCAATTCCTCTCAATGGAATAGGACACTGCAAGGGCTCTAAGAGAAACCCACAACGCTTAGCATACTCCAAGTCCATCAAATTCAGGGCAGGGCCTGAATCCACAAATGCCATGACAGAATACGATGACAAAGAGCAGATCAAGGTAACAGACAAAAGAAATTTTGACTGTACCGTACCAATGGTGGCAGACCTAGCGAACCGCTTAGTGCGCTTAGGACAATCAGAGATAGCATGAGTGGAATCACCACAGTAGAAACACAGCCCATTCAGACGTCTGTGTTCTTGCCGTTCAACTCTGGTCAAAGTCCTATCGCACTGCATAGGCTCAGGTTTAAGCTCAGGTAATGCCGCCAAATGGTGCACAGATTTACGCTCACGCAAGCATCGACCGATCTGAATGGCCAAAGACATAGACTCATTCAAACCAGCAGGAAATCCCACCATGACATCCTTAAGGGCTTCAGAGAGACCCTTTCTGAACATAGCTGCCAGCGCAGATTCATTCCATTGAGTGAGCACGGACCACTTTCTAAATTTCTGACAATATACCTCTATCTCATCCTGACCCTGACAAAGAGCCAGCAAATTTTTCTCTGCCTGATCCACTGAATTAGGTTCATCGTACAGCAATCCGACCGCCAGGAAAAACGCATCGATATTACTCAATGCAGGATCTCCTGGCGCAAGAGAAAATGCCCAGTCCTGAGGGTCGCCGTGCAAAAAAGAAATAACAATCAAAACCTGTTGAACTGGATCACCAGAGGAGCGAGGTTTCAAGGCCAGAAATAATTTACAATTATTTTTGAAACTCAGAAACTTAGTTCTATCTCCAAAAAACAAATCAGGAATAGGAATTCTTGGTTCTAACATAGATTTCTGATCAATAGTGTCTTGAATCTTTTGTACTCTTGCCGAGAGCTGATCCACAGATGAAGACAGACTTCTAATGTCCATCGCTACACCTGTGTACTGAACCACCCAAATGTCTAGGGGAAAAAAAAGGCAAAACACAGTGCAAAGAAAAAAAAATGGTCTCAGAACTTCTTTTTTCCCTCTATTGAGAATCATTAGTACTTTTGGCTTCCTGTACTGTTATGAAAGGCAATTCAGTACTACAATGGACATAGCGGTCAGAGCACATACAGTGATCTGACAATAACCCAAAATCATAGAACGAGCTCTGAGACGTGGGAACTCTGCAGACCGCAATCCCTAATCCTCTCCAAACAACACTAGAGGCAGCCGTGGATTGCGCCTAACTCTGCCTATGCAACTCGGCACAGCCTGAGAAACTAACTAGCCTGAAGATAGAAAATAAGCCTACCTTGCCTCAGAGAAATACCCCAAAGGAAAAGGCAGCCCCCCACATATAATGACTGTGAGTTAAGATGAAAAGACAAACGTAGAGATGAAATAGATTCAGCAAAGTGAGGCCCGACTTTCTTAACAGATCGAGGATAGAAAAGGTAACTTTGCGGTCTACACAAAACCCTAAAGAAAACCACGCAAAGGGGGCAAAAAGACCCTCCATACCGAACTAACGGCACGGAGGTACACCCTTTGCGTCCCAGAGCTTCCAGCAACAAATTAGACAAGCTGGACAGAAAAAATAGCAAACAAATAGCAAAGAAGAACTTAGCTATGCAGAGCAGCAGGCCACAGGAATGATCCAGGGAAAAGCAAGTCCAACACTGGAACATTGACAGGAAGCCAGGATCAAAGCATTATGTGGAGTTAAGTAGAGAAGCACCTAACGACCTCACCAGATCACCTGAGGGAGGAAACTCAGAAGCCGCAGTACCACTTCCCTCCACCAACAGAAGCTCACAGAGAGAATCAGCCGAAGTACCACTTGTGACCACAGGAGGGAGCTTTGCCACAGAATTCACAACAGTTGGAGTGGGCAACGCCACTTTGGGAGCGTGATGATCGTGTGCTACAGAGTGCTCCGCTCTTTCTGGACGCTCTGAAGCAGGTCTTTTTGGGACCCCGTATTACACACGATACCGCGCTCCAGTTATTGACAATTACTCAGGGCTCATCCGTGGTCAGCCAGTTTGCCATCCAGTTCCGGACTCTAGCCTCGGAGTTAGAGTGGTCGGATAAAGTTCTAATTCCGGTGTTCTGGAGGGGACTGGCAGACCACGTGAAGGATGCCTTAGCCACCAGGGAGATACCCGCCACACTGGAGGAGCTTATTTCTCTATCTACCCGCATCGACCTCCGTTTTCACGAACGAAGGTTAGAGCAGACCCAGTGTAGGTAGAGGTTTAGACTGGCTCCCACCTTCGCCAGACCTCTTGAATCTTCCGTTTTGGCGTCCGACTCCCATGAGTGTTGTGAATTCTGTGGCTGAATTCACTCCTGTGGTCACAAGTGGTATTGCAGCCTCTGGGCTTCCTCCTTCAGGTGTTTTGGTGAGCTCGTTGGCTGCCTTGCTATTTAACTCCACCTGAGTCTGTCTTCCTTGCTCCTTGTCAATGTTCCAGTGTTGGATCTGAGCTACTGCATCTTTCCTGTGGCCTGCTGCTCTGCTAGATAAGTGTTACTTTGTTTTTGTTTCCGTTTTTTTTCTGTCCAGCTGTGCTATTCTCTTTTGCTGGAAGCTCTGAGACGCAAAGGGTGCACCGCCGTGCCGTTAGTTCGGCACGGTGGGTCTTTTTGCCCCCCTTTGCGTGGTTCTGCTTTAGGGTTTTTTGTAGACTGCATAGTTCTCTTTGCTATCCTCGCTCTGTCTAGAATATCGGGCCTCACTTTGCTGAATCTATTTCATTCCTACGTTTTGTCTTTTCATCTTGCTAACAGTCATTATATGTGGGGGGCTGCCTATTCCTTTGGGGTATTTCTCTGAGGCAAGTCAGGCTTGTATTTCTATCTTCAGGCTAGTCAGCTCCTCAGGCAGTGCCGAGTTGCATAGGTAGTGTTAGGCGCAATCCACTGCTGCTTTTAGTTGTGTGAGGATAGGTTCAGGTATTGCAGTCTGCAGAGATTCCACGTCTCAGAGCTTGTTCTATTGTCTTTGGGTTATTGCCATATCACTGTATGTGCGTTGATTACTGCACACTGTGTTGCCTGATAGCACAGCATAACAGTACAAGGAGCCAAACCAATGATTCTCAATAGAGGGAAAAAAGAAGTCCTGACATCATTTTTTTTTTCCTCAGCTCTGTCTTCAGTTTTTTTTTTTTTTTTCCCCTAGACATTAGAGTGCTTCAGGACACAGCTGTGGACATGGATATTCAGGCTCTGTGCTCCTCAATGGATAATCTCGTTATAAATGTACAAAAGATTCAAGATACAATTGATCAGAAATCTATGCTAGAACCAAGAATTCCTATTCCTGATTTGTTTTTTGGTGACAGAACTAAGTTCCTGAGCTTCAAAAATAATTGTAAGCTATTTCTGGCCTTGAAACCTCATTCTTCTGGTAATCCTATTCAACAGGTTTTGATTATTATTTCTTTTTTGCGCGGCGACCCACAGGACTGGGCGTTTTCTCTTGCGCCAGGAGACCCTGCATTGAGTAATGTTGATGCGTTTTTCCAGGCGCTTGGATTGCTTTACGATGAGCCTAATTCAGTGGATCAGGCTGAGAAAAATTTGCTGGCTTTATGCCAGGGTCAGGATGATGTAGAAGTATATTGTCAGAAATTTAGGAAGTGGTCAGTACTCACTCTGTGGAATGAATCTGCACTGGCGGCTTGGTTCAGAAAGGGTCTCTCTGAAGCTCTTAAGGATGTCATGGTGGGATTTCCTATGCCTGCTGGTTTGAATGAGTCTATGTCCTTGGCCATTCAGATCGGTCGTCGCTTGCGCGAGCGTAAATCTGTGCACCATCTGGCGGTATTGTCTGAGAGTAAACCTGAGCCTATGCAGTGCGACAGGACTATGACTAGAGTTGAACGGCAAGAACACAGACGTCTGAACAGGCTGTGTTTCTACTGTGGTGATTCCACTCATGCTATTTCTAATTGTCCTAAGCGCACTAGGCGGTTCGATAGCTCTGCCGTCATTGGTACTGTACAGTCCAAATTCCTTCTGTCCATTACCTTGATATGCTCTTTGTCATCGTATTCTGTCATGGCGTTTGTGGATTCAGGCGCTGCCCTGAATCTGATGGATTTGGATTATGCTAGACGTTGTGGATTTTTCTTGGAGCCTTTGCGGTGTCCTATTCCGTTGAGAGGAATTGATGCTACACCTTTGGCCAAGAATAAGCCTCAGTACTGGGCCCAGCTGACCATGTGCATGGCTCCTGCACATCAGGAAGTTATTCGCTTTCTGGTACTGCATAATCTGCATGATGTGGTCGTGTTGGGGTTGCCATGGCTACAAACCCATAATCCAGTATTAGATTGGAACTCTATGTCGGTAACCAGCTGGGGTTGTCAGGGAGTACATGGTGATGTTCCATTTTTGTCTATTTCGTCATCCATTCCTTCTGACATCCCAGAGTTCTTGTCTGACTTTCAGGATGTATTTGAAGAGCCCAAGTCTGATGCCCTACCTCCGCATAGGAATTGTGATTGTGCTATCAATTTGATTCCTGGTAGTAAATTCCCTAAGGGTCGTTTATTTAATTTGTCCGTGCCTGAACACACCGCTATGCGCAGTTATGTGAAAGAATCCCTGGAGAAGGGACATATTCGCCCATCCTCATCACCATTGGGAGCAGGGTTCTTTTTTGTAGCCAAAAAGGATGGTTCGCTAAGACCGTGTATTGATTACCGCCTTCTTAATAAGATCACTGTTAAGTTTCAGTATCCCTTGCCATTGATATCTGACTTGTTTGCTCGGATTAAGGGGGCTAGTTGGTTTACTAAGATTGATCTTCGTGGTGCGTATAATCTGGTGAGAATCAGGCAGGGAGATGAATGGAAAACGGCATTTAATACGTCCGAGGGTCATTTTGAGTATCTGGTGATGCCGTTCGGACTTGCCAATGCTCCATCTGTTTTTCAGTCTTTTATGCATGACATTTTCCGTGAGTATCTGGATAAATTCCTGATTGTTTACTTGGATGACATTTTGATCTTCTCTGATGATTGGGAGTCTCATGTGAAGCAAGTCAGAATGGTTTTCCAGGTACTGCGTGCTAATTCCTTGTTCGTGAAGGGATCAAAGTGTCTCTTCGGTGTGCAGAAAGTTTCATTTTTGGGGTTCATCTTTTCCCCTTCTACTATCGAGATGGATCCGGTTAAGGTCCAGGCCATCCAGGATTGGACTCAGCCGACATCTCTGAAAAGTCTGCAGAAATTCCTGGGCTTTGCTAATTTTTATCGTCGCTTCATCTGTAATTTTTCTAGCATTGCCAGACCATTGACCGATTTGACCAAGAAGGGTGCTGATTTGGTTAATTGGTCTTCTGCTGCCGTGGAAGCTTTTCAGGAGTTGAAGCGTCGTTTTTGCTGTGCCCCTGTGTTGTGTCAACCAGATGTTTCTCTTCCGTTCCAGGTCGAGGTTGATGCTTCTGAGATTGGAGCAGGGGCGGTTTTGTCACAGAGAGGTTCTGGTTGCTCAGTGTTGAAACCATGTGCTTTCTTTTCCAGGAAATTTTCTGCTGCTGAGCGTAATTATGATGTGGGCAACCGAGAGTTGCTGGCCATGAAGTGGGCATTCGAGGAGTGGCGTCATTGGCTTGAGGGAGCTAAGCATCGCGTGGTGGTATTGACTGATCATAAGAATCTTACTTATCTCGAGTCTGCCAAGCGCTTGAATCCTAGACAGGCCCGTTGGTCGTTATTTTTTGCTCGTTTTGATTTTGTGATTTCGTACCTTCCGGGCTCTAAAAATGTGAAGGCGGATGCTCTGTCTAGGAGTTTTGTGCCCGACTCTCCGGGGTTATCTGAGCCGGCGAGTATCCTCAAGGAAGGAGTCATTGTGTCTGCCATCTCTCCTGATTTGCGGAGAGTGTTGCAGAAATTTCAGGCTAATAAACCTGATCGTTGTCCGGCCGAGAAACTGTTCGTCCCTGATAGGTGGACTAGTAAAGTTATCTCTGAACTTCATTGTTCGGTGCTGGCTGGTCATCCAGGAATCTTTGGTACCAGAGAGTTAGTGGCTAGATCCTTCTGGTGGCCATCTCTGTCACGGGATGTGCGTGCTTTTGTGCAGTCCTGTGGGATTTGTGCTAGGGCTAAGCCCTGCTGTTCACGTGCCAGTGGGTTGCTTTTGCCCTTGCCGGTCCCGAAGAGGCCTTGGACACATATTTCGATGGATTTCATTTCTGACCTTCCCGTTTCTCAAAAGATGTCGGTCATTTGGGTGGTCTGTGATCGCTTTTCTAAAATGGTCCATCTGGTGCCCTTGGTTAAATTGCCTTCCTCCTCTGATTTGGTGCCTTTGTTCTTCCAGCATGTGGTTCGTTTGCATGGCATTCCTGAGAATATTGTTTCTGACAGAGGTTCCCAGTTTGTCTCGAGGTTCTGGCGAGCCTTTTGTGGTAGGATGGGCATTGACCTATCTTTTTCCTCGGCCTTCCATCCTCAGACTAATGGCCAGACCGAACGAACCAATCAGACCTTGGAAACATATCTGAGATGTTTTGTTTCTGCTGACCAGGATGATTGGGTGTCATTTTTGCCGTTGGCTGAGTTCGCCCTTAATAATCGGGCCAGCTCGGCTACCTTGGTCTCTCCATTTTTCTGCAATTCTGGGTTCCATCCTCGTTTCTCTTCAGGACAGGTTGAGTCTTCGGACTGTCCTGGTGTGGATTCTGTGGTGGACAGGTTGCAGCAGATCTGGACTCAGGTAGTGGACAATTTGACCTTGTCCCAGGAGAAGGCTCAGCTTTTCGCTAATCGTAGACGCCGTGTGGGTCCCCGACTTCGTGTTGGGGATCTGGTTTGGTTATCTTCTCGTCATATTCCTATGAAGGTTTCCTCTCCTAAATTTAAACCTCGTTTTATTGGTCCGTATAGGATTTCTGAGATTCTCAATCCGGTGTCTTTTCGTCTGACCCTCCCAGACTCCTTTTCCATACATAATGTATTCCATAGGTCGTTGTTGAGAAGATACGTGGCACCTATGGTTCCATCTGTGGAGCCTCCTGCCCCTGTTTTGGTGGAGGGGGAATTGGAGTATATTGTGGAGAAAATTTTGGATTCTCGTGTCTCTAGACGGAAACTCCAGTATCTGGTCAAATGGAAGGGTTATGCTCAGGAGGATGATTCCTGGGTTTTTGCCTCTGATGTCCATGCCCCAGATCTTGTTCGTGCCTTTCATGTGGCTCATCCTGGTCGGCCTGGGGGTTCTGGTGAGGGTTCAAGGGGGGGGTACTGTTGTGAATTCTGTGGCTGAATTCACTCCCGTGGTCACAAGTGGTATTGCAGCCTCTGGGCTTCCTCCCTCAGGTGTTTTGGTGAGCTCGTTGGCTGCCTTGCTATTTAACTCCACCTGAGTCTGTCTTCCTTGCTCCTTGTCAATGTTCCAGTGTTGGATCTGAGCTACTGCATCTTTCCTGTGGCCTGCTGCTCTGCTAGATAAGTGTTACTTTGTTTTTGTTTCCGTTTTTTTTCTGTCCAGCTGTGCTATTCTCTTTTGCTGGAAGCTCTGAGACGCAAAGGGTGCACCGCCGTGCCGTTAGTTCGGTGGGTCTTTTTGCCCCCCTTTGCGTGGTTCTGCTTTAGGGTTTTTTGTAGACTGCATAGTTCTCTTTGCTATCCTCGCTCTGTCTAGAATATCGGGCCTCACTTTGCTGAATCTATTTCATTCCTACGTTTTGTCTTTTCATCTTGCTAACAGTCATTATATGTGGGGGGCTGCCTATTCCTTTGGGGTATTTCTCTGAGGCAAGTCAGGCTTGTATTTCTATCTTCAGGCTAGTCAGCTCCTCAGGCAGTGCCGAGTTGCATAGGTAGTGTTAAGCGCAATCCACTGCTGCTTTTAGTTGTGTGAGGATAGGTTCAGGTATTGCAGTCTGCAGAGATTCCACGTCTCAGAGCTTGTTCTATTATTTTTGGGTTATTGCCATATCACTGTATGTGCGTTGATTACTGCACACTGTGTTGCCTGATAGCACAGCATAACACATGAGGCCATGGAGGTTTCTCAAGCGGGACCTAAGTCTCAGGCCGCTCGAGTACCCATGGTTTGTAAAAATTGTCACCAACGAGGACATTACACTAATAAATGTCCACGGCGTTCGGGAAAACGATCGTGTCTAGTAACCTTAGGGGGAGGTTCACTAGACACAGCGGCTTTTTCCTCCAAACTGTCCTTTAAAGGGACAATCCTGTTTGACTCATCCACTCTAACAGTCGAGCTTTGTGTGGACTCAGGAGCAGAGGGAAATTTCATGTCCTCTGCTTTTGCTCTGCGCCACGCTGTACCACTTGTTATGCTCGCCAAACCTGTAACTGTTAGAGTTGTGAATGGGTCAACACTTCCACAACAAATCACACACCAGACTGTTCCATTCTCGTTGTCCATGTCCCCTTCCCACCAGGAGATTATTTCCCTTCTAGTCCTTCCCGAGGGAATGGATGAGATTTTACTGGGAATACCCTGGCTCCGTTACCACTCCCCACATATTGAGTGGTCCTCAGGGAGAATATTGGGTTGGAGTAAGTCTTGTATGGGCAGGTGTGTGAGTGAGTGTGTACAGGTCTCTACTACCGAGGTACCCGCAGACCTTTCATCTCTTCCAAGGTGCTATTGGTGCTATGCAGATGTATTCTCTAAAAAGGCAGCTGAGACTCTACCGCCTCATCGCCCCTATGACTGTCCTATTGACCTCTTGCCTGGAGCTGAACCTCCTCGGGGAAGGGTATATCCCCTCTCTCTCCCTGAGACGGAGGCTATGTCTCAATACATCCAGGAGAATTTGGCAAGAGGGTTCATTAGGAAGTCAGTGTCTCCTGCAGGGGCGGGATTCTTCTTCGTACAGAAGAAGAACGGGGAATTACGTCCTTGCATCGATTACAGGGGTCTCAATGCTATCACCATTAAAAATAAGTACCCGTTGCCCCTGATATCGGAGCTCTTTGACAGGCTAAGGGGAGCTAAGATATTCACCAAACTAGATCTGCGGGGTGCCTACAACCTGATTCGCATCCGTGAGGGGGACGAATGGAAAACGGCTTTCAATACCAGGGATGGGCACTATGAGTACCTGGTGATGCCCTTCGGGCTCTGTAATGCCCCAGCCGTTTTTCAGGACTTTGTCAACGATATCTTCCGGGATATGCTTTCCACCTCGGTTGTAGTCTATCTGGATGATATTCTCATCTTCTCTCCAGATATTGACTCCCACCGGAGAGATGTTGGCAGAGTCTTCGAACTCTTACGGACGAATTCTCTTTATGCAAAGTTGGAGAAGTGTGTGTTTGAGCAGGAGTCTTTACCTTTCCTGGGCTATATCATCTCGGCCCAGGGATTGGCTATGGATCCTGCCAAACTACAGGCTGTGATGGACTGGCAAGAACCCCATTCTCTTAAAGCGGTGCATCGCTTTATGGGGTTCATAAATTACTATCGCCAGTTCATCCCCCACTTCTCCACTTTGGTAGCTCCCTTGGTATCCCTCACCAAGAAGGGAGCGAATCCCAAATTGTGGTCGGAAGAGGTCTCCAAGGCCTTCACTTCTATAAAGTCCCATTTTGCTAGCGCTCCCATCTTACATCGTCCCGATGTGGATAAGCCATTCCTTATGGAGGTGGATGCCTCATCCGTTGGTGCTGGAGCAGTTCTCTATCAAAAGGATGCTCAAGGTCGGAAGCATCCATGCTTCTTCTTCTCAAAGACCTTCACACCAGCGGAGAGAAATTACTCCATCGGGGATAGGGAGTTGCTAGCAATGAAGTTGGCCTTTTCGGAGTGGAGACATCTTTTGGAGGATGCTCGGTTTCCATTCCAAGTCTTCACGGACCACAAAAATTTGGTCTATTTGCGTACAGCCCAGCGGCTGAATTCTCGTCAGGCCAGATGGTCCTTGTTTTTCTCCCGGTTCCACTTCACTCTACATTATCTCACCGGGGAGAAGAATATCCGTGCTGACGCTCTCTCTCGCTCCCTTGTATCAACTGAGGAGGAGGAGGAGGAGCCTCAGCTTATTGTCCCTTCGGAGAGTCTGAGAACCGTAGCTCCGGTTTTGCTTGAGTCTGTGCCTCCGGGCAAGACTTTTATTCCCATCAATTTGCGACCGGAGGTTCTCTCTTGGGCTCATTCCTCCAGAGTGGGTGGACACTTTGGGGCAAAGAGGACATCTGAGTTGCTGGCGAGAATGTACTGGTGGCCACATATGGTTCGTGACGTCGGAGACTACGTTCGGGCATGTGCCAAAAATAAGTCTCTCCGTCAACGGCCAGCTGGTTTGTTATACCCTCTGCCGGTGGCAGACAGGCCCTGGGAGATGGTCGGGATGGACTTTGTGGTGGGTTTGCCCAAGTCTCGTGGCTGTACCATCATTTGGGTAATCACCGACTATTTTTCTAAAATGGTGCATTTGGTGCCGCTTCCTCGGCTACCTTCTGCACGGGCCTTGGCAGCGTTGTTTATTAAACACATCTTCCGCCTTCACGGTATGCCAGACAAAATTGTCAGTGACCGGGGTCCCCAGTTTGCGTCTCGGTTCTGGAGAGAGCTTTGTCATCTTCTCAGTATTGAGTTAAATCTCTCTTTGGCATATCATCCCGAGACGAATGGGTTGGTGGAGAGAGCCAACCAGACCTTGGTCACATATCTGCGACATTTTGTCTCTGCTAGGCAAGATGACTGGGCATCTTTGCTACCATGGGTGGAGTTTGCTCTTAACAATGCTGTAGCTGACTCCGCTGGACAGACCCCATTCCTCCTTAACTATGGTCAGCATCCGCGGGTACCTGTGCCAATGCCCGTGTCTTCCGCCGATTCCAGGGTGGCAGACTGGGCTGTGGAGGCACGGGACATTTGGGATCGCACTCAGGATGCCATTCGGGCTTCCAAGGAGAGAATGAGGTCCTCCGCCGACGCACATCGGCGCCCCGCTCCAACCTTTGCTCCTGGCGACTTAGTGTGGCTCTCCGCCCGTAACATCAGGCTGCGAATTGAGTCTACCAAGTTTGTACCTCGCTACTTAGGTCCTTTTAAGGTCCTCGAACAGGTTAATCCTGTGGTTTACCGTCTGGCCCTTCCTCCACGCCTAGGTATCACCGACACCTTTCATGTGTCCCTCCTTAAGCCCGTGTACATGTCCCGGTTTTCTGAGTCATCTACTGGGACGTCGGGTTCGTCTACGGACGATTACGAGGTGAACGCTACCTTGGGGCACAAGGTGGTTCGTGGCAAAAAAATTTTTTGGGTGGACTGGAGGGGTTACGGTCCTGAGGATAGATCCTGGGAGCCTGCTGAGCACATTCGGGCTCCGCAGCTCATTGCTGCCTTCGAACGTAGCGAGGCCCAAGGAGGGGGGGGGCCCTAGGGGGGGGTAATGTTAGGGGTCAAGTTCCCGCTTCTGCACAGGGGGAATCTCGGGCCGCTTCTGCTGTGGTCTCCCATTCCTCTCCTGCCGCAGGTAAACCTGCTCAGCAGAGACGACGGTCCTTGCGTCTGGCTCAGTCTCACTCTGTGCTTAGGCTTGCTGTTGCTTCTCCAGCTTTTGCCTTTAAAGCCAGTGCTGGGCAGCAGCGAGCGGACGCTTTTGGGACTAAGTCCTCCTTTTTCCCTTCTGAGCATGCCCAGGGTGAGATCTCCCGTTGGAGATCAAGGGTCACATGCTCAGATGCTGCAGTGGTTCCCATTGGTCCTCCTGGCAGGTCCTGGAAGGGCTAACTTCTGTGGCAGCTGCCCATTGGTCCTTTATTGGAAGGTCCTGAAAGTACTACAGCTATATAAGCTTCGCATGACCGCACGGCCATGCGCTAGTGTACAATTGTATACGTGTGTTTGTTGTGAGTGCAAGTCGTTCATTAAATACCCCTACCCTATTGTATGACTGTTCGCCTATGGAGTATGGCTGCTATCTAGCGCCCGACTAACCACTCAACGTGTCACACACGTATCAGCGTCTATTGCTGTGTCCGCCAGTGCGGCGCCACGCGCCAGTAGTGCGCTTCCTGACCCACGTCTGGGTGCTTAGTGGTGTCTGCCAGCACGGCACAGTTTGCACTTCGGTGCTCTAATTATAATAGTTACCTAACACACTCAGTTGCGGTGTTGTGTCAGCAAGTGGTCTAATCGGACTTCAAACCTGAGTCTTGGGGTTGTGTTCGCTGACTCCTTGCTTGCACTCTTTAGTGCGGTATTGCGGACCTGTGGCTTTGCCGGGTTCGCTTCCACCGCCATATTACGCTGCCATTTACTAGCAGCAGGTTTTCACCTGCACGGTGGACCCCGGACTGTGAACGCATCTATTACATCTTTCTTGGTGCGTTCCGCCAGTCCTAACACTGGGTAATACAAAGCTGACTTCAATGCAAACCTTGTTACCCCACTTTCCACCAAGTGGGATGAACAAGGCTAATCACAAGATTTGGCAAATCTTATGGATGTGCCATTTCTGGAGCAGCTGAGTGCTGATGTTGGTAGCCTGAGATGGGGGCAATATCTCTGGCCCCTTTCCAGACTATTAATATTAACCCACACGTGTTGGTTTAGCCTTTTGCTTGTTTGAATTTATTGGGGGATTGTACTTCACTTTTTCTGTAGTTCCCCCGTAAACTCACCAGTAAAGGCAAAGCAAATAGCTGTGAGCCATTTTTAATTTCCTGGGAACCTTTTGGCACATTGTCCCTTCTCCCAGATTATTAACATCAGCTCCGCTGTGGGCTTTCCCTCTGCTGGTTTTGAAAATAACGCGGGAGCCCAGGCCATTTAATTTTTTAAATTTAATTCTTAATTTTACACAGGAGGTGCACAGCGGGTGCTAAATAGAACTCCCATCATTGTCGCCTGGTGCTGATAGTCTCAGGGAGACCAGGTGACAATGATGAGAGATGTCTTCAGCAGCGGTGTCTGGAATCAGCACGAGCTGTACTGCTTTTCCCAGGTGCCAGTAAAATGTCACACAGACGCACAGATGGCACATGGTTGTGACAAATGGAGACAGAGACAAACAGATACACAGATGTCACATGGTTGTCACAGACATACATAAGGATGGCACACAAAGATGGACCACGGATCTCATCACTACTGTTTTTTCTTGTACAGGAATCACCAGGACGTGTGAAGGAAGGGTAAGAGACAGCTATTACCTGCCAAATATATGGGGCAAGCTTACCCCATGAATATGTTCCATTCGCCCACTACCGACTTGTGCGGTACATGTATGGTGGATGTCAGTAAGGCAATAAAAAGAAAATAAGTTAAAGAACACTAGTGTACACAGAAACAAATATTTATTTTTTGGCTCATTTAGTTTTGTTAATTTTGTTTAAGTGCTAATTTTGATAAATGTTCTAATTTGTTTTGAAGTTCTGATGTTTCATTCAAATTTTTTACTTGGAAAAAAATTAGGAAAAAAATATGCGTATCTCTTTTAGAAACCATATACAGTATTGTTGATATTTCATTGGAACAGTCCTGTTAAACATACAAAAATAGGTGTGGAACTCCAAGAAAACCAATGCCCAAACTGGGAATTTGTTACATTTGGGATTGTTCAAAATGATGTTGTCAGAGATGCTAAAATGTCCAGAATTTTTATGTTTTTAAGTTGATGTTATGTCCTGCATCATATACATGCTTTTTTTTGCATTGTGACAAACATTTGTGGCACCCCAGGAGTTCGGGTACCACAGTAGTGCTGCCTTCCTCTCGGGGAGGGTAGTGCTATGTCTGGAGACAGGTGAGATTCCCTTTGGTAGGTTACAACACACACAACACCTTCCAAATCCAGGCCAGGAGGGGGAGCTCGAAATCCTGTTTTAGGCTATGTGCACACGTTCAGGTTTTTTTGCATTTTTTTCGCGTTTTTTTTTGCAGTAAAAACGCTATAACAACTCATTAAGGCTACGTTCACATTTGCGTTGTGCGCCGCTGCGTTGGCAACGCAACGCACAATGTAAATAAAAACGCACCAAAACGCATGCAAAAACGCTGCGTTTTGCGACGCATGCGTCGTTTTTTGCCGAAATTTGGACGCAAGAAAAATGCAACTTGTTGCGTTTCTTGCGCCCGATGCTTGCGGCAAAAAAAAAACGCATGCGTCGCACAATGCAGCACAACGCATGTCCATGCGTCCCCCATTTTAAATATAGGGGCGCATGACGCATGCGTCGTCGCAGCGTTTCCCGACGCTGCGTCGGGAAACGCTAATGTGAACGTTACCTAAAACACATCCATTATGCATCCTATCATTTAGAAGGTCCAAAACAGAAAAAAGCACAACCGCACAGCTGCAACCGGATCAGAGACTGACTGCGGTCCGTCCAAATATAAACAGGAGCCTGATGTCATGGTAGAGGTGCTCGTATGAAAAAAGTATACGATCAAGAAATATAAAGAGCAGTACGGCAACACTCACCAGTCCAGGTGTGGTTCAACTTCTTTATTGAAGCATTAAAACAAAGCCGTCTCGTTCACGGCCTGGGATGGTGAAACAGGAAAGGAGGTGAGCAGGATGTGACGACGGCCGTTTCGCGCCTACGTCAGCGCTTCCACGGGTCTGAGGTGCAGGGGAGTGATGTGGACATAAATAGGTGAGTAGGAGAGAAACCTCCCTCCCTCCTTGCCCACGCCCTCACCTCTGGCACCTCAAGACAAAATACACATGTGCAAAAACATAAAACACATTAAAATACATAAATCCGGAGACGAACCCGGAATACATATCCCACCTTATACAAGCTCCCTAAACGCCACAAGGAGTCTGATAAAACTACATCAATTTGAGGGAGAACTCACCCACCTCATACGCAGCGTGCCAAACACACCTATCTATGACCTCTCAAATGGACCTCTTACCTATTCTTATCGCGGGGTTATACTCACACAGAAAAGATGGTGGTCTGTCAACACATGAACAGAAACCAACACCCGGGGGGAAACTACAGGAAGATGGACATATCAATCCTGTCGTTCAAGCCAGCTGGACCCATCGCGCGCATGCGCATGATCCACCTGGCTTCCTTTCTTAACAACAACTTGTGTAAATCACCCCCTTGTGCAGGTAAGACCACCCTCTCCAACCTCGCAAATCTGAGGACCTCTGGATCACCTAGATGTGCATCTCTGATGTGCTCAATCAACCTAGGCACACCTTTACCCGTCCGAATAGATCTGAAGTGCTCCCTAAAACGAACACATAGTTGGCGTATGGTCTTCCCTATGTAAAACCTTTTACAGGGACAGAACAACACATAGACTACATAATCAGTCTTACAAGAAATGAACTGCTGAACAGTATGTCTAACAGGACCTATATTAAGCCCCTGGAGGTGCCGGAGGTGAGGGCGTGGGCAAGGAGGGAGGGAGGTTTCTCTCCTACTCACCTATTTATGTCCACGTCACTCCCCTGCACTTCAGACCCGTGGAAGCGCTGACGTAGGCGCGAAACGGCCGTCGTCACATCCTGCTCACCTCCTTTCCTGTTTCACCACCCCGGGCCGTGAACGAGACGGCTTTGTTTTAATGCTTCAGTAAAGAATTTGAACCACACCTGGACCGGTGAGTGTTGCCGTACTGCTCTTTATATTTCCTATCATTTAGAATGCATTCTGCATGTTTTGTGCACATGATGCGTTTTTTTCTGCGAATAAAACGCATTGCGGTAAAAAAAGCAGCACGTTCATTATTTTGCGTAGTTTCTTCGTTTTTTCCGCTATTCTATGCATTTGGGAAAAACGCACCAAAAACGCACCAAAAACGCGTCAAAACCGCATAAAAAATGCATGAAAAAACATGAAAAAAACGCATGCGAATTTCTGCAAGAAATGTCCGGTTTTTGTCAGGAAAATTTCTGCAAGAAATCCTGACATGTGCACAAACCCTTAGGGCAGCTTCCCTGGATAAAGACCCTGGTTTGGTGGCAGAGTTAGTTCAGTTAGTGCAGACAGTCTATGTGCGAGGCCAGACAGGGACGGAGCACAGGGGAAATACAGGACTCCAGGAGGCCACGAGTAGGCCTCCAGGGAGTCAGTGCGCAGAGAATCCGGGAACCGGGAGCCTGAGGCTTATGTGGATTATAATACACAGAGCAGAACCGGAGGGTGTTGAATTACATGGACTTTGCCCATATTTACCTGTGGCACAGCAGCACCTTGGAGCCTGGAATCACCGTGAAAGGACCCCAGTAGGCACGGCTCAAGCTGCCTGCCATACAGGTACCTGTCTCAGGATGGGAGAATGAATAAGGACCTTGTTTGAGACACTTAGTGGCAGCAGGGACCTCAGAGACAATGAGCGCAGAGTGGAAGACCCCTACCTGACCTACCCAAGGGACCCCGCTTGTCTCTGGACTGCCCGGACTCCTAACCAACCTGTTGCTGGTACCCTGGACTGTGGCCTGTCACCCACAAGTAAACTAGGTAAAGACTTATCACTTGTCTCCTCCATTTATTCCACGACTACACCATCTACGCCACACACCATAGGACCCCTGGGGACCCTGCTTCACCTGTGGGAAGTGTAACATCTGGGCTGCAACAACATCCCCAGGGGACCCCTCTAATGCAGCGTCGGTCCCCTATTGACCGAACTCCACAGGTGGCATTACGACAAACTTTGAACATTAACCCCTTTAACATTGATACCCAGGGCCACGGACCTGGTCACAGCCACCGTGACATCCCCCTTTGCGACCGGACCCGGCACCGAGTACCCCACTGCCCTGTGGGCGTGTCACATTGGGTGTGCACCTGTTGAATTATCTTGACAACATGAATAATTCTTAATACCAGCTTGCAGAAGGAGGTTTCTACGTGAACACTAACTATGTCAGCAGAGTACAGAAGGTTGACTGTAAACTGACAGTTCTTAGGAGCAGAGCGAGAGGGTTTGCATTGTGAACACATAAGATGCCTGAGAAACCAGATTTTGATTCTTAGAGTGTTCACTAAGGTGTATCATGGTGAGCTAGAAGCTGCATTGTTGTATGGTAAGTCTCTGAAATTAGTACACAGACTCAGGTCCAGAATCATCTGAGCTACCACATAGTAAGGCTAGAGTGTTGTCACTGGAGTGAAGTCAGTGTGTAGACCAGAAATAAGAGTCAGTTTAAAAGACTACATGAGGTGTGAGGGACTTACACCCTGAGAGACTATGTTGGCTGTGTGAGACTTCAAGGACCCATGTCTGGATTACAGTGTCTATTTTAGAACATGATCAGATATCAAAGTAAAACATCAGAAAAATGTCAGTTTGAGGCTAAATCTGAGAACTGACTTGGATATCTGACTTTGATATGTGACTTTGGCATATGAGTTTGACATCTTATATTGATATCTGACTAATAAAAAAAAAAAGAAAAAAAATAGAATTCCACTGTCTGCTTCTGGGACTCAAACCCAAAATTCTACATCTAGAAGCTTCCCACTTCCCATTGAACTGTCCACTTAGTCAAAGAAACTTGGGCATTCTATTTATTTATGTGATTTTTCAGCGCAAACATGTGTCTGAAACTCTGGGATTTCCACACTGACCTCACACATAAGAATGAAAATCACAAGAACTTTCAGACACCCTGAGTATTTCTTGGTTAATGATAAGCCAAGAAAAACTATCAACCAGCATTACTTAAGCTTATGGCAAAAAGGTACAGGTCTTTCCTCATGGAGTGGAGCTTTTGAGTTTGATTACCAAGAGAAGAAAAATTGAGCTTTTTCTTATCCTGGGATTCAAACTCTGAAGTTCCAATGCATGAGGCAGTAGTTTTACCATTTTACCATAAGTTTAAGTGATACTGGTTTGTAGTTTTTATTGGCTTAAAACATTAACCATGCAATTTCTTCATATGTCTGAAAGTAAAGGGTGGGCCATTTATATGGATACACCTAAATATAATTGGAATGGTTGTTATCAGCTTCATGATTTTGGCACATTAGTATATGGGAGGGGGAACACTTTTCAAGATGGGTGGTGACCGTGGTGGCCATTTTGAAGTTGGCCATTTTAGATCCAACTTTATTTTTTCCAATAGGAAGAGGGTCATGTGACACATCAAACTTATTGAAAATTTCACAAGAAAAACAATGGTGTACTTGGTTTTAACATAACTTTATTCTTTCATGAGTTATTTACAAGTTTATGACCACTTATAAAATGTGTTCAAAGTGCTGCTCATTGTGTTAGATTGTCAATGCAACCATCTTCTCCCACTCTTGACACACTGATAGCAACACTGCAGAAGAAATGCTAGCACAAGCTTCCAGCATCCGTTGTTTCAGATGCTGCACATCTCGTATCTTCCCAGCATAGACAATTGCCTTCAGACGACCCCAAAGATAAAAGTCTAAGGGGGTCAGATCAGGAGACCTTGGTGGCCATTCAACTGGCCCACGATGACCAACATGATGATGTGTTGCCCTCTTTATGCACTGAAGATGGCATGTTCCCTGAGTTTATCCATGAAGATGGTGCACCACCACATTATGGGTGTCAGGTCCTAGCATTCCTACATTAACAGTTTCCTGGAAAGTGGATTGTTCTTCATGGGCCAGTTGAATAGCCACCAAGGTCTCCCAATCTGACCCCCTTAGCGGCAGAGAGAAGAGGCAAGGGAAGGCATTGCCAATTGTAAGGAATGAATGTGCCCTGGATAATGCTGTGATAAGTAAAGTTGAAGTTAAAATGAAGCCGGACTCTGACTCTTTAATTGTGGGACTGTCTGCAGATAACACTCTGATACCGGGAGACCTCAGATGATGCAGAGAAGCAGCACCAAGGTACTCAGAAAAGAAAACACGATCTTGTGCCGAGGGGGCCAGGGAATGATACAGGGATTACTGTCGGCCATGACTACAGCCTTGGCCACTCCATCCTACAGCCCTACTGCGACAGGCAACAGACATGAAAGAGACCCACCTTGGATTCTACACTTTAAAAACAAACACCACTAAAATGGCATCAATTTCCACAGAGTGGAAACAGTATAATAGTTGTCTGACACAACTTCCAGTACATGCAACCCACCACATGGAGACCCATCTTGCAGTCTCCACATTTATAAAAATTTGTTTGTAACATCAGCAACAGTAGCAACAGCAAGCACAGAAGCTAGAACAAAAGGTGTCACAGACTGCAATAATGCGAGATCAATGCATGACATCACCTAGTCTATTCAGGCTGTGACTGGGGTGCAAAGGTCATTGGAGATCCATGACTTATTAATTTTGATGAAAGTTAGGTGGTCTACACTTTCAGGGAATAGCAGGATCCGCTTATCCATCAGAAGACTACCAGCAGTTCTAAAGAAATGTTCTGAGAGAATGCTGGCTGCCAGGCATGACAAAACCTCTAAGACATGACAGGCGAGCTCAGGTCACTCTTCCATTTTTGAAGAATAAAGTGCAAAAGGATCCAAATTCCTCCCTGATGGCATTGATATCAATCTCAATATACTCCTGCACCATCCTCTCAAGTCGTTCGCAACGTTTCAGACTTGCACTCTGTTCTGCTGTTCTGCACACTGTGTGTTCTTTGTAATATATGGGATACTGATGCACAGCCTGAACCACTTGGACAATTCATAATGAATGAATCACCTTCCTTGTCAGTGTATGTGTAGTGCAAGTCTATTTTTGACTCCATATTACTTACCACTTTGTTACATGGTCTACTGCTGCCTTGCTTAGCCCAGGATCACGACCCCTTTGCGTTTTTACACCATAGGGATCACACTGTCCTCTGTATTTCCATGCTTATATAGTATATGTTATATTTAGCAAGTCTTTTGTGTTTTCCAATTTTTATATCTTGTAATTAATAAATGGTATTTTTAATACAAATAACTCTAGTCCTCCTATATTTTATATAGTATAATTGAGTTAGTATTTATGCTACAAACTCCACATGCTGTTTTTTTTCTATTTGTTATGCTAGGTTGTATGTATGTAGTATATATGTAGTATGTTGTATGTATGTTGTATGTATGTAGTATGTATGTAGTATGTATGTAGTATGCTGTATGCATGTATGTAGTATGTTTGTAGTATGTTGTATGTATGTAGTATGTATGTAGTATGCATGTAGTATGTAGTATGTATGTTTGTGTTTTTTTTTTACATTAAACACATTAGCCGGATGATGGGACTACTGTTGTGAATTCTGTTGTCGAGCTCCCTCCTGTGGTCATGAATGGTACTTCGGTGAGTTGGGGCCGTGGGCTCCCTCTGGTGGCTGTGAGTGGAGCTGCTGCTTCTGAGGTTCCTTACACAGGTGACGTGGTTTATCCTTTGGTTGGCTTCTCTATTTAACTCCACTCAGATCGTTTCTCCATGCCAGCTGTCAAAGTTTTATCTCATTTCTGCGTTTGTGACTTTCATCTTTACTCACAGTCATTACATGTGGGGGGCTGCCTATTCCTTTGGGGAATTTCTCTGAGGCAAGGTAGGCTTTATTTTCTTCTCTAGGGCAAGCTAGCTCTTAGGCTGTGACGAGGCGCCTAGGGAGCGTCAGGAGCGCTCCACGGCTATTTCTAGTGTGTGCGATAGGATTAGCGCTTGCAGTCAGCAGAGCTCCCACATCCCAGAGCTCGTCCTGTATGAGTTTAACTATCAGGTCGGGTGCTCCTAACCACCAGGTCACAACAGTACAGCTGGCCCAAAGTATTAATGCATCTCAATAGAGGGATAAGAGAAGTTCTGAGACCATTTTTTTTTCTTTGCACTGTGTTTTGTCTTTCTTTTCCCCTAGACCTTTGGGTGGTTCAGGACACAGGTGTAGAGATGGACATTCAAGGTCTGTCTTCTTGTGTGGATCATCTCACTGCAAGGGTACAAAACATTCAAGATTTTGTGGTTCAGAATCCGATGTTAGAGCCTAGAATTCCTACTCCTGATTTATTTTCTGGAAATAGATCTAAGTTTCTGAATTTCAAAAATAATTGTAAACTGTTTCTAGCTTTGAAACCACGCTCCTCTGGTGACCCCGCTCAACAAGTAAAAATCATTATTTCTTTATTACGTGGTGACCCTCAAGACTGGGCATTTTCCCTTGCGCCAGGAGATCCTGCATTGCGTGATGTTGATGCGTTTTTTCTGGCACTAGGATTGCTTTATGATGAACCAAATTCCGTGGATCAGGCAGAGAAAATCTTGCGGGCTTTGTGTCAGGGTCAGGATGAGGCGGAGGTGTACTGTCAGAAGTTTAGAAAGTGGTCTGTGCTTACTCAGTGGAATGAATGTGCCTTGGCGGCAATTTTCAGAAAGGGTCTTTCTGAAGCCCTTAAGGATGTCATGGTGGGATTTCCCACGCCTGCTGGTCTGAATGAGTCTATGTCCTTGGCCATTCAGATCGATCGGCGCTTGCGTGAGCGCAAAGCTGTGCACCATTTGGCGGTGTTCTCTGAGAATAGGCCTGAGCCTATGCAGTGTGATAGAACTTTGACCAGAGCTGAACGGCAAGAACACAGACGTCGGAATGGACTGTGTTTTTACTGTGGTGACTCCACTCATGCTATCTCCGATTGTCCTAAGCGCACTAAGCGGTTCGCTAGGTCTGCCACCATTGGTACGGTACAGTCTAAATTTCTTTTGTGCGTTACTCTGATTTGCTCTCTGTCGCCATATTCTGCTATGGCATTTGTGGTTTCAGGCGCTGCCCTGAATTTGATGGACTTGGAGTATGCTAGGCGCTTTGGTTTTTTCTTGGAGCCCTTGCAGTATCCTATTCCATTGAGAGGAATTGATGCTACGCTTTTAGCCAAGAATAAGCCTCAGTACTGGACCCAATTGACCATGTGCATGGCTCCTGCACATCAGGAGGATATTCGCTTTTTGGTGTTGCATAATCTGCATGATGTGGTCGTTTTGGGGTTGCCATGGCTACAGGTCCATAATCCAGTGTTGGATTGGAAATCTATGTCTGTGTCCAGCTGGGGTTGTCAAGGGGTACATGGTGATGTTCCATTGTTGTCAATTTCGCCTTCCACTCCTTCTGAAGTCCCTGAGTTTTTATCAGATTGCCGGGATGTATTTGAGGAGCCCAAATCCGGTGCCCTACCTCTTCATAGGGACTGCAATTGTGCTATTAATTTGATTCCCGGTAGTAAGTTTCCTAAGGGCCGACTGTTTAATCTATCTGTGCCAGAGCACGCTGATATGCTGAGTTATATAAAGGAATCCTTGGAGAAGGGTCATATTCGCCCCTCGTCGTCACCATTGGGAGCAGGGTTCTTTTTTGTGGCCAAGAAGGATGGCTCTTTAAGACCTTGTATTGATTACCGCCTTCTTAATAAGATCACAGTCAAATTTCAGTATCCTTTGCCGCTGATGTCTGATCTGTTTGCTCGAATTAAGGGGGCTAGTTGGTTCACCAAGATAGATCTTCGAGGGGCGTATAATCTGGTGCGAATTAAACAGGGCGATGAATGGAAAACAGCATTTAACACGCCCGAGGGCCATTTTGAGTACCTGGTTATGCCATTCGGGCTTTCTAATGCTCCTTCTGTGTTTCAGTTCTTTATGCATGACATCTTCCGAGAGTACCTGGATAGATTCATGATTGTATATTTGGATGACATTTTGGTCTTTTCGGATGATTGGGAGTCTCATGTGAAGCAGGTCAGAATGGTGTTCCAGGTTCTTCGTGCTAATTCCTTGTTTGTGAAGGGGTCTAAGTGTCTCTTTGGAGTTCAGAAGGTTTCATTTTTGGGTTTCATTATTTCCCCTTCTACTATCGAGATGGACCCTGTTAAGGTCCAGGCCATTTATGATTGGACTCAGCCGACATCTGTGAAGAGCCTACAGAAGTTCCTGGGCTTTGATAATTTTTACCGTCGCTTCATCGCTAATTTTTCTAGTGTTGCTAAACCGTTGACTGATTTGACCAAGAAAGGTGCTGATGTGGTCAATTGCTCCTCTGCGGCTGTAGAGGCTTTTCAGGAGTTGAAGCGTCGTTTTTCTTCTGCCCCTGTGCTGTGCCAGCCAGATGTTTCGCTTCCGTTTCAGGTCGAGGTTGATGCTTCTGAGATTGGAGCAGGGGCTGTTTTGTCGCAAAGAAGTTCTGATGGCTCGGTGATGAAACCATGTGCCTTCTTTTCTAGAAAATTCTCGCCTGCTGAGCGCAATTATGATGTTGGCAATCGAGAGTTGTTGGCCATGAAATGGGCATTCGAGGAGTGGCGACATTGGCTTGAAGGAGCTAAACATCGCGTGGTGGTCTTGACGGATCACAAGAATTTGACTTATCTCGAGTCTGCCAAATGGTTGAATCCTAGACAGGCTCGATGGTCGCTCTTTTTCTCCCGTTTTGATTTTGTGGTTTCATACTTTCCGGGATCTAAGAATGTGAAGGCTGATGCCCTGTCAAGGAGTTTTGTGCCTGACTCTCCGGGTGTTCCGGAGCCGGCGGGTATTCTTAAAGAGGGGGTAATTTTGTCTGCCATCTCCCCTGATTTGCGGCGCGTGCTGCAGATGTTTCAGGCTGATAGACCTGACCGTTGTCCTACGGAGAAACTGTTTGTCCCTGATAGATGGACTAGTAGAGTTATCTCTGAGGTTCATTGTTCGGTGTTGGCTGGTCATCCTGGAATCTTTGGTACCTGAGATTTGGTGGCGAGATCCTTTTCGTGGCCTTCTTTGTCACGGGATGTGCGTTCTTTTGTGCAGTCTTGTGGGACTTGTGCTCGGGCTAAGCCCTGCTGTTCTCGTGCCAGTGGGTTGCTTTTGCCCTTGCCGGTCCCGAGGAGGCCCTGGACGCATATTTCCATGGATTTTATTTCTGATCTCCCTGTTTCTCAAAGGATGTCGGTCATTTGGGTGGTTTGTGATCGCTTCTCTAAGATGGTCCATTTGGTACCCTTGTCTAAATTGCCTTCCTCCTCTGATTTGGTGCCATTGTTTTTCCAGCATGTGGTTCGTTTGCATGGCATTCCGGAGAACATCGTCTCGGACAGGGGTTCCCAGTTTGTTTCAAGGTTTTGGCGGTCCTTTTGTGCTAAGATGGGCATTGATTTGTCTTTTTCTTCAGCTTTCCATCCTCAGACTAATGGCCAAACCGAACGAACTAATCAGACTTTGGAGACATATCTGAGATGCTTTGTTTCTGCTGATCAGGATGATTGGGTGTCCTTTTTGCCTTTGGCTGAGTTCACCCTTAATAATCGGGCCAGCTCGACTACTTTGGTTTCTCCTTTTTTCTGCAATTCTGGTTTCCATCCTCATTTCTCTTCAGGGCAGGTTGAGCCTTCGGACTGTCCTGGTGTGGATACTGTGGTGGACAGGTTGCAGCAGATTTGGACTCATGTGGTGGACAATTTGACATTGTCCCAGGAGAAGGCGCAATGTTTCGCTAACCGCCGGCGCTGTGTTGGTCCCCGACTTCGGGTTGGGGATTTGGTTTGGTTGTAATCTCGTCATGTTCCTATGAAGGTTTCCTCTCCTAAGTTTAAGCCTCGTTTCATTGGGCCATATAAGATTTCTGAAATTCTTAATCCTGTGTCATTTCGTTTGGACCTTCCAGCTTCTTTTGCCATCCATAATGTGTTCCATAGGTCGTTGTTGCGGAGATATGGTTCCCTCCGTTGATCCTCCTGCCCCGGTGTTGGTCGAGGGGGAGTTGGAGTATGTGATGGAAAAGATCTTGGATTCTCATGTTTCGAGACGGAAACTCCAGTACCTGGTCAAGTGGAAGGGTTATGGTCAGGAGGATAATTCCTGGGTTTTTGCCTCTGATGTTCATGCTGCCGATCTAGTTTGTGCCTTTCATTTGGCTCATCCTGATCGGCCTGGGGGCTCTGGTGAGGGTTCGGTGACCCCTCCTCAAGGGGGGGTACTGTTGAGAATTATGTTGTCGAGCTCCCTCCTGTGGTCATGAATGGTACTTCGGTGAGTTCGGTCCGTGGGCTCCCTCTGGTGGCTGTGAGTGGAGCTGCTGCTTCTGAGGTTCCTTACACAGGTGACGTGGTTTATCCTTTGGTTGGCTTCTCTATTTAACTCCACTCAGATCGTTTCTCCATGCCAGCTGTCAATGTTTTAGCATTGGTTCAGTTCGCTCCTGGATCTGTCTGGTGTCCTGTCTTCTCCTGCAGAAGCTAAGTTCCTGATTGTTATTATTGTTCTTGTTTCTTTGTCCAGCTGGTTATCTTGATTTTGTCTTGCTAGCTGGAAGCTCTGGGATGCAGGGTGGCACCCCCGCACCGTGAGTCGGTGCGGAGGACCCTTTTGCACACTCTGTGTGGTATTTTGTAGGTTTTTGTGCTGACCGCAAAGATTCCTTTCCTATCCTCTGTCTATTTAGTAAGTCGTACCTCCCTTTGCTGAAACCTATCTCATTTCTGCGTTTGTGACTTTCATCTTTACTCACAGTCATTACATGTGGGGGGCTGCCTATTCCTTTGGGGAATTTCTCTGAGGCAAGGTAGGCTTTATTTTCTTCTCTAGGGCTAGCTAGCTCTTAGGCTGTGACGAGGCGCCTAGGGAGCGTCAGGAGCGCTCCACGGCTATTTCTAGTGTGTGCGATAGGATTAGGGCTTGCGGTCAGCAGAGCTCCCACATCCCAGAGCTCGTCCTGTATGAGTTTAACTATCAGGTCGGGTGCTCCTAACCACCAGGTCACAACAGACTACTACTGTCCCATCATTGGCTAATGTGTCAATCACTGCCATTGTAGCAGGCATAGCCCATTGGGACTTGTAGTCCCATCAGACGATGCCTGCACACAAACACAAAGACCCCGAGAGGACCGTACAGACCCCCTGGCATGCGGCACAGACCCTCAGCAGGCCGCAGAGACCCCCGAGAGGACCGCACAGACCCCAGGCAGGCTGCACAGACCCCCAGCAGGGTGCACAGACCGCCAAGAGGCCCATACAGACCCCTGGCAGGCCGCACAGACCCCCGGCAGGCCCATACAGACCCCTGGCAGGCCGCACAGACCCCCGGCAGGCCACACAGACCCCCGCACAGACCCCCAAGAGGCCTGTACAGACTCCCACCAGGCCCGCACAGACCCCCACGGTCCCACACAGATACGCAGTTTCCACATACGCACTGCCCACACTCTTCCCCCCTCCGGAGCTACGTTTGCAAGGAATGCAAGGGCTTATTTTCATTCCGATATTTGTGTCCCATTGTCTTGCATTGGATTCCGGTATTGGCATCGGCAATATCCAATATTTTTTGGATATCAGCCATTCCAATGTGATCCCGATATTTCCCGATATCGGAAGGTATCACTCAACACTACTCCTGACTGTTTCACTTCAATCACTCGTCCTCCTCAATTTCTTCCTCGGCTCCTACAACGTCACTAACAGTTTGTCTGGTACCATGAGCCTCCCTTGATCGCTGTAATCCACCCTTCCATGACACCCGCCTTTGCAATGACAGTCCAGAACATATAGATTTCCCTTCCGCATCCACCTTCTCACTAAGACCATTCAATGTGTGCTCCAGCATGTAGATGACCGGAGTAGTGATGCTGATGATGGCATTGTCAGCACTAACCATCTTAGTAGCCATTTCAAAACTGTGCAGAAGAATGCAGAGGTCTTTCATCCCACTCCACTAGCATGATTTGCACCACGTCCATACTGTGTTGACCGAGGTTATTCAGAAGGACATACTGCACCAGGGCTTGTCGCTGCTGCCACAGTCGATGCACAATGTGCAGAGAGTAATTCCACCGTGTCGGATCATTGCTAACCAAACAGTTAATCTGTAGGCTGGAAGACCTCTGTAGCACATAGATGCAAGTTGATCATTTGCGGGGTGCGATCGTCGGAAGTGAGCACTCAGCGACTGTGCTTTCTGCAGCAACACATGCAGGCTGGGAAAATGGTAGAAATATTGCTGTACCACCAGTTTGAGGATGTGAGCCATGCAAGACATGTGTGTGAGGTTGCCCCAGCGTAGGGCCACCACCAGGGTCGCACTGTTATTGCACATGGCCTTTTTAGGCTCCAGGCTTCAGTGGAGACAGCCATTGCTCTAACTCAGCCTGAAAAGCTGTCTACAACTCTTGAGCTGGGTAACTGCAATCTAAAAATCATAATAATTTTAACACTGCCTAATTGCACTGAGCCACGGCTGTGCAGTATGATGCACTGTTGGAACACGTGCCTGATTAAGGGAGAGGTTGAGTCAGAAGCAGTGGAGAAACTGTTAGATACAGAGGTTTGTCCTGCAAGACTTGGGGATTCCAAGACTCTTGGAGCCGCCCTTGACCGCCTGCCCCCACAACCACCAGTCACCCAGTGCCCATTCAGCTAGATGTAATACCCATGCCTATGTTTGCTTGTCCAGGTGTCAGTGGAGAAATGCACCCTGGCAGACATAGATTTTTTCAGGGAATCGGTGATGTTGTTTGCGACATGCTGGTGTAGCACAAGCATAGCTTTCTTAAAGAAAGCGATTGGGCAACTGGTACTGGGGGACTGGACAGCTATCAACTTTCAGAAACCGTCTGTATCCACAAGGCAGAAAGGCACCATTTCTTTGGCCAACAGATTTGAAAAGGTGGAGTTCAATCTCTAGCCTTTCGTATGTGTAGGAGGAAACAGTCTTTTACTTGACCACAACAGCAGGACCGACGGCTGGCTGCTGTGTTGAAATGCGATCATTTACCAATCTGTGAATAAATTTTGCTGACTTTGAGGAAAAATACTCTGGAAACTGAACACGAATCCGAATGTGCTACGCTCATGATGAATTTGAGATTGGCAAACATTTTCCGAACAAGTTCGCTAGTTTCTAATTCTGAGAGCTATAGCTTTCATATTTTTCCACTGATAAAACTGTTTGGTGCTCATTTTTGAAGGACAAGATGACATTTTCAGTTATTCCCTTTTTACTTACATTCTACTTTTTGATCACTTTATTCCTGCTTTTGTTTGGTGCTATGTTGAAAACGCATCATTTTTTGTCACATTTTTATTTAAACTTTTATAGTATTCACTGACAGAGTTAATTAGTGTAACAGTCTTATAGGTGGAGCTGTCCCAGATGCGGCCATACCAGATATGTGTACTTTATTTGTTTATTTTTGTTTTTGCATAAATATATATATTTATTGGATTAATAGTAGTGTTGAGCATTCCGATACCGCAAGTATCGGGTATCGGCCGATACTTGCGGTATCGGAATTCCGATACCGAATTCCGATACTTCCCGCGTATCGGATACCGGAATCGGAAGTTCCCGAAATTCAAACAGCACGCAGCAGCCAATGAGGAATGAATTGAAGTGTGGGCATATCCTGTTTAGCATGGTGGGCATGTAACTACTGGCAAGGCTGTGATTGGATGCTGAAATGATGTCACTCAGCACTATAAAAAAACGCTGCCGCCATTTTGCGCTCACTCTGCTGTGATTTCAGTTAGGGACAGGACGCTGTGTTCTAACTGAGGGCCAGTTGAGATAGCTGATTGCTTTATTTTCTCCAAGACTTTACACGTGCTGCGCCGATTCTTTGGAATGCACTACCTAGGATAATACGATTAATCCCCAATCCCCACAGTTTTAAGCGTGCCCTAAAAACTCATTTGTTCAGACTGGCCTACCGCCTCAATGCATTAACCTAACGATCCCTGTGTGGCCTATATTAAAAAAAAAAAAAAAAAAAAAAATTAATTAACTGGTTCATGCAGCTTTACATGAACACCCAAGCCTTACACTATGGCTGGTCCGAATAACTATAGCAATTGTTACCATCCACCTCTCGTGTCTCCCCTTTTCCTCATAGTTTGTAAGCTTACGAGCAGGGCCCTCACTCCTCTTGGTATCTGTTTTGAACTGTATTTCTGTTATGCTGTAATGTCTATTGTATGTACAAGTCCCCTCTATAATTTGTAAAGCGCTGCGGAATATGTTGGCGCTATATAAATAAAAATTATTATTATTATTATTATTATTTATTTTCCTTTCCAAAGGCTAATTTAGCAAAACGCTGTGTGTTCTTCACTGTTCACCTTGCTCTTGCCTTGCAGCGCTGTTTTAACAGCGTTCTGCAAGGTCTCTGTGTGTGTGTGTGTGTGTGTGCAGCTCACTCTGTAGTCTGTGTGCAGCCATATACCCGGTTGTATTCAGCTCAGGGGGGTTCACACTGCCTCACACAGTTGTCCTTTTTTGCTCATAGTGCAGCCTGCTGCACATTTTTTCTCAAATTTCCTATTAGTGTTTTTCCACCCGTCTCCAGCTAAATTGTGGAAAAACACTACATAGGATAACCTAGAGGGGGGAATTTGGGCCTTGCAGCGCCGTTTACGGCTGTCTGCACGGTCTCCGTGTGAGCGCAGCTCGCCCTGTAGTCTGTGTGCAGCCATAGCCGGTTGGATTCAGCTCAGGGTTCGTTACTGCCTCATACCTTGAGAAAAATTTTCCTTTTTTTCAACTAGTGCAGCCTGTTGAAATTTTTTAAAAAAAATTCCTATTAGTGTTTTTCCACCCGTCTCCAGCTAAATTGTGGAAAAACACTACATAGGATAACCTAGAGGGGGGTTTTTGGGCCTTGCAGCGCCGTTTACGGCTGTCTGCACGGTCTCGGTGTGAGCGCAGCTCGCCCTGTAGTCTGTGTGCAGCCATAGCCGGTTGGATTCAGCTCAGGGTTCGTTACTGCCTCATACCTTGAAAAAATTTTTCCTTTTTTTCAAGTAGAGCAGCCTGTTTAAAATTTAAAAGAAAAATTCCTATTAGTGTTTTTCCACCCGTCCCCAGCTAAATAGTGGAAAAACACTACATAGGATAACCTAGAGGAGGGTTTTTGGCCTTGCACTTCCGTTTACGGCTGTCTGCACGGTCCCAGTGTGAGTTAAACTTGCTCTGTAGTCCGATTTGCAGAAAAAAAAAAAAGTAAAGTTCACCAAACACCACTTAACACTTGTGTAGGCCACATTTGAAAAATAATAAAGTTTAGTCCACACTTTACAACATTAGTGTTTCTTACACCTGTTAGGAGGAGCATTTCAGGAATAAGCACACTAAGGCCTTAGTACTTTTCTGCTTATCTTTATCTGTCAACCAAGATGAAGAGGGCAGGGAGTAAGGCACGTGGGCGGGCGTGGGCGCGGAGCAGGGAGAGGACGTGGTGATTCTGTGCCTGCTGCTGCCACCGGTGACTCGTCGTCACTCAGTTTCAGCAGGGAACAGTCCTTCATGCGCAGCTTTGTCGGAGAGCGCCGTGCACCGCTGCTGCGTGAAGATCAAATTGAAGTCGTTGTCGGGTGGATGGCAGCTAACTCCTCGGCATCGACTTCAGTTAGTGCCACATCCTCTCAGGCACAGAGCACTGGAGAGCAGCCATCTGTCTCTTCACCACCTGCCAAATTGGCCAGGCAGTCAGAGAGCCCAGGACAGGAGCCGTCTCTACTTCTGTTCTCTGAATCTCTTGGCTTAGAAACAGGGGGCCAGCCAAGCAGCATTGGAGAAATGGAAGAAGAGGCAGTGTGCAGTGATGCCCAACAGCTTTGTCTCTCTGACTCTGAAGAGGCTGGTGGGCCAGTGCCTGCGGTGACCACAGCGCAGTACGCATCTGATGATGAAACTCAGGTGCCGCTTTCTGGTGCGTACTGTGCTGCCGAGACTACCCAGGAGGAGCAGTTGGTGGCAGAGGGTAGTGGAGATGATGAGGTCCTTGACCCATCGTGGCGTGAGGAACAGGAAGGTGGTGGGAGCAGCTCAGAGGAAGAGATTCCCCTTACGGGCCAAAGAGGGAGAGGGAGAGGGAGGGGGAAGACTGCGGAGCCTGTAGCCTCCATTTTTGCACCCGTTAGGAGCCTGTCTCTTTCCAAAGCCAAAAAGGGCGCTCCCAAGATTTGCAGTGCCTGGTCCTTTTTTGACACAGTTGCAGATGACATTTGTTTTGTCAAATGCAAGCTGTGTCATCAGAAAGTCAAAAGAGGTAAAAGTGTCAGCAACCTCAATACCACAAATATGAGGAAACATGTGCGGACCAGGCACGCGGTGGAGTTACAGAAACACAGTGAAGACGTAGGCCAACCAACAGCGGCAGCTACCACCTCTTCATCTCGTGTTGCCTCTTCCTCCACTGTTGTCCAGAAACCTAGTGTAATTCCACCCACAGCACCACCTTCCCAGTCATCCTCACACTCCCAGTCTACTCTACAGCCATCGGTAGTACAGGCATGGGAGAAAAGGCGGGCATTCTCGGCCAACCACCCCCGAGCACAGGCTCTGAATGCAGGCATTGCCAAACTGTTGTCCCTGGAAATGCTCTCATTCAGGCTGGTGGAGACTGACAGCTTCCGTGACTTGATGGCGTTGGCAGTCCCACAGTACAAGGTGCCCAGCCGCTTTTACTTCAGCAGGCAAGCTGTCCCTGCCCTGCACAGGCATGTTGAGGGAAACATAAAACATGCGCTACTGAACGCCGTCAGTAGCAAGGTCCACCTCACCACCGATGCGTGGACCAGTCAGCATGGACAGGGGCGATACGTTTCCCTCACTGCCCATTGGGTTAATGTTGTTGAGCCAGGTACAGATCGTGCGAGTGGCGCAGGACGTGTCCTGCCCACTCCAAGGATTGCAGGAATCCAGTCTGTACGCATTGACTCCTCCTCATACACAAGTTCCTCAGAATCATCTCTGCAGGAGCCGTCACAGTCCACCTCCCGTGAACGTTTACCTATGACCGACATGAGCACAGCCGTGGCCAAACGTCAGCAGGCCGTCTTGAAACTAGTTTCATTGGGGAATTGAAGCCACACAGCGCAGGAGCTCTGGAATGCCATCAAGCAGGAGAGCAATGTGTGGTTACTGCCAGCGAATCTCCAGCCAGGCATGGTAGTGTGTGACAATGGCCGAAATCTGGTGGCAGCTTTGGCCCTTGGCAACCTCACTCACATCCCATGTCTGGCACATGTGCTCAATTTGGTTGTGCAGAGTTTTCTGAGGGACTATCCGGATCTTGATGCACTGCTGCACAAGGTCCGCCTAGAGTGTGCTCACTTGCGGCGTTCCAGCTTTTCAAGATCCCGCATTGCTGCTCTGCAGCGCCGATTCCGCCTTCCGGAACACCGCATCATATGTGACCTACCTACCAGGTGGAATTCCACGTTACATATGTTGGAGCGGTTGTGTGAGCAGCAACAAGCAGTTATGGAGTACCAGCTGCATCAGGCGCAAAGAAGTCGCAGTCAGCGCCGATCAGACTTCACAACCACAGAGTGGGCCACTATGAAGGACGTCTGCCTGGTTTTGCGTCCTTTTGATTATTCCACGCGGATGGCAAGTGCAGATGATGCACTAGTCAGCATGACTGTCCCCCTTATCTGCCTGCTTCAGCAAACTGTGCAAGGGTTAAGGGATGATGTTGTGGAAGAGGTGGAGGATGAGGAGTCACCTTTTCCATCAGCTTCTGGAGAGTCAGCGCCACGTGGTTCCTCACAAAGGGGTACGCAGGGGCCATTTTGTGAGGAGGATGAGGAGGAGTCAATGGAGGAGGAAGAGCTCCGTCCAGAGGAGGGAGCGACACAATTGTCCAGTGGTCAGTGTGTACAGCGAGGGTGGGGTGATGACGAGCGGGCAGAGATCATGTCTCAAGCAGGGGACAGCGTTTCTGGGCCAGTTGGCAGTCTGCAGCACATGGTGGATTTCATGCTGCAGTGCCTGAGAAACGACCGCCGCATCGACCACATTCTCAACATGCCTGATTATTGGGTGTTCACCCTCCTCGATCCTCGCTACCGGGACAACGTCCAAAACCTCATCCCAGCGTTGACCCGGGAGCGTAAAATGCGGGAGTACCACGACACACTGGTGAATTCCATCATCTTCTCCAGTCCAACTGAGAGGAGTGCTGCTAGTGCTTTACAAAGCAGCTCAGTGCGTCGAGGCAGTGGGGGAGGCTCTGCCCAAAGAGGGAGCAGAAGCAGTGCCTCTGCCCAAGGCAAGCCCAGTATGGCACAACTGTGGCAAACTTTTGTGTGCCCGCCCCAAATGTCTACACCATCACCGGCGGCTCCAGTCAGCAGGAGGCAACGGTTCCGTCAGATGGTGACAGACTACATGGCTTGCCCTCTTACTGTACTCCCAGACGGCTCTTCCCCGTTCAAGTTTTGGGTCTCTAAGCTGGATACATGGCCAGAGCTAAGCCAGTATGCATTGGAGGTGCTGGCTTGCCCTGCGGCTAGTGTCTTATCGGAACGTGTCTTTAGTGCCGCAGGTGGTGTACTAACAGACCGTCGCATGCGACTATCCTCCGATAACGTTGACCGGCTTACTTTCCTGAAAATGAACCAGGCCTGGATCTCTCAGGAATTTGCCACTCCTCTGCCTGATTAAGTAATTGGGTGTCATCCAGGTCTCCTGCTGTGTTCATCTTTCTACCACCTGAACTGCTATTCCTGGGCTCCAACACCGCCAGTTGCGGCTCAGAAGTGCAGGCTGCACAGTAAAAACATACGACCCAGTGTTATTGGGTTTCAGTAACGTCAGCTGATCCCCAGCTGTGTAGCCGGCAATGTGTCCTGCGACCGCCACGCTGGCACAACATCCTAAATGGAAGGGAACCTGTCCCCCCGCCCCCCCGTCGTTTGTTACTGAAAGAGCCACCTTGTGCAGCAGTAATGCTGCACAAGGAAAAGGTAGCTCTTTTTGTTTAGCTCCTTGCACACGCAGAACTTAACACTTATAAAATGTGTTCACTGATACCGTTATACTGTCCCGGAGCTGGGACTTTCCTTCGTAATGTGACGCAGCACAGCCGTCATTCCTACCCCCTTGCTGCCATGCGCTGCCTCCTCAGCATTGTTTTAAGCTGTCACGGAGCCTGCGCTGTTCTGTTATCCCTTGGCCATGCCTTATTTGCGCTGCCTGTCTTCTGACATAATTTGGTGTCAGGCTGGCTGCGCCTGTGCGGCCGCGCTGCCCGAGATCCCGCCTCGCAGTGTCTTCTGATTGAATCACACTGCGGGCCTGGGATCCATGGGCATGCGCAGTGCATATCTTCCCCTCGGGCTCTCGCTCATCTCCCTCCGCCTTCTTTAGACTGTGCGCCGTCAGCTGATCCCTAATAGCATGCCACGGCCGTGACACCGCACAGTCTGAAGAAGAGGGAAAGAGGGGAGTGAGAGTCGAGGATATGCACTGTGCATGCCCATGGATCCAAGGCCCGCAGTGGCATTACGTTAGATGACACTGCGAGGTGGGATCTGGAGCAGCGTGGACGCACAGGCACTGACAGCCTGACACCAAATTATGTCAGAAGACAGGCAGCGCTAATTGGGCATGGCCAAGGGATAACAGAACAGCGCAGGCTCCGTGACAGCTTAAAACAACGCTGAGGAGGCAGCGCACGGCACCAAGGGGATAGGAATGACAGCTGTGCTGCGCCCCATTACGAAGGAAATTCGCACCTCTGGGACGGTTTTGCGGTATAAGGGGACACATTTTTAGTGTTTACTTCTGTGTTTGCAAGGAGCATAATTAAAAGAGCAACCTTTTCCTTTTGCATCTTGCTGCACAAGATGGCTCTTTCAGCTACAAACGTCTTGGGGGGGGTTAAAGGTTCCCTTTCAACTTGCTCCAATCAGGCTTCGGCCTACACTCTGTTCCTCTGCTCCTCCTGCTGTCCCTGGGCTCTAACACCGCCAGTTGGTGCCTGGAAGTGCTGTCTGCACAGTCAACAGTCGCTCCTCTGTTATTGGGGTTCAGTAACGTCAGCTGATCCCCAGCTGTGTGTGCGGCAATACCTCCAATCTGCTCCTCCTGCTGTCCCTGGGCTCTAACACCGCCAGTTGGTGCCTGGAAGTGCTGTCTGCACAGTCAACAGTCGCTCCTCTGTTATTGGGGTTCAGTAACGTCAGCTGATCCCCAGCTGTGTGTGCGGCAATACCTCCAATCTGCTCCTCCTGCTGTCCCTGGGCTCTAACACCGCCAGTTGGTGCCTGGAAGTGCTGTCTGCACAGTCAACAGTCCCTCCTCTGTTATTGGGGTTCAGTAACGTCAGCTGATCCCCAGCTGTGTGTGCGGCAATTCCTCCAATCTGCTCCTCCTGCTGTCCCTGGGCTCTAACACCGCCAGTTGGTGCCTGGAAGTGCTGTCTGCACAGTCAACAGTCCCTCCTCTGTTATTGGGGTTCAGTAACGTCAGCTGATCCCCAGCTGTGTGTGCGGCAATTCCTCCAATCTGCTCCTCCTGCTCTCCCTGGGCTCTAACACCGCCAGTTGGTGCCTGCAAGTGCTGTCTGCACAGTCAACAGTCCCTCCTCTGTTATTGGGGTTCAGTAACGTCAGCTGATCCCCAGCTGTGTGTGCGGCAATTCCTCCAATCTGCTCCTCCTGCTCTCCCTGGGCTCTAACACCGCCAGTTGGTGCCTGGAAGTGCTGTCTGCACAGTCAATAGTCGTTCCTCTGTTATTGGGTTTCAGAAACGTCAGCTGATGCCCAGCTGTGTATCCGGCAACGTGTCATGCGACCGCCACGCTGGCACTACTAAAATGTAAGGGGACCTGTCCCCCCCCCCCTAGGCGTTTGTTACTGAAAGAGCCACCTTGTGCAGCACTAATACTGCACAAGGAAAAGGTCGCTCTTGAAAGTATGCTCCTTGCAAACGCTGAAGTACACACTCATGTAATGTGTCCCCTCACACCGTCCAACCGTCCTGGAGGTGGGACTTTCCTTTGTAATGTGACGCAGCACAGCCGTCATTGCTACCCCTTGGCACCGTGCGCTGGCTCCTTAGCGTTGTTTGATTCCGTCATGGACCCTGCGCTGTTATGTTATCCCTTGGCCATGCACAGTTTGTGCTGCCCGTTCTCTGACATCATTTGTTGTCGTCCTGGCTGCGCCTGTGCGTCCACGCTGCCCGAAATCCCACCTCGCAGAGTTGTCTAATGTGATCCCACAGTGGGCCTGGTATCCATGGCCATGCGCAGTGCATATACTAGCCTCTCACTCCCCTTCTTCATGCTTCTTCAGACTAGGCGGCGTCAGCTGATCCCTTATAGCATGCCACGGCCGTGACGCCGCACAGTCTGAAGAAGCAGGAAGGAGGTGAGTGAGAGGCGATGATATGCACTGCGCATGCCCATGGATCCCTGGCCCGCAGTGGGATTACATTAGATGACACTGCAAGGTTGGATCTCGGGCAGCTTGGACGCACAGGCACTGCCAGCCTGACACCTAAATGATGTCAGAAGACGGGCACCGCTAACTGTGCATGGCCAAATGATAACATTACAGCGCGGGCTCCGTGACAGAACCAAACAACGTTGAGGAGGTGGCGCATGGCACCAAGGGGGTTGGAATGACGGCTGTGCTGTGTCACATTACAAAGGAAAGTCCCACTTCCGGGATGGTTTGACTGTATGAGGGGACACATTAGATGAGTGTGTACTTCAGCGTTTGCAAGGAGCATAATTTTAGGAGCCACCATTTTCCATGTGCAGTATTACTGCTGTACAAGATGGCTCTTTCAGCAACAAATGCCTGGCCGGGGGTTAAAGGTTCCCTTTCAACTTGCTCTACTGCAGGCTTCGGCCTACACTCTGCTCCTCTTTGATTCCCTGGGTTTCAACACTGTCAGTTGCCACCTGGAAGTGTTGTCTACACAGAAAAAAACACTAGCTGATGTGTCAGTGGGGTTCAGCACCGCCAGCTGTTCCCCTGCTGTGTAGTCGGCAACGTGTCCAGCACAAGCCACGCTGGCACAACAGACCAAAAGCTGCCACCAGTGCAGGCTTCGGCCTACACTCTGCTCCTCTCCTCCTCCTGCTGACCCTGGGCTATAACACCGCCAGTTGTAGCCTGGAAGTGCTAGCTGCACAGAGAAAAACACCCGCCAATGTGTCAGTGGGGTTCAGCACCCCAGCTGTTCCCCTGCTGTGTAGCCGGCAACGTGACCTGCAAACGCCACGCAGGCACATGAACTGAAATTGAAGGAAGCCTGCCCCCCACCCCCAGGTGTTTCTATGTATAACAGCCACCTTGTACAGCAGTAATGCTGCATTTGTACAAGGTGGCTGACTTTTTCTCCTTGCCCACGTGGAACTCAACACGTACAAAATGTGTCTCATTAGAGTCCATTACACTGCCCCTGAGGTGTGACTTTCCTTACTAATGATACGCAGCACCCCCCTTGGTAGGGCTGCCCGTCTTCTGACATCATTGGTTGGCTGGCTGTGCCTGTGCGTCCGCCCTGCCCAACACAACGCCCCTCGTTGTCTCATTTATTTTGACAGCGAGGGTGTGCTTGATGGGCACAAGCAGTGCATATATTCGCCTGTCTTCACTCCCCTCCTTCCGCCTTCTTTAGACTATGCGGCCTCATGGCCGCGGCATGCGATAAGGGATCAGCTGAGGCCGCACAGTCTGAGGCAGGTGTAAGGACATGAGTGAGCGGCGAACATATTTACTGCACAAGGCCATGAATTCCAGACCCGCAGTGTGAATTTTAGAAATCACACTGTGGGTGTGGGATTCATGGCCATCGCTAACCGCACCGGCCAACATGAAATGAGATCAGAAGACGGGCAGCGCTCACAGGGCATTGACAAGGGATAACACAAGAGCGCAGACTCCTGTACAGCAAATAACAACGCTCAGGAAGCAGCGCCCAGCACAAAGGCGTTATTTTTCGACACCTGTGCTGCGTGTCATTAAAAGGACAAGTCACGCCTCCAATACAGTTCTACTGTACAATGGGCAAAATTGTGTACGTCTTTCATTCTGCGTGTGCAATGAGCAAAATGTAAAGAGCAACCTTTCACTTGTGTAGCATTACTGTTGCACAAGATGTGGCTCTTCTAAATTTAAACACCTGAGGGTGGGTTAAAGGTGACCTTTGAAATTGGTTCAATTAGGCTGTGGCCTACACTCTGCTCCTCTCCTCCTCCTGCTGACCCTGGGCTCTAACACCGCCAGTTGGGGCCCGGACGTGCTAGCTGCACAGAGAAAAACACCAGCCAATGTGTTAGTGGGGTTCAGCACCGCCAGCTGTTCCCCTGCTGTGCAGCCGGCATTGTGTCCAGCACAAGCCACGCTGGCACAACCGACCAAAAGCTGCCACCAGTGCAGGCTTCGGCCTACACTCTGCTCCTCTCCTCCTCCTGCTGACCCTGGGCTCAAACACCGCTAGTTTTTGCCCGGAAGTGCTAGCTGCACAGAGAAAGACACCAGCCAATGTGTCAGTGGGGTTCAGCACTGCCAGCTGTTCCCCTGCTGTGTAGCCGGCAACGTGACCTGCAAACGCCACGCAGGCACATGAACTGAAATTGAAGGAAGCCTGCCCCCCACCACCAGGTGTTTCTATGTATAACAGCCACCTTGTACAGCAGTAATGCTGCATTTGTACAAGGTGGCTGACTTTTTCTCCTTGCCCACGTGGAACTCAACACGTACAAAATGTGTCTCAGTAGAGACCATTACATTGTCCCTGAGGTGTGACTTTCCTTTTCAATGACAGGCAGCACCCCCCTTGGTAGCGCTGCCCGTCTTCTGACATCATTGGTTGGCTGGCTGTGCCTGTACGTCCGCCCTGCCCAACACAACGCCCCTCATTGTCTCATTTATTTTGACAGCGAGGGTGTGCTTGATGGGCACAAGCAGTGCATATATTCGCCTGTCTTCACTCCCCTCCTTCCGCCTTCTTCAGACTTGCGGCCTCATGGCCGCGGCATGCGATAAGGGATCAGCTGAGGCCGCACAGTCTGAAGCAGGTGTAAGGACATGAGTGAGCGGCGAACATATTTACTGCACAAGGCCATGAATTCCAGACCCGCAGTGTGAATTTTAGAAATCACACTGTGGGTGTGGGATTCATGGCCATCGCTAACCGCACCGGCCAACATGAAATGAGGTCAGAAGACGGGCAGCGCTCACAGGGCATTGCCAAGGGATAACACAAGAGCGCAAACTCCTGTACAGCAAATAACAACGCTCAGGAAGCAGCGCCCAGCACAAAGGCGTTATTTTTTGACACCTGTGCTGCGTGTCATTAAAAAGACAAGTCACGCCTCCACTACAGTTCTACTGTATACTGGGCTAAATTGTGTACGTGTTTTATTCAGCGTGTGCAATGAGAAAAATTCATAGAGCAACCATTGACTTGTGCAGCATTAATGCTGTACAAGGTGTGGCTCTTGTACTTTGTAACACCTGAGGGGGGGTAAAGGTGACCTTTGAAATTGGTTCTACTAGGCTTCGGCCTTCACTCTGCTCCTCCTGCTGACCCTGGGCTCTAACACCGCCAGTTTGAGCCTGGACATGCTAGCTGCACAGAGAAAAACACCAGCCAATGTGTTAGTGGGGTTCAGCAGCGTCAGCTGTTCCCCTGCTGTGTAGCCGGCATCGTGTCCAGCACAAGTCACGCTGGCACAACAGACCAAAAGCTGTCACCAGTGCAGGCTTCGGCCTACACTCTGCTCCTCTCCTCCTCCTCCTGCTGACCCTGGGTTCTAACACCGCCAGTTGGGGCCCGGATGTGCTAGCTGCACAGAGAAAAACACCAGCCAATGTGTTAGTGGGGTTCAGCAACGCCAGCTGTTCCCCTGCTGTGTAGCCGGCAACGTGACCTGCAAACGCCACGCAGGCACATGAACTGAAATTAAAGGGACCCTGGCCCCCACCCCCAGGTGTTTTTATGTATAACAGCCACCTTGTACAGCAGTAATGCTGCATTTGTACAAGGTGGCTGACTTTTTCTCCTTGCCCACGTGGAACTCAACACGTACAAAATGTGTCTCAGTAGAGTCCATTACATTGTCCCTGAGGTGTGACTTTCCTTTTTAATGACACGCAGCACCCCCCTTGGTAGCGCTGCCCATCTTCTGACATCATTGGTTGGCTGGCTGTGCCTGTGCGTCCGCCCTGCCCAACACAACGCCCCTCGTTGTCTCATTTATTTTGACAGCGAGGGTGTGATTGATGGGCATGTGCACTGCATATGTTCGCCTGTCTTAACTCATCTCCTTCCGCCTTCTTCAGACTGTGCGGCCTCATGGCCGCGGCATGCGATAAGGGATCAGCTGAGGCCGCACAGTCTGAGGCAGGTGTAAGGACATGAGTGAGCGGCGAACATATTTACTGCACAAGGCCATGAATTCCAGACCCGCAGTGTGAATTTTAAAAAATCACACTGTGGGTGTGGGATTCATGGCCATCGCTAACCGCACCGGCCAACATGAAATGAGGTCAGAAGACGGGCAGCGCTCACAGGGCATTGCCAAGGGATAACACAAGAGCGCAGACTCCTGTACAGCAAATAACAACGCTCAGGAAGCAGCGCCCAGCACAAAGGCGTTATTTTTCGACACCTGTGCTGCGTGTCATTAAAAGGACAAGTCACGCCTCCAATACAGTTCTACTGTACAATGGGCAAAATAGTGTACGTCTTTCATTCTGCGTGTGCAATGAGCAAAACTTAAAGAGCAACCTTTCACTTGTGGAGCATTACTGCTGCACAAGGTGTGGCTCTTCTACATTGTAACACCTGAGGGTGGGTTAAAGATGACCTTTGAAATTGGTTCAATTAGGCTGCGGCCTACACTCTGCTCCTCTCCTCCTCCTGCTGACCCTGGGCTCTAACACCGCCAGTTGGGGCCCGGACGTGCTAGCTGCACAGAGAAAAACACCAGCCAATGTGTTAGTGGGGTTCAGCACCGCCAGCTGTTCCCCTGCTGTGTAGCCGGCATCGTGTCCAGCACAAGCCATGCTGGCACAACAGACCAAAAGCTGCCACCAGTGCAGGCTTCGGCCTACACTCTGCTCCTCTCCTCCTCCTGCTGACCCTGGGCTCTAACACCGCCAGTTTTTGCCCGGACATGCTAGCTGCACAGAGAAAAACACCAGCCAATGTGTTAGTGGGGTTCAGCACCGCCAGCTGTTCCCCTGCTGTGTAGCCGGCATCGTGTCCAGCACAAGCCACGCTGGCACAACAGACCAAAAGCTGCCACCAGTGCAGGCTTCGGCCTACACTCTGCTCCTCTCCTCCTCCTCCTGCTGACCCTGGGTTCTAACACCGCCAGTTGGGGCCCGGATGTGCTAGCTGCACAGAGAAAAACACCCTCCAATGTGTTAGTGGGGTTCAGCACCGCCAGCTGTTCCCCTGCTGTGTAGCTGGCAATGTGACCTGCAAACGCCATGCAGCCACCTGAACTGAAATTAAAGGGACCCTGCCCCCCCCCAAGGTGTTTCTATGTATAACAGCCACCTTGTACAGCAGTAATGCTGCATTTGTACAAGGTGGCTGACTTTTACTCCTTGCCCACGTGGAACTCAACACGTACAAAGTGTGTCTCAGTAGAGACCATTACATTGTCCCTGAGGTGTGACTTTCCTTTTCAATGACACGCAGCACCCCCCTTGGTAGCGCTGCCCGTCTTCTGACATCATTGGTTGGCTGGCTGTGCCTGTGCGTCCGCCCTGCCAAACACAACGCCCCTCATTGTCTCATTTATTTTGACAGCGAGGGTGTGCTTGATGGGCACAAGCAGTGCATATATTTGCCTGTCTTCAATCCCCTCCTTCCGCCTTCTTCAGACTATGCGGCCTCATGGCCGCGGCATGCGATAAGGGATCAGCTGAGGCCGCACAGTCTGAGGCAGGTGTAAGGACATGAGTGAGCGGCGAACATATTTACTGCACAAGGCCATGAATTCCAGACCCGCAGTGTGAATTTTAAAAAATCACACTGTGGGTGTGGGATTCATGGCCATCGCTAACCGCACCGGCCAACATGAAATGAGGTCAGAAGACGGGTAGCGCTCACAGGGCATTGCCAAGGGATAACACAAGAGCGCAGACTCCTGTACAGCAAATAACAACGCTCAGGAAGCAGCGCCCAGCACAAAGGCGTTATTTTTCGACACCTGTGCTGCGTGTCATTAAAAGGACAAGTCACGCCTCCAATACAGTTCTACTGTACAATGGGCAAAATAGTGTACGTCTTTCATTCTGCGTGTGCAATGAGCAAAACTTAAAGAGCAACCTTTCACTTGTGGAGCATTACTGCTGCACAAGGTGTGGCTCTTCTACATTGTAACACCTGAGGGTGGGTTAAAGATGACCTTTGAAATTGGTTCAATTAGGCTGCGGCCTACACTCTGCTCCTCTCCTCCTCCTGCTGACCCTGGGCTCTAACACCGCCAGTTGGGGCCCGGACGTGCTAGCTGCACAGAGAAAAACACCAGCCAATGTGTTAGTGGGGTTCAGCACCGCCAGCTGTTCCCCTGCTGTGTAGCCGGCATCGTGTCCAGCACAAGCCACGCTGGCACAACAGACCAAAAGCTGCCACCAGTGCAGGCTTCGGCCTACACTCTGCTCCTCTCCTCCTCCTGCTGACCCTGGGCTCTAACACCGCCAGTTTTTGCCCGGACATGCTAGCTGCACAGAGAAAAACACCAGCCAATGTGTTAGTGGGGTTCAGCAATGCCAGCTGTTCCCCTGCTGTGTAGCCGGCAACGTGACCTGCAAACGCCACGCAGGCACCTGAACTGAAATTAAAGGGACCCTGGCCCCCACCCCAGGTGTTTTTATGTATAACAGCCACCTTGTACAGCAGTAATGCTGCATTTGTACAAGGTGGCTGACTTTTTCTCCTTGCCCACGTGGAACTCAACACGTACAAAATGTGTCTCAGTAGAGTCCATTACATTGTCCCTGAGGTGTGACTTTCCTTTTTAATGACACACAGCACCCCCCTTGGTAGCGCTGCCCGTCTTCTGACATCATTGGTTGGCTGGCTGTGCCTGTGCGTCCGCCCTGCCCAACACAACGCCCCTCGTTGTCTCATTTATTTTGACAGCGAGGGTGTGATTGATGGGCATGTGCACTGCATATGTTCGCCTGTCTTAACTCATCTCCTTCCGCCTTCTTCAGACTGTGCGGCCTCATGGCCGCGGCATGCGATAAGGGATCAGCTGAGGCCGCACAGTCTGAGGCAGGTGAAAGGACATGAGTGAGCGGCGAACATATTTACTGCACAAGGCCAGGAATTCAAGACCCGCAGTGTGCATTTTAGAAAACACACTGTGGCTCTGGGATTCATGGCCATCGCTAAACGCACCGGCCAACATGAAATGAGGTCAGAAGACGGGCAGCGCTCACAGGGCATTGCCTAGGTATAACACAAGAGCGCAGACTCCTGTACAGCAAATAACAACGCTTAGGAAGCAGCGCCCAGCACAAAGGCGTTATTTTTCGACACCTGTGCTGCGTGTCATTAAAAGGACAAGTCACGCCTCCAATACAGTTCTACTGTACAATGGGCAAAATAGTGTACGTCTTTCATTCTGCGTGTGCAATGAGCAAAATGTAAAGAGCAACCTTTCACTTGTGTAGCATTACTGTTGCACAAGATGTGGCTCTTCTAAATTTAAACACCTGAGGGTGGGTTAAAGGTGACTTTTGAAATTGGTTCAATTAGGCTGCGGCCTACACTCTGCTCCTCTCCTCCTCCTGCTGACCCTGGGCTCTAACACCGCCAGTTGGGGCCCAGACGTGCTAGCTGCACAGAGAAAAACACCAGCCAATGTGTCAGTGGGGTTCAGCTACGCCAGCTGTTCCCCGCGCTGTGTAGCCAGCAACGTGTCCTGCAAACGCAACGCAGACACAAAGCTGCCTCCAGTGCAGGCTTTGGCCTACACTCTGCTCCCCCTGCTTACCCTTTGCTCCAACACCGCTAGTTGTGGCTTTAGTAAGACAATCTTGAATAGGCAACGCATCCGGGTTCCAGCACCGTCAGCTGGTTCTCGCCAGTGTCTTTGTCACGGGTACTCCCTCCTGCCCTGCCTGGTTCCAGCACCGTCAGCTGGTTCCGGGTAGTGTCAAGGTCACTTACACACCTATACGTTGTCCCGTTGTGTTGCGGTCGGGTTAGCCAACTCCAGGGTGCCTCCAGTTTAGGAGCTTCCTATGTGGGCTGCGTGAATTGGCAGTCAAGGCTGGTTCTGTAGTGCCAGTAGGCCCAGCTCCCCCTGTAGGACTGTTGGGGTTCGGTAACTGCGGCTGCCTCGCGGCCTAGCTGTTCTCTCCTCTCCTGTGGGCCTTGGGGTCCACCACCTGGTTCCAGCACCATCAGCTGGTTCCGGGCAGAGCCTTTGGCTTAGGTGCCTCCTCCTGGGTATCCGAGTTCCGCCATCGCCAGGCGGTCCTTGGTAGTGCTTTTAAGCGCGGGCACCTACAGCTTAGTAACCGGGTTCCAGCACCGTCAGCTGGTCTTCGGTGCCATTGGCTCTTGCACACTGGGGCAACGCATCCGGGTTCCAGCACCGCCAGCTGGTTCCCGGCAGTGTTTTTGTCACGGGTACTCCCTCGTGCCCAGCCTGGTTCCAGCACCGTCAGCTGTTTCCGGGTACTGTCAAACTCACTGAGACACCTATGCGTTGCCCCGTCGTGTTGCGGTCGAGTTAGCCAACTCCAGGGTGCCTCCAGTTTAGGAGCTTCCTATGTGGGCTGCATGAATTGGTAGTCAAGGCTGGTTCTGTAGTGCCAGTAGGCCCAGCTCCCCCTGTTGGACTGTTGGGGTTCGGTAACTGCGGCTGCCTCACGGCCTAGCTGTTCTCTCCTCTCCTGTGGGCCTTCGGGTCCACCACCTGGTTCCCGCACCGTCAGCTGGTTCCGGGCAGAGCCTTTGGCTTAGGTGCCTCCTCCTGGGTATCCGAGTTCCGCCATCGCCAGGCGGTCCTTGGTAGTGCTTTTAAGCGCGGGCACCTACAGCTTAGTAACCGGGTTCCAGCACCGTCAGCTGGTCTTCGGTGCCATTGGCTCTTGCACACTGGGGCAACGCATCCGGGGTCCAGCACCGCCAGCTGGTTCCCGGCAGTGTTTTTGTCACGGGTACTCCCTCGTGCCCAGCCTGGTTCCAGCACCGTCAGCTGTTTCCGGGTACTGTCAAACTCACTGAGACACCTATGCGTTGCCCCGTCGTGTTGCGGTCGGGTTAGCCAACTCCAGGGTGCCTCCAGTTTAGGAGCTTCCTATGTGGGCTGCGTGAATTGGCAGTCAAGGCTGGTTCTGTAGTGCCAGTAGGCCAAGCTCCCCCTGTTGGGGTTCGGTAACTGCGGCTGCCTCGCGGCCTAGCTGTTCTCTCCTGTGGACCTTTGGGTCCACCACCTGGTTCCAGCACCGTCAGCTGGTTCTTGGCAGTGTCTTTTGCTCTTGTACCTTCTGCTCCCCATCCTGGTTCCAGTACCGTCAGCTTGTTCCGGGCAGAGCCTTTGGCTTAGGTGCCTCCTTCTGGGTATCCGAGTTCCGCCAACGTCAGGCGGTCCTTGGTAGTGCTTTTTAGCACGGGTACCTCCTGCTTAGTAACTGGGTTCCAGTAACGTCAGCTGGTCCTCAGTAGTTCCATTGGCTCTTGGACCTTCGGGTAGCCAGCCAAGTTCCAGTTCCATCAGCTGGTTCTCGGCATTTTCTCAGCCTTCTTGTACCTTCTGCTACGTTTTCAAGTTGAAGACCCTAAAGACGACATCACGGAAGACCACCCCTAAGATGACGACGACGACCCTGGAGATGACGACCCCAAAGACCACCCCGATGACGACGACGGCGGAGACGACGACGGCGGAGACGACGACGGCGGAGACGACGACGGCGGAGACGACGACCCTGGAGACGACGACATGGAAGACCGAGAAGCAGAAGAACAAGAGGCAGCAGAACAAAGAGCAGAAGAACATTAAGCATAAGACTTAATATCAGAGCAAAAGATATGTAAATTATATGCAGAAGAAGACTAAGCAGTGTATGGGGGTGAGTCCGTTCCTCCTCGTGGTGCCCCTGGATAAAGCCTGATGCTGCAGGCCAAACTGAACGCGGACAAATGTAACTTTTGTGACTGGCAGAACGGAAGGTGTAATCTTCAAACTTTTATAGATAACAACTACGGGAATGCCTGTCACAAATGTGAATATGATGTAAAAGTAGAATAGGAAGAATAATAATAGTTGGATAAAATGAATATGAAGAATGTAATAAAAAAAAAAAAAAGATTTAGAAGAAGATGAATAAGGTGAAGAAGTTGATGTCAAAGATGCTGATGATGATGAAGATGAAAGTGTGGGAAAATTTAAAAAAAAAAAAAAAAAAAGGGGAAGGGCGTGGAATAATGAAACATCTATATTTAAAAAAAAAAATACATAGTCAATATCTTTGTCAATCCTAACGTCTTTAAAAAAATAAAAAATCATGTTATTCTATTTGATTGGGCTACGCCTCTATGACTTTAATGTCTCCGCCACCTCCCCAAAATACATCCTGCATTATTCTTAGTTGTTCTCCTTCATGTAGAATAAACTTACAAGGAAAGAAAGGCTTTATTTTAATTCCGATATTTTGGTCCCATTGACTTGCATTGGGATCGGATATCGGTATCGGCGATATCCGATATTTTTTGAATATCGGCCGATCCAATCCGATACCGATACTTTCCGATATCGGAAGGTATCGCTCAACACTAATTAATAGCTTTTAATTTTTTGGTACTTTATATTGTTTTTTTAATCTTTACATTTTTTTAAATAGTTTGCTTTTGAAGTTTATTTTTACTTGACTTTCCCTGCCCTGATCGCTGATCTAATACTCTGCAGTGCTTTTCCATTGGAGGTATTAGATCAGTACATCGCACACAGGCAGGAGGCATGTCAGTTCCTTCTTTGAGCAGGAACATACAAGCCATCATACTTCGGTAACCTTGTGGCCATTTTTCAGCCATGGGTCACCATGGAGACTATCAGCACAATGCGATTGCAATCACGTTGTGCAGATGGGAGGTGCACAAGAGGGGTTAAATGCCATAATTGGTGCAAGCACTGATTGTGGGCATTGCCATAGGGCTTCAGCTCTCATATAGCGCTGACACCCACTTTTGATTTAGCAGGCACTTGGAGTGAATTCTCACGATCATCACGCCATACACATAAAGTGATTTGCAGGAATGCACCTTCTGAAGTACCATACATGTACATCATGTTCCAAATTATTATGCAAATTACATTTTTCTCAGATTTGCCTAAATGGTAGGTGCAAATGATAGTCAGTCTAATAAAAGTCATCACCCGTTAGAGTATACATCAAATTTTATTGAAGAAATGCCCCAATGATAACAGTATAATCTCCAAAATTAATAAAAACTCAAAATGCACTTTTCCAAATTATTAGGCACAGTAGAATTTCTAAACATTTGATATGTTTTAAAGAACTGAAAATGTTCATTTGTGGAATTTGCAGCATTAAGAGGCCACATTCACTGAACAAAAAAAGCTATTTAACTCCAAAACATCCTAACAGGCCAAGTTACATGTTAACATAGGAACCCTTCTTTGACATCACCTTCACAATTCTTGCATCCATTGAACTTGTGAGTTTTTGGAGAGTTTCTGCTTGTATTTCTTTGCATGAAGTCAGAATAGCCTCCCAGAGCTGCTGTTTTGATGTGAACTGCCTCCCACCCTCATAGATATTTGGCTTGATGATACTCCAAAGGTTCTCTATAGGGTTAAGGTCAGGGGAAGATGGTGGCCACACCATGAGTTTATCTCCTTTTGTGCCCATAGCAGTCAATGACTCAGAGGTATTCTTTGCAGCATGAGATGGTGCATTGTCAAGCACGATGATGATTTTTCTCCTGAAGGCATCCATCTGGACCATCCAGGGTTGCTCGACACTCATCAGTAAACAAGACTGTTTTAAAATTAGTCTTCATGTATGTCTGGGCCCACTGCAACCGTTTCTGCTTGTGAACACTGTCTAGGGGTGGCCGAATAGTAGGTTTATGCACCACAGCAAGCCTGTGAAGGATCCTACACCTCGAGGTTCGAAGGACTACAGGGGACCCAGCAGCTTCAAATAACTGTTTGCTGCTTTGTAATGGTATTTTGGCAGCTGCTCTCTTAATCCATTGAGTTTGTCTGGCAGAAACCTTTCTCATTATGCCTTTATCTGCATTAACTCTGTCTGTGCTCTGTTTCAGTCACAAATCTCTTCACAGTATGATGATCACTTATAAGTTTTCATGAAATATCTAATGTTTTCATACCTTGTCCAAGGCATTGCACTATTTAACGCTTCCCATATTGCTTGAAACCTGTGGCCTGCTTAATAATGTGGAACATCATTTTTAAGTAGTTTTCCTTTAAATAGAATCACCTGGAAATCTAATTATCACATATGTTTAAGATTGATTTCAGTGATCCATTGAGCCCTGAGACACAATACCCTCCATGAGTTTATTTGAAAAACAAAACAATTAAATCTTTAAGACACAAATCTAATTTGCATAATAATTTGGAACATGGTGTATGACGGATGTCATGAATGGTTGAATTGCTGTTAGGTGAAACATCAATATAGTTTCTAGTGAACTTGGAGAATATATGGACTAAACCTTAGTGCTATTTTAGCTGCTAGAAATTGACTTCAAAACAATGTTTTTAAATGTACCCCACAGTAAAAACCAAGCTTTACATGATTCTTACTTGTCTAATGGATTTTTGTATGTGAACAAACCTTTTAAGATTATTGAAAACTCTTTATTTCCCCTTTATTTATGTAAACTAACATGCTATAAATAACTATATGGATGTGGCCCAGCATGCATTGCAATTAAAGTTGCTTATTGCATCATGCTTATAGCTAAAATTCCATACCTCGGCTTACAGTGCGAAATATGAAGTGGAAAATATAATTTAGAGCCAACATTACAGACTGGTACACAAGATATGAGAGGTTTTTCAACAACAGGAGTTTCAAGGAGTTTCAAACTGTTAAGCATATTTATTATAAATGGCATTTAAAAAAATCATCTGCAAAGATACTGTAGCTCAATTTATTTGTTACTGTGAGATTTTGGACAAGTAAAAGTAAATCAATATAATTATTGTTTGTACAGTATTGCCCTTTGCCCATAAACTCTTGGAAAGTCCAGAAAGATAGATATTCTTTTTCAAATGTACATGGCAAAAAGTTCGGGGTTCGTACCACACAAAGTGTCCATGCATGGACTCTGAACATGGACTTCTCCTGGAAATCTGTGTTACTGTTCAAGTTTTTTTTTTTACACCAGAACAAAGTTTTCTGAAAGGCTGCAACACAGCTAATCAGCAAGATTTTCCTGTATGGGCACTTCCAGCCCCATCACAACCATATCAAGTGTTGTCATGGCTGTGATTGGTGAGTGCACTGTGTTAAAAAAAAAAAGTGGGGTTACCTCTAATTTTGACAACAAGCCCAGGTAAAACCAACAACTAAGGGCTGCAGACCTCAGTTGTCAGCTTTATCTGGGTTGGTTATCAAAAATAGATTGCCCCTTTTATTAATTATTTAAATAAATATTTTAAAAAAATGGTGCCCCCCATTTTAGATAACCAGTCAAGCTAAAGCAGACAGCTGTAGGCTGGTATTCTCAGCATGGGAGGCGCCATGGATGACCATCCCCAGCCTAAAAATATCAGCTATCAGCCGCCCAAAAAGTAGAATGATCCATTGGATGTGCCAGTTCTGGCACTTTGCCTTGCTTTTCCTGCTTGTCCTGGAGTGTTGGCAAGCGGGATAATATTTTGGAGCTGATGTCAGCTTTGTAATTTCAGCTGACATCAAGCTCAGGAGTTAGTAATGGAGAGGCGTTTATAAGACTAACCCAGTAAGTACAAAATAATAAAGACACACAAGAAGTCTTTCAATTGAACAAAACACTTTCTGACAATTACCCTTTTTTCCATATGTTAACAGAAAAATAAAAATAAAAACGTCAAAATAATCCTCACCTGTTTGCATTTAATCCATAATGATGATGTCCCACAATGAACCCAAACTCAGCTACATTTGGTGGCATTGCCAAGTGGTGAAATCAGTAATGTGACTGCTCAGCCCTGCAACCAGATCACACTGAGTTTACCATGAGAACGTGGCTACTGCCCTGCTCTGTGTAGCACAAGCGATTGGATGATTGCAGCTTCTAGTTTCCCATGGAGACTATTGAAGCCAGTGTAAAGTGAAAAAAATGTTTTAAAAAATCTAAAAAATGAAAAATAAAAGTTCAAATCACCACTAGGGTTGAGCGAAACGGGTCGTTCATTTTCAAAAGTCGCCGACTTTTGGCAAAGTCGGGTTTCATGAAACCCGATCCGACCCCTGTGCGGGGTCGGCCATGCGGTACGCGACTTTCGCGCCAAAGTCGCGTTTCAATGACGCGAAAAGCGCCATTTCTCAGCCAATGAAGGTAAACGCAGAGTGTGGGCAGCGTGATGACATAGGTCCTGGTCCCCACCATCTTAGAGAAGGGCATTGCAGTGATTGGCTTGCTGTCTGCGGCGTCACAGGGGCTATAAAGGGGCGGTCCCGCCGACCGCCATGTTACTGCTGCTGATCTGAGCTTAGGGAGAGGTTGCTGCCGCTTCGTCAGAAGCAGGGATAGCGTTAGGCAGGGTCCATTAACCACCGAACCGCTTGTGCTGTAGCGATTTCCACTGCCCAACACCACCTTCGGTGTGCAGGGACAGTGGAAGCTACATTTTTTTTTCCCCTCAGCGCTGTAGCTCATTGGGCTGCCCTAGAAGGCTCCCTGATAGCTGCATTGCTGTGTGTACTCCGCTGTGCAAACCAACTGCTTTTTTCAAAGCACAAATCCTCTTGTTCCTTCCTTTCTGCACAGCTATCTTTTTTGTTTGTCCACACTTTTTATTTAATTTGTGCATCAGTCCACTCCTTATTGCTGCCTGCCATACCTGGCTGAGATTACTGCAGGGAGATAGTAATTGTTGGACACTCCCTGTTTTTTTTTTTTTTGTGGGAGATTAAGATTGACATTTCTGCTAGAGTGCCATCCCTGTGTGTGCCATCTCTCACTCAGTGGGCCATAGAAAGCCTATTTATTTTTTTGCTTGATTTGGGTTATAAAATCTACCTGAAAAAATCACTACATCAATCAGTGGGAGAAAAATATTGGCCTCAGGGCTTGTGTGCCACTCCTGACTCCTGTGTGTGCCATCTCTCAGTCAGTGGGCCATAGAAAGCCTATTTATTTTTTTGCTTGATTTGGGTTCTAAAATCTACCTGAAAAAATCACTACATCAATCAGTGGGAGAAAAATATTGGCCTCAGGGCTTGTGTGCCACTCCTGACTCCTGTGTTCATCATCACTCACTCAGTGGGCCATAGAAAGCCTATTTTTTTTTTTTTTGCTTTATTTGGGTTCTAAATTCTACCTGAAAAAATCAATAAATCAATCAGTGGGAGATTAATATTGGCCTTTGGGCTTGTGTGCCAGTCCTAAGCGTGCCATCTCTCTCTCTCAGATAGTGGGCCATAGAAAGCCTATTTATTATTTTTTTTATTGGGTTTATAAATTTTCCCTGGAACAAAAAAAAAAAAGTGGGAGATTAATATTGGCCTCTGGGCTTGTGTGCCAGTCCTGAGCGTGCCATCTCTCTCACAAATAGTGGGCCATAGAAAGCCTATTTTTTTTTTGGTTTTATAAATTCTCCCTGAAAAAAAAATGGAGATTAATATTGGCCTTTGGGCTTGTGTGCCAGTCCTAAGCGTGCCATCTCTCTCTCTCAGATAGTGGGCCATAGAAAGCCTATTTATTATTTTTTTTATTGGGTTTATAAATTTTCCCTGAAAAAAAAAAAAAGTGGGAGATTAATATTGGCCTCTGGGCTTGTGTGCCAGTCCTGAGCGTGCCATCTCTCTCACAAATAGTGGGTCATAGAAAGCCTATTTATTTTTTTGGTTGATTTGGGTTCTAAATTCTACCTGAAAAAATCAATAAATCAATCAGTGGGAGATAAATATTGGCCTCTGGGCTTGTGTGCCACTCCTGACTCCTGTGTGCGTCATCTCTCACTCAGTGGGCCATAGAAAGCCTATTTTTTGTTTTATTTGTTTTATAAATTCTCCCTGAAAAAATCATTTTTATTTTATTTGGTTTCTAAATTCTTCCTGAAAAAATCATTTTTATTTTATTTGTTTTCTAAATTCTCCCTGAAAAAATCATTTTATTTTATTTGGTTTCTAAATTCTTCCTGAAAAAATCATTTTATTCTATTTTTTTTTCCTAAAGTCTCCCTGAAAAAAAAAAAAAAATCAAATCAGTGGGAGATTAATATTGCCCTTTCTGCTTGTGTGCCAGTCTTGACTCCTGGGTGTGCCATCTCTCTCTCTCTCTCCAATTGTGGGCCATAGAAAGCCTATTATTTTTTTTAGCTTGATTTGGGTTCCAAAATCTACCTGAAAAAATCACTACATCAATCAGTGGGAGATAAATATTGGCCTCTGGGCTTGTGTGCCACTCCTGACTCCTGTGTGCGTCATCTCTCACTCAGTGGGCCATAGAAAGCCTTTTTTTGTTTTATTTGTTTTCTAAATTCTCCCTGAAAAAATCATTTTATTTATTTGGTTTCTAAATTCTTCCTGAAAAAATCATTTTATTCTATTATTTTTTTTTCCTAAAGTCTCCCTGAAAAAAAAAAAAAATCAAATCAGTGGGAGATTAATATTGCCCTTTCTGCTTGTGTGCCAGTCTTGACTCCTGGGTGTGCCATCTCTCTCTCTCTCTCTCCAATTGTGGGCCATAGAAAGCCTATTATTTTTTTAGCTTGATTTGGGTTCCAAAATCTACCTGAAAAAATCACTACATCAATCAGTGGGAGATAAATATTGGCCTCTGGGCTTGTGTGCCACTCCTGACTCCTGGGTGCGTCATCTCTCACTCAGTGGGCCATAGAAAGCCTTTTTTTGTTTTATTTGTTTTCTAAATTCTCCCTGAAAAAATCATTTTATTTTATTTGGTTTCTAAATTCTTCCTGAAAAAATCATTTTATTCTATTTTTTTTTTCCTAAAGTCTCCCTGAAAAAAAAAAAAAAATCAAATCAGTGGGAGATTAATATTTACATTTGTGCTTCAGTGACATTCCTGCGTGTGTGGCATCTCTCTCATTTGTTGCCACCAACAACAGAGTGTGTAACATTGTGCCTGATTTTCGTTGTGGTCTCACTCACCTGTAAAGGGGTAGCTAAATCATACTGAAGTTATAGCTCACCGTGTAAGTTGTGTGACAGCAACAAATACCGTTAGTTTGGTTACGTTTTTAAAACAATGAGGAAGTCTGGTGGAAGAGGTCGTGGCCGGGGGCGTTCATTGTCAGCTGGTAATGAGGGTAGTGGTAGTGGTGGAGCATCAGCTGGTCGTGGGAAAAAAAATATTGCACCTAAGTCTGGAGCTGTGGAGCCAGGTTCGTCGTCTGGCTACACAAGGCCTCGAACGCTCCCTTTTCTGGGAGTAGTAAAACCGCTTTTAAAGCCGGAGCAGCAAGAGCAAGTTTTGGCTTATCTTGCTGACTCAGCCTCTAGCTCTTTTGCCTCCTCTCGTGAAACTGGTAAATGTCAAAGCAGCGCATCGTTAGTGGATGTTCACGGTCAGGGACAAGTCGCTTCCTTGTCCTCTTCAGCAAAAACAACAACAGAGAAGAATGCAGCAGGCGACACAACGGGTTACTCCATGGAGCTCTTTACACATACCGTCCCTGGCTTAGAAAGTGAAGCAGTTAACAGTCCATGCCCATTACAAGTTGAATCTGACATGGAGTGCACTGATGCACAGCCACAGCCAGACTATTATGCTGGTCCTTTGACTCAGACCACAACATTCCCTCGCAGGGTAATGATCAAGAATCAGACCCTGATGAGACTATGTTGCCCCATCACGAACGCTATACCACCGACCGACACGGTGACACAGACGAAGTTGCACACGAGCTACAAGAAGAGGTAATAGATGACCCAGTTCTTGACCCCGATTGGCAGCCATTGGGGGAACAGGGTGCAGGCGGCAGCAGTTCTGAAGCGGAGGAGGAGGGGCCGCAGCAGGCATCAACATCGCAACAGGTTCCATCTGCCGGGCCCGTATCTTGCCCAAAACGCGTTGGAGGACAGCGTGGCCATCCGGTTAAAGCTCAGTCTGCAATGCCTGAAAAGGTATCCGATGCTAGAAAGAGTGCAGTCTGGCATTTTTTTAAACAACATCCAATTGATCAGCGCAAAGTCATCTGTCAAAAATGTTCAACTACCTTAAGCAGAGGACAGAATCTGAAAAGTCTCAATACAAGTTGCATGCATAGACATTTAACCACCATGCATTTGCAAGCCTGGACTAACTACCAAACGTCCCTTAAGGTTGTAGCACCCTCGGACAATGAAGCTAGTCAGCAACGCAACATCCCTTCCGGCAGTGTAGGGCCACCATTTTCCGCACCACCTGCAGTATCTGTGCAGGTTTCTTTGCCAGGCCAAAGCAGTCAGGGTCAGGGAATCACCAGTTTCGTAGTAGGAAACACTGCATCTAGGGCACCGGCGGCAACAATACCATCTCCCACCGTCTCTCAGTCTGCCATGTCCACCGGCACCCCCGCTAGTTCCACGATCTCCAGCTCTCCAGTCCAGCTCACCCTACATGAGACTATGGTTAGAAAAAGGAAGTACTTAGCCTCGCATCCGCGTACACAGGGTTTGAACGCCCACATAGCTAGACTAATCTCGTTAGAGATGATGCCCTACCGGTTAGTTGAAAGCGAAGCTTTCAAAGCCCTGATGGACTACGCTGTACCACGCTACGAGCTACCCAGTCGACACTTTTTTTCCAGAAAAGCCATCCCAGCCCTCCACCAGCATGTTAAAGAGCGCATCGTCCATGCACTCAGGCAATCTGTGAGCACAAAGGTGCACCTGACAACAGATGCATGGACCAGTAGGCATGGCCAGGGACGTTACGTGTCCATCACGGCACACTGGGTGAATGTTGTGGATGCAGGGTCCACAGGGGACAGCAAGTTTGGGACAGTTCTGCCTAGCCCACGGTCTAGGAAACAGTTGGCTGTAGCCGTTCGCACCCCCTCCTCCTCCTCTTCGTCCTCCTGCAGAAGCGAGAGCTCGTCCACAGACCGCAGTCGCACAACCACTCCATCCGCAGCTGCCACTGTTGCACACCAGGTCTCCCATTATGGGGCAGCTACTGGCAAACGTCAGCAGGCTGTATTGGCTATGAAGTGTTTGGGCGACAACAGACACACCGCGGAAGTTCTGTCCGAGTTCTTGCAGAAAGAAACGCAGTCGTGGCTGGGCACTGTAGATCTTGAGGCAGGCAAGGTAGTGAGTGATAACGGAAGGAATTTCATGGCTGCCATCTCCCTTTCCCAACTGAAACACATTCCTTGCCTGGCTCACACCTTAAACCTGGTGGTGCAGTGCTTCCTGAAAAGTTATCCGGGGTTATCCGACCTGCTCCTCAAAGTGCGTGGACTTTGCTCACATATCCGCCGTTCGCCCGTACCCTCCAGCCGTATGCAGACCTATCAGCGTTCTTTGAACCTTCCCCAGCATCGCCTAATCATAGACGTTGCAACAAGGTGGAACTCAACACTGCACATGCTTCAGAGACTGTGCGAACAGAGGCGGGCTGTTATGTTTTTGTGGGAGGATACACATACACGGGCAGGCAGTAAGGATGGCAGACATGGAGTTGTCAGGTGTGCAGTGGGCGAAGATTCAAGACATGTGTCAAGTCCTTCAGTGTTTTGAGGAATGCACACGGCTGGTTAGTGCAGACAACGCCATAATAAGCATGAGCATCCCCCTAATGCGTCTGCTGATGCAAAGTTTGACGCACATAAAGGATCAGGCGTCTGCAGCTGAGGAAGAGGAAAGCCTTGATGACAGTCAGCCATTGTCTGGCCAGGGCAGTGTACAGGACGAGTTAGCGGGCGAAGAGGAGGAGGAGGACGAGGAGGATGATGGGGATGATTATATTTTTAATGAGGAAGCTTTTCCGGGGCCACTGGAAATTGGTGGCGCGGCAAGGCTTGGTTCTGGTTTTTGGAGGGACACAAGTGACGTGGATTTGCCTGAAACTGCCCCTCAACCAAGCACAACCGCAGATTTGAGAACTGGAACTTTGGCCCACATGGCGGATTATGCCTTACGTATCCTCAAAAGGGACACACGCATAACTAAAATGATGAACGATGACGATTACTGGTTGGCCTGCCTCCTTGATCCTCGCTATAAAGGCAAATTGCAAAATATAATGCCACATGAGAACTTGGAACTAATATTAGCAACCAAACAATCAACTCTTGTTGACCGTTTGCTTCTGGCATTCCCTGCACACAGCGCCCGTGATCGTTCTCACACGAGCTGCAGGGGCCAGCAGACCAGAGGAGTTAGAGGGGCAGAAATCAGAAGTGGCGTTGGCCAGAGGGGTTTTCTGACCAGGTTGTGGAGTGATTTTGCTATGACCGCAGACAGGACAGGTACTGCAGCATCAATTCAAAGTGACAGGAGACAACATTTGTCCAGTATGGTTACAAACTATTTTTCATCCCTTATCGATGTTCTCCCTCAACCGTCATTCCCATTTGATTACTGGGCATCAAAATTAGACACCTGGCCAGAATTGGCAGAATATGCATTGCAGGAGCTTGCTTGCCCGGCAGCTAGTGTCCTATCAGAAAGAGTATTCAGTGCTGCAGGTTCAATACTAACAGAAAAAAGGACTCGTCTGGCTACCCAAAATGTAGATGATCTAACCTTCATTAAAATGAACCACAACTGGATTTCGAAATCTTTTGCCCCACCTTGCCCGGCTGACACCTAGCTTTCCTATGAAAAGGTCTTGCCTGAGGACTATTCTGAATGCCTTTTCCAATCTCGTAATTTTCTGCACCTGATTGTCCAGCATACGACATGTTTACACCTCACTAAATGGCCAAACTCCCCACACGGGGCCGTGGTATCGACACTTGGCGACAGCACCCGTGAGAGTGCTGTTTGTCTGAAGAGGTGGGTGTGCCGCTTTTGGTCGACGGCACTGCCACTGGGTCCCTCCTAGTACAATAAAGTGTCTCTGGCGGTGGTGGTGCGCACCCAACGTCAGACACACCGTTGTAATATGAGGGGCCCTGGGCCTGTACCGCCCGCCACAAGACAGTTCCCCCCCCCAGCTCAAACAGTGCTCTACCACTAGCAAAATTATCTCACAGCTCCACCAATGTTTAGTCTATGCGCTGACATCCTTCAATGCCTGCCACTGACAATACCATTGTATTGACATTTTTGTTATGTTAGGCCTTCGAAGCCTGTCTGCGGTCACTCCTTCCACTATGCCTCCACTGACCACACCACTGCTGCCCGTGTACCCCTGGAACCAATTTAAAATTGCCTACAGCCATGTGTTATTATTTTAGGCCTTCGATGCCTGTCTGCGGTCACTCCTTACAATATGCCTCCACTGACCACACCACTGCTGCCCGTGTACCCCTGGAACCAATTTAAAATTGCCTACAGCCAGCCCAATACTTTTATTTTAGGCCTTCGATGCCTGTCTGCGGTCCGTTCTTTCTACTACTATTACACTGACCAGGCCACTGCTGCCCGTGTACCCCTGGAACCAATTTAAAATTGCCTACAGCCATGTGTTATTATTTTAGGCCTTCGATGCCTGTCTGCGGTCACTCCTTCCACTAGGCCTCCACTGACCACACCACTGCTGCCCGTGTACCCCTGGAACCAATTTAAAATTGCCTACAGCCAGCCCATTTTTTTTATTTTAGGCCTTCGATGCCTGTCTGCGGTCACTCCTTCCACTAGGCCTCCACTGACCACACCACTGCTGCCCGTGTACCCCTGGAACCAATTTAAAATTGCCTACAGCCATGTGTTATTATTTTAGGCCTTCGATGCCTGTCTGCGGTCACTCCTTACAATATGCCTCCACTGACCACACCACTGCTGCCCGTGTACCCCTGGAACCAATTTAAAATTGCCTACAGCCAGCCCAATTTTTTTATTTTAGGCCTTCGATGCCTGTCTGCGGTCCGTTCTTTCTACTACTACTACACTGACCAGGCCACTGCTGCCCGTGTACCCCTGGAACCAATTTAAAATTGCCTACAGCCATGTGTTATTATTTTAGGCCTTCGATGCCTGTCTGCGGTCACTCCTTCCACTAGGCCTCCACTGACCACACCACTGCTGCCCGTGTACCCCTGGAACCAATTTAAAATTGCCTACAGCCAGCCCAATTTTTTTATTTTAGGCCTTCGATGCCTGTCTGCGGTCACTCCTTCCACTAGGCCTCCACTGACCACACCACTGCTGCCCGTGTACCCCTGGAACCAATTTAAAATTGCCTACAGCCATGTGTTATTATTTTAGGCCTTCGATGCCTGTCTGCGGTCACTCCTTACAATATGCCTCCACTGACCACACCACTGCTGCCCGTGTACCCCTGGAACCAATTTAAAATTGCCTACAGCCAGCCCAATTTTTTTATTTTAGGCCTTCGATGCCTGTCTGCGGTCCGTTCTTTCTACTACTACTACACTGACCAGGCCACTGCTGCCCGTGTACCCCTGGAACCAATTTAAAATTGCCTACAGCCATGTGTTATTATTTTAGGCCTTCGATGCCTGTCTGCGGTCACTCCTTCCACTAGGCCTCCACTGACCACACCACTGCTGCCCGTGTACCCCTGGAACCAATTTAAAATTGCCTACAGCCAGCCCAATTTTTTTATTTTAGGCCTTCGATGCCTGTCTGCGGTCACTCCTTCCACTAGGCCTCCACTGACCACACCACTGCTGCCCGTGTACCCCTGGAACCAATTTAAAATTGCCTACAGCCATGTGTTATTATTTTAGGCCTTCGATGCCTGTCTGCGGTCACTCCTTACAATATGCCTCCACTGACCACACCACTGCTGCCCGTGTACCCCTGGAACCAATTTAAAATTGCCTACAGCCAGCCCAATTTTTTAATTTTAGGCCTTCGATGCCTGTCTGCGGTTCGTTCTTTCTACTACTACTACACTGACCAGGCCACTGCTGCCCGTGTACCCCTGGAACCAATTTAAAATTGCCTACAGCCATGTGTTATTATTTTAGGCCTTCGATGCCTGTCTGCGGTCACTCCTTCCACTAGGCCTCCACTGACCACACCACTGCTGCCCGTGTACCCCTGGAACCTATTTATAATTGCATAGAGCATCCTTTTTTTAATAGTAGGCGTACAAAGTCTGTCTGCGGCTCACTATTGAAATTGTCCTCCACTGCCCAGAGCACTGCAGCTTGTGTACCCCTGTAACTTTTTTCTGCTGCAGTGAGCCACATTTTTGGTTTGAGTCCTACTACCTGTGTCTGTCTGCGCCACTCAATTCAGCTGTGTTCCTTTGAAAAAAGCTGAGCGTCAATAGTCTTGTTTTCAGCCTCTAGGAATTTTAAAACTGCATTGGGTGTACAACTTTGGTAGGGCCTACTAACGGTGTCTGCCTCCCCAAGGTGTTCCCCAGGTTTCCTCTCCATTGCTTCAATCTTCATGCTCTCGTTTAGTAGTTGTTGGAAACTACGCTGCATTAGGCCTACAAATTGGGTATGGGGTGTAGAGAGATGGTGTGTTCCACTCCAAGGTGTTCTCCAGGTTGCCTTTCCTGAGCTTCAATCTTCATGCTCTCGTTTAGTAGTTGTTGGAAACTACGCTGCATTAGGCCTACAAATTGGGTATGGGGTGTAGAGAGATGGTGTGTTCCACTCCAAGGTGTTCCCCAGGTTTCATCGCCATTGCTTCGATCTTCATGCTCTCGTTTAGTAGTTGTTGGAAACTACGCTGCATTAGGCCTACAAATTGGGTATTGGGTGTAGAGAGATGGTGTGTTCCACTCCAAGGTGTTCCCCAGGTTTCCTCTCCATTGCTTCTATCTTCATGCTCTCGTTTAGTAGTTGTTGGAAACTACGCTGCATTAGGCCTACAAATTGGGTATGGGGTATAGAGAGATGGTGTGTTCCACTCCAAGGTGTTCTCCAGGTTGCCTTTCCTGAGCTTCAATCTTCATGCTCTCGTTTAGTAGTTGTTGGAAACTACGCTGCATTAGGCCTACAAATTGGGTATGGGGTGTAGAGAGATGGTGTGTTCCACTCCAAGGTGTTCCCCAGGTTTCGTCCACATTGCTTCGATCTTCCGACTCTCGTTTAGTAGTTGTTGAAAACTACACTGCATTAGGCCTACAAATTGGGTATGGGGTGTAGAGAGATGGTGTGTTCCACTCCAAGGTGTTCTCCAGGTTGCCTTTCCTGAACTTCTATCTTCAGGCTCTCATTAAATTGTAGTTAAATGGAACAACTGCATTTGGCGTACTAGTTGGTTTGGGGCCTACTATCGGTGTCTGCCACTCCTTGCTGTTCTCCTGGTTTCCTGTCCTGAAATTCCATTTTCAGGCTCTTGTTAAGTAGTTGTTAATGTTAGACTGCATTTGGCCTACTAGTTGGGTTGGGGCCTACTATCGGTGTCTGCCACTCCTTGCTGTTCTCCTCAACTGAACAAAGCTGGGCCGCCTGTTTACTACGGTTGCCAATTTTGAACTGCATGTCGACTACTTACTGATTTGGGCCTACTCTCTGTGTCAGCCTCTCATTCCAGTTGTCCTCCACTGCAATGCCCCCTGGTTAGTCCTGTGTTACCAATTTTGAACTGCATTTAGCCCACTTTATTCTTTGGGCCTATATCTGTGTTTCCTCCTCATCCTGCCCATTGCCCAGCCAGTGATAGATGAGTCTGCTGGTACATTGACCCATAACGCAAAATTCCCCGTGCACGCTACACAGCAAGATTGTGACCCTGCTGAAAGTCAGGTTCCTCTTCCCGCATACCATACCACCTTACACGGGGACAAAGAGGAAGGTGCAGATGAAAGTGCAGGTTCCTTCATCAGGTGGGGGGAGGAATACTAGTTGGCGACGTCACTGGCACAGGGCCTCTCATAGTACGCAAAAGTGTTGCTGCCGGTGGGAGGCGCCCCCGCCGTGCAAACACACCGCTGTACTTTGAGGGGCCCTGTGCCAGTGCCAATGCCAACGAGTGGGCCCCCCCTGCTTGCTCAGGATCACAGCACTTGCAAAGTTTAAATACTTACCTCTCCCTGCTCCACTGCCGTGACGTGGTCCAGATTTACTGGGCCCACTAATTACTTGAACCAGCCCTACCCCCCACAACTTTAGCCAAATGACCCCCAATTTCAAATGCCTTCCAATTATTATAAGGTAAATTACGATTGACAAGCTTCTTTAACAAGAATGGATGTTTTTGCCATTAAAATGGGCAGTGTAGGTGTTTTCCTGGCCTCCACTCACTGCCGACTATGCTCCCCCATTGACTTGCATTGGGTTTCGTGTTTCGGGCGATACCCGACTTTTCGCGATAATCGGCCGATTCCACTCGACTCGACTTCTAAGATAGTCGGGTTTCGCGAAACACGGCTCGACTCTAAAAAGGTCAAGGTCGCTCAACCCTAATCACCACCCATTCGCACCATTCAAAATAAACAATAAAATAAAAATAAAAAATACACAGATTTGGTATCACCGCTTTCAGAATCGCCCGGTCTACCAATATATATAAAGAATTAATACAATCTGTAAATGGTGTAATGCAAAAAAAATCAAAACCCCAGAATTACATTTTTTTGGTCGCTGCAACATTGTATTAAAATGCAATAATGATTGATCAAAAAGTATCTACACCAAAAATAGTATCAATGAAAACATCAGCTCGGCATACAAAAATAAATCCTCACCCAGCTCCAGATCAGAAAAAAGTGGAGATGTTACGGGTCTTGGAAAATTACATTTTTTTTTTTTTTACAAAAGTTGGATTTTTTTCACCACTTAAATTAAAAGGAACCTATACATGTTTGATATCTACAATCTTTTAATGACCTTGAGAAACATAATGGCAGGTCAGTTTTAGCATTTAGTGAACAAGGTAAAAAAAGACAATTGTGTAATTGCACTTTTTTTTGCAATTTCACTGTACTTTGAATCTTGTTCCTGTTTTCCTGTACTCTGTATGGAAAAACCAGTGGTGTCATTCAAAATTACAAATTGTCCTGCAACAAAACAATTCCTCACATGGCCATATTTACATAAAAATAAAAACTGTATGGCTCTTGGTAATCGTGGAGCAAAATACAGAGACGCAAAAATGGAAATACCACTGGTCTTTAAGGGGTTAACAACTTAGTTTCCTTTATCACAGCTATGGATCAAGCGTTTGATGACCCAAATTGTTGTGCTGTAGCTGAAACCTAATTGCATAACCTATGTTAAGGGAAGAGCTTTGTAGCAGAATTATATCTCTGAAATCCGCTGCTGGGTGGCAGACACCTGTGGAGACTCAGCATTTTATCTTAATTAACCAGATGTCTATTTTTTGCAAACCAGAAAGAATAGATTGTTGTTTATATGTTGACTTTTGAATTTATGTATTTCTTTATGTATTTCTTTCTGGTTGGTCAAGAAAACAGACTTGTGCTTTTGTAATCCTGTAATATTGACTTGTAAGTTGACATTTGATGTAACATATTGTGCTCTTCTTGATAACTAGTGATGTTTGCTGATATGCTAATTATACATTGTCCATGCCAGCCAGTTTGATGACATTCAAAACAGAGGAGGAAAATCTATGCAAATAGATTACATAATTAAACAATGCGAGTTGATCTTATCAGTATTACCTGTGAATGCTGAAAAGGGGTTATACCTGTTCTATATATAGAGAGAGACAGAAAGAGACAGAGATTCAGCCAAGACATCCAAAGGACCAGACACAGGACAGCAGCCAAGACATCATGGCTCCATCACGAGGGACACAGATTTGTTATTCTGCAGGACACCAGCTTAGGGGACCTTGGCCCCAGCTGGAAGATAACAGATCTGCTCCATTGACCAAGGATACATTTGTGAAAACAAGGATTTGGACCCACTGGTCGCCTGACTCCATGTAGATGTTCGAAGAAGCCAGGTTCTGACCCTACGCTCAAATGGCATTGCACATGAATAAACTGTCATCTTCCTAAGCTTCTCATTAGTAGAGATGAGCAAATATTTCAATGTTTGGTTCGGATTGTGAATGCTGAATGTAACGCCCACAGGGTGTGACAAGGTATAGTGGACTCACTAGACCACTGATGGTGCAGTGGCGGCTGTATACCCGATATTCAAAAGACAGGAGAGTGGATCTCATAAACCAAAAGATATTTATTAACAAGGTAAAACAAAAAGGGAAAAGGTGTAAGAGGGAGGAACCTCTGGATCACGACACTGTACCACGTAGTGGAGCACCGGGCAAGGTGTACCCCTATACAGGGATTCCCCTGTCACAAAACCAGGTGGTCTGAATGCCGCGAAGCCAGGACCAGAGATCGACCCATATTGACAAACTAGCAATACTGTAGAATACTTGGACTTGCTGATGGAAAGAATCCCAGAAACTCCATGAAATCTAGAAAGATTAATCCCACCGGTAGCAGAGTCTGGACGGTTCCGTGAGAAGTGGCAAGAAAACTTGGAGTGGGAACTGAAGAGACCAGAGGAGTCCAGGATGGGAACTGCCAGAAGAGGACTCTGTGGAAATAGACATGAAAGTTAAGTGCAGAGCACAGCAGAGCGTGGCCTGAAGCAGAGGCAACAATTCAGAGAATGAACACGTTGCCCAGGCACCTCCCTAAAGGGGAGGATGCTTTTTATGCACAGAGCATCATAACACAGAGAAGCCTAATAGCAAACAGATGCCCTGCTGTTTCAAGTATGTGCAGGAAGCGGGGCGCAGCATTTCCAGGAGACCTGCCAAGAGGATGCAGGTTCTTAGCAGAGAAAGGAGCCCCTGATTGTCTGGAGCCACGGACAGGGTGAGTAAGGCTGTGTAATAACAAATCTGCAGGTGGTCGGGCATCTAGGAAATAGCGACCACAATATTGTACAGTTTCACCTGTCTTTCACTAGGGGGACTTGTCAGGGAGTCACAAAAACACTGAACTTTAGGAAGGCAAAGTTTGACCAGCTTAGAGATGCCCTTAATCTGGTAGACTGGGACAATATCCTCAGAAATATGAATACAGATAATAAATGGAAAATGTTTAAGAACATCCTAAATAGGCACTGTAAGCGGTTTATACCTTGTGGGAATAAAAGGACTAGAAATAGGAAAAACCCAATGTGGCTAAACAAAGAAGTAAGACAGGCAATTAACAGTAAAAAGAAATACATACATGCTAGCCACCTTAGGGAGAGACCCAAGTTGGGCTAAATGTAGCGGGACGAAAGAGACCGAAAAGCCCTCTACTTAAAGGAAATACATAGTGGATGCTTTCCTGAAACGGAAAGTACTTGCAAGCCGCATAATACAAATTAGCAGGTTTACCCAGAATCCTTTGCAGTAGGCGGAGCTATGCAAATCATCTCTTTCCACCCCAGTCTAATCCACAGCGCTTGGAATCGCCAAGCGTGCAATGCTGCGGATTAGTTTCTAAATTTACACAGCCAACCAATTCCTACCTGTGGACACGTGTTTCGGGCTTTAGGCCCTCATCAGCACAGGGCTGGAATTGGTTGGCTGTATGGAGTACTTTCCGTTTCAGGAAAGCCTCCACTATGTATTTCCTTTAAGTAGAGGGCTTTTCGGTCTCTTTCGTCCCGCTACATTTAGCCCAACTTGGGTCTCTCCCTAAGGTGGCTAGCATGTATGTATCGCTTGCTCACCGAGCCCCACTCCATACAGCCAACCAATTCCAGCCCTGTGCTGATGAGGGCCTAAAGCCCGAAACACGTGTCCACAGATAGGAATTGGTTGGCTGTGTAAATTTAGAAACTAATCCGCAGCATTGCACGCTTGGCGATTCCAAGCTTTGTGGATTAGATTGGGGTGGAAAGAGATGATTTGCATAGCTCCGCCTACTGCAAAGGATTCTGGGTAAACCTGCTATTCTTTGTATTATGCTGCTTGCAAGTACTTTCCGTTTCAGGAAAGCATCCAGTAAAAAGAAAGCATTTGCACTACTAAAGCAGGATGGCACCATTGAAGCTCTAAAAAACTATAGGGAGAAAAATACTTTATCTAAAAAACTAATTAAAGCTGCCAAAAAGGGAACAGAGAAGCACATTGCTAAGGAGAGTAAAACTAATCCCAAACTGTTCTTCAACTATATCAATAGTAAAAGAATAAAAACTGAAAATGTAGGCCCCTTAAAAAATAGTGAGGAAAGAATGGTTGTAGATGACGAGGAAAAAGCTAACATATTAAACACCTTCTTCTCCACGGTATTCACAGTGGAAAATGAAATGCTAGGTGAAATCCCAAGAAACAATGAAAACCCTATATTAAGGGTCACCAATCTAACCCAAGAAGAGGTGCGAAACCGGCTAAATAAGATTAAAATAGATAAATCTCCGGGTCCGGATGGCATACACCCACGAGTACTAAGAGAACTAAGTAATGTAATAGATAAACCATTATTTCTTATTTTTAGGGACTCTATAGCGACGGGGTCTGTTCCGCAGGACTGGCGCATAGCAAATGTGGTGCCAATATTCAAAAAGGGCTCTAAAAGTGAACCTGGAAATTATAGGCCAGTAAGTCTAACATCTATTGTTGGTAAAATATTTGAAGGGTTTCTGAAGGATGTTATTCTGGATTATCTCAATGAGAATAACTGTTTAACTCCATATCAGCATGGGTTTATGAGAAATCGCTCCTGTCAAACCAATCTAATCAGTTTTTATGAAGAGGTAAGCTATAGGCTGGACCACGGTGAGTCATTGGACGTGGTATATCTCGATTTTTCCAAAGCGTTTGATACCGTGCCGCACAAGAGGTTGGTACACAAAATGAGAATGCTTGGTCTGGGGGAAAATGTGTGTAAATGGGTTAGTAACTGGCTTAGTGATAGAAAGCAGAGGGTGGTTATAAATGGTATAGTCTCTAACTGGGTTGCTGTGACCAGTGGGGTACCGCAGGGGTCGGTATTGGGACCTGTTCTCTTCAACATATTCATTAATGATCTGGTAGAAGGTTTACACAGTAAAATATCGATATTTGCAGATGATACAAAACTATGTAAAGCAGTTAATACAAGAGAAGATAGTATTCTGCTACAGATGGATCTGGATAAGTTGGAAACTTGGGCTGAAAGGTGTCAGATGAGGTTTAACAATGATAAATGTAAGGTTATGCACATGGGAAGAAGGAATCAATATCACCATTACACACTGAACGGGAAACCACTAGGTAAATCTGACAGGGAGAAGGACTTGGGGATCCTAGTTAATGATAAACTTACCTGGAGCAGCCAGTGCCAGGCAGCAGCTGCCAAGGCAAACAGGATCATGGGGTGCATTAAGAGAGGTCTGGATACACATGATGAGAGCATTATACTGTCTCTGTACAAATCCCTAGTTAGACCGCACATGGAGTACTGTGTCCAGTTTTGGGCACCGGTGCTCAGGAAGGATATAATGGAACTAGAGAGAGTACAAAGGAGGGCAACAAAATTAATAAAGGGGATGGGAGAACTACAATACCCAGATAGATTAGCGAAATTAGGATTATTTAGTCTAGAAAAAAGACGACTGAGGGGCGATCTAATAACCATGTATAAGTATATAAGGGGACAATACAAAAATCTCGCTGAGGATCTGTTTATACCAAGGAAGGTGACGGGCACAAGGGGGCATTCTTTGCGTCTGGAGGATAGAAGGTTTTTCCACCAACATAGAAGAGGATTCTTTACTGTTAGGGTGGTGAGAATCTGGAATTGCTTGCCTGAGGAGGTGGTGATGGCGAACTCAGTTGAGGGGTTCAAGAGAGGCCTGGATGTCTTCATGGAGCAGAACAATATTGTATCATACAATTATTAGGTTCTGTAGAAGGACGTAGATCTGGGGATTTATTATGATGGAATATAGGCTGAACTGGATGGACAAATGTCTTTTTTCGGCCTTACTAACTATGTTACTATGTTACTATGACGAAGATGAAGAAGTAGAATATGAAGAATATTAATAGTTGAATAAGAGGAATATGAAGAATGTAAGAAAAAAGAATAATAGGAAGAAGGTGAAGAAGAAGAAGATGAATAAGGTGAAGAAGAAGTTGATGAAAAAGATGCTGCTGCTGAGGATGATGAAGAAGAAAGTGTGGGAGAAGTGAAAAAGAAGGTGAAGAGCATGGTAATAGTGAAACATAAATATCTGACAAAATATAAAAAATCTTAACATAGTTAATATCTTTGTAACTCCAAATGTCTTAAAAAAAATTAATTCCTGCTATTTCATTTGATTGGGCTAAACCTCTATGCCTTTAATATCTCCTCCACCTCCTCCAATACATTCTACATTATTCTTAGTTGTTTTCCTTTATGTAGAATTAACCACCAAGGAAAGAAAGGGTTTATTTTAATTCCGATATTTTTGTCCCATTGACTTGCATTGGTTTCCGGTATCAGTATCAGCGATATCTGATATTTTTTGGATATCGGCCGATCCAATCCGATACCGATATTTTTGGATATCGGAAGGTATCGCTCAACACTATTGATCAGTGAACTACCTGTGTTACTATTCTTACATTTTTCTATCAATAGAAGGCTATGAAACTGAGGTTTGTGCCATCTGAGTGTGGCTGGAATTAAAAAAAAAAATTGGAAGTGCTGCAATTCCAAGCTGTAAATGCTAGGCCAGGCCCTGATACATCATGCATGGCCCATGGCTGCTACCTTGCAATTTAAAAATTTCTACTTGAAAGGTTCAGTCATCTCTACCCAACCCCCCCCCAAAAAAAATTGTTAAATAAAAATGCTATATTTATACTGCACTCAGATCCATCCGTTTGAGGTGCGTAAATTTGCCTGGAATTGTAATACAGCCTTTTTTTGGAGCTGTAAAATTTTATACGCCATTTAGCATGCTACAGTTGGGCTTATAAAAATTGTGTAAAAAAAAACGCATTGTTATAATTATGCTGCAGTCTGATACGTCTGTCTGAGGTGTTCAAATGTTCCTGGCAATGTAATACAGCCTTTTTTTTGGAAGCTGTGAAATCTAATGGGCTATTTAGCGTGTTACAGTTGGGCCTCAACCACCCCCCCCAAAATAAATTTGTTAAAAAAATTGTGTTGCTATATTTATACGGCAGTCTCATACGTACATCTGAGGTGTGCAAATTTGAATGACATTGTAGTACAGATTTTTTTGGGAAATTTTTGTGAAATTTTATATGCCACTTAGCATGCTATAGTTGGGCCTCATAACCCCCAAAAGAAGAAATTGTTAAAAAAATTGCATTGCTATATTTATACTGCAGTCTAATATGTCTGTCTGAGGTGTGTAAATTTGCCTGCCATTGTATTACAGCCTTTTTTGAGCTGTGACATTTTATACAGCATTAATTGTGCTAGAGTGGGCCTCAAAAGTCCAGCAAAAAAAAATAAACTTTGCTAAAAAAAATTGCATTGCTATATTGATACTGCAGTCTTATACATCCATCTGAACTCGTCTCATTTTGCAGACATTGGAATACGTGAAATTGTTTTCAGCAGTTCAGCAGTGACATTTTATATGGCATTTATTGTAAAAGATTTGAGCCTAAAAACACATAAAAATATTTGGTTTCAAATAGCATTGCTATATTGATACTACAGTCTAATCCATCTGTAGTAGGCAAATTTTGATGGCATTGTATTACTGACTGCAAATTGTCTCTTCAGAGAGGAAGAGGACTAGAACTCTAGTGCCATCTATTGGAAGTAGCAATCCTAACAGTCAATATTGACCTCTTAATGAGCCTTGTCACATGACTTAGGATAAAAGCCAAACCAGAATCTCAATTTGCAGTGTTTTCTCAACAGGGATATATCATACGGAATTTAAAATAGGCAAGGCTCCTGGTAAGGGATGAGGAAGTGGACATGATGCTGATTGTGAGCGCAGAGGCTGAGGACAAGGGCAAGGAGAAACTGTGCCTGCTGCGAGAGCACAACAAACATACACATCATGCCAATTTAACTTCTTGTCCCACTTTGTGGGGGGCATTGAACACCATTCTTGAATCCAAACCAGTGTGAAAAGTTTGTTGGATAGATAGCAGATAATGCTTCCAGTCACTTTAACAACAGGACCCTGTTTTACATGGTTCAGTCTCAGTAGTCACGATTCTGAACCACATAATCCTCATCCTGATCCTCCTTCCTCACACCATGCCGAGTGCCCGGCAACAAGTGATCTTACACTTAGACAAAGTGAAGAGCTTTTCACATTTCCATTAATAGATTTTGGTTTCTTGCCCTGCACGTTCCAACCAGGACATGAGGAGATTGCATGTTGAGATGCTGAAATATTTGAGCAGCCATGCACACAAGAAGGTAACGGTTGAAAAATGCAACTGCTGCTGCCAGAGGTGGATGATGATGAGGCACAATTGCCAGCAGGGGGTGTTGCAACGTCAGCAAGTAAGGCAAACAACCAGTGCACAGAAGTGGAAAACGAGGTGGTGGACAACAAAGTCACTGACCCAACCTGGGAAGGTGACATGCAGAGCAAGGACAGCAGCGCACAGGGGGAAGGATCCGCAGCACCACAGGAGGCAGGAAAAGGCAGTTGGATGGCCAGAGACGCAAGGTGGGCAACTGATCGCCAGAGCACAAAAACGGATAAAGTTGCCAAGCCAAGGTTTAGGTGTTCACGAGCCTGGCGCTTTTTAAACGCAGTCAAGTTAGCTCAAAAAAGGCCATTTGCAACATATGCCATGCTAGCATTAGCAGGGGCAGTACAACTATTACATAGTAACATAGTAACATAGTTAGTAAGGCCGAAAAAAGACATTTGTCCATCCAGTTCAGCCTATATTCCATCATAATAAATCCCCAGATCTACGTCCTTCTACAGAACCTAATAATTGTATGATACAATATTGTTCTGCTCCAGGAAGACAACTGGACAACTACCAGCCTAACCACCACCATGCTCAGGTACATGTGAGCAAAGCACCCATCTACTTGAGCTGAGCACCAGCATCCAGAAAAAGAGTCTTTGGGTGACACAACTGCCTCGTCCTCTGTTCTATGGGTATGCTAATCCTGTATTCATGATGTGGGCAAAGATGCCTCCCACCCTGCACCTGTCATTGCACACTTGCAACCACCATCAGCAACCACATTTGCATCCTTGTCACAGAGCAGCATTTAGTTGTCCCTACCCCAGTCCTTGGAATGCAAGAGTATATATGCGGCCACTCACAGGCTACAATACCAAACAGCCACATTTGCACACTGCTTGCCATGGAAAAGTTGCCTTTTAGGGTCGTGGAGACAGAACCTTTCTGCAACCTCATGGCGGCGGTTGACCCTGATTACTTGGTCCTCAGCAGCCACTATTTCTCCAGGCTTGCCATCCCCGCCTTAAAGAAGCACGTTTCCCATAGCATTAGCTCTGTCCTGACCAACTCTGTGATTGGGAAGGTCCATTTAACCACGGAAACCTGGAAAAGTGCTTGTGGCCAGGGATGCTACATTTTCCTGACAGCACATTAGGTAAACATTGTGGAATCTGGGACCCAGTCAGACCCTGGGATGGAAAACATGCTACTGACGAGACACCGTCCTACTGGAAGACTTATGACCTACTACGAATCAAACCCAGCTTTCTAACCCTGAGCACTACATTGCAATCCAAAATCCTTTGGGAATCTTCACCGTTCATGGCACCCAAGGCCACAGGGAGCAAAACAACTCCAAAATATCTTTGAGCCTCCACCACATTTGACTCTAAGTATTGAGTTCTTTTATTTTATTCCTCATTCCATTTATACAAAAGAGTAGCACTTGCTGGCCCTCTAACAATAGAAAAAAATGCCTAATGGCCCTCTACAAATAGTAATGGCTTGCTGATGGACCTGCAAAAAAAATGTGTCTGATCGTGTCCCACACACCACATAACCAGATAAGGTATTAAAATGATAAAATTACCTGTGGAATGTTTTCTTCACTATTGCAAGCAAGCAATGAAAACTTGCAAAAATGCAGTAAAAACATTGCGTGTAAAAATAGCTTTATGGAGGAGCATTTTTTTCTCTTATACCATATTTTGCCTTTTTCTAAAAGTCATATATCCTGGAAAGCATGGTTCTGCAGTGCTGTTGGGCTAGATCCTTCCTCATCATGGACAAGTAATAATATACGTGACCTATCTCTCTTGTCACTCACACAACACTTATGGCCATTGTACCCTCTAGTACATACTGTATGTACATACAGTCATGGCCAAAAGTATTCACACCCCTGCAATTCTGTCAGATAATACTCATTTTCTTCCTGAAAATGATTGCAAACACAAATTCTTTGGTATTATTATCTTCATTTATTTTGTCTTAAATGAAAAAACACAAAAGAAAATGAAGCAAAAAGCAAAACATTGATCATTTCACACCAAATTCCAAAAATGGGCCAGACAAAAGTATTGGCACCCTCAGCCTAATACTTGGTTGCACAACCTTTAGCCAAAATAACTGCGACCAACCGCTTCCGGTAACCATCAATGAGTTTCTTACAATGCTCTGCTGGAATTTTAGACCATTCTTCTTTGGCAAACTTCTCCAGGTCCCTGATATTTGAAGGGTGCCTTCTCCAAACTGCCATTTTTAGATCTCTCCACAGGTGTTCTATGGGATTCAGGTCTGGACTCATTGCTGGCTACCTTAGAAGTCTCCAGTGCTTTCTCTAAAACCATTTTCTAGTGCTTTTTGAAGTGTGTTTTGGGTCATTGTCCTGCTAGAAGACCCATGACCTCTGAGGGAGAAACAACTTTCTCACACTGGGCCCTACATTATGCTGCAAAATTTGTTGGTAGTCTTCAGACTTCATAATGCCATGCACACGGTCAAGCAGTCCAGTGCCAGAGGCAGCAAAGCAGCCCCAAAACATCAGGGAACCTCCGCCATGTTTGACTATAGGGACCGTGTTCTTTTCTTTGAATGCCTCTTTTTTTCTCCTGTAAACATGGGTCTTCCAGCAGGACAATGACCCAAAACACACTTCAAAAAACACTAGAAAATGGTTTGAGAGAAAGCACTGGAGACTTCTAAGGTGGCCAGCAATGAGTCCAGACCTGAATCCCATAGAACACCTGTGGAGAGATCTAAAAATAGCAGTTTGGAGAAGGCACCCATCAAATATCAGGGACCTGGAGCAGTTTGCCAAAGAAGAATGATCTAAAATTCCAGCAGAGCATTGTAAGAAACTCATTGATGGTTAACGGAAGTGGTTGGTCGCAGTTATTTTGGCTAAAGGTTGTGCAACCAAGTATTAGGCTGAGGGTGCCAATACTTTTGTCTGGCCCATTTTTGGAGTTTTGTGTGAAATGATCAATGTTTTGCTTTTTGCTTCATTTTCTTTTGTGTTTTTTCATTTGAGACAAAATAAATGAAGATAATAATAACAAAGAATTTGTGATTGCAATCATTTTCAGGAAGAAAATGAGTATTATCTGACAGAATTGCAGGGGTGTGAATACTTTTGGCCATGACTGTATTATACCTTGAGCTTTACTATATACAGTACAGACTAAAAGCTTGGACACACCTTCTCATTTAAAGATTTTTCTGTATTTTCATGACTATGAAAATTGTACATTCACACTGAAGGCATCAAAACTATGAATTAACACATGTGGAATTATATACTTAACAAAAAAGTGTGAAACAACTGAAATTATGTCTTATATTCTAGGTTCTTCAAAGTAGCCACCTTTTGCTTTGATGACTGCTTTGCACGCTCTTGGCATTCTCTTGATGAGCTTCAAGAGCTAGTCACCGGGAATGGTTTTCAATTCACAGGTGTGCCCTGTCAGGTTTAATAAGTGGGATTTCTTGCCTTATAAATGGGGTTGGGACCATCAGTTGTGTTGTGCAGAAGTCTGGTGGATACTGTAGGTGTATGGCACATTTTGTGTTTCTCTATTTGCTGGATCTATCTTTCACGCTCCATCATCATTCCCCCTTCTTTTACATGATGGTATTTATGCTTTGTGTATTGTTTCAATAAATGATTTTTAATGTATTTCTAGTTTGCAGCTACTCCATGTTTTCTTGATCAGTACTATATTTGGAGCACTCCACTGCATAATCATGTGGTATTGATCTACTGTGTGGGAGGACACTATAACTTAGTCCTTTACCTCAGTAATATTTTCTGTGCCTTATGATTTTTTTTCTCATTGCTACTGTCTTGGCAATGTTGGATCTATGAAAGCCCAATGTCAGCAGAATTGTGTTAAGTGGTTAATCTTTGCAACTTTGAAAAATGCATTACAAAATGTCAGCCATTATCGAGTTTTATCCATTTCTCTGAAGACCATAGAATTTAGAATTTGGTGCTTTTAATTTGCATGTTTAATAGCCAACCATCTGTTTAAAGAGACAGCTTTGTCTGACACTATGTATTCTACAAAGTGAAAGGGTCCATTTATTAGGCATTTTTGCTATGTATGCATGATGGTGCAGTCAATTAATTGTGTAGTTTAAAACCTTTAAACTGTCATTTACTAATATGCCTTTTTAATGAAATGACAATGGTTTTGAACATATTGGCAAGGATAAACACAAACTCTATGTGACAAGTTCCTTCACTGCACATATTAGAATAGTTTGAAAAATGTATTCTTCAATGCAATATTATTCCTTTTAACTTTCCAAACTATGACACTTAAACCTCTACAGATGCTTACTGTTTTGCCTGAAGTACCAAAATAAAATGTGCTATTTTTATTATTTTTCTCCAGTTATCATAATGTTGATATACCTGTATTAATGGCTATTTTATATTTTCTAATGGTTTATAGCTAATATACTGTATGTATCAGACACATACATTAACATTTAATTTGATTTAATTTATATCTTGGAAAAAATTTACAAAACAGTAGTTTCAGCATTTTTTATGTTGCTTATGATCATCATAAATTATTCACGATAAATAGAGATAAGCAAATCGTTCTGAGAAATATTGAGTTTGAGATGAATTTACTGAAATTTGTGAATATGATATTAAACACTGCTACTCTAGATTCATCAGACGTACGCTTCCCCATAATGCGCTGCAGTAATCAGTTTACATGATCCATCTCATTCTATTGGGCAAGGGTTATTATAGACAGTATAAAAGATAGGAGCCGGCCAGGAAACTTCACTTTATGCAAGTACTGTGTAGGAATAGAACCTAGACCACACAGCCTAGGGAGAGAAAAGAGCCCAATCCAATTGTCATTTAGTACCCTGTGCCCATGTACCAGATTGAATATGGGGGTCGCAGTCAGTGACTTATTGGGAACTGCTGTGGCTGTATAGTAACTGACCATGACTGTGAATTAATTGATTATTAATATACTGTAGTAACGGCACCTTAATAAATGCATTTTATTATTTTTAACACAGTGCAATGAAGGAATGTGAGTATTAACCCCTAATTGCTAATTGTGCAGTTAAGACCAAATTCTGAATGCAAAGCTTGTGTGTTGCAAAAACTGTGATTCCTGCATTTTGAAAGTTGCAAGTCATTATTGTTTTTTATTTACCTATCAAACTGTGCATTGGTTAAAATATTATTTCTATTATGCTTCATTGCTGTAATTGTCTAACGTAAAATGTGTACAAAAAATGGAGAGTTTGTGGTCTATTTCCACACTGCCAACTGATGAAGAAATATCAAATGCCAGAGATTGTACTGTATATCATAATGCTTTTTTTTCTTTTTCTATGCATTTCAAAGTGTAATCAACTTTTTCAGGAAATAAAAACAATATATATCTCCAGGACACTTGTCAGTAATAGTGTTGAGCGACCTTTACTTTTATAGGATCGGGTCGGATTTCACGAAACCCGACTTTTTCAAAAGTCGGGTCGAGTGAAATCGGCCGATCCTATAAAAAAGTCGGGGTCGGGGTCGGCCGAAACCCGAAACCCTATGCAGTGCATTGGGTTTCCATGGTTCCCAGGGTCTGAAGGAGAGGAAACTCTCCTTCAGGCCCTGCGATCCATATTTAGGTGTAAAATAAAGAATAAAAATAAAAAATATCGCTATACTAACCCTCTGACGCGCCCTGGTACTAACCGGGAACCTTCCTCCTTCGAATCAGCGCTTCCAGGACCTTGCGGTGACGTCGCGGTGACGTCGCGGCTTGTGATTGGTCGCGCGACCGCCCATGTGACCGCTCGCGCGACCAATCAGAAGCCGTGACGTCACCGAAGGTCCTTCAAGCGCTGATTCTTAGGAAGGAAAGCTGTCGGAAAGAAGCAGGGCGCGTCCGAGGGTGAGTATATTCCTATTAGGTATATACTCACCCTCGGACGCGCCCTGCTTCTTTCCGACAGCCTTCCTTCCTAAGAATCAGCGCTTGCAGGACCTTCGGTGACGTCACGGCTTCTGATTGGTCGCGCGAGCGGTCACATGGGCGGTCGCGCGACCAATCACAAGCCGCGACGTCACCGCGACGTCACCGCAAGGTCCTGGAAGCGCTGATTCGAAGGAGGAAGGTTCCCGGTTAGTACCAGGGCGCGTCAGAGGGTGAGTATAGCGATATTTTTTATTTTAATTTCTTATTTTACACTTATATCTGAATTCCGATACCAATTCCCGATATCTTAAACATATCGGGAATCGGTATCGGAATTCCGATTCCAGATTCAGAAGATCGCCGACTTCATGGCCGACCCCACACAGGGGTCGGGTCGGGTTTCATGAAACCCGACCTTGCCAAAAGTCGGCGACTTCTGAATCTTACCGACCCGTTTCGCTCAACCCTAGTCAGTAATATTAAGTTATGGGAAAAGTTCTATTTACCTTATGGTCTATCTAGGTCTTAAAGTAATTCCCCTGTGGTATCTATGATGGAGAAAATAGGTCTGGAGGCACATGGGGGATATACAGAGTTACATAACAGGGCCAGCTGTTGACTGCCCTTGTAATAGTGGGAGTTTTGGGGCTTATGGGATCAAGAAGGTTACAATTTATTCCCTGACTGTCTCCAGATGCAGATAATACTGTCCTACCTTTCTCTGAGGGTGCAAACCTTGGATGTGAGATTAGAGTTGAGAAAGCACTAAAATGTTTGGGTGCTCATTGCTCAAACCGGGCAATTCCTAATGCTCTAATGCTTGTTTAAAGTAACGAGTATAATGGGAGTTAATGGGAAATCCAAGCATTTTTCCGGCAGACCTTAAAAAGAGGTCTAGGGGGCAGCGAAAGTGTTGAAATGCATGAAAAAAGGCTGAATAGAAGGAGAACAGGATGAGGAAGACCCCTTAAAGCATGTCTGACTCCAGATCACTAAAGGCACGGATGATTGACCTCGTGGAGACCAAAACATCCAACACCGCGGAGACACCATCACGTGTTTCTCAACGCAGTGATCCAGAACACTGCCCCCAAATATGCAAATGCAAGTAGAGGAGCTGCAGAGACACCATCACGTGTTTCTCAACGCAGGCAGTGAATAGCCAGGCCTTTCCCCGGGAAGGAACATCCAAGGGAAGGGCAGCATCCAATAAAGGAAAACATCCAATAATGGAAACCACCTATGCCAAGCATGGTATCCATCCACAGACAGCTGTTTCGGGGTTTTTGCCCCTCATCAGTGTGGAGTAGGAAACTGGCTATCAGGAGCAGTGCCTAGTAGAAAGTCTATAAAGGCACGGATGATTGACCTCGTGGAGTCCAAAACATCCAACACCGCGGAGACACCATCACGTGTTTCTCAACGCAGTGATCCAGAACACTGCCCCCAAATATGCAAATGCAAGTAGAGGAGCTGTGGAGACACCATCATGTGTTTCTCAACGCAGGCAGTGAATAGCCAGGCCTTTCCCCGGGAAGGAACAACCAAGGGAAGGGCAGCATCCAATAAAGGAAAACATCCAATAATGGAAACCACCTATGCCAAGCATGCTATCTATCCACATGTGATGGTGTCTCCGCAGCTCCTCTACTTGACTCCAGATCACTTCTGAAAACATTAACTCCACTTTAAGGACAGACAATAAAACATTTCAAAACAACGAGAAATTTAACTTTACAGGAAAAAAAATGATAAGGAACATTATTTTCCTGTATAATGACTTATATATGGCAAAATTTTAAAAGGATTTTTTTAGCATTATAATTTAACCCCTTCATGACCCAGCCTATTTTGACCTTAAAGACCTTGCCGTTTTTGCAATTCTGACCAGTGTCCCTTTATGAGGTAATAACTCAGGAACGCTTCAACGGATCCTAGCGGTTCTGAGATTGTTTTTTCGTGACATATTGGGCTTCATGTTAGTGGTAAATTTAGGTCAATAAATTCTGCGTTTATTTGTGATAAAAGCGGAAATTTGGTGAAAATTTTGAAAATTTCGCAATTTTCACATTTTGAATTTTTATTCTGTTAAACCAGAGAGTTATGTGACACAAAATAGTTAATTAGTAACATTTCCCACATGTATACTTTACATCAGCACAATTTTGGAAACAAAATTTTTTTTTGCTAGGAAGTTATAAGGGTTAAAATTTGACCAGCGATTTCTCATTTTTACAACGAAATTTACAAAACCATTTTTTTTAGGGACCACCTCACATTTGAAGTCAGTTTGAGGGGTCTATATGGCTGAAAATACCCAAAAGTGACACCAATCTAAAAAATGCACCCCTCAAGGTACTCAAAACCACATTCAAGAAGTTTATTAACCCTTCAGGTGCTTCACAGCAGCAGAAGCAACATGGAAGGAAAAAATGAACATTTAACTTTTTAGTCACAAAAATTATTTTTAGCAACAATTTTTTTATTTTCCCAATGGTAAAAGGAGAAACTGAACCACGAAAGTTGTTGTCCAATTTGTCCTGAGTACGCTGATACCTCATATGTGGGAGTAAACCACTGTTTGGGTGCACGGCAGGGCTTGGAAGGGAAGGAGCGCCATTTGACTTTTTGAATGAAAAATTGGCTCCACTCTTTAGCAGACACCATGTCACGTTTGGAGAGCCCCGGTGTGCCTAAAAATTGGAGCTCCCCCACAAGTGACCCCATTTTGGAAACTAGACCCCCCAAGGAACTTATCTAGATGCATAGTGAGCACTTTGAACCCCCAGGTGCTTCACAAATTGATCCGTAAAAATGAAAAAGTACTTTTTTTCACAAAAAAATTCTTTTAGCCTCAATTTTTTCATTTTTACATGGGCAACAGGATAAAATGGATCCTAAAATTTGTTGGGCAATGTCTCCTGAGTACACCGATACCTCACATATGGGGGTAAACCACTGTTTGGGCACATGGTAAGGCTCGGAAGGGAAGGAGCGCCATTTGACTTTTTGAATGAAAAATTATCTCCATCGTTAGCGGACACCATGTCGCGTTTGGAGAGCCCCTGTGTGCCTAAACATTGGAGCTCCCCCACAAGTGACCGCATTTTGGAAACTAGACCCCCCAAGGAACTTATCTAGATGCCTAGTGAGCACTTTAAACCCTCAGGTGCTTCACAAATTGATCTGTTAAAATGAAAAAGTACTTTTTTTTTCACAAAAAAATTCTTTTCGCCTCAATTTATTAATTTTCACATTGGCAATAGGATAAAATGGATCCTAAAATTTGTTGGGCAATTTTTCCCGAGTACGCCGATACCTCATAAGTGGTCACAAACCACTGTTTGGGCACACGGCAAGGCTTGGAAGGGAAGGCGCGCCATTTGACTTTTTGAATGGAAAATTAGCTCCAATTGTTAGCGGACACCATGTCGCGTTTGGAGAGCCCCTGTGTGCCTAAACATTGGATCTCCCCCACAAGTGACCCCATTATGGAAACTAGACCACCCAAGGAACTTATCTAGATGCATATTGAGCACTTTAAACCCCCAGGTGCTTCACAGAAGTTTATAACGCAGAGCCATGAAAATAAAAAATAATTTTTCTTTCCTCAAAAATGATTTTTTAGCCTGGAATTTCCTATTTTGCCAATGGTAATAGGAGAAATTGGACCCCAAATCTTGTTGACCAGTTTGTCCTGAGTACGCTGATACCCCATATTTGGGGGTAAACCACTGTTTGGGCGCACGGCAGGGCTCGGAAGGGAAGGCACGCCATTTGGCTTTTTAAATGGAAAATTAGCTCCAATCATTAGCGGACACCATGTCACTTTTGGAGAGCCCCTGTGTGCCTAAACATTGGAGATCCCCCAGAAATGACCCAATTTTCGAAACTAGATCCCCAAAGGAACTAATCTAGATGTGTGGTGAGGACTTTGAACCCCCAAGTGCTTCACAGAAGTTTATAACGCAGAGCCATGAAAATAAAAATAAAAAATTATTTTCTCAAAAATGATCTTTTAGCCTGCAATTTTTTATTTTCACAAGGGTAACAGGAGAAATTTGACCCCAAATATTGTTAATCAGTTTCTCCTGAGTACGCTGATACCCCACATGTGGGGGTAAACCACTGTTTGGGCACATGCCGGGGCTCGGAAGTGAAGTAGTGACGTTTTGAAATGCAGACTTTGATGGAATGCTCTGCGGGCGTCACGTTGCGTTTGCAGAGCCCCTGATGTGGCTAAACAGTAGAAACCCCCCACAAGTGACCCCATTTTGGAAACTAGACCCCCAAAGGAACTAATCTAGTTGTGTGGTGAGGACTTTGAACCCCCAAGTGCTTAACAGAAGTTATAACGCAGAGCCATGAAAATTAAAAAAAAAATTTATTTTCTCAAAAATGATTTTTAGCCTCCAGTTTTTTATTTTCCCAAGGGTTACAGGAGAAATTGGACCCCAAAAGTTGTTGTCCAGTTTCTCCTGAGTATGCTGATACCCCATGTGTGGGGGTAAACCACTGTTTGGGCACACGTCGGGGCTCAGAAGGGAAATAGTGACTTTTGAAATGCAGACTTTGATGGAATGGTCTGCGGGCATCACGTTGCGTTTGCAGAGCCCCTGGTGTGCCTAAACAGTAGAAACCCCCAACAAGTGACCCCATTTTAGAAACTAGACCCCCCAAGGAACTTATCTAGATATGTGGTGAGCACTTTGAACCCCCAAGTGCTTCACAGACGTTTACCACGCAGAGCCGTGAAAATAAAAAATCATTTTTCTTTCCTCAAAAATATTTTAGCAAGCATTTTTTTATTTTCACAAGGGTAACAGGAGAAATTGGACCCCAGTAATTGTTGCACAGTTTGTCCTAAGTATGCTGATACCCCATATATGGGGGTAAACTACTGTTTGGGCGCACGTTGGGGCTCGGAAGTGAGGGAGCACCATTTGACTTTTTGAATACAAGATTGGCTGGAATCAATGGTGGCGCCATGTTGCGTTTGGAGACCCCTGATGTGCCTAAACAGTGGAAACCCCTCAATTCTACCTCCAACACTAACCCCAACACACCCTTAAACCTAATCCCAACTGTAGCCATAACCCTAATCACAACCCTAACCACAACCCTAATTCCAACCCTAACCCTAAGGCTATGTGCCCACGTTGCGGATTCGTGTGAGATTTTTCAGCATCATTTTTGAAAAATCCGTGGGTAAAAGGCACTGCGTTTTACCTGCGGATTTACCACGGATTTCCAGCGTTTTTTGTGCGGATTTAACCTGTGGATTCCTATTGAGGAACAGGTGTAAAACGCTGCGGAATCCGCACAAAGAATTGACATGCTGCGGAAAATACAACGCAGCGTTTCCGCGCGGTATTTTCCGCACCATGGGCACAGCGGATTTAGTTTTCCATAGGTTTACATGGTACTGTAAACCTGATGGAACACTGCTGCGAATCCGCAGCGGCCAATCCGCTGCGGATCCGCAGCCAAATCCGCACCGTGTGCACATAGCCTAATTCTAAAGGTATGTGCACACACTGCGGAAAACGCTGTGGATCCGCAGCAGTTTCCCATGAGTTTACAGTTCAATGTAAACCTATGGGAAACAAAAATCGCTGTACACATGCTGCAGAAAACTGCACGGAAACGCAGCGGTTTACATTCTGCAGCATGTCACTTGTTTCTGCGGATTCCGCAGCGGTTTTACAACTGCTCCAATAGAAAATCGCTGTTGTAAAACCGCAGTGAAATGCGCAGAAAAACCGCGGTAAATCCGCCATAAATCCGCAGCAGTTTAGCACTGCGGATTTATGAAATCCGCAGCGGAAAAATCCGCAGAGGACCAGAATACGTGTGCACATACCAAAACCCTAACCCTAGCCCTAACCCTAACCCTAGCCCTAGCCCTAACCCTAACCCTGACCCTAGCCCTAGCCCTAACCCTAACCCTAACCCTAACCCTATTCTAACCTTAGTGGAAAAAAAAATTCTTTATTTTTTTATTGTCCCTACCTATGGGGGTGACAAAGGGGGGGGTAATTTACTATTTTTTTTTATTTTGATCACTGTGATAGATTATATCTCAATGATCAAAATGCACTTTGGAACTAATCTGCCGGCCGGCAGATTCGGCGGGCGCACTGCGCATGCGCCCCCCATTTTGGAAGATGGCGGCGCCCAGGGAGAAGACGGACGGACCCCGGCAGGATCGGTAAGTATGATGGGGTGGGGGGGAGCACGTGGGGGGGATTGGAGCATGGGGGGGTGGAACGGAGCACGGGGGGGGGTGGATCGGAGCACGGGGGGGTGGATGATGGACGGGGGGTGGATTGGAGTGCAGGGGGGTTGGATCGGAGCACGGGGGGTGATTGGAGCACGGGGGGAGCGGAGCACAGGACGGAGGGGAGCCGGAGCAGTGTACCGGACAGATCGGTGGCTTGGGGGGGCGATCGGTGGGGTGTGGTGGGGGCACATTAGTGTTTCCAGCCATGGCCGATGATATTGCAGCATCGGCCATGGCTGGATTATAATATTTCACCAGTTTTAATAGGTGAAATATTACAAATCGCTCTGATTGGCAGTTTCACTTTCAACAGCCAATCAGAGCGATCGTAGCCACGGGGGGGGGGGGTGAAGCCACCCCCCCTGGGCTAAACTACCACTCCCCCTGTCCCTGCAGATCGGGTGAAATGGGAGTTAACCCTTTCACCGGATCTGCAGGGACGCGATCTTTCCATGACGCCACATAGGCGTCATGGGTCGGATTGGCACTGACTTTCATGACGCCTACGTGGCGTCAAAGGTCGGGAAGGGGTTAAGTAAAGAAAAACAATTGTATTAAAAAAAAAAGAAAATTTCAGTGTAACTTATGAAGGAAGCAAGAGCTGCCAAAAGTAAGGGACTCAGATTCATCCTGTATTTGACTTAAAAGAGGGTCTCATACACATTCTGTTCAAATTATCATGTACTGGTACTCTTAGACTCATAAAGGCTATGCACTAAGTGTAAATTCTGCCAAAAATTACAAACAGGGTCAGGCATTCACCATTGAAGGCAGAAACTGTATTTCCTCACTCAAATATTGGGGACAACATTTTTGTGGTAATCCTATGCTCATAAAGGCTTTGCAAAGTGCAAACACAGGAAAAATATATAAGTAGATTTATCCATAGACCCTAGGAGGCAGCAACTGGTGGGCCTCATTCAAATATACAATATTTAAAGCACTTTATGTGCTCCTGCCATCTGGTGGTGTGAAAAAGTTGGTTCTAAGCCAGACTTTATTTGTTGTTATCAGAGTGAGCCTGTCAGAGATAAGTAAACCTTTCAAGGTTTGGTTCAGTTGGATTCGCCAAAAAATTAGACGGTCACCGAACAGTTCGACAAACGTACCAGACGCTATTAAATTCAATACGAAACCAAACGTAAACACAACACATTAAGGGATGACAAAAAGCTTCCCCAACAGCTAAAATTAGGGGCGGACACCATGAAAAGTGGAATCAATTGACCCACAATAGAAATTAACAAATTATACAGCAGCAGTCAGCCATGGGCCATCCATGAAGTATATTGGCCTGGCCTAGCATTTACAGCTTTGAATTGAAGTTTCAATGAGACCTGGTGGTTGAGGGAGCGGTGTAAACCTTTTAAGCTGGGAGCCCTGATATCTCATGTAACACCTCCCAAAAAGTTTTCTATAGCCACACTCAGATGGCACAAGTAACACAGAAAAATATAAGGAAAGTAACACAGGAAGTTGACTAATCAATTGACCCACAGTAGAACCTTTTATAATGACACAGAATCAACCATTGGCCATGCATGAGCTATCAGGGTCTAGGTGTCATGGCTCTGCTGTCGGGTGTCCTGGGACCAGGTTCCCATTCCCTATCCAAAAGGCTAGGGGCACCCTAACTGGCTGTGTTCCCCGTATTAATTCTGATGGTGAAGATTCCAGGGCCACGTACCTTGCCTTTGCTCATGAATCCGCCCCCTGGGTGTACACTTCTCCCACCCAGGGAAGAGGGGAGTAGTAGTGTACTGTAATACACCACCAGACTAACAAGGTAATATGAACAGGGGTAACAAAAAATACCAAACATACCAATATACAACAGAGGAATGCAACAGGGATTGGAGAATGGGGTTAATCCAAAGTAGGAGAAGAAAGGGAATTATCACACACTCAAAACCTAGCTACAGTCGCCGATAAATCCACCAAACACCTTCTCCAATAACAACCATCAACAACCTCCAGCCATGCAGCAAAAGCTTGCTCTGACTATGAGTGCTGGTCAGGGCCAAGATTGTATAGGATATGGGAGTGGCTAATAGTGCACAGCTGAGCCTTAACACAGAAAAGATTCTAGGAGCACTCAACTGAGCAGATTAACCCCTGCACTGCTGAAAGAAACTTGCATCGTTTGATATGAAGGTGAAGTGATTTTAATCAGTGCAGTAGTAGGAGAAATCAGATGCTGTGGTCTTCTGGCTCCTCTCTGTCGCAGTAAACCTGTGCTGGGCCAGCATTTTCTCCTTTGAAATGAAGTTTCAATGATCACCTGGTTGTTAATGGAGCCAAGCAAGCCTTCTTAGCTGGGAGCTCTGATACCTCATATAACACCTCCAATGTTTTTTTCCAGCCATACTCAAAAGGCACAAACAACAGTTTCATACAGTACTATTGGTAGAAAAATGTAAGGAATGTAACACAGCTACTTGACTGAAAGTAAGTGCAGGTCTTACACAGGAAACCCATCAGATGGAGACCCAATCTGAAGTCTCCACATTTCAAAGAAATACTGTCACACACCACTAAGTGGCATTCATTTACACAGAGTAGAAATATTATAGAAATATTATAATAGGCCTCTGACACATCTTCCACCACAGCAACCTACCAGATAGAGACCCAACTTCGAGTCTCCACATTTCAAAAAATTATTGTCATACTCCATTGAAGTGGCATAAACTTCCACAAAATAAAAACAGTATAATAGGCCTCTGATACATCTTCCACTACTGGCAACTAACCAGATAGAGACCCAACTTGATGTCTCTACATTTAAAAATTTATTGTCAAACACCATTAAAGTAGCATCAATTTCCACAGATTAGAAACAGTATAATAGGCCTCTGATAGGACACCAACCAGATAGAGACCCAACTTCGAGTCTCCACATTTTAAAAAAATTACTGTCACACACCATAAAGTGGTGGCATGGTGGCTCAGTGGTTAGCACTGCAGCCTTATAATGCTGGGTCCTGAGTTCAAATCCCACCAAGGACAACATCTGCATGGAGATTGTATGGTCTCCCCGTGTTTGCATGGGTTTCCTCCGGGTACTCTGGTTTCCTCCCACATTCCAAAGACATACTGATAGGGAACTTAGATTGTGAGCCCCATCAGGGCCAGTGCCAATAATGTCTGTAAAGCGCTGTGGAATTAATAGCGCTATATAAATGAGTAAAATGAATTAACAAATAAACTTTCACAAAACAGAAACAGTATAATAGGCCTCTAACACACCTTCCACTACAGGCAACCAACCAGATAGAGACCCAACTTCGAGTCTCCACATTTTAAAAAAATTACTGTACCACACCATAAAGTGGTGACATGGTGGCTCAGTGGTTAGCACTGCAGCCTTACAATGCTGGGTCCTGGGTTCGAATCCCACCAAGGACAACATCTGCATGGAGTTTGTATGGTCTCCCGTGTTTGCGTGGGTTTCCTCCAGGTACACTGGTTTCCTCCCACATTCCAAAGACATACTGATAGGGAACTTAGATTGTGAGCCCCATCAGGGCCAGTGCCAAAAATGTCTGTAAAGCGATGTGGAATTAGCACTATATAAATGAGTAAAATGAAGAAATAAATAAACTTTCACAAAACAGAAACAGTATAATAGGCCTCTGACACACCTTCTACTACAGGAAACCAACCAGATAGAGACCCAACTTCGAGTCTCCACATTTTAAAAAAAATTACTGGCACACACCATAAAGTGGTGGCATGGTGGCTCAGTAGTTAGCACTGCAGCCTTATAATGCTGGGTCCTGGGTTCAAATCCCACCAAGGACAACATCTGCATGGAGTTTGTATGATCTCCCCAAGTTTGCGTGGGTTTCCTCTGGGTACTCTGGTTTCCTCCCACATTCCAAAGACATACTGATAGGGAACTTAGATTGTGAGCCCCATCAGGGCCAGTGCCAATAATGTCTGTAAAGCGTTGTGGAATTAATAGCGCTATATAAATGAGTAAAATGAATAAATAAATAAACTTTCACAAAATAGAAACAGTATAATAGGCCTCTGACACACCTTCCACTACAGGCAAGGTTGCTTCCTCCGTCTTCTCCCGGAAACCATGGACAAAAGAGAGGGGATCATTATCCTCTTCCTCTCCTGACTGTTGCTCATTCATCACCTCTTCCTCCTCATCCTCCTCCATTTTTTCCTCAGCTCCTCCACCTTCACTAACAGTTTGTCTGGTACCATGAGCCCATTGATCGCTATAAGCTACGTTCGCATGGCACCCACCTGTGTGATGATAGTCCAGAAATTGGAAATATTGTTATCCCTTCCTCATCCTCCTTTGCTTCCTCCTCTTCCTCTTGGACCATCATCTCCTCTCACAAATAATTCATAGTGTGCTCCAGCATGTATCTGATAGTGATGCTGATGATGGCATAATCAGCGCTAACCATCTTAGTAGCCATTTCAAAACTGTGCAAAGGGTGCAGAGATCCATCATTTGTATAAACGGGGAGAAGCCAGCGCTGCTTATGGTCAGAACGCAATACAAAAAGTGCACATGAACATATTAATTTCTAACTGTATATCAAAATGAGACATTTAGCAAACAATGGACAGGCTCTGTTTGATTGTGCACCTGTGTCTAAGCCTGTCTCACCCTTCATCTGTGGTGCTGGTTAGGCAGTGTGGAGGTTGGACCTGAAATGTCTATGTCCGGACCTGGTCAACCTTTATTTGCACTTGCCCTTTCTGGCGCCATGGGAGTGAATCAGAAACACTTGAGGTATAGTTTGCATTTAATGTGGTCTTGCTTTTAATACATTTAGGAGGCCCTAATTGCACAGTGAATATAAAAAATGTAGAGTAGGATTACCTCATTATGAGAATGCCGTGACGTGGCGGGGTGGCTCAAAGAATTAATCAATTGTTTGCTAAATATCTCATTTTGAAATACAGTTAGAAATCAATATGTGCATAGGCACTTTATGTATTGCGTTCTGACTATAAGTAGCGCTGGCTTCTCCCCTTTTTTGTTATCCATCATCTGTGCCCACTCTGCAAGCGTGAGTTGCACCACGCCCAGTCAGCGGTGTCCCAGGCTATGCAAAAGGAGTTGCAACATGTGCAGAATGGAATTCCACCGTATCGGAACATCTCAAATCAAAAGGTTAACTGGTAGGCCGAAACACCTATGTAGCGATGCAAGACAATAACCTGCAGGGTGCAATCGCTGGATGTGAGCACACAGCAGCGGTTCAGCAGCAGCGCATCCAGACCAGGGATAGCAGCTGAAAAATTGCTGAACCACCAGGTTGAGGATGTGAGCTATGCAAGGAAAATGTGTGAAGTTACTTCAGCGTATAAAGTATAGCCGCTACCAGATTTGCATCATTATTGCACATGGCCTTCCATGGCTCCAGGTTTAGTGGGACAGCCATTCTTCTACCTCAGCCTGGATAGCTGTCCGCAACTCTTGAGCTGTGTGACTGCGATCTCCAAGGTATATTAATTTTAGTACTGCCTGACTGCGGTGAGGCATGGCTTGGACTCTATCTGCACTGTTGGAACACGTACTAAACAAACACAACTGTGACAGCCTATGGTATTATATAGAAATTTTCAATTCACTCAAAGTTATATATATATAAAAAGGGATTAGATACCATAGAGCCACCGTGATGTGCAGACGGATAAGTGGAACCCACTCAGAAGATAAAAACTAATCCGTGCTCCAAATTAGATACGACCAAGAACCATCAAATCAGAGAGTATATAATAAAAAAGATTTATTTTTATTTTATCATATACTAAATGTAGACAATAGAAAAGCACACAGTAAATGTGCATGTATCCAAATAAACATAGAATATAATTAAAAAAGTTTTTTTTTGTATTTAAAAAGGACCAATTTCTCATATGGCGGATAGGGTATATTTACTAAGATATGTAAGAAAAAAAAGTGGATCACACCCGTGAACTAAAACAACAGGATCAGAATTATTATTATTTAAAAATATCCTCATGAAAAAAAAATTTCAATCTATAAACCAAAAATTATTATTATATGTGTAGATGTGTATAACATACTCATATAAAAAAGTGATCAACATGATAGTAAAAGATGTTCAACTATGGGCATTTATAAACTAAAAAGAGCTAAAAAAAAATCAAGTGCACAGGCATTTCAAATAAGCAAGGTGCTATATGGTATTCATTATAAAGTGCTATGTGCATGATGCTTAGAAATGATTAAAAGAGGGGGAATATACCTTTAAATGTTGCCAGGTCAAGATACTGCGCACCCAACGTGCGTTTCGGAATAAAGATTCCTTCCTCTGGGGGTAGTTCTAGGTAAGATCGGTGGCTTTTATACACAAAAATATAAAAAAATGGGTGCCGATACCAGCGACTTCTGATGTACACAGTGCATGCGCGGTCTTGGAAACCCGGAAGTGAAAGCCGCCGCATCATGTGACAGGACACATGGGATCAGTCCCCAGTGTTGCCAAGGGTACAAGGACGCCGTGGCCCAAATGACAGGGCACAGAAAGCGCATGCGCACCACCAGAGACACGGTATGGGCAATAATAAGTATCGAGTGCTGCAAGAAGGACGGGCATGAGAAGAAGTGTTCTATATATCCAAATGAGAAGATACATATTCTGTATGATAAGGGGTATGACTGTAGCTTAAAGACTACAGAAGAAAAAGTCATTAATAAAGAGGCATATATTTGAATACATGAATGTATAATAAGTGAAGTATGAATAGTGAAGTTATAATATAAAAATACCTAATTAAATAGTAAAAATAATAATAATAATAAAAAGAAAAGAGAATGGGAACCAGTGTATACAAATTATTATCATTAATAATAAAAGTGCAATGAGTGTGAAATAATTAAGAAAAAAAATTAAAACGTTATATAATAATTATGAAAAATAAAATAAATATAAATAACCAAATAATGAATAATAGTGAATAAAAAATAATAAATAGTAATAAATAAATGATAAATAATTAATTAATAAAGTAAGAAATAAATATGTGAAACCAGTGAATAAGAGAATGCATTAAAAATAATGCATCATATATGATACATAATATATAGCATGCATATAAGATGCATATATAGTACACATTTTTATAATAAATGTTGGATTGTCAATGCAACCCTCTTCTCTCACTATTGACACACTGATAGCAACACCGCAGAAGAAATACTAGCACAGGATTCCAGTATCCGTTGTTTCAGATGCTGCACATCACAATGGGCAGCACTTTGAACACATTTTATAAGTGGTCATAAATTTGTAAATAACTCATGAAAGAATAAAGTTACATTAAAACCAAGCACACCATTGTTTTTCTTGTAACATTCTCAATAAGTTTGATGTGTCACATGACCCTCTTCCCATTGGAAAAAATAAAGTTGGATGCAAAATGGCCAACTTTAAAATGGCCCCCATGGTCACCACCCATCTTGAAAAGTTTTTCCCCTCCCATATACTAATGTGCCACAAACAGGAAGTTGATATCACCAACCATTCCCATTTTATTTAGGTGTATCTAGATAAATGGCCCACCCTGTATAATGCATCCACATAGTAGTATAATGCACCCCACAACAGTATAATGCACCCCATAGTAGTATAATGCAACCCCTTGTCATATATACTATAATCCAACCCCATTGTAGCATAATGCACCCCATTGTACAGGGTGGGCCATTTATATTGATACACCTAAATAAAATTTCACAGGAAAAACAATGGTGTGCTTGGTTTTAACGTAACTTTATTCTTTCATGAGTTATTTACAAGTTTATGACTACTTATACAATGTGTACAAAGTGTTGTCCATTGTTTCACATGCTGCACATCTCGTATCTTCACAGCATAGACAATTGCCTTCAGATGACCTCAAAGATAAAAGTCTAAGGGGGTCAGATCAGGAGACCTTAGTGGTCATTCAACTGGTCCAAGAAGACCAATCCACTTTCCAGGAAACTGTTCATGTAGGAATGCTCAGACCTGAAACACATAATGTAAAGTATTGCAGTGCACTGGTGCTGGGCCTCTCTGACCTTTCCAGCACACTGCAGTACTTTTCTCTGCCCTCAACAGGGCAGATCAGTACGCCTGCGCAGGAGCACGGCACGATGCAAGCAGGATGACGACATCGCATGAAGATGTGAGGAGACGGACCTGGACTTGCGACACCCATCGGAACAGACCACCTGCGGGTGAGTATAATAAAACTTGTTTTTCTTCTCTTTCAGGTCAGACCGGGGGCTTATACACAGCATTTCAGACTGCTGGAGTTAAACCACGAAAGGCAATGGCTGCTTCTTATAGTGGCAAAACTAGGTGACAGGTTCCCTTTAAATGCATTCTCTTGAGGCTACACAAACACAACCATTTTGTGAATAAAGAACCAGAAAATTGGATAATTCTTCACCAATAGTTCAGAAACAATAACGCTTTCATGTTCAAAAGAGTATACCACTTTTGTCTCCAGAAAAAAAATGGATGATTTTAGAATATCTTGAAAAAAATCATTTTGCGATTAGCAAACCAGTTATACAGTAGATGCAAAAAAGGGATTATTTTTAATCATAATTAAGAAAAAAATAACTACTTCATATATAAAACTGTATTGTTTCTCTAATTAAAGGGATATTTTTTTATCAACTTGTGCAAAATAGGTATTGCTTCTTGGTCTAAAAAGTGCAAAGCTCCCAAGACAGGGATACTTCTTGCACTAAACTGTATGAACGTGTCATGGCTTCTTCTGTTTGCACCACCTGTGTATAAGCATTAGCAAGGCATGCATCTATTCCCAAAAAGTGATATTTGGATTGTCTATACAATATGCATAGCCAACAATTTCGGAAACGTATGCATGTGGTTAAATAGGCTGCTGGCTACTACCAATTACCATCCGTTTTCCCCTACTTAGATAAGCTAGTCACTTAGATATTAAAAAGGCTGCGTTTTCTCAAAATGGGTTCAATAGACAAGAGGAATATCATAGTGATATACAAATATTTTCCAGACAAGGGGCTTTTTCATTTTTCTAATTTTCAGGGAAGATTTGGCGAAGTTGGTGAATTCAAGTAATAAAAGATCTGTTCACCTCTAGTGATGATTTCTATCTTTTATTCTATATGTTGCAATACGTTTGTAATGGTATATCTTGTAATTTCATATTTGTATGCTATATACATTATCTTATAAATAAACAATATAATGCCATTTTTTATTTACCCCAAGTCAGCAATAATTAAATGGATAGTACACAGCAGAATATTTTTTCCCTGTAAAAGGACATTTTTCTTATGTGTAGACAAGTTGGTGAAGAGTTGACAACTATTATAGCATGTGGAAGCAATAGTTCATTTTTAGAGGGGTGCACACATTTTCATAATTGCCTGTGTCTCTAAAGAAGAAATGAAGGCCAGAAGGTATAACAATTCAAACAAAGAATAAGAGAAAACTATATTGTAAAAAAAGATGGCTAGGAAAAGGAAAGAAATAGAAATAAATGTAACCAGGGCATATAGGGGGCATCTTCCTCATGTCTCCTTTAGTGATTTGGTAAAGCCATTGTGTACAGACAGAAATTTTAGAAAGGTTTCAGGAAATTATTTTGTGCTATCCAAAGATTTTGAATTCTGAAAAATAAACCAAAATTAGATCTCACACTACAGTCCAACCATTACAATTTTAAAACAAGATTATAATGTGTAATAGCAAATTATTTTTTTACTTGCCAAATTAGAAATGTTCATTTTACGGATTTTTCAGAAAAGGGCGTCCCAATATTCAATTAAAAATGACAATGACATGATCTCCTATTTTGAAAACATTGATTTTACAAACACAACACAAAAAATTGGACCTAATTTTAAAAAATTATAAAATCTTAGTTGCTAGAAGCAAAAGATTAGGCATCCCAAAAAAAGGACATTGGTAGATAATGGGTTAAAAAGGGGATAGACCTATCCATGGTATAAAATAGCTTTTTCCTGAAATACATTTTCCAATAAATAACCCTTTTAAATTTTATAGGTTTTCTTCCCTTTCCATTTTTTGACTAAGATAAAAGTCTGAACAGCAATCTATCGATGCTGTAAACTAAAGTGGAGATTTTATTTAGAGCTCGAACTTCAGAGAAACAAATGTTCAATGTTTGAGACTCAGTGATCCTTATCAGACTTTAGTAGAAATGCATTTGAGAATCGTTTTGAGTATAAAAAGACACAAGCTGGATATAATTTGAAGGGTATCTAATTTATTTGAACATAACTCTTAATTGGTATATTGCTAGGATTTTAGCATTTCTGAGGCTGGTAAAACATCTTTCCTTTTTTGTGCAAAATGTTTGACCCATAACTTTTAAACAAGTGAAAATAAATGATTCACAATATTAACAAGTATTAACATTTTCATTTGTACTCACAATTGCATTTCAACATTATATGTTTGATTCTGGAATGTTTTCACACAAGAATTTGGGCATAAAATCTTTGAAAAGCCAACAAATGTAGGCCCAGCTTTTGACATCATCATGCTAATTTCTCCCCACGCCACTGAAATGGGCAGTCGATATAGAAAAACTGACTGAACAGCAATCTAATCTGAACTGGTGCATAACCAAAAAAGTCATATAGCAAATAGATTAATGGCTGCACTCAACATTTACTGTGCCAAGGCAAGGAAATGTGTGATACATGAAATGGGAATAGCATAATGGCTTGTGAAATATATGAAAAAATACATGAGACTCTTAGCACAAGATTTGGCCAAAAGTTGTGAGCCCATCCACCAATTGTCAAGGTAATCTCAGAACGGATGGGTACCTGAGCTGACTGCCTAGTGTGAACACTTACCTATGGCTAATAACGTGGTAAAGCCTGCTTTTATAGGAAGCTCAGAACCAACTGTGTTAGGATTTAACACACCTCCAAATTATACAAGAACTATTTAGGGAAGAAGCAGGCAGCTGGTATTCTATCTGTAATGGAGTGGCCAGCGCAATCACCAGATCTCAACCCCATTGAGCTGTTGTGGGAGCAGCTTGACCATATGGTACATAAAAAGTGCCCATCAAGCCAAACCAACTTGTGGGAGGGGCTTCTGGAAGCATGGGGGAAATTTATCCAGATTACCTCAGAAAATTAACTGCTAGAATGCAAAAGTCTGCAGTGCTGTAATTGCCTCAAAGGGAGCATTCTTTGACAAAAGCAAAGTTTGAAGGAGAAAATTATTATTTCAAATAAAAAATTTTTTTAACTTTGTCAGGGTCTGGGCTAGATTTTAAATTCATTTGGCAACTTATTTGATTAATAAAAGTATGAGTTTCATGGAAAACACAAAATTGTCTGGGTGACCCTATACTTTGGAACCGTAGTGTCCTTCTAAGTAACCTAATAACTATAAGAAACAATATTGCTATGCTCCAGGAAGACATCCAGGCCTCTCTTGAATCCCTCGACTGAGTTCCCCATCACCACCTCCTCAGGCAAGGAATTCCAGATTCTCACTGTCCTAACAGTAACTCTTCTATGTTGGTGGAAAAACCTTCTCTCCTCCAGATGCAGAGAATGCCCTCTTGTGACTGTCACCTTCCTTGGTATAAACAGATCCTCGGAGAGATATATGTATTGTCCCCTTATATAATTACTAGATTGTGGCCCGATTCTAATGCTTCGGGTATTCTAGAATATGCATGTCCCCGTAGTATATGGACAATGATGATTCCAGAATTTGCGGCAGATTGTGCCCGTCGCTGATTGGTCGAGGCAACCTTTATGACATCATCGTTTCCATGGCAACCATTATGACATCTACGTCGATACTGTGCCCGTCGCTGATTGGTCGAGGCCTGGCGGCCTCGACCAATCAGAGACGCGGGATTTCCAGGACAGACAGACAGACAGAAAAACCTTTAGACAATTATATATATATAGATACATGGTTATTAGATTGCCCCTCAGTCATCTTTTTTCTAAACTAAATAATCCTAATTTTGCTAATCCCTCTGGGTATTGTAGTTTCCCCATCCGCTTTATTAATTTTGTTGCCCTCTTTTGTACTTGCTCTAGTTCCATTATATCTTTTCTGAGCACCAGTGCCCAAAACTGTACACAGTACTCCATGTGCGGTCTAACCAAGGAATTTTACAGAGGCAGTATAATGCTTTCATCATGTGTATCCAGACCTCTTTTAATGCACCCCATGATCCTGTTTGCCTTGGCAGCCGCAGCCTGGCACTGGCTGCTTCAGGTAAGTTTATCATTATCTAGGATCCCCAAGTCCTTCTCCGTGTCAGATTTGCCCAGTGGTTTTCCATTCAGTGTGTAATGGTGATATTGATTCCTTCTTCCCATGTGTATAAACTTACACTTCTCATTGTTAAACCGCATCTGCCACCTCTCTGCCCAAGTTTACAACTTATCTAGATCCATCTGTAACAGAATACTATCTTCTCTTGTATTGACTACTTTACATAGTTTTGATTCAACTACAAATATTGATATTTTACTGAGTAAACCTTCTACCAGATCGCTACTAAGTATGTTAAATAGAATAGGTCCCAATAGCGACCCCTGCGGTACCCCACTGGTCACAGCGACCCAGCTAGAGATAGAGAATACACAATTTATAACCACCCTTTGCTTTCTATCACTAAGCCAGTTACTTACCCATTTACACACATTTCCCTCAGACCCAGCATTATCAGTTTGTGTACTAACCTCCTGTGTGGCATGGTATCAAACACTCTGGAAAAATCAAGATATACCACATCCAATGACTCACCTTAGTCCAATCTATGTCTTACCTCTTCATACTGGCCTAAAATTTCCAGGTTCGCTTTTAGAGCCCTTTTTGAATATTGGTACCACATTTGCTATGTGACAGTCCTATGGAACAGACCCTGTTGTGAATTCTGTGGCAGAGCTCCCTCCTGTGGTCACAAGTGGTACTTCGGCTGATTCTCTCTGTGAGCTTCTGTTGGTGGAGGGAAGTGGTACTGCGGCTTCTGAGTTTCCTCCCTCAGGTGATCTGGTGAGGTCGTTAGGTGCTTCTCTACTTAACTTCACCTAATGCTTTGATCCTGGCTTACTGTCAATGTTCCAGTGTTGGACTTGCTTTTCCCTGGATCATTCCTGTGGCCTGCTGCTCTGCATAGCTAAGTTCTTCTTTGCTATTTGTTTGCTATTTTTTCTGTCCAGCTTGTCTAATTTGTTGCTGGAAGCTCTGGGACGCAAAGGGTGTACCTCCGTGCCGTTAGTTCGGTACGGAGGGTCTTTTTGCCCCCTTTGCGTGGTTTTCTTTAGGGTTTTGTGTAGACCGCAAAGTTACCTTTTCTATCCTCGATCTGTTAAGAAAGTCGGACCTCACTTTGCTGAATCTATTTCATCTCTACGTTTGTCTTTTCATCTTAACTCACAGTCATTATATGTGGGGGGTTGCCTTTTCCTTTGGGGTATTTCTCTGAGGCAAGGTAGGCTTATTTTCTATCTTCAGGCTAGTTAGTTTCTCAGGCTGTGCCGAGTTGCATAGGCAGAGTTAGGCGCAATCCACGGCTGCCTGTAGTGTTGTTTGGAGAGGATTAGGGATTGCGGTCTGCAGAGTTCCCACGTCTCAGAGCTCGTTCTATGATTTTGGGTTATTGTCAGATCACTGTATGTGCTCTGACCGCTATGTCCATTGTAGTACTGAATTGCCTTTCATAACAAGACCCCGTCCCTAAATAAAAGAAATAATGGTTTGTTTATTACATTACTTATTTCTCTTAGTACTCGTGGCCGTGGGTGTACGCCATCTGACCTGGAGATTTATCTATTTTAATCTTATTTAGCCAGATTCGCATCTCTTCTTGGGTTAGATAAAAACTATATTTAAACTTTAATTTTCATGCCCTTAAACCAGAGAATTATGTCACAAAAATACAGTTGAGCGACTTTTACTTTTTTTGGATCGAGTCGGGTTTCGCGAAACCCGATTTTGTCAAAAGTCGGGTCGGGTGAAATCGGCCGATTATTGCGAAAAGTCAGGGGCTGACTGAAACACAAAACCCAATGCAAGTCAATGGGAAATCAAAGTCGGCAGTGAGTGAAGGACAGGAAAGCACCTACAGTGCCCATTTTAATGCCAAAAACATCAATTCTTATTACTTAAGCTTGTCAATCTTAATTTACTTTATAATAATAGTAAGGCATTGAAAACTGGGGGTCATTTGGCTAAAGTTGTGGGGGGGAAGGGCTGGCTCAAGATTTTCGTGGGCCCAGGAAACGTGGAATACGTCACGGCGGTGGAGCAGGGAGAGGTAAGTATTTCAACTTTGCAAGTGCTGTGATCCTGACGTCGCCAACGAGTATGCCCCCCCTACCTGATGAAGGAACCTGCACTTTCATCTGCACCTTCTTCTTTGTCCCCGTGTAAGGTGGTATAGTATGCGGGAAGGGGAACCTGACTTTCAGCAGGGTCAGATTCTGGCTCTGTAGAGTGCAAGGGGAATTTAATGGTCTGGGTCAATGTACCAGCAGACTCATCTAGCAGTGGCTGGGCAATGGGCAGGATGAGGAGGAAACACAGATATAGGCCAAATACTAAAGTAGGCTAAATGCAGTTCAAAATTGGTAACAGGACTAAACAGGGGGCATTGTTTTGTTCAGTGGAGGAAAACTGTAATGAGTGGCAAACACAGTTAGTAGGCCCAAATACTAAAGTAGGCTAAATGCAGTTCAAATTTGGTAACAGGACTAAACAGGCGGCATTGCTTTGTTCAGTGGAGGACAACTGTAATGAGTGGCCGACACAATTAGTAGGCCCAAATACTAAAGTAGGCTAAATGCAGATCAAAATTGGTAACAGGACTAAACAGGCAGCATTGCTTTGTTCAGTGGAGGAAAACTGTAGTGAGTGGCTGACACAGTTAGTAGGCCTAAATACTAAAGTAGGCTAAATGCAATTCAAAATTGGTAACAGGACTAACCAGGTGGCATTGCTTTGTTCAGTGGAGGAACACTGTAATGAGTGGCTGACAGTTAGTAGGCCCAAATACTAAAGTAGGCTAAATGCAGTTCAAAATTGGTAACAGGACTAAACAGGCGGCATTGCTTTGTTCAGTGGAGGAACACTGTAATGAGAGGCTGAAACAGTTAGTAGGCCCAAATGCTAAAGTAGAATAAACAAAGAGCTAGCACTCGACTATATATGGAATGTTAACGGTGCAAGTGAACGGAGTCCGACGACCCCCAGGTACTTGAAGAGAAATCAAATCACTGCACTCGTCAGGACAAGTCAATTTTGCTGAAGTGAGTACTGTAATGAGTGGCAGACACAGTTAGTAGGCCAAAATAATAAAGTGGGCTAAATGTCTGCCAAAAAATTGTTCATAAATAAACAGGTGGCATAGTTAGGTACAGGGGTGGGCTCCTCTGGTGAATAGCAGACAGTGGTAGTAGGCGCAAAGTATTAACTGGTCTAAATGGAGGCCAGGGCCCCTGTATATTTTAACTATCATCTACCATTTCAACAAATTTGTATTAGCAGTGCCATTGAAGGATTTAACAGCACAGACTACACAGGGAGAGGTAAGTATTGCAAGTGGTAGAGCACTGTTCGAGGTGGGGGGAACACTCTCTCGTGGGCGGTGGTACTGGCAAAGGGCCCCTCATATTATGATGATGTGTCTGATGTTGGTTGTGCACCACCACCGTCAGAGACACTTCACTGTACTATGAGGGACCCTGTGCCACTGCCGTTGCCCAACAGTGGGCACACCCACCTGTCCAGGCAAACGGCACTCGCACGGGTGCTTGCGCCAGGTGGTGACCACGGCCCTGTGGGGGGTGTCAGCCCATTTAGGGAGGTATAAAAATGGCCTATGGTAGACATTCAGCAGCTGCAAATGAAGGAATTGGAGAAGTCAGTAAGAGGAGGCCAAAAGCAAGACATTTTTCGGGCAAGCTATGTGTCAGCAGGGGAAGGTGGGGCAAAATAATTTTAAATCCATGATCACCGTAGCTGTGTGCTGGGAATGCCTGAACCAAACAGTCTACAAGAGTTGCTTGTTTGGTAGCCAAAATTTGCTCAAGGTTCTCATGTGGCATGATATTTTGTAATTTTCCTTTATATCATGGATCCAGGAGGCAGGCCAACAGTAATTGTCATAGGTCATCATTTTGATAATGTGGGGTCCCTTTTTAGGATACGTAAGGCATACTCAGCCATGTGGGTCAATATTCCAGGTGTCAATTCACTGCTTGTGCTGGGTTGAGGAGCATTTTCTTGCAAATCAACATCACTTGTGTCCCACAAAAACCCTGTACTTGACCTTGCAACGCCACCAGTTTCTATTGCCTCATGAGAAGCATCCTCCTCCCATAAATATTCATCCCCATCATCCTTCTGCTCCTCCTCTTCGTCCATCACCTCATCCAGGAGAGTTTCCTGAGCAGAAAATGGCTGACTGTCATCAAGCCTTCCCTCCTCATCGGCTGCAGACACCAGCTCCTTAATGTGAGTCAAACTTTGCATCAGCAGACGCATTAGTGGAATGCTCATGCTTATGATGGCGATGTCTGCACTAACCAGCCGTGTGCATTCCTCAAAACACTGAAGGATTTGACAGAGGTCTTGTAGCTTCGACCATTGCACACCAGACAACTCCATGTCTGCCAACCAAGTGCCTGCTCGTGTATGTGTATCCTCCCACAAATTAATTACAGCACGCCTCTGTTTGCACAGCCTCTGAACCATGTGCAGTGTGGAGTTCCACCTTGTTGCAATGTCGATTATTAGGCAGTGCTGGGGAAGATTCAGCAATCGCTGATGGTTCAGCATACGGCTGGAGTGTACGGGCGACCGGTGGATGTGCGAGCAAAGTCTTCGCACCTTCAGGAGCAGGGCTGGTAACTCCAGATAAGTTTTGAGGAAGCACTGCACCACCAGGTTCAAGGTGTGAGCCAGGCAAGGTATGTGTTTAAGTTCTGAAAGCGCTATGGCAGCCATAAAATTCCTTCCGTTATCACTGACTACCTTGCCTGCCTCAAGATGTACACTGCCCAGCCATGACTGAGTTTGTTGCTGCAAGTACTCGGCCAGTACTTCCGCGGTGTGTCTGTTGTCACCCAAACACTTCATTTGTAACACAGCCTGCTGACGCTTGCCACTAGCTGTTCGATAATGGGACACCTCGTGTGCAACACTGGCAGCTGCTGATGGAGTGGTTGTGCGACTGTGCTCTGTGGACGAGCTTTCGCTTCTGGAGGAGGAGGTGTGGCGAACGCCTACAGCCAACTGTTTCCTAGACCATGGGCTAGGCAGAACTGTCCCACTATGTCTGTCCCCTGTGGACCCTGCATCCACCACATTAACCCAGTGTGCCGTGATGGACATGTAACGTCCCTGGCCATGCCTACTGGTCCATGCATCTGTTGTGAGGTGCACCTTTCCACTGACTGATTGGCTCAGTGCATGGACAATGCGGTCTTTGACATGCTGGTGGAGGGCTGGGATGGCTTTTCTCGCAAAGAAGTGCCGACTAGGTAGGTCATAGCGTGATACTGCGTAGGCCATCAGATCTTTGAAAGCTTCGCTTTCAACCAACCGGTAAGGCATCATCTCTAACAAGATTAGTCTAGCAATGTGGGAGTTCAAACCCTGTGTACGAGGATGAGAGGATGAGTACTTTCTTTTCCTAACAAGAGTCTCTTGTAGGGTGAGCTGGACTGTAGAGCTGCATTATGGTGGAACTAGCGGGGGTGGTGGTGGACATGGCAGATTGAGAGAGGGTTGGTGATGGTATTCTTGATGTTGGCCTACATACAGTGTTTCCTACCAAGAACCTTGTGATTCCCTGACAGCTTTGGCCTTGCGATGATACATCCACATTTGCTGCTGGTGGTGTCCTAACCGGTGGGCTTATAGTGAGGGAAGCAATGTAGCGTTACTGACTACCTTCATTCTGAGCAGGTGCACCAATGGTTCGGGACGGTTGGTAGTTAGTCCAGGCTTCCAAGTGCATGCTGGTTAAATGTCTAAGCATGCACGTTGTATTTAAATTTTGAAGATTCTTCCCTCTGCTAAAGGTCTTTGAGCATTTCTTACAGATAACTTTTGACTGATCATTCGGATCTTGGTTAAAAAATTGCCACACTGCACTCTTCTTACTATGGAATACCTTTTCAGGCATTGCACGCTGTGCTACTTTCACTGGATGGCCACGCTGTCCTAAAACTGTTTTTGTTTTTGACAAACGTTTTTGGCCTGATACGGGCCTGCCAGATGACAGCTGTTGCGATGTAGATGGCTGCTGTGGATCATCCTCCTCCGCTTCTGAGCTACTGGCAGCGGCACCCTCTTCCCCCAATGGCTGCCAATCTGGGTCAACAACTGGGTCATCTATCTCCTCTTCTTCAATGTCATGTGCACCTTCCTCTGTGTCACCGTGTAAGGTGCTATAGCTTTCAGGATGGGGCACCATAGTCTCATCAGAGTCAGATTCTGGCTCAGTACACTGCGAGAGCAATGTAGGGATCTGAGTCAATGGAACAGCATAATAATCTAGCTGTGGCTGTGCATCACTGCACTCCATGTCCGATTCATCTTGTGATGGGCAGTTAACAATTTCCCTTTCTAACCCAGGCATGGTATGTGTAAAGAGCTCCATGGAGTAACCTGTAGTGTCACCTGACGTATCCTTCACATTTGGTTTGGGTGAAAGACACAAGTAAACATCTTGTCCCTGACCGGGAGCATCCACTGATGACTCGCTGCTTTTATATTTGGAACTTTCTGAAGAGGAGGCGAAAGAGCTAGAGGCTGAGTCAGCAAGGAAAGCCAAAACTTTTTCCTGCTGCTCCAGCTTTAAAAGCTGTTTTCCTACTCCCAGATAAGAGAGCCTTCGAGGCCTTGTGTAGCCAGATGATGACGCTGGCTCAACACGTCCAGCCTTTGGTGCTACTGTGCTTTTGGCACTACCACCAGATGCATCACCACCACCATCAGTACCAGCTGGCAACCTCCGCCCACAGGCTCTTCCACCAGACTTCCTAATTTTTTGGAAAATCTAACCAAAATAACAACCGTTATATGGTACTGTAAAACAAGGTAGAAGGTGTAAATAAACTTGTTGAGAATTTAAATCTCCCTTTTTTTGGGGGAGACTGAACCAAAACTCAGGCCCAGTGTATAAAACAACGCAAAGTAAGTGGCAGAAAGTGGCTGGCTGACATACGGCAAACTAACAGGACTGAAGTGTATCCACTTTGTGAGAATTTGAATCTCCCTTTTTTGGGGGGGAGACTGAACCAAAACTCAGGCCCAGTGTATAAAACAACGCAATCTAAGTGGCAGAAAGTGGCTGGCTGATATACGGCAAACTAACAGGACTGAAGTATATCCACTTTGTGAGAATTTGAATCTCCCTTTTTTTGGGGGGAGACTGAACCACAACTTAGGCCCAGTGTATATAACAACGCAATCTAAGTGGCAGAAAGTGGCTGGCTGGAATACAAAAAACTAACAGGACGGAAGTATGTCCACTTTGTGAGAATTTGAATCTCCCTTTTTTTGGGGGGGAGACTGAAACAAAACTCAGGCCCAATGTATACAATAACGCAATCTAAGTAGCAGAAAGTGGCTGGCTGATATACGAAAAACTAACAGGATTGAAGTATATCCACTTTGTGAGAATTTGAATCTCCCTTTTTTTGGGGAGACTGAACCAAAAATCAGGCCCAGTGTATAAAACAACACAATGTAAGTGGCAGAAAGTGGCTGGAAGATATATGAAAAAATACAAGGACTGTAGTACAATTTTAATCTCCCTACAATGATCTCAGGACAAGTATGGCAGCAATAAAAAGGACTGCTGCACACAAAAGTGTGGACAAATAAACAAGATAACTGTGCAGAACGGAGCAACAGGATTTTTGCTTTTAAAAAAGCAGTTGGTTTGCACAGCAGCGTGCAAACAGCAATGCAGCTATCAGGGAGCCTTATAAGGCAGCCTAATAAGCTACAGAGCTGAGGCACAAAAATATAGCCTCCACTGTCCCTGCAAAAAAAATGGTGCTGTTGGACAGTGGAAATCGCTACAGCACAAGCAGTTTGGGGGTTAATCTTCCCTCCCTAACGATATCCCTTCTTCTGATGAAGCTGCAGCAACCTCTCCCTATGCTAAGATCGGCAGAAGTAAGATGGCGGTCAGCGTGCACGCCCCTTTATAGCCCTTGTGACGCCGCTGAAAGCAAGCCAATCAGTGTCATGCCCTTCAGATGGTGGGGACCGAGACCTATGTTATCATGCTGCCCACACTCTGTGTCCTCCTTCATTGGCTCAAAAATGGCGCTGAAAGCATCATACGAAACATAACTTTGGTGCGTTGATCACCGACCTCATGGCCAATCCCACACTAGGATTGGATAGGGTTTGATGAAACCCGACTTTGCCGAAAGTCGGCGATTTTTGAATGTGTCCGATCCGTTTCGCTCAACCTTAGTCACTGGTTTGAATTGAGGAGCAGCCACTAAGAATATTTCCCCAAAAAAGATAAACAACATCATCCAGCTAATCGATAGCGGTCTCTCAGCCAAGAAAATTGTGAAACTGCATCATGTGAGTGCCATGACAGCTGGTAAAATACAAAATTAAGTTTGTACATTCATTCAAAAGCCATGAGGAGGACGTCCAGGCAAAATATCAGAGTCAACAAGTAGTCTGATCACATGGCCTATCAGTTCTGTCACAACAAGCACGGCAGTGGAGGTGGCTCGTATGCTTCCATACTGAGGTCACTTACATCCATAGAAGCATCGTGTGATGCATATCATACAAATCTGGAATAGTGGCACAATAAAAGGAAGATGCTTCAACATCAATATCTTTATATGAAAAATCTGCTCACATTTGCAAAAAAGTGCAAAAAATGGACAATAGAAGATTGGAAACGGGTGATTTGGAGTGATGAGTCAAATGTCAATAGACTAGGCTCTAATCGGTCCAAATAGGTCTGGAAGAAATAAGAGAAAAAGGGGCTAATGGATCAAGAAATTCAAGGAACTGTCAATATTTGTGGAGAAAGTCTGATGATTAGAGATGAGAGAACCCAAACTTAAAAGTTTGGGATTTATACTGGGCAGTTAGTGTCCAGGGCTAAACCCCTTAACATGGACTTCTTCAGGACGACCACAGCAATGTTTGGAGATCCAGGGAAGTCCGAGGAGAGAGAGAATGAGAGAATTTTACAGCTCAAAAGTTCGGGTCCCCAAACATTACAATTCTGGTACCCGAGCTGAACTTTGGAATAAAGTTTGGGCTGGGTTCCAGAACCCGAATTTCCATGGGTTCGCTCGTCCCTACTGATGATATAGTTTTTTTCACTGCCAAAGACCTTGGATGCTTGATCAGGATCGATGGTGGTCTCAATTCTGAGCTAAATTTCTGCATCCTACAAAACACGTTTCTTTGTACACTCGAATACTGTGGGTATTAAAAGAACAACATAGTGTTCCAGCAGGTCCACGACCTCAAGAAAACATTGAGATTGGCAAAGAAATGGTTCAATGGCAATGAAGCAGAGGTGCTGGTTTGGCACCCACAGTCCCCAGGCTTCGGCCCAATTGAACACTTTTGGGTAGAGTTGAAGAATTAGCTGTATGAGTTGACCATTATGCACCAACTTTGGGAACGTGTAGAAGAGACTTAAGATCAGAGTTTGGTCAAAACATGCTGGAATATGATCAAGAGCATGCCCATAAGGATTCAGGCACTGTTGAAAGCCGTAGGTAGATTTACAAAATAATAAAAGTTTAAATTTAGATTTTTAGGAGCCAAACAGTAACAAAGAGGGAAATCTGCATAACTAATCATTTGCAAAATAGTTGCAAATCAAATTGACATAAAAATTGATCTTCTGCTAATCGATCCGCTCATTTCTACTCCCCGATACATTGAATGCCAACCAGCTCTGCATACATGCCGCACAGGCTGTCAATCAATGTGCCAGGGAGTAATTACAGTGAATTCACTGTACAATGATTATATAGTGTCTGAAACAGCTTCCTGCACCACTTCAATGACTGGAAGCTAGAGGCTGCATGGAGAATATTACTTTATTTACTTGGTTTAAGCCAGCCAGGCATGATATTAACATGATTTACTTGCAGCATTCTATTATACTTGCAGACGAATGACATTTTTGGAGGTGTCAGGTTTCCACTATCGATAAACTTTTATACAGTGAGCTTGTCTTCATAAAGGTAGATAGAATGTAGAATTTCAATTTTTTTTCCCTGAATTTACTTGAAATAAATAAAAACTGAGGGACAATGAACAGAGCTGCAAAATCTTTAAGAATTTCTTCTGATGGGTTCTTCTTCAGTAATGCATCAGACACAGTGACTCTGAATTTATAAGAAATCATCATTTTAGGTAAATGTAATCCTGTAAGTAAAAAGGTATGTGCTATAAATCTATTTTAGTTCTTCAGATTCCTAATTGAGAGTATATACTGTAATCTTAAAACAAAAGGAAAGTGATCCTTAAACAACTCATGCATTTAATTTAATCCTTTAAAATACTTTTATAGCATTACAGTGTTTAGATACATAGATTATGTGTGTCATTTAATGATAGTAGGGTCAATTGCAATCTGTATCATTTTTGTATTTCTGCCTCCCCTCGTTCTGTGATAAATGATCCTCATGGTCTACAGAACAATTCTTTATTTATGAATCCTAGTGTGCAATGCAACATTGACTTTTTTAACTCACAAAATACAGAAAACAGTAATTCATATTTTACTGCACTACTAAAGCAGCCTGGAACATATTTATTAATAAATTACTGTTTTATGCTACAACTCAAGCATTAACTGCCACATTCATGATTAATGATATTGCATTGCAGGTAAAAAAAAATAATCATAATAAAGCTGGGCTAAGAATGCAGAATCGCTCTTTCAGCTTTGAAAATGACAATTGATACTGGTTTTCTCAGATTAAATAAAAAATAGGCTAATGGAAGGTTTGCCTCATTTTAGTTACTATATTATTTTTAACATTATTAGGGGAAAAAGATGTAGAGATGAAAGAATCAATTACATTTGCAAGTTTGTCAATCATTTCACAGTTCATAGGCTATTGAGATACATTGAATTGATTTGGCATTTGATGTATGACTTGGAAAACTGTGAAGTTTAATAGACCGATCTATTTCAGTCTCCAAGAAACGCAGTAGCCCGCACCACCTCCTAATTGCACAGCTGAGCTCTCACGCCTGCAACAGAGATGTGACCGCCGAACCTCGGGTGCTTCTGCCGACAACATATGCCAATAAATCCGATCAAGATAAAGAAAGGCAGCACTCACCGATCCTTCCAAGACAGGTATCTTTATTGTTACAGATTAAAAGTCTTCACGTCCGGGGGTACAGGTATAAAGAGTGCGGCAAGCCTGACGACGGCCGTTTCGCGCGTAGACCCGTAGAAGCGCCAGGAGGGCGCGAAATGGCCGTCGTCAGGCTTGCCGCACTCTTTATACCTGTACCCCTGGCTGTGAAGACTTTTAATCTGTAACAATAAAGATACCTGTCTTGGAAGGATCGGTGAGTGCTGACTTTCTTTATCTTGATCGGATTTTTTAGACCAATCTATTTCCTTAGCATATTGTAAGAGCTGATGGATTGAGTTTATTGGTAAACTTGTGACTAGAAAACAATTCACTTATTGTAGGTTTGAACATACCATACAAATGACGCATAGAAGCCTGTATAAGCAATGGTTCTGCCACAGCTAAAAGAAAAATGGCCATTGCTCACATTGTTTAGTATAATGTGTTAGGACTGGCGGAACGCACCAAGTATAAGGTGTAATGGTATTAGGTGCGTTCGCTGTCCGAGGTCAACCGTGCAGGTGAAAACCCTGCTGCTAGTAGAGACGGACGAGATGGCGGTACAATATGAATACACACTTGGGTTAACTTCACCCAGTGAAGGAAGTGAACCTTGTTGAGTCACAGGGCCGCGGTACCGCACCAAGAGAATATATTTTAGAGGCAAGAGAGTGCGTGCGGTGCCGCACTGGCGGATGCCACTATCCACCCAGGCTTGGGTTAGGAAAGCGCAGAGAAAGCGCACGGTGCCGCACTGGCGGTCACAGCAATAAGACGCTGTAATGTGTGTACCGTGCTGATGGCTAAGTCGGGCGCTAGGTAGCAATCACCCACCTTCCGCGAGCAGTCATACAATAGGGAGGGGATTTTAAAGAACGACTTTCACTCACAACACACACATATTTACAAAAGACAATACTAGCGCATGGCCGTGCGTCCATGCGAGGCTTAAATAGCTGCAGCATGTTTAGGACCTTCAAAAGAAGGACCAATGGAGTGCTGCAGCACCTGAGCATGTGACCCTGGATCTCCACTGAGAGATCTCGCCCTGGGCATGCTCAGAGTGCAAAGCAGGATTTAGTCCTAGCAGCTACAAGGACCTTAGCTGCAGTATCTGATCATGTGACCCTCGATCTCCACTGAGAGATCTTACTCTGGGCATGCTCAGAATGTGAAAAGCAGGAATAGCCCCAGAAGCGTCCGCTCGCCGCTGCCCAGCACTGACTTCAATGGGAGAAGCAGGAAATGCAGCAGTAACTCTAAGCACAGAGTCAGACTGAGCGAGACGCTGGGATCGACGTCTCCGCTGAGCAAGCTCCACTGCGGCAGGAGAAGAATGGGAGACCGCAGCGGAGATGGCCCGAGATTCCCCCTGTGCAGAGGCAGGAACTTGACCCCTAACATTACCCCCCCTCCTAGGGCCCCCCCTCCTTGGGCCTCGCTACATTCGAAGGCAACAATGAGCTGCGGAGCCCGAATGTGCTCAGCAGGCTTCCAGGACCTGTCCTCAGGGCCATAACCCTTCCAATCCACCAAAGAGAATTTTTTACCACGTACCACCTTGTACCCCAAAATAGCGTTCACCTCGTAATCATCCGTAGACGAACCCGATGTCCCGGCAGATGACTCAGAAAACCGGGACATGTATACGGGCTTAAGGAGGGACACATGAAAGGTGTCGGTGATACCAAGGCGTGGAGGAAGAGCCAGACGGTAGACCACAGGATTAACCTGTTCGAGGACCTTGAAGAGACCCAAGTAGCGAGGTGCAAACTTAGTGGACTCTACACGCAGCCTGATGTTACGGGCGGAGAGCCACACTAAATCGCCAGGAGCAAAGGTCGGGGCAGGGCGCCGATGTGCATCGGCGGAGGACCTCATTCTCTCCTTTGAGGCCCGAATGGCATCCTGAGTGCGGTCCCAAATGACCCGTGCCTCCACTGCCCAGTCTGCCACCCTGGAGTCAGCAGAGGACACGGGCATAGGCACAGGAACCCGCGGATGCTGGCCGTAATTAAGGAGGAAAGGAGTCTGACCAGTGGAGTCGGCTACAGCGTTATTAAGGGCGAACTCTGCCCATGGTAATAAAGATGCCCAGTCATCCTGCCTGGCAGAAACAAAATGTCGTAGATATGTGACCAGAGTCTGATTGGCCCTCTCTACCAACCCATTTGTCTCGGGATGATATGCAGAAGAGAGATTTAACTCAATGCTGAGAAGACGACAAAGCTCTCTCCAGAACCGAGACGCAAACTGGGGACCCCGGTCACTGACAATTTTGTCTGGCATGCCGTGTAGGCGGAAGATGTGTCTTATGAACAACACTGCCAAGGCCCGTGCAGAAGGTAACCGTGGGAGCATCACCAAATGCACCATTTTCGAGAAATGATTGGTAATAACCCAAATGACGGTACAGCCGCGAGACTTGGGCAAACCCACTACAAAGTCCATCCCAACCATCTCCCAGGGCCTGTCTGCCACCGGCAAGGGATAGAGTAACCCAGACGGCAGTTGTCGAGGAGACTTGTTTTTGGCGCATGAGACACACGCCAGAACGTAATCTCTGACATCTCGGAGCATATGCGGCCACCAGTACGTCCTCGCCAGCAGCTCAGATGTCCTTTTTGTCCCAAAGTGTCCACCCACCCTGTAGGAATGAGCCCAAGAGAGAACCTCCGGTCGCAAATTTATGGGCACAAAAGTCTTGCCCGGAGGCACAGACTCAAGCGACACCGGAGCCATGGTTCTCAAGCTCTCAGAAGGAACAATAAGCCGAGGCTCTCCTTCCTCCTCCTCAGATGACACAACAGAGCGAGAAAGGGCATCAGCTCGAATGTTCTTCTCCCCAGCGAGATAATGGAGGGTGAAGTGGAATCGGGAGAAGAATAAGGACCATCTGGCCTGGCGAGAATTTAGCCGCTGGGCTGTTTGCAAATATAGCAAATTTTTGTGGTCTTTGAAAACTTGAAAGGGAAAACGAGCCCCCTCCAAGAGATGTCTCCACTCTGAGAAAGCCAATTTCATCGCTAGCAACTCCCTGTCCCCGATGGAATAATTCCTCTCTGCTGGTGTGAAAGTCTTCGAGAAGAAGAAGCACGGATGCTTCCGACCTTGAGCATCCTTTTGGAAGAGGACTGCTCCAGCACCAATGGAAGAGGCATCCACCTCCATTATAAACGGTTTATCGACATCAGGACGATGTAGGATGGGAGCGCTAGCAAAATGAGACTTAGTTGAAGAAAAGGCCCTGGAGACGTCTTCAGACCACACTTTGGGATTTGCTCCCTTCTTGGTGAGGGCTACCAAGGGAGCTACCAGAGTTGAGAAGTGGGGAATGAACTGGCGGTAATAATTAATGAACCCCATAAACCGCTGCACTGCCTTAAGAGAATGGGGCTCTTGCCAGTCCATCACAGCCTGTAGTTTGGCAGGATCCATAGCTAATCCCTGGGCGGAGATGATATAGCCCAGGAACGGTAAAGACTCCTGCTCAAACATACACTTCTCCAACTTAGCATAAAGAGAGTTTGCCCGTAGGAGGTCGAAGACTCTGCCAACATCTCTCCGGTGGGAGTCAATATCTGGAGAAAAGATGAGAATATCATCCAGATAGACTACAACCGAGGTGGAAAGCATATCCCGGAAGATGTCGTTGACAAAGTCTTGGAAAATGGCTGGGGCATTACAGAGCCCGAAGGGCATCACCAAATACTCATAGTGCCCATCTCTGGTGTTAAACGCCGTTTTCCATTTGTCCCCCTCACGGATGCGAATCAGGTTGTAAGCACCCCGCAGATCTAGTTTGGTAAACACCCTTGCTCCCCGAAGCCTATCGAAAAGCTCAGATATCAAGGGCAAAGGATACTTGTTCTTAACGGTGATAGCGTTAAGACCCCTGTAGTCTATGCATGGACGTAGTTCCCCATTCTTCTTCTGCACGAAAAAGAACCCTGCCCCAGCAGGTGACACTGACTTCCTGATGAACCCTCTTGCCAGATTCTCTTGAATGTACTGAGACATTGCCTCCGTCTCCGGGAGAGATAATGGATAGACTCGACCCCGGGGAGGCTCAGCACCAGGCAAGAGATCAATCGGACAGTCATAGGGGCGATGGGACGGAAGGATCTCCGCCGCCTTTTTGGAGAACACGTCTGCATACGATCAATATTGCTTGGGGAGAGAGGATAGATCTGCGGATACCTCCGTAGTAGCAACCTGAACGCACTCTTGGTGACACCTACCCCCACATGATTCACCCCATCCCAGAATTCTGCCTGAGGACCACTCGATGTGAGGAGAGTGGTACCGTAACCAAGGTATCCCCAACAGGACCTCATCAATCCCCTCAGGAATGATGACCAGAGATATAATCTCCTGATGGGATGGTGACATGGACAGAGTAAAAGGGATGGTCTGATGTGTTATCTGTGCGGGCAGTGTCGACCCATTCACCACTCGTACCGTTACTGGTTGAGGTAGCATAACCAGGGGTATTGCGTGACGTTGGGCGAAGGCAGAAGACATAAAATTGCCCTCCGTCCCAGAATCCACGCAGAGCTCTACCAAGTGGGAGGAAGAGCCTAATGTTATTGTCCCCTTAAAGGACAATTTGGAGGCAAACGTCGCCGTGTCTAATGCACCTCCACCTACTACCACTAGACGCTGACGTTTCCTCGACCGCTGGAGACATCTGGTGGCAAGATGTCCTGACTGTTGGCAACCATGACAAACCTGGAGTGCACGAGCGGTCCGGGACTTAGATCCCGCTCGTGACACTACCATAGGCTCATGGGACTCAGGAGCCTGGACCGGAGACTCTAAAGGTTTGGCGAAGGTGGGAGCCAGCCGAAATCTCTGCCTACACTGGGCTCGCTCTAACCTCTGCTTGTGAAAACGGAGGTCAATACGAGTAGACACTGTTATTAACTCTTCCAGTGTGGGAATCTCCCTAGTGGCCAGGGCGTCCTTAACATGGTCAGCCAGCCCCCTCCAAAATATAGGAATAAGAGCCTTATCCGACCACTCCAGCTCAGATGATAGGGTGCGGAAGTGGACGGCAAAATGGCTGACCAAGGACGAGCCCTGAGTCAATGCCAACAGTTGGAGCGCCGTATCATGGGTGACACGAGGTCCTAAAAAGACCTGTTTCAGAGTGCTCAGGAATAACGGAGCACTCTGCACCACATGATCGCCACGCTCCCACAGCGGCGTAGCCCACTGCAACGCCCTGTCCGACAATAAAGATACGATAAAGCCCACCTTAGCCCGCTCTGTAGGGAAACGAGAGGCCAGAAGCTCGAGATGTACTGAGCACTGACTCACGAAACCCCTACAGGACTTACTGTCACCAGAAAATTTCTATGGTAGCGGGAGGCGAGATAGCGTCGGTACAGGGGCGGTAGTGGACAAGGTAGCTGCAGCCACACTTGCAGCCTGAACAGTGACAGCAGTAACATCCACAGCTGAGGTTGAACGCTCAAGAGCCGCCAACCTTCCCTCCAGCTGCTGGATGTACCGCTGTGAACGCTGATCGTCCGTCATTACTAGCCAGACCTTGGCGCTAGTATTATGTTAGGACTGGCGGAACGCACCAAGTATAAGGTGTAATGGTATTAGGTGCGTTCGCCATCCGAGGTCCACCGTGCAGGTGAAAACCCTGCTGCTAGTAGAGACGGACGAGATGGCGGTACAATATGAATACACACTTGGGTTAACTTCACCCAGTGAAGGAAGCGAACCTTGTTGAGTCACAGGGCCGCGGTACTGCACCAAGAGAATATATTTTAGAGGCACGAGAGTGCGTGCGGTGCCGCACTGGCGGACGCCACTATCCACCCAGGCTTGGGTTAGGAAAGCGCAGAGAAAGCGCATGGCGCCGCACTGGCGGTCACAGCAATAAGACGCTGTAATGTGTGTACCGTGCTGATGGCTAAGTCGGGCGCTAGGTAGCAATCACCCACCTTCCGCGAGCAGTCATACAATAGGGAGGGGATTTTAAAGAACGACTTTCACTCACAACACACACATTTACAAAAGACAATACTAGCGCATGGCCGTGCGTCCATGCGAGGCTTAAATAGCTGCAGCATGTTTAGGACCTTCAAAAGAAGGACCAATGGAGTGCTGCAGCACCCGAGCATGTGACCCTGGATCTCCACTGAGAGATCTCGCCCTGGGCATGCTCAGAGTGCATAGCAGGATTTAGTCCTAGCAGCTACAAGGACCTTAGCTGCAGTATCTGATCATGTGACCCTCGATCTCCACTGAGAGATCTTACTCTGGGCATGCTCAGAATGTGAAAAGCAGGACTTAGCCCCAGAAGCGTCCGCTCACCGCTGCCCAGCACTGACTTCAATGGGAGAAGCAGGAAACGCAGCAGTAACTCTAAGCACAGAGTCAGACTGAGCGAGACGCTGGGATCGACGTCTCCGCTGAGCAAGCTCCACTGCGGCAGGAGAAGAATGGGAGACCGCAGCGCAGATGGCCCGAGATTCCCCCTGTGCAGAGGCAGGAACTCGACCCCTAACATAATGTTCCAAGTAACTATGCTAAAGAAGCACTCTTCCCATAAAAAATGTTATCCTCTTAATATATTGCAGTCATCATGCTATATAGCATTACGTTCTTACAATTGCACATTTTGTCTTTCTACCCAGTTAATTCTTCTGTTTTCAATGAGGCCTTTGATATCACCACATTAAAAACAGACTCTCTGAATTATTTTAAGCTCTTTGTTCAAACAGGAAGTCTCCATTTCCTGCATGAGTCATCACTGCAAAAGTCCCTGGCAGGGGAAGGGGCAGAGCAGCTGGATCAGGGGTTGATCAGGGGGAAGACTCATTCAGTGAAAGAGACATCTACATAGATCAGAGAGAAGAGAAGTATTAGCTGGGTAGAAAGTCAAAATGAGCAATTGTAAGTAATAATATAATGACTGCAATATTTTAAGAGTATAAAAAACTTTGATATACCAATGACACACCAGAGGATGGTTTGCTGTAAAGTTATAAGATAAACTATCGGTTAGACAATATTGATGTTTTTACAGCAAGAAGCTAACACATTGTCTTGTCCAAACACCTATTTCTGATTATATCTAATTTTTACTACATTTAATCCACTCAGTAACCGATATACCCTGAAAAGCTTAAAGCAATTCACTTAAAGACTCTCCTCTTCCATCACTTTGATGTAGATCCTGGTACTCTGACTGCCTCAAGACCAATGTGAGCAGCTTTCCCATGGGCTTAATTCTCTGAAAAATAGGAACCATAGCAATGTAAAAGTGATCCAAGCAAGTAGTTACTATGGAAACAGAAGATAATAGGCCACACAATCTTCGGAACAAGACCAGAGAATTGTCAAGAACAACCCAAGTCAAGGATCACAGATGTAGAGGCCAAAGGGCTAAAGTAATAAAGTCTATTAAAAAAAAGAAAATCGTGGTCAGAAACAATGTTTCAGGAAAGCACACTAGCACATACAAAATGAGCAGAATTGACCACAAACACTAATATATCGTTAAACTACACTAGCAAAAAAAGTTAAATATCTAATTTTTATGGAGGATGTCCATATGTTTTATTTCGCACAGAAATAATCTCAGAAACAAATACAAAAAATGTACTTACCTTCCATAGAGTATTTTACAATTCTTTATAAGAAAAAAGAAAGAAAGGCTCCCCAGCACTGGATTATGGTAATACAGCAACATTTTTATTTTAGCATTCGGCTAGGCAGAATTTGTTAATCGCTTCAATTTCCTTTCTATTTCTTCATTTTGTAGAACTCTTTCTTATCAATCTTATGAAGTTCGAAATGCTCAATAACAAGAGTTTCAGCACTTGCCACATGCTTGACTTTGCTAGTTACTGTACACTAATGTATTAGTTTCTTACCTCTAGAGGGTTGAATCGATTCACGAAGCCTAAGATTTATCAGATCTCAGCGAATAGGAGTTGATTTACATTTTGTAGAATCAATGAAGAAAATTATTTTTAAAGATTTGTTCATCTCTAGTCATACTACTTGTCTGTCATATCTCTTTCACTTAGCAAAAAGAAATATTGATTGAAATGCTGGTTATTCAAGCGTCAGAAGAGATGACATAAAAACATGTTTTGACAGTGAAATTGCTTAGTGTGGTATTTTGAAGTGTTTACTTAAATAGCAATAACTCAAATTTATTTCAGACTTTTAAAATAAAAAACAATTCAAAAAAGCTGTTCATCACAGTCTTTGCATTTAACCATTATCTGATCTTTTATTATGATAGAATATTACTTAATGGTTTTCACTAGATCCATAACCCTCTTTACGGAAAATTCAGTTATTGAAGAAAACCAAAACCAAAGTGTATTAGTCTTATGGGGTCCAAATATATGTAGAAACAAGAAGAAAAATAACCCCTAAAATAGCTTTTATTCATGCATATCTAAAAACCTGTCAATAATAGACCCACTCACAAAAAAATCAAGATAAAAGGTGTGTATAATAATAGGTGTAACCAGGACCAAAAAAGGGCTATCATTTTCTAACGAGACCTACAAACATGTTTTCATACCTAACCGGGGAGGTTTGCACCTTAATATGATGATATGGAGCCTCCGCTCAATGATAAGTGTCCCTGAACACCCTAATACACACCTAATCTAGATATTAGTAAGGAGAAATGATAGGTACGTAACCATCACAAAATAGAAGTCCAGGAATATTATTTAATGCTATACTTAGTCTAAAGTCTTCATTGCTTATACTTATTCTATGTGTCTAACATGGAATAACATGGAATAAGTATAAACAATGGAGAAGTTACACTGATCTAAGTATGACATTTAATAATGTTAGGTTAGGTTGGAAAACAAGTTTGTAGGGCTCGTTAGGGATTGATAGACCTATTTTCCTGATTACACCTATGATTATATACACCTTTTTATCTTGATGTTTTTTGAGAATGGGTCTGTTATTGACAGGTTTTTAGATATATGAACATAAAAGTTATTTTAGGGGCTTTTTTTTTACTTTTGGTTTCTATAAAATTCAATTATTACAAGATATTTTTATCAGGTCAGATCTAAACCATTTAATGGTTTGAAAAATATGCCTGCCTTTTATGCTTTATGTAAAAAAACATTGAATCCTAATGAACTGATTGAAAGCTTCATCCCTCATTAAGAACAGCTAACTCAACTACTTTATAACGCATTCCTAGTAACATTTCTAAAGTCAGGTTTCATAAAAGTCTCTTATTACTTTTCTACCAAAACTCCCTGGAAATTTATAATGTAGTAAATTAAAGGGGTGGTTCAAAACACAAATTAATTTTCATTCTAAACGCCTATCTATTTCATTCCTTGATCTATTTTCTAATGTACTTTAACTACAAATTCCCAATCATTCCCTAACTATTCTATATAACAGCTTATTTTTTTTCTACTACTTCCTCTTGGATGAGGCTTTGCTTGAGAATCTCTGCGCATGCTGGGATACTCAAATGAAGCATAATCGGGGCAGAAGTGGTAGCAGTTACCTCCCTGAAATGAAGCATCATAAGTGACCTTTCAGGGGCAGTGTTACATCTCTGCTCTACTGAGCATGCGTCGAATATCAGTTCCAATGTATTTTCAGCAGATTAGTAGATTCCTGTCACTGTGCAATGTGCACAATGACAGTGCGCTCTCCCGCTGGTTCAAAGCCAGCAACAGATGGCACTTTAAGTGTGCATTGTAAGAGCATTACTAGTGGTACAGAGACTAGCGTCACCCCCACAAATTACATCATATCTGTAACTGTAATCTTTATAAGGGTATTGCTACATTCCTAACTGGTGACTTTTTTTAGTCACAATCATTCTAGAATTGGCTAGACTGGGATGCAGAGTCTAAGGAAACTACCCATTCTTCATTCTTAACTGCAGCAAAATGTATGGTTTTTTGCACTCATATTTTTATCATGATCTGCATATTCCAATTGGTGGTGGGTGAGCTGAAGTGATAAACTTGTAGTGAAGTTGCAAACTTAATCAGTTATTCTCAATTGAACAGCAGTCAGGATGCAATAAGCCATATGATAAGACAGAACCATAGAAAATACATTCTCCAGCAGTCTATACTAGCAGAAAAGCTAAGGCTACTTTCACACTTTCATTCTGGCCCATTCCGGCTCTTTTTAAAAAAAAAACGGAATCGGCAAAATTAAAAACCGGATACGGTTTTTCTCCATTGATTTGCATTAGCGCCGGATTGCGCAGCATGGCCCACCGTTCCATCCATTTTTTTCCGGATCCAGCTAAAATTTCCATTCCGGCATCTGGACAAAACATCTACAGTAACGTTTTTTGTCTGTCGCAAAAAAGCCGGAAGGGCCAGATCCGGCATTTCCAACTTTTTGCTACAATGCAAGTCTATGGGTGCCGGAATGCACCGGATCTGGAAAAAGGCGGATCTGGTGACCTGATCATTTTTTTTAATCTGAGCATGCTCAGAAACAATTGCCCGGCCAACAGGACACATATATAAGCAATCCCAATGAGGCCCTCACTCATTACCAGCCATCAAGAGAGCCTGCCAGCAAGAGAGCCAGCCAGCAAGAGAGCCAGCCTGCCAGCCAGAGACTCTGCCAGCCAGCCTGCCAGCCAGCGACTGCCAGCAAGCCACAGACTCTACCAGCCAGCAGCAGAGCTAGCCTGCCAGCAACAGAGCCAGCCTGCCAGCCAGAGACTCTGCCAGCCAGCCTGCCAGCCACAGACTCTGCCAGCAAGCCACAGACTCTGACAACCTGCCTGCCAGCCAGCCACAGACTCTGCCAGCCAGCAACAGAGCCAGCCTGCCAGCCACAGCCTATGCCAGCCAGCCAGCCACAGAGCCTATTAGCCATGTCTTCTTCTGGGAGCCCTCCTCTGCGTCAGCAGCACATTGAGGTAAATAAATGTTTTGCTTTTAGTGGATTTTTTTAGCCCTGTCTATCTATCTATCTATCTATCTATCTATCTATCTATCTATCTATCTATCTATCTATCTATCTATCTATCTCATATCCTATAGATCCCATATATATGTATCCCATATCTATCTATGTATATATTTTATTAAATAATGTATTTATCAATCTATCATTTGTGTATAATAGGACGCTGCAGCAGAATAGGTGCTTCCAGAAGAAGACCGAAGGGGTGGAGAGAGACCCGGAGTGGGATCGCAATTGGTAAGTTTCTTACATGCATCACAGAACCACATCATTACACTACACCCAACACATAAAAACCAAAGTTCGTTACAGAAATAACACTGCACACAACACATACATACTGATGATTACAGACATCACACAACATACAACACATACAAACTGATTATAGACATCACAGTGCACACAACACCTAAAAAGCCAACATACAAGCACATAATGGTTTTTTTTATTTCTTACAGTCTTCTGATGCTGATGCTCAATCCAGAGGTCCTCAGCAAGGCTCCCAGGGTCGTCGGCGTAAGAGTGAGGGTAGTCATCATCATGTAAGAACCTTTTTTTTTATTTTATTTTAAACTTTATATTGTTTTGAATCTAATGTCTTTTTCTTTTTTTAACAGGCTTCACAACACGCTCCTGAGTCAGATGGAGAGGAGGCCGGGCTAAATATTGACCTCCTCATCGATCTGATCCGAGAGAGGGAGCCTCTGTGGAACATGGGTGACCGCCAACACGCTGATGTAATTGTGACCCGTCGGCACTGGGAGCAAGTCTGCCAACAGCTTGTAGACAACTGGGAGGACCTCGATGTTTGGGCCCAGAATCAAGCACATAAGTATACACAGTTCAGTTATGTTGCTGGATGTAATGTGTTGTATACTAACCAATTTGTGCTTTCACTTTTCAGGCGAGAGGATTGTCAATCAGGGATCGCTTCAAGAAGGCGTTCAACAAAGAGATGAGGGCCCCGAGTAGATCTGGAGGACGCAGGAGCAAGTATAAATATGCAAGGGCCCTGTCGTTCCTCAGGTCAACTATGGTGAGCCGAAGGTAAATATTACCCACCACATTTATTAACCAATGTTTACATGTCTAACCCTTTTTTGATGTTTCAGCCAGGGCCATGCAATATCAATATATTAATTATATATTTTTTTCTCTTTGTTCCACAGCACCATCGGCAGCACTCGGGAGCCTGCAGCAGAGATGAACCCTTCTGGGGCGATCCTTCAGGAGTCCACCACCGTGGGACACTTCGATATTCCCGGCCCCTCTGCACCTTCCCAGCCTTCCCTCACATTTGATCTCTCGGTCCCATCCACCAGTGCTGGAGCATACTGGCCGCCTGCGTTGCGTGAATCTGCTGGTGAGGATATAGCTTTTCCTTTACCCAACCCCTCTGGTGCTGCCACTTCTAGTACACCTGTGGCTTCAGGGTGGCAGTGCCAGATGGGTCAGGTACAGAGCTATGCGCCCTAGTTCTTGCACCTGAATGCATCCTTCCAGAACTGTCTGAAACTTTTGTTGGAGCAAATGGCCGCAGGTTTTAATTTGATAAACAAAAGTATCCCTTGAGTTGCATACACTTCTGCAACGGATGCATTCAGATGCAAGTCAATCACTGAACCACACTTTTTTCCGGTCGGTACTCGAGTGCATGGATAAGCTATCTCCTGATCAGCAGATGCAAGTAATGTAATCGTGCCAGTCTGCTCTAGCGCTTGTTACCTCCCAAGCCACCACATCTGCCCCCCTCCTGCACCCTTACCAGCATCCTGCCCCTGCCCAGTACCAGCATCCTGCCTTGTACCAGCATCCTGCCCCGTCCCAGCATCCTGCCCCTGCCCCCTCCCAGCATCTTGCCTCTGACCCATACCAGCATCCTGCTCATGCCCCATCCCAGCATCCTGACTCGTACCAACACCCAGCCCCATACCAGTTCCCACCAACATCATCTGTGCTTCCTCTCCCTGCCCACTACCACCAGTCTCCTTCACCCATCATGCCACTATCACAACCCTCTTCTCCACCCATCACCTCTTCTGCCTCCCAATCCATCCACTACACCCCTACAACCTTCCAAATTCCAAATACTGCTCCCGGCTTCATGTCCATCCGTTCTCTTTCTTTCTCCACACCCTCACCTGTTTTACTACTGATCCTTCACCACCACCACCATCACATTCCTCTCTCCACACTCCAAATGTCGAAGTGTCCCTATCTCACAGCCCCTCTAGCCATATCTCCACCCCAAACAATTCAAACTTATAAAAATTATGTTTGTTAAAAATTTTTGTTAAATAAAACTGTTTGTTTTAAAAATTGGTCTTTTATTTATAATGTATAAGGTTAAATAAGTTGGATAAAACAAGGTTTAATAATGTGGTTAAAGGTTAAATACTTTGGGTACAACCCAAAAGGGTACACAACTTTGGTAAAATATGGTTATAGGTAAAAGAAGGTAAAAGACTTTGGGTATAACCCAAACAGGTACACAACTTTGGTAAAATAAGGTTAAAGGTAAAAGAAGGTAAAATACTTTGGGTATAACCAAACAGATACACAACTTTGGTAAAATAAGGTTAAAGGTAAAAGAAGGTAAAAGACTTTGGGTATAACCCAAACAGGTACACAACTTTGGTAAAATAAGGTTAAAGGTAAAAGAAAGTAAAATACTTTGGGTCCAATCAATACAGGTACACAACTTGGGTAAAAGAAGGTAAAATACTTTGGGTTACAAGATCCAAGACAAATTGTTCAAACTCTCTCATCCTGCCAATCTACTCTTCCTTCAGGTGAAATAAAGTATTCTGCAAATTTGTTCCTCATTCGGGAAACTGACACAGATCTTCTATACGTAATGTTGTGATAATCAGCTAAGGTGGTTTCTTCAGAGTGGTCTTCAATGGAAATATGTTTCTTGCATATCAAATAATTGTGCAGGACTACACACACTTTCACCACCTTGTCAACAGTCTCAGTCTTCAAGTTTATAGCTGTCAATAGAACTCACCATTTGGCGATCAAAATCCCAAAAGCGCACTCCACCGTTCTCCGTGTTCGTGTGAGGCGGTAATTAAAAATTATTTTACTTTGCGTTAATCTACTACTGGAGTAGGGTTTCAGCAGGTGTTCCGACAGCTGGAAGGCTTCATCCCCAACACAAACAAAAGGCATTGGTGGCCCAGAGGTTTGAGGCAGTGGTCTGGGGGGGGGGGGGAATTGGAAGGTGTTTCCATACAGATGACGACCCATAGCAGACAATTTGAAAACTTGGGAATCATTGGAGAGGGCATATGCCTCAATATCCACCGCTATAAATTTGTATTCCACATCTGCGATGGCCATCAGCACAATGGAGAAATGTTTTTTATAGTTGAAATATTCTGATCCTGATCCAGCTGGTTTCACAATGCGGATATGTTTCTCGTCCACTGCACCCAAGGAATTGGGAAACCGACAAACTTGCTAGAATTTATTGGCTATTTCCAAACAACTCTCCATTGTGAGATGGGGTATAAATTCGCCGTGCAAAGAGTCCCACAATGCATGGCACGTGTGATTGACAATTCCTGATATGGTGAAAATTCCCAGTCGAAATTGAAAATGTAGTGATGAAAGGGATTGTCCAGTTGCAAGGAATCTGTGCATAAAAGCAAGGCGAAAATTATTACAAAATACCAGCAATTACATTACAGCTAGAAGTCAGCTTTAACAGTAGGAGATACAATAAAAATAATTTATAAAAAAGAACACTAAAATGTATTCTAAAAAAAATACCAGCAACAACATTAAAGTGGAGGAGATACAATAAAAATGTCTTACAGAAGAGTGACCATCAGACGCTCCGCAGGTGAAATGGAGAATCGGCAATACGTGTCACTCCTTCAAGTGAGATGTCCAATTCGGTCCACCAATATATCAAAGTTCTCCGTTTTCATACGCACATATGAGAAACATTTTTCTCTGTCTCCTCGTAGCTCCATGTACAGTGTAGAAAACACCCCACGTGTCATTCTCTGTGCATTGATGGGGTGGATCCACAAACACGGTCGGCGCAGATGAATAATGTGCTGTCTCTCTCGCTCCTTCTCCAGAACAACTGTTTTCAAGCGATTCGCCTCCGCAGTTATATCCACGTTGATCTTCAGAATATTCACAATAGCGACATCCATCTTGCTCTCAAAACACTTGCGCCTCTACAACCTGTCACAGATGGGCTGTAGGAACACTATGTATATATGTTTTCAGTGGCCAATCACATTTGAGAGCCTCCCAGGGGCGTTTTTAAAAATAGAATCCCTCAAAAAATGGATAATAAAACGGAAGAAACGGATGCAAAACTAATGGAATGGAAAACTGGATCCGTTCCATCAGTTTTTCACATTTAACACCGGATCTGGTGCTGTGGGGCGACGCGGGGACCGACATGACAGCAAAAATCTGATGTGAGAATGTAGCCTAAAAGAGCTAGGCAACCACAATGTATGATGAGACAGGAGCATAATTGTGGAACAAAACCAAGCTCTGCTCAAAATCGGGAAAAGAGTCACTATAATAAGTAATAGCAAACATTCGTGCAAGGATATTTCTTGAATTTCAGGCGAGGTGCAAGCATTTTAGTCCTCCTTAAATATATAGAAATACATTTTTAAATAAAAGTGTATTACAATAAAATGTAAATAGAGAACAAGACCAGCACATCCAAGCTAGTGTGAACAGGCGCTAACCAAAAAAACATATAAGTTGAAAAACGATAAAGGTTGCACCATTATTTACCAAGAATCATTACTCTAGAACAATGAAAATGCATTTTCAATGTTCTAGAGTAATCATTCTTGGTAAATAATGGTGCAACCTTTATCAGTTTACAATAAAATGTGGCATGGATTGGTAGGTCTTCACTATGGAATGTCACACTGGTCCTACTCACGTAGCAAGGTGTGAGGTGGCATAATGTACAGTAGCCAGATCCATCTAGTCTTCATTCCAGGTGTACTAACTGCTCGGTATTACAGTGAGTTGGTCATGGAACCAGTAATACAGCCATTTCTACAAAGTGTCCCAAGAGCCAATTTTCAACACTACAACTCCAGGTTGCATGTTGCTCATGCTCAGGGGTGGACACAGACAATTTGGGGCCCCTGTGCAAGAAATGTATTTGGGCCCCCCTCCTTTTATGGCTGCCAATGTACAGATATATACATACCATATTTTTCGGATTATATGACGCTACGGATTATAAAACGCACCCCAAATTTTGAGGAGAAAAACAGGAAAAATGTTTTTTTTCTTAATAAAATGGTGGTGCTTCTTATAATCCATGCGTCTTATTGCTTACTGGGGGTAGTAGCTGTGGTGAAATGGGGTTCCGGGGTCGCTGCTGGAGGAGGCAGGAGTGGGGTGACGCTGCAGGTCGCAGGCTGGGATGAGGGGGGTGTTCCGATATGGGCGCGCCACAGCAGGTGTCCGATGCTGCTGCAGGTGTCCGGTGGTGCTGCTGTGGTTGTCTCCAGTGCTGCAGGTGTCTGGCACTGTGGGGGTGTCCGGCGGTGCTGCTGCGGGTGATCTCCATCTGTACATGCGCCACCCCCAGTGCCATTTTCCTGGAGTCCACCGCACAGGAAACCATGGAACTGTGGGGGGCTCTGGCCTTTCACAAAATGTCGGCAGAGCCCCTTGCAGCACCGGAGACACCCGCCGCAGCAACGGGCAGCATCGCCAGACACCCTCGCAGCACCGGACACACCTGTAGCACCGCCGGACACCCCCTCATCACAGCCAGCGGCAAAGGTACCGGTAAGGTATATACACATTTTAAGACGCACACCCATTTCCCCCCCAAATTTGAGGGAAAAGTGCATCTTATAATCCGAAAAATACGGCATATTGCATAGTCTCCTCTCATTATGTATATTGCAACCCGTTATTACACAGTCCCCTCTCTTGTTATGTGTAACGCCGTCACTTATTACACAGTGCCCTCTCATTATGTACAGCATTGTTATTTATAGTGCCCTGGTCTTTATTTCATACTGCCCTGTTTTGTTAGTTATACACTGAAATGATAACTGATGGAGCATGATAAAGCTTTTTTTTTGTTGGAGGAGGCTAAGGGTATGTGCAGATACAGTAGAATTCTATATACGGTATATATTATGTGAAGCAATACAAATGCTGAATCGGAGGAAGGATGGGGACAGGAGCCACTCTGAGCCTGGAGTTATTGCTGCAGTAATGGCAGGAGGTGTCTGGCGTCAGTGATTACAAGCAGTGAATTAGTGCCTGTGATGCAGCTCCCTGCTATCTGATCGGTGCAGGATCAGGTTTCTCAGCCACTCACAGCACCGACCAGGAAGTACCGAGCACACAGTCACTAAGTCATTGCTGTCATCATGGACATGGTGCCTCCTGACACTGCTGCTAGGGGGATACTAACCAGCAGCAGTGATAACTCCCGGCCATCCCTCACCTTGTGCTCTGGAAGAAGAGGCCCTGAGATCTGGAACACAGAGGCTGCAGGAGACGTGTTGCAAGCAGAGGACCCAGAGGAGGAGCTGCGCAGACCAGGGCAGCGGGGGTGCACTCAGCCACTCACTGAGAGGCTGAAGTTTGCAATCGAAACAAACTTTATTTAAAATGTATACACTGCCTAGCCACACCCCTGCATGTGGAACTGGGAAGCGATGTTGTGATTCTCCTGCCTCATAGAGCCAGTGGCAGCATCAAGAGGAGAGGAAGGGGGCCCCTTACAGTGTCTCCTGCCGCGTGCAGGGCCCTCTCTGACAGCAAATGACTCCAGTACTGGCCCCCTTCCTCTCCACTTAGTGGAGATGCTGCCACTGGCTCTATGAAAGAACAAAACACTTCAACAGCTGATCAGGCCCCCTCACCATCGGGGCCCCTGTGCAGCCGCACCGGCTGAACCGGCGGTATGTCCGCCCATGCTCATGCTATTGCAAGCAGTTTTCGCGGCCTAAATGTGATACTATTTCTTGCGATGTCTCTGGACTTGTCTCATCACCCACATCTTGGATGACATTGTTCGGCAATTACAAAGGGAACTGCCAGCTGCGGATCTTAATGATTTGCAAGCCCAAGTGCAGTTAGCAAGAAGGAACATTCATCAGACAACCATTAATAACCTCAGAGATAGCATGTCGAGTCATGTAAGTTCAGGTTTTTCTGTGCATGGTGCTCATATTCAAAGTTTCAAGATACTTTGAAAATTTTATTTCAATTTTCACAATTTGCATATAACCAAAATATATATATATATATATATCAATACACACTGATATGTATCGCAAAAAACATCTGTAAATGCATTACTTCATGCATCGTCTGCACATCTGGGCTCCACTATAAATGCCATCCCAACCGGCCAATTCCTACGGGCACGGAGAATATGCACTTCAGATGCATTGTTCGAGGGACAGGCCAGTGACCTTGGGCGGAGATTTAGAGAGCGTGGGTATAGCAACAGGAGCATCAAGAAGGGCTATGTGAGAGCCAAACACACAAAAAGAACAGACCTTTTGGCTCCACAGGGTATAGGACTTGGAAATAAAAAAGAGCAAAATACAGGTGTACGGTTTATTTCAACGTTTAACCAACAATGGGACCTAATGAGGACCATTTTGAAGAAACATTGGTCAGTTTTACTGACCGATCCAATTTTGAATAAACATCTCTCCCCTACACCCCTTATGACGGCTCGTAGAGGAAAGAATCTTAGAGATACCCTTGTGGCGAGTCATTACATCTCGAAGTCTGTTTCCCCTTTTGGTAGTAGGGGTAATAGAAAGGGTTTCTTCCCCTGCGATGGGTGTTTGGCATGTAAGAATCATGTTAGGTCCGCGTCCTTTACATCATCGAGTGGCTTCAAGACCTTTGACATCAGGGAATACATTACGTGCACGACCACACATGTCATATATTATGCCATGTGTGGATGTGGCATGATTTATGTAGGACTGACATCACGTGAGTTACGGGTTAGGACTAGGGTTGAGCGAAACGGGTCGTTCATTTTCAAAAGTCGCGGACTTTTGGCAAAGTCGGGTTTCATGAAACCCGATCTGACCCCTGTGCGGGGTCGGCCATGCGGTACGCGACTTTCGCGCCAAAGTCGCGTTTCAATGACGCGAAAAGCGCCATTTCTCAGCCAATGAAGGTAAACGCAGAGTGTGGGCAGCGTGATGACATAGGTCCTGGTCCCCACCATCTTAGAGAAGGGCATTGCAGTGATTGGCTTGCTGTCTGCGGCGTCACAGGGGCTATAAAGGGGCGTTCCCGCCGACCGCCATGTTACTGCTTCTGATCTGAGCTTAGGGAGAGGTTGCTGCCGCTTCGTCAGAAGCAGGGATAGCGTTAGGCAGGGTCCATTAACCACCAAACTGCTTGTGCTGTAGCGATTTCCACTGCCCAACACCACCTTCGGTGTGCAGGGACAGTGGAAGCTACATTTTTTTTTTCCCCTCAGCGCTGTAGCTCATTGGGCTGCCCTAGAAGGCTCCCTGATAGCTGCATTGCTGTGTGTACGCCGCTGTGCAAACCAACTGCTTTTTTCAAAGCACAAATCCTCTTGTTCCTTCCTTTCTGCACAGCTATCTTTTTTGTTTGTCCACACTTTTTATTTAATTTGTGCATCAGTCCACTCCTTATTGCTGCCTGCCATACCTGTCTGAGATTACTGCAGGGAGATAGTAATTGTTGGACACTCCCTGTTTTTTTTTTTTTTTTTGTGGGAGATTAAGATTGACATTTCTGCTAGAGTGCCATCCCTGTGTGTGCCATCTCTCACTCAGTGGGCCATAGAAAGCCTATTAATTTTTTTGCTTGATTTGGGTTATAAAATCTACCTGAAAAAATCACTACATCAATCAGTGGGAGAAAAATATTGGCCTCAGGGCTTGTGTGCCACTCTTGACTCCTGTGTGTGCCATCTCTCAGTCAGTGGGCCATAGAAAGCCTATTTATTTTTTTGCTTGATTTGGGTTCTAAAATCTACCTGAAAAAATCACTACATCAATCAGTGGGAGAAAAATATTGGCCTCAGGGCTTGTGTGCCACTCCTGACTCCTGTGTGCATCATCACTCACTCAGTGGGCCATAGAAAGCCCTTTTTTTTTTTTTTTTGCTTTATTTGGGTTCTAAATTCTACCTGAAAAAATCAATAAATCAATCAGTGGGAGATTAATATTGGCCTTTGGGCTTGTGACCAGTCCTAAGCGTGCCATCTCTCTCTCTCAGATAGTGGGCCATAGAAAGCCTATTTATTATTTTTTTTATTGGGTTTATAAATTTTCCCTGGAACAAAAAAAAAAAAAGTGGGAGATTAATATTGGCCTCTGGGCTTGTGTGCCAGTCCTGAGCGTGCCATCTCTCTCACAAATAGTGGGCCATAGAAAGCCTATTTTTTGTTTTTTTTTTGTTTTATAAATTCTCCCTGAAAAAAAAAATGGAGATTAATATTGGCCTTTGGGCTTGTGTGCCAGTCCTAAGCGTGCCATCTCTCTCTCTCAGATAGTGGGCCATAGAAAGCCTATTTATTATTTTTTTCATTGGGTTTATAAATTTTCCCTGGAACAAAAAAAAAAAAAGTGGGAGATTAATATTGGCCTCTGGGCTTGTGTGCCAGTCCTGAGCGTGCCATCTCTCTCACAAATAGTGGGCCATAGAAAGCCTATTTATTTTTTTTTTTTTGGTTTTATAAATTCTCCCTGAAAAAAAGGGAGATTAATATTGGCCTTTGGGCTTGTGTGCCAGTCCTAAGCGTGCCATCTCTCTCTCTCAGATAGTGGGCCATAGAAAGCCTATTTACCGTATATACTCGAGTATAAGCCGAGATTTTCAGCCCAAATTTTTGGGCTGAAAGTGCCCCCCTCGGCTTATACTCGAGTCACGGTAGCGGTGGGGTCGGCGGGTGAGGGGCTGAGGGCGCTGAGGCATACTTACCTAGTCCCAGCGATCCTCGCGCTGTCCCTGCCGTCCCACGGGCTTCGGTGCTGCAGCTTCTTCCCCTCTTCAGCGGTCACGTGGGACCGCTCATTACAGAAATGAATAAGCGGCTCCACCTCCCATAGGGGCGGAGCCGCTTATTCATTTCTCTAATCAGCGGTGCCGGTGACCGCTGATAGAGAAAGAAGCTGCGGCACCGAAGACAGGAGGGGACAGCGCGAGGATCGCCAGGACTAGGTGAGTATGTCATATTCACCTGTCCTCGTTCCAGCCGCCGGGCGCCGATCCATCTTCCCGGCCGGCGCCTCCATCTTCCCGGCGTCTCTGCTCTCTGACTGATCAGGCAGAGGGCGCGATGACGCATATAGTGTGCGCGGCGCCCTCTGCCTGATCAGTCAGAGCAGAGACGCCGGGAAGATGGAGGCGCCGGAACGAGACGCTGGGAGCTGCAATCAAGGGAGGTGAGTATGTGGTTTTTTTTCTTTATTGCGGCAGCGGCGGCACAAATTTATGTGGAACATCTATGGGGCACAGTGAACGGTGCAGAGCACCGTATATGGCACAGCACAGCTATGGGGCACAGTGAACGGTGCAGAGCACCGTATATGGCACAGCACAGCTATGGGGCACAATGAACGGTGCAGAGCACCGTATATGGCACAGCACAGCTATGGGGCACAGTGAACGGTGCAGAGCACCGTATATGGCACAGCACAGCTATGGGGCACAGTGAACGGTGCAGAGCACCGTATATGGCACAGCACAGCTATGGGGCACAGTGAACGGTGCAGAGCACCGTATATGGCACAGCACAGCTATGGGGCACAGTGAACGGTGCAGAGCACCGTATATGGCACAGCACAGCTATGGGGCACAGTGAACGGTGCAGAGCACCGTATATGGCACAGCACAGCTATGTATGGGGCACAGTGAACGGTGCAGAGCACCGTATATGGCACAGCACAGCTATGGGGCACAGTGAACGGTGCAGAGCACCGTATATGGCACAGCACAGCTATGGGGCACAGTGAACGGTGCAGAGCACCGTATATGGCACAGCACAGCTATGGGGCACAGTGAACGGTGCAGAGCACCGTATATGGCACAGCACAGCTATGGGGCACAGTGAACGGTGCAGAGCACCGTATATGGCACAGCACAGCTATGGGGCACAGTGAACGGTGCAGAGCACCGTATATGGCACAGCACAGCTATGTATGGGGCACAGTGAACGGTGCAGAGCACCGTATATGGCACATCTATGGGGCACAATGAACGGTGCAGAGCACCGTATATGGCACAGCTATGGGGCACAGTGAACGGTGCAGAGCACCGTATATGGCACAGCACAGCTATGGGGCACAGTGAACGGTGCAGAGCACCGTATATGGCACATCTATGGGGCACAATGAACGGTGCAGAGCACCGTATATGGCACAGCTAGGGGGCACAATGAACGGTGCAGAGCACTATATGGTTCACACCTATGGGGAAATATGAACGGTGCAGAGCACTATATGGCACAGCAATGGGGAAATAATGATCTATTTTTATTTTTGAAATTCACCGGTAAATGCTGCATTTCCACCCTAGGCTTATACTCGAGTCAATAAGTTTTCCCAGTTTTTTGTGGCAAAATTAGGGGGGTCGGCTTATACTCGGGTCGGCTTATACTCGAGTATATACGGTATTTATTTTTTTATTGGGTTTATAAATTTTCCCTGAAAAAAAATAAAAAGTGGGAGATTAATATTGGCCTCTGGGCTTGTGTGCCAGTCCTGAGCGTGCCATCTCTCTCACAAATAGTGGGCCATAGAAAGCCTATTTATGTTTTTGGTTGATTTGGGTTCTAAATTCTACCTGAAAAAATCAATAAATCAATCAGTGGGAGATAAATATTGGCCTCTGGGCTTGTGTGCCACTCCTGACTCCTGTGTGTGTCATCTCTCACTCAGTGGGCCATAGAAAGCCTTTTTTTGTTTTATTTGTTTTCTAAATTCTCCCTGAAAAAATCATTTTATTTTATTTGGTTTCTAAATTCTTCCTGAAAAAATCATTTTATTCTATTATTTTTTTTTCCTAAAGTCTCCCTGAAAAAAAAAAAAAAAAAAAAATCAGTGGGAGATTAATATTGCCCTTTCTGCTTGTGTGCCAGTCTTGACTCCTGGGTGTGCCATCTCTCTCTCTCTCTCTCCAATTGTGGGCCATAGAAAGCCTATTATTTTTTTAGCTTGATTTGGGTTCCAAAATCTACCTGAAAAAATCACTACATCAATCAGTGGGAGATAAATATTGGCCTCTGGGCTTGTGTGCCACTCCTGACTCCTGTGTGTGTCATCTCTCACTCAGTGGGCCATAGAAAGCCTTTTTTTGTTTTATTTGTTTTCTAAATTCTCCCTGAAAAAATCATTTTATTTTATTTGGTTTCTAAATTCTTCCTGAAAAAATCATTTTATTCTATTATTTTTTTTTCCTAAAGTCTCCCTGAAAAAAAAAAAAAATCAAATCAGTGGGAGATTAATATTTACATTTGTGCTTCAGTGACAGTCCTGCATGTGTGGCATCTCTCTCATTTGTTGCCACCAACAACAGAGTGTGTAACATTGTGCCTGATTTTCGTTGTGGTCTCACTCACCTGTAAAGGGGTAGCTAAATCATACTGAAGTTATAGCTCACCGTGTAAGTTGTGTGACAGCAACAAATACCGTTAGTTTGTTTACGTTTTTAAAACAATGAGGAAGTCTGGTGGAAGAGGTCGTGGCCGGGGGCGTTCATTGTCAGCTGGTAATGAGGGTATTGGTAGTGGTGGAGCATCAGCTGGTCGTGGGAAAAAAAATATTGCACCTAAGTCTGGAGCTGTGAAGCCAGGTTCGTCGTCTGGCTACACAAGGCCTCGAACGCTCCCTTTTCTGGGAGTAGGAAAACCGCTTTTAAAGCCGGAGCAGCAAGAGCAAGTTTTGGCTTATCTTGCTGACTCAGCCTCTAGCTCTTTTGCCTCCTCTCGTGAAACTGGTAAATGTCAAAGCAGCGCATCGTTAGTGGATGTTCATGGTCAGGGACAAGTCGCTTCCTTGTCCTCTTCAGCAAAAACAACAACAGAGAAGAATGCAGCAAGCGACACAACGGGTTACTCCATGGAGCTCTTTACACATACCGTCCCTGGCTTACAAAGTGAAGCAGTTAACAGTCCATGCCCATTACAAGTTGAATCTGACATGGAGTGCACTGATGCACAGCCACAGCCAGACTACTATGCTGGTCCTTTGACTCAGACCACAACATTGCCCTCGCAGGGTAATGATCAAGAATCAGACCCTGATGAGACTATGTTGCCCCATCACGAACGCTATACCACCGACCGACACGGTGACACAGACGAAGTTGCACACGAGCTACAAGAAGAGGTAATAGATAACCCAGTTCTTGACCCCGATTGGCAGCCATTGGGGGAACAGGGTGCAGGCGGCAGCAGTTCTGAAGCGGAGGAGGAGGGGCCGCAGCAGGCATCAACATCGCAACAGGTTCCATCTGCCGGGCCCGTATCTTGCCCAAAACGCGTGGCAAAGCCAAAACCTGTTGGAGGACAGCATGGCCATCCGGTTAAAGCTCAGTCTGCAATGCCTGAAAAGGTATCCGATGCTAGAAAGAGTGCAGTCTGGCATTTTTTTAAACAACATCCAATTGATCAGCGCAAAGTCATCTGTCAAAAATGTTCAACTACCTTAAGCAGAGGACAGAATCTGAAAAGTCTCAATACAAGTTGCATGCATAGACATTTAACCACCATGCATTTGCAAGCCTGGACTAACTACCAAACGTCCCTTAAGGTTGTAGCACCCTCGGCCAATGAAGCTAGTCAGCAACGCAACATCCCTTCCGGCAGTGTAGGGCCACCATTTTCCGCACCACCTGCAGTATCTGTGCAGGTTTCTTTGCCAGGCCAAAGCAGTCAGGGTCAGGGAATCACCAGTTTCGTAGTAGGAAACACTGCATCTAGGGCACCGGCGGCAACAATACCATCTCCCACCGTCTCTCAGTCTGCCATGTCCACCGGCACCCCCGCTAGTTCCACGATCTCCAGCTCTCCAGTCCAGCTCACCCTACATGAGACTATGGTTAGAAAAAGGAAGTACTTAGCCTCGCATCCGCGTACACAGGGTTTGAACGCCCACATAGCTAGACTAATCTCGTTAGAGATGATGCCCTATCGGTTAGTTGAAAGCGAAGCTTTCAAAGCCCTGATGGACTACGCTGTACCACGCTACGAGCTACCCAGTCGACACTTCTTTTCCAGAAAAGCCATCCCAGCCCTCCACCAGCATGTTAAAGAGCGCATCGTCCATGCACTCAGGCAATCTGTGAGCACAAAGGTGCACCTGACAACAGATGCATGGACCAGTAGGCATGGCCAGGGACGTTACGTGTCCATCACGGCACACTGGGTGAATGTTGTGGATGCAGGGTCCACAGGGGACAGCAAGTTTGGGACAGTTCTGCCTAGCCCACGGTCTAGGAAACAGTTGGCTGTAGCCGTTCGCACCCCCTCCTCCTCCTCTTCGTCCTCCTGCAGAAGCGAGAGCTCGTCCAAAGACCGCAGTCGCACAACCACTCCATCCGCAGCTGCCACTGTTGCACACCAGGTCTCCCATTATGGGGCAGCTACTGGCAAACGTCAGCAGGCTGTATTGGCTATGAAGTGTTTGGGCGACAACAGACACACCGCGGAAGTTCTGTCCGAGTTCTTGCAGAAAGAAACGCAGTCGTGGCTGGGCACTGTAGATCTTGAGGCAGGCAAGGTAGTGAGTGATAACGGAAGGAATTTCATGGCTGCCATCTCCCTTTCCCAAATGAAACACATTCCTTGCCTGGCTCAAACCTTAAACCTGGTGGTGCAGTGCTTCCTGAAAAGTTATCCGGGGTTATCCGACCTGCTCCTCAAAGTGCGTGGACTTTGCTCACATATCCGCCGTTCGCCCGTACACTCCAGCCGTATGCAGACCTATCAGCGTTCTTTGAACCTTCCCCAGCATCGCCTAATCATAGACGTTGCAACAAGGTGGAACTCAACACTGCACATGCTTCAGAGACTGTGCAAACAGAGGCGGGCTGTTATGTTTTTGTGGGAGGATACACATACACGGGCAGGCAGTAGGATGGCAGACATGGAGTTGTCAGGTGTGCAGTGGTCGAAGATTCAAGACATGTGTCAAGTCCTTCAGTGTTTTGAGGAATGCACACGGCTGGTTAGTGCAGACAACGCCATAATAAGCATGAGCATCCCCCTAATGCGTCTGCTGATGCAAAGTTTGACGCACATAAAGGATCAGGCGTCTGCAGCTGAGGAAGAGGAAAGCCTTGATGACAGTCAGCCATTGTCTGGCCAGGGCAGTGTACAGGACGAGTTAGCGGGCGAAGAGGAGGAGGAGGACGAGGAGGATGATGGGGATGATTATATTTTTAATGAGGAAGCTTTTCCGGGGCCACTGGAAATTGGTGGCGCGGCAAGGCCGGGTTCTGGTTTTTGGAGGGACACAAGTGACGTGGATTTGCCTGAAACTGCCCCTCAACCAAGCACAACCGCAGATTTGAGAACTGGAACTTTGGCCCACATGGCGGATTATGCCTTACGTATCCTCAAAAGGGACACACGCATAACTAAAATGATGAACGATGACGATTACTGGTTGGCCTGCCTCCTTGATCCTCGCTATAAAGGCAAATTGCAAAATATAATGCCACATGAGAACTTGGAACTAATATTAGCAACCAAACAATCAACTCTTGTTGACCGTTAGCTTCTGGCATTCCCTGCACACAGCGCCCGTGATCGTTCTCACACGAGCTGCAGGGGCCAGCAGACCAGAGGAGTTAGAGGGGCAGAAATCAGAAGTGGCGTTGGCCAGAGGGGTTTTCTGACCAGGTTGTGGAGTGATTTTGCTATGACCGCAGACAGGACAGGTACTGCAGCATCAATTCAAAGTGACAGGAGACAACATTTGTCCAGTATGGTTACAAACTATTTTTCATCCCTTATCGATGTTCTCCCTCAACCGTCATTCCCATTTGATTACTGGGCATCAAAATTAGACACCTGGCCAGAATTGGCAGAATATGCATTGCAGGAGCTTGCTTGCCCGGCAGCTAGTGTCCTATCAGAAAGAGTATTCAGTGCTGCAGGTTCAATACTAACAGAAAAAAGGACTCGTCTGGCTACCCAAAATGTAGATGATCTAACCTTCATTAAAATGAACCACAACTGGATTTCGAAATCTTTTGCCCCACCTTGCCCGGCTGACACCTAGCTTTCCTATGAAAAGGTCTTGCCTGTGGACAATTCTGAATGCCTTTTCCAATCTCGTAATTTTCTGCACCTGATTGTCCAGCATACGACATGTTTACACCTCAGTAAATGGCCAAACTCCCCGCACGGGGCCGTGGTATCGACACTTGGCGACAGCACCCGTGAGAGTGCTGTTTGTCTGAAGAGGTGGGTGTGCCCGCTTTTGGTCGACGGCACTTCCACTGGGTCCCTCCTAGTACAATAAAGTGTCTCTGGCGGTAGTGGTGCGCACCCAACGTCAGACACACCGTTGTAATATGAGGGGCCCTGGGCCTGTACCGCCGGCCACAAGACAGTTCCCCCCCCAGCTCAAACAGTGCTCTACCACTTGCAAAATTATCTCACAGCTCCACCAATGTTTAGTCTATGCGCTGACATCCTTCAATGCCTGCCACTGACAATACCATTGTATTGTCATTTTTGTTATGTTAGGCCTTCGAAGCCTGTCTGCGGTCACTCCTTCCACTATGCCTCCACTTACCACACCACTGCTGCCCGTGTACCCCTGGAACCAATTTAAAATTGCCTACAGCCATGTGTTATTATTTTAGGCCTTCGATGCCTGTCTGCGGTCACTCCTTCCACTAGGCCTCCACTGACCACACCACTGCTGCCCGTGTACCCCTGGAGCCAATTTAAAATTGCATACAGCCATGTGTTATTATTTTAGGCCTTCGATGCCTGTCTGCGGTCACTCCTTCCACTAGGCCTCCACTGACCACACCACTGCTGCCCGTGTACCCCTGGAACCAATTTAAAATTGCCTACAGCCATGTGTTATTATTTTAGGCCTTCGATGCCTGTCTGCGGTCACTCCTTACAATATGCCTCCACTGACCACACCACTGCTGCCCGTGTACCCCTGGAACCAATTTAAAATTGCCTAGAGCCATGTGTTATTATTTTAGGCCTTCGATGCCTGTCTGCGGCAACTCCTTCCACTAGGCCTCCACTGACCACACCACTGCTGCCCGTGTACCCCTGGAACCAATTTAAAATTGCCTACAGCCATGTGTTATTATTTTAGGCCTTCGATGCCTGTCTGCGGTCACTCCTTCCACTAGGCCTCCACTGACCACACCACTGCTGCCCGTGTACCCCTGGAACCAATTTAAAATTGCCTACAGCCATGTGTTATTATTTTAGGCCTTCGATGCCTGTCTGCGATCACTCCTTACAATATGCCTCCACTGACCACACCACTGCTGCCCGTGTACCCCTGGAACCAATTTAAAATTGCCTACAGCCAGCCCAATTTTTTTATTTTAGGCCTTCGAAGCCTGTCTGCGGTCACTCCTTCCACTATGCCTCCACTTACCACACCACTGCTGCCCGTGTACCCCTGGAACCAATTTAAAATTGCCTACAGCCATGTGTTATTATTTTAGGCCTTCGATGCCTGTCTGCGGTCACTCCTTCCACTAGGCCTCCACTGACCACACCACTGCTGCCCGTGTACCCCTGGAACCAATTTAAAATTGCATACAGCCATGTGTTATTATTTTAGGCCTTCGATGCCTGTCTGCGGTCACTCCTTCCACTAGGCCTCCACTGACCACACCACTGCTGCCCGTGTACCCCTGGAACCAATTTAAAATTGCCTACAGCCATGTGTTATTATTTTAGGCCTTCGATGCCTGTCTGCGGTCACTCCTTACAATATGCCTCCACTGACCACACCACTGCTGCCCGTGTACCCCTGGAACCAATTTAAAATTGCCTACAGCCATGTGTTATTATTTTAGGCCTTCGATGCCTGTCTGCGGTCACTCCTTCCACTAGGCCTCCACTGACCACACCACTGCTGCCCGTGTACCCCTGGAACCAATTTAAAATTGCCTACAGCCATGTGTTATTATTTTAGGCCTTCGATGCCTGTCTGCGGTCACTCCTTCCACTAGGCCTCCACTGACCACACCACTGCTGCCCGTGTACCCCTGGAACCAATTTAAAATTGCCTACAGCCATGTGTTATTATTTTAGGCCTTCGATGCCTGTCTGCGGTCACTCCTTACAATATGCCTCCACTGACCACACCACTGCTGCCCGTGTACCCCTGGAACCAATTTAAAATTGCCTACAGCCAGCCCAATTTTTTTATTTTAGGCCTTCGATGCCTGTCTGCGGTCACTCCTTCCACTAGGCCTCCACTTACCACACCACTGCTGCCCGTGTACCCCTGGAACCAATTTAAAATTGCCTACAGCCAGCCCAATTTTTTTATTTTAGGCCTTCGATGCCTGTCTGCGGTCCGTTCTTTCTACTACTACTACACTGACCAGGCCACTGCTGCCCGTGTACCCCTGGAACCAATTTAAAATTGCCTACAGCCATGTGTTATTATTTTAGGCCTTCGATGCCTGTCTGCGGTCACTCCTTCCACTAGGCCTCCACTGACCACACCACTGCTGCCCGTGTACCCCTGGAACCAATTTAAAATTGCCTACAGCCATGTGTTATTATTTTAGGCCTTCGATGCCTGTCTGCGGTCACTCCTTACAATATGCCTCCACTGACAACACCACTGCTGCCCGTGTACCCATGGAACCAATTTAAAATTGCCTACAGCCAGCCCAATTTTTTTATTTTAGGCCTTCGAAGCCTGTCTGCGGTCACTCCTTCCACTATGCCTCCACTTACCACACCACTGCTGCCCGTGTACCCCTGGAACCAATTTAAAATTGCCTACAGCCATGTGTTATTATTTTAGGCCTTCGATGCCTGTCTGCGGTCACTCCTTCCACTAGGCCTCCACTGACCACACCACTGCTGCCCGTGTACCCCTGGAACCAATTTAAAATTGCATACAGCCATGTGTTATTATTTTAGGCCTTCGATGCCTGTCTGCGGTCACTCCTTCCACTAGGCCTCCACTGACCACACCACTGCTGCCCGTGTACCCCTGGAACCAATTTAAAATTGCATACAGCCATGTGTTATTATTTTAGGCCTTCGACGCCTGTCTGCGGTCACTCCTTACAATATGCCTCCACTGACCACACCACTGCTGCCCGTGTACCCCTGGAACCAATTTAAAATTGCCTACAGCCATGTGTTATTATTTTAGGCCTTCGATGCCTGTCTGCGGTCACTCCTTCCACTAGGCCTCCACTGACCACACCACTGCTGCCCGTGTACCCCTGGAACCAATTTAAAATTGCCTACAGCCATGTGTTATTATTTTAGGCCTTCGATGCCTGTCTGCGGTCACTCCTTCCACTAGGCCTCCACTGACCACACCACTGCTGCCCGTGTACCCCTGGAACCAATTTAAAATTGCCTACAGCCATGTGTTATTATTTTAGGCCTTCGATGCCTGTCTGCGGTCACTCCTTACAATATGCCTCCACTGACCACACCACTGCTGCCCGTGTACCCCTGGAACCAATTTAAAATTGCCTACAGCCAGCCCAATTTTTTTATATTAGGCCTTCGATGCCTGTCTGCGGTCACTCCTTCCACTAGGCCTCCACTTACCACACCACTGCTGCCCGTGTACCCCTGGAACCAATTTAAAATTGCCTACAGCCAGCCCAATTTTTTTATTTTAGGCCTTCGATGCCTGTCTGCGGTCCGTTCTTTCTACTACTACTACACTGACCAGGCCACTGCTGCCCGTGTACCCCTGGAACCAATTTAAAATTGCCTACAGCCATGTGTTATTATTTTAGGCCTTCGATGCCTGTCTGCGGTCACTCCTTCCACTAGGCCTCCACTGACCACACCACTGCTGCCCGTGTACCCCTGGAACCAATTTAAAATTGCCTACAGCCAGCCCAATTTTTTTATTTTAGGCCTTCGATGCCTGTCTGCGTTCACTCCTTCCACTAGGCCTCCACTTACCACACCACTGCTGCCCGTGTACCCCTGGAACCAATTTAAAATTGCCTACAGCCAGCCCAATTTTTTCATTTTAGGCCTTCGATGCCTGTCTGCGGTCACTCCTTCCACTAGGCCTCCACTGACCACACCACTGCTGCCCGTGTACCCCTGGAACCAATTTTACAGTGTCTACAGCCTAATTTTGTTATGTTAGGCCTACTACGCCTGTCTGCGGTCCCTCCTTCCAATACTCGTCCACTGACCACACCACTGCTGCCCGTGGACCCCTGGAACCTATTTTTAATTGCATAGAGCATCCTTTTTTTAATAGTAGGCGTACAAAGTCTGTCTGCGGTCCACTATTGAAATTGTCCTCCACTGCCCAGAGCACTGCTGCTTGTGTACCCCTGTAACTTTCTTAAGCTGCAGTGAGCCACATTTTTGGGTTAAGTCCTACTACCTCTGTCTGTCTGCGCCACTCAATTCAGCTGTGTTCCTTTGAAAAAAGCTGAGCGTCAATAGTCTTGTTTTCAGCCTCTAGGAATTTTAAAACTGCATTGGGGGTACAACTTTGGTAGGGCCTACTAACGGTGTCTGCCTACCCAATGTGTGCCCCAGGTTTCCTCGCCATTGCTTCGATCTTAATGCTCTCGTTTAGTAGTTGTTGGAAACTACACTGCATTAGGCCTACAAATTGGGTATGGGGTGTAGAGAGATGGTGTGTTCCACTCCAAGGTGTTCTCCAGGTTGCCTTTCCTGAGCTACGATCTTCCGGCTCTCGTTTAGTAGTTGTTGGAAACTACGCTGCATTAGGCCTACAAATTAGGTATGGGGTGTAGAGAGATGGTGTGTTCCACTCCAAGGTGTTCCCCAGGTTTCCTCGCCAATGCTTCGATCTTCATGCTCTCGTTTAGTAGTTGTTGGAAACTACGCTGCATTAGACCTACAAATTGGGTATGGGGTGTAGAGAGATGGTGTGTTCCACTCCAAGGTGTTCTCCAGGTTGCCTTTCCTGAGCTTCGATCTTCCGGCTCTCGTTTAGTAGTTGTTGGAAACTACGCTGCATTAGGCCTACAAATTGGGTATGGGGTGTAGAGAGATGGTGTGTTCCACTCCAAGGTGTTCCCCAGGTTTCGTCCACATTTCTTCGGTCTTCCGACTCTCGTTTAGTAGTTGTAGAAAACTACACTGCATTAGGCCTACAAATTGGGTATGGGGTGTAGAGAGATGGTGTGTTCCACTCCAAGGTGTTCTCCAGGTTGCCTTTTCTGAGCTTCGATCTTCCGGCTCTCGTTTAGTAGTTGTTGGAAACTACGCTGCATTAGGCCTACAAATTGGGTATGGGGTGTAGAGAGATGGTGTGTTCCACTCCAAGGTGTTCCCCAGGTTTCGTCCACATTGCTTCGGTCTTCCGACTCTCGTTTAGTAGTTGTAGAAAACTACACTGCATTAGGCCTACAAATTGGGTATGGGGTGTAGAGAGATGGTGTGTTCCACTCCAAGGTGTTCTCCAGGTTGCCTTTCCTGAGCTTCGATCTTCCGGCTCTCGTTTAGTAGTTGTTGGAAACTACGCTGCATTAGGCCTACAAATTGGGTATGGGGTGTAGAGAGATGGTGTGTTCCACTCCAAGGTGTTCCCCAGGTTTCGTCCACATTTCTTCGGTCTTCCGACTCTCGTTTAGTAGTTGTAGAAAACTACACTGCATTAGGCCTACAAATTGGGTATGGGGTGTAGAGAGATGGTGTGTTCCACTCCAAGGTGTTCTCCAGGTTGCCTTTTCTGAGCTTCGATCTTCCGGCTCTCGTTTAGTAGTTGTTGGAAACTACGCTGCATTAGGCCTACAAATTGGGTATGGGGTGTAGAGAGATGGTGTGTTCCACTCCAAGGTGTTCCCCAGGTTTCGTCCACATTGCTTCGGTCTTCCGACTCTCGTTTAGTAGTTGTAGAAAACTACACTGCATTAGGCCTACAAATTGGGTATGGGGTGTAGAGAGATGGTGTGTTCCACTCCAAGGTGTTCTCCAGGTTGCCTTTCCTGAGCTTCGATCTTCCGGCTCTCGTTTAGTAGTTGTTGGAAACTACGCTGCATTAGGCCTACAAATTGGGTATGGGGTGTAGAGAGATGGTGTGTTCCACTCCAAGGTGTTCCCCAGGTTTCCTCGCCAATGCTTCGATCTTCATGCTCTCGTTTAGTAGTTGTTGGAAACTACGCTGCATTAGACCTACATATTGGGTATGGGGTGTAGAGAGATGGTGTGTTCCACTCCAAGGTGTTCTCCAGGTTGCCTTTCCTGAGCTTCGATCTTCCGGCTCTCGTTTAGTAGTTCTTGGAAACTACACTGCATTAGGCCTACAAATTGGGTATGGGGTGTAGAGAGATGGTGTGTTCCACTCCAAGGTGTTCTCCAGGTTGCCTTTCCTGAGCTTCGATCTTCCGGCTCTCGTTTAGTAGTTGTTGGAAACTACGCTGCATTAGGCCTACAAATTGGGTATGGGGTGTAGAGAGATGGTGTGTTACACTCCAATGTGTTCTCCAGGTTGCCTTTCCTGAACTTCTATCTTCAGGCTCTCATTAAATTGTGGTTAAACGGAACAACTGCATTTGGCGTACTAGTTGGTTTGGGGCCTACTATCGGTGTCTGCCACTCCTTGCTGTTCTCCTGGTTTCCTGTCCTGAAATTCCATTTTCAGGCTCTCGTTAAGTAGTTGTTAATGTTAGACTGCATTTGGCCTACTAGTTGGGTTGGGGCCTACTATCGGTGTCTGCCACTCCTTGCTGTTCTCCTCCACTGAACAAAGCTGTGCCGCCTGTTTACTACGGTTGCCAATTTTGAACTGCATTTCGACTACTTACTGATTTGGGCCTACTCTCTGTGTCAGCCTCTCATTCCAGTTGTCCTCCACTGCAATGCCCCCTGGTTAGTCCTGTGTTACCAATTTTGAACTGCATTTATTCTTTGGGCCTATATCTGTGTTTCCTCCTCATCCTGCCCATTGCCCAGCCAGTGATAGATGAGTCTGCTGGTACATTGACCCATAACGCAAAATTCCCCGTGCACGCTACACAGCAAGATTGTGACCCTGCTGAAAGTCAGGTTCCTCTTCCCGCATACCATACCACCTTACACGGGGACAAAGAGGAAGGTGCAGATGAAAGTGCAGGTTCCTTCATCAGGTGGGGGGAGGAATACTAGCTGGCGACGTCACTGGCACAGGGCCTCTCATAGTACGCAAAAGTGTTGCTGCCGGTGGGAGGCGCCCCCGCCGTGCAAACACACCGCTGTACTTTGAGGGGCCCTGTGCCAGTGCCAATGCCAACGAGTGGGCCCCCCCTGCTTGCTCAGGATCACAGCACTTGCAAAGTTGAAATACTTTCCTCTCCCTGCTCCACTGCCGTGACGTGGTCCAGATTTACTGGGCCCACTAATTACTTGAACCAGCCCTACCCCCCACAACTTTAGCCAAATGACCCCCAATTTCAAATGCCTTCCAATTATTATAAGGTAAATTACGATTGACAAGCTTCTTTAACAAGAATGGATGTTTTTGCCATTAAAATGGGCAGTGTAGGTGTTTTCCTGGCCTCCACTCACTGCCGACTATGCTCCCCCATTGACTTGCATTGGGTTTCGTGTTTCGGGCGATACCCGACTTTTCGCGATAATCGGCCGATTCCACTCGACTCGACTTCTAAGATAGTCGGGTTTCGCGAAACACGGCTCGACTCTAAAAAGGTCAAGGTCGCTCAACCCTAGTTAGGACCCGTGAACAAGTGAGGGATATTGAGGCCGCTCGTGATGGGGATGACGTGGAATCCCTAAAGACAATCCCAAGATACTTCAAGTTAAAACATAAATGTAACTCGAAAGAATTGAAGGTCTGGGGTATTGATTGTGTCCACATGGGGATTAGAGGCGGTGACGCTGTACGAATCCTTAAGCAAAAAGAGTGTCGCTGGATAGTGAATCTGGACACAATGGTCCCTTGTGGTCTCAATGAGCAACTTAGTTTCTCCTCATTTCTGTAGATCTGTCATCTCTGGGTTTGTGATCACTGTTTTTATATCTCATTATCTTTTATTATTTTTTATGTGGTTTTAATCTCTTTCTTTCTTGTCTTTTTATATTTATTCAGTGATATAGTCTTTGTATGAACTCTTGATTTGATATGCATGTAATCTTCTGGAAAAATCCTTTTGGACGCGGACCTTGGAATATTATATTCTGGAGCAACATTGATGGATGGGACCTAATCTTTAAATTGTGCACTTTGTCACTTTACACTTCTGTATCGTTTGATTTAGCTACATTGATACATAATAATGTACTGTATCTGGGACTGTTTGATTGAATAGTTTATATTTATTGTATACTGATCCTATTAATTGTCATGTATTTATATACTGATTAATTGCACGTATTATATTGTACACATAGTATTCATATGTTTGTATTTAGTGTCATTAATATTATTTGTTATTGCATATTATATGTTATGGTATATGAGATTATCACTCGATTGGGCATCGATCATATGTGATACTTACGTTCCTCCATTTTTTGGATGTGAGCAGAGCGTCCATATTTAGTAGGTATAGCGCTGCTTATGCGCATGTCTCTGGTGCGGGCAATGGTCGCAGCATCGCTCCCGGTGCCTTCTATTGATGTTTGCGGGTCAGTGACGTCATCCGGGATTTCCCGGTGACCCGCATCGCCACACTGGCGCTTGGAGCGTTGCGTATTGCGACGCCCGGACGTCATAGACATGCGCCGATAAACAGCAACGTTGGGGACTATAAAGGCTGGATGTTAGGGATCGTTACACCATGCGGGCCCCCCGAGGAAGCCGAGGGCGAAACGCACGTTGGGGCATGTTTTACCATCTATGGAGACGGAGAAGGGTAAGATTGTTACATGTGGAGGAGTTTAGCTGCACGTATGGGGACGATGGGTCACTAGATCTTGGGAGTTTCCCCTGATATTTGTATGCAGCATTAATAGTAGTCTGTAATATGCCCTGAGGGATTTTGAGCACTGGCACCTTAGATTCCAATAAGTTTGTACAGGGACTGACTAGCACCCTCTTTAGAATTCATGTCCTCCATCTCTCCTTTGATGTGATAGTGGGTGTTGTGGTGCACCCTTTCCTTATATTCAGATATCTCTGTATTTATATATTTACTGTCTGAACTATAGTTTGTTCTTTTTTAAACATTTGAAATAAAATGATGGTTTTATGAATTAATCTGAGGCAGTATACTTCATTTCTTTGTGGTGTTTATATAATGGGAAGTATCTCGAGGTGATATTCCATGTAATAGTGTCAACTCTGACAGGACCAAATTTTGAGTATGGTCTTCGGACCTGAGTTTCTGGTTCTAATTATATATGTTGCATGTTTTTTGATTATGTGTATATGCATATTTAATATACATATCTAATTTAAGATTACAGTATTCATCTACTTTTAAGTTTGCTATTTGGTACTACTATGTATGAGACAGAGCACATTGCAATTTAATTCTTAATTATTATTGTAATTGTTGCATCCATGAAAATGTAACTTTTTTACTGCTTGAAAAAGGTTCACATTTGAATCGAAATGTCGCCATCATTATGGACTATTAAATCACCTTTTTTTGGAAGAATATGGTGTGCTTCCTCAATTTCTTTGTTTTATATTGAGGTTTGGTGATTACCTGAAAGATTGGCACCATGATAAAACTAATTTGGCTGGTGCTGCTGAGATCTCATCTACTGAGATCTTGTTGCTGAGATCTCCATCTGCGCATGTGCTGGCCCAGGCAGCCATTTTCCTGGAGCCCACCGCACAGGGAACCATGTAACTGTGGGGGCTCTGACATTTCACAAAATGTCGGCAGAGTCCCTCCAGCACTGGAGACACCCGCAGCATCGGACACCCCTGCAGCAGTATTGGACACCTCTGCAGCAGCAACGGACACCCTCAGCAGCGCCGGACGCTCCCTCATCCCAGCCTGCGGCCTGCAGCAATGTACTGGTAAGGTATATCCACATTATAAGAAGCACACCCATTTCCCCCAAAAATTTGGGTGAGAAAAGTACTTCAAATAATCTGAAAAATATGTTATTTTTCCTAGTACTAATCCATTGGTAGATGCCTGAAATATGAAGTTTTGATCTCGTATCGTGGAGTGGCAGCAGGACTCTTTTATTATTAATGTTATTTTTCTTTAACCCCTTCCCGACCTGTGACACCACATAGGTTGTTGTGAATTCTGTTGTCGAGCTCCCTCCTGTGGTCGTGAATGGTACTTCGGTGAGTTCTGTCCATGGGCTCCCTCTGGTGGCTGTGAGTGGAGCTGCTGCTTCTGAGGTTCCTTACACAGGTGACGTGGTTTATCCTTTGGTTGGCTGCTCTATTTAACTCCACTTAGATCATTACTCCATGCCAGCTGTCAATGTTTCTGCATTGGTTCAGTTCGCTCTTGGATCTTTCTGGTGACCTGTCTACTCCAGCAAAATCTAAGTTCCTGATAGTATCTAATTCGTTCATTGTTTTCTTGTCCAGCTGGATATCATGATTTTGTCTTGCTAGTTGGAAGCTCTGGGATGCAGAGTGGCACCTCCGCACCGTTAGTCGGTGCGGAGGTCTTTTTGCACACTCTGCGTGGTCTTTTGTAGTTTTTTGTGCTGACCGCAAAGATACCTTTCCTATCCTCTGTCTGTTTAGTAAGTCTGGCCTCCCTTTGCTGAAATCTGTTTCATTTCTATGTTTGTGACTTCATCTTTACTCACAGTCAATATATGTGGGGGGCTTCCTTTACCTTTGGGGAATTTCTCTGAGGCAAGGTAGGCTTTATTTTCTATCTCTAGGGCTAGCTAGCTCTTAGGCTGTGAAGAGGCGTCTAGGGAGAGTCAGGAACGCTCCACGGCTATTTCTAGTGTGTGTGATAGGATTAGGGCCTGCAGTCAGCAGAGCTCCCACATTCCAGAGCTTGTCCTGTGTGAGTTTACCTATCAGGTCGTGCCGGGTGCTCCTAACCACCAGGTCATAACAGGATCGCGTCCCTACAGATCGGGTTAAAGGGTTAACTCCAATTTCACCTGATCTGCAGGGACAGGGGGAGTGGTATTTCAGCCCAGGGGAGGTGGGTTCACCCCCCGTCGCTACGATTGCTCTGATTGGCTGTTGAAAGTGAAACTACCAATCAGAGCGATTTGTAATATTTCACTTATGAAAACTGGTGAAATATTACAATCCAGCCATGGCCGATGCTGCAATATCATCGGCCATGGCTGGAAACCCTGATCTTCCCCCCCACCGCCACCGATCTCCTCCCCAGTCCTCCGTCCTGTGCTCCGCTCCCCTCCGTCGTCCTGTCTGCTCCCCTGTCCTCCTGTCTGCTCCCCCCGTGCTCCGATCCCACCCCCCGTGCTCTGATCTCCCCCCTCATACTTACCGAGACTCCTGGTGTCCGTCTGTCTTCCCCATGGGCACTGCCATCTTCCAAAATGGCGGGCGCATGCGCAGTGCGCCCGCCGAATCTGCCGATCGGCAGATTCGTTCCAGGTATATTTTGATCACTGTGATAAAAAAATCACAGTGATCAAAATAAAAAAAAGTAAATCACCCCCATAGGTAGGGACAATAATAAAATAAAGAAAATATTTTTTATTTTATTATTTTTTTAGAACTAGGGTTAGGGTTAGGGCTAGGGTTAGGGTTAGGGTTAGGGCTAGGGTTAGGGTTAGGGTTAGGGTTAGGGCTAGGGTTAGAATTAGGCTATGTGCACACGGTGCGGATTTGGCTGAGCATCCGCAGCAAATTGGCCACGGATCCGCAGCGGATTGGCTGCTGCGGATTTGTAGCAATTTTCCATCAGGTTTATAGTACCATGGAAACCTATGGAAAACCAAATCCGCTGTGCCCATGGTGCGCAAAATACAGCGTGGAAACGCTGCATTGTATTTTCCGCAGCATGTCAATTATTTGTGCGGATTCTGCAGCGTTTTACACCTGTTCCTCAAAAGGAATCTGCAGGTGAAATCCACACAAAAAACACTGGAAATCCACGGTAAATCCGCAGGTAAAATGCAGTGCCTTTTACCTGCGGATTTTTCAAAAATCGTGCGGAAAAATCTCACACGAATCCGCAATGTGGGTACATAGCCTTAGGGTTAGGGTTGGAATTAGAGTTAGGTTTGGAATTAGGGCTAGGGTTGGAAATAGGGTTAAGATTAAACTTGTGGTTAGGGTTGGGATTAGGGTTAGGGTTGGGATTAGGGTTAGGATTAGGGTTAGGGTTGAGATTGGGGTTACGGGTGTGTTGGGGTTAGGGCTGTGGTTAAGGGTGTGTTGGGGTTAGCGTTGTGATTAGGGTTATGGCTACAGTTGGGATTTGGGTTAGGGGTGTGTTGGGGTGAGTGTTAAAGTTAGAATTGAGGGGTTTCCACTGTTTAGGCACATCAGGGGTCTCCAAACGCAACATGGCGCCACCATTGATTACAGGCCAATCTTGTGTTCAAAAAGTCAAATGGTGCTAACTCCCTTCCAAGCTCTGACATGTGCTCAAACAGTGGTTTACCCCCACATATGGAGTACCAGCGTACTCAGGACAAAATGGGCAAAAACTATTGGGGTCCAATTTATCCTGTTACCCTTAAAAAATTGCTTGCTAAAACATAATTTTTGAGGAAAGAAAAATTATTTTTTATTTTTACAGCTCTGCGTTGTAAACTTCTGTGAAGCACTTGGGGGTTCAAAGTGCTCACCACATATCTAGATAAGTTCCTTGGGGGGTCTAGTTTCCAAAATGGGGTCACTTTTGGGGGGGTTCTACAGTTTAGGCACATCAGGGGCTCTGGAAATGCAACGTGACGCCCGCAGACCATTCCATCAAAGTCTGCATTTTAAAACGTCACTATTTCCCTTCCGGGCCCCGACGTGTGCCCCAACAGTGGTTTACCCAGACATATGGGGTATCAGCGTACTCAGGACAAACTGCGCAACAAATATTGGGGTCCATTTCTCCTGTTACCCTTGTGAAAGTAAAAAATTACTTACTAAAGCATAATTTGTGAGGAAAGAAAAATGATGTTTTATTTTCACGGCTCTGCCATGTAAACTTCTGTGAAGCACTTCGAGTTTCAAATTGCTCACCACATATCTAGATAAGTTCCTTGGGGGGTCTAGTTTCCAAAATTGCATCAATAGTGGGGGGCTTCTACTGTTTAGTCACATCAGGGGCTCTGCAAACGCAACATGATGCCCGCAAACCATTAAATCAAAGTCTGCATTTCAAAACGTCACTACTTCCCTTCTGAGCCCCAACGTGTGCCCAAACAGTCGTGTACCCCCACTTACGGGGTAGCAGCATACTCAGGACAAACTGGGCAGCCACTATTGGGGTCCAATTTCTCCTGCTACCCTTGTGAAAATAAAAAATTGCTGCTAAAACATAGTTTTTAAGGAAAGAAAAATGATTTTTTATTTTCACGGCTCTGCGTTATAAACTTCTGTGAAGCACTTGGGGGTTCAAAGTGCTCACCACACATCTATATAAGTTCCTTGGGTGTCTAGTTTCCAAAATGGGGTCACTTGTGGGGGGTTTCTACTGTTTAGGCACATCAGGGGCTCTGGAAACGTAACATGATGCCCGCAGACCATTCCATCAAAGTCTGCATTCCAAACGTCACTACTTCCCTTCCGAGCCCTGACGTGTGCCCAAACGGTGATTCCGCCCCACATATGGTGTATCATCGTACTCAGGATAAACTGGACAACAACTATTGGGGTCCAATTTCTCCAGTTACCCTTGTGAAAATAAAAAATTGCAGGCTAAAAAATAATTTTTGAGGAAAGAAAAATGATTTTTTGTTTTCCTGGCTCTGCGTTATAAACTTCTGTGAAGCACTTGGGGGTTTAAAGTGGTCACAGAACATCTAGATTAGTTCCATGGGAGGTCTAGTTACCAAAATGGGGTCACATGTGGGGGAGCTCCAATGTTTAGGCACACAGGGGCTCTCCAAACGCGACATGGTGTCCGCTAACAATTGAAGCTATTTTTTCATTCAAAAAGTCAAATTGCGCTCCTTCCCTTCCGAGCCCTGCCGTGTGCCCAAACAGTGGTTTACCCCCACATGTGAGGTATCAGTGTACTCAGGAGAAATTGCCAAATAAATTTTAGGATCCATTTTATCCTGCTGCCCATGTAGAAATGAACAAATTGTGGCCAAAGAAATTTTTTGTGAAAAAAAAGTACTTTTTTATTTTTACGGATCAATTTGTGAAGCACCTGGGGGTTCAAAGTGCTCACTATGCATCTAGATAAGTTTCTTGGGGTGTCTAGTTTCCAAAATGGGGACACTTGTGGGTGAGCTCCAATCTTTAGGTAAACAGGGGCTCTCCAAACGCGACATGGTGTCCGCTAACGATTGGAGCTAATTTTTCATTCAAAAGTCAAATGGCGCTCCTTCCCTTCCGAGCCTTGCCGTGTGCACAAACAGTGGTTTTTGACCACACATGAGGTATCGGTGTACTCAGGAGAAATTGCCCAACACATTTTAGGATCCATTTTATCCTGTTGCCCATGTGAAAATGAAAAAATTGAGGCAAAAAAATTTTTTTGTGAAAAAAAAGTACTTTTTCATTTTTACGGATCAATTTGTGAAGCACCTGGGGGATCAAAGTGCTCAATATGCATCTAGATAAGCTCCTCGGGAGGTCTAATTTGCAAAATGGGGTCACTTGTGGGGGAGCTCTAATGTTTAGGCACATAGGGGCTCTCCAAACGCGACATGGTGTCTGCTAAAGATTGGAGCCAATTTTTCATTGAAAAAGTCAAATGGCGCTCCTTCCCTTCCGAGCCCTGTCGTGCGCCCAAACAGTGGTTCCCCCCCACATATGGGGTATCGGCGTACTCAGGACAAATTGTACAATAACTTCTGGGGTCCAGTTTCTGTTTTTACCCTTGGGAAAATAAAAAAATTGTTGCTAAAAATCATTTTTGTGACTAAAAGGTTAAATATTCATTTTTTCCTTCCATGTTGCTTCTGCTGCTGTGAAGCACCTGAAGGGTTAATACATTTTCTGAATGTGGTTTTGAGCAACTTGAGGGGTGCAGTTTTTAGAATGGTGTCACTTTTGGGTATTTTCAGCCATATAGACCCCTCAAACTGACTTCACATGTGAGGTGGTGCCTAAAGAAAATGGTTTTGTAAATTTCATTGTAAAAATGAGAAATCACTGGTCAAATTTTAACCCTTATAACTTCCTAGCAAAAAAAAAATTTGTTTCCAAAACTGTACTGATGTAAAGTAGACATGTGGGTAATGTTATTTATTAACTATTTTGTGTCACATAACTCTCTTGTTTAACAGAATAAAAATTCAAATTTTGAAAATTACAAAATTTTCTAAATTTTTGCCAAAATTCCATTTTTTTCACAAGTAAACGCAAAAATTATTGACCTAAATTTACCACTAACATGAAGCCCAATATGTCACGAAAAAACTGTCTCAGAACCGCGAGGATCCATTGAAGAGTTACTGAGTTATTACCTCATAAAGGGACACTGGTCAGAATTGCAAAAAACGGCCAGGTCATTAACCCCTTTCTGACATTAGACGTACTATCCCGTCGAGGTGGGGTGGACCCCTATGACCACCGACGGGATAGTACGTCATATGCGATCGGCCGCGCTCACGGGGGGAGCGTGGCCGATCGCGGCCGGGTGTCAGCTGCCTATCGCAGCTGACATCCGGCACTATGTGCCAGGAGCGGTCACGGACCGCTCCCGGCATATTAACCCCTGGCACACCACGATCAAACATGATCGGTATAGGGAAGCATCCCACAGGGAGGGGGCTCCCTGCGGGCTTCCCTGAGCCCCCCACAGCAACGCGATGTGATCGCGTTGCTGCGAGGGTCTTCCTACACCTCCCTCCCTGCTCCAGGCCCGGATCCAAGATGGCCGCGGCATCCGGGTCCTGCAGGGAGGGAGGTGGCTTCACAGAGCCTGCTTAGGCTAGGTTCACACTAGCGTTGCGCCGCCCTGCGTCGGCGACGCAACGCGCGACGCACGTAAAAACGCACGCAAACGCGCGCAAAAACGCGCGCGTTTTGCGACGCGTGCGTCGTTTTTGACGAAAATCGGACGCACAGAAAATGCTACAATGTAGCGTTTTCTTGCGTCCGACGCTAGCGTCGGAAACGACGCACGTGGCGAAAAACGCCACCAAAACAACGCACGCGTCCCCTATGTTAAACATAGGGGCGCGTCGCCGCTGCGTCGCCGCTGCGTCGCCGGCGCAACAGCGACGCACATTGGCGGAACGCCAATGTGAACGTAGCCTTAGAGCAGGCACTGTGAAGCCTGCAGCACTGTAAGTCAGATCGGTAATCTGACAGAGTGCTGTGCAAACTGTCAGATCATCGATCTTTGATGTCCCCCCTGGGACAAAGTAAAAAAGTAAAAAAAAATTTTTCCAAATGTGTAAAAAAAAAAAAATCCTAAATAATGAAAAAAAAAATATTATTCCCATAAATACATTTCTTCATCTAAATAAAAAAAAACAAAACAATAAAAGTACACATATTTAGTATCGCCGCATCCGTAACGACCCCACCGATAAAACTGGCCTACTAGTTAACCCCTTCAGTAAACACCGTAAGAAAAAAAAAAACGAGGCAAAAAACAATGCTTTATCATCATACCGCCAAACAAAAAGTGGAATAACACGCGATCAAAAAGACGAATATAAATAACCATGGTACCGCTGAAAACGTCATCTTGTCCGGCAAAAAACGAGCTGCCACACAGCATCATCAGCAAAAAAATAAAAAAGTTATAGTCCGGAGAATAAAGCGATGCAAAAATTATTATTTTTTCTATAAAATAGTTTTTATTGTATAAAAGCGCCAAAACATAAAAAAATGATATAAATGAGGTATTGCTGTAATCATACTGACCCGAAGAATAAAACTTCTTCATCATTTTTACCAAACGCGGAACGGTATAAACGACTCCCCCAAAAGAAATTCATGAATTGCTGGTTTTTGGTCATTCTGCCTCACGAAAATCGAAATAAAAAGCGATCAAAAATGTCACATGCCCGAAAATGTTACCAATAAAAACGTCAACTCGTCCCGCAAAAAACAAGACCTCACATGACTCTGTGGACCTAAATATGGAAAAATTATATCTCTCAAAATGTGGTAACGCAAAAAATATTTTTTGCAATAAAAAGCGTCTTTCAGTGTGTGACGGCTGCCAATCATAAAAATCCGCTAAAAAAACAACTATAAAAGTAAATCAAACCCCCCTTCATCACCCCATTAGTTAGGGAAAAATTTAAAAAATGTATTTATTTCCTTTTTCCCATTAGGGTTAGGGCTAGGGTTAGGGCTAGGGTTAGGGTTAGGGCTAGGGTTAGGGTTAGGGTTAGGGCTAGGGTTAGGGCTAGGGTTAGGGTTAGGGTTAGGGCTAGGGTTAGGGTTAGGGCTAGGGCTAGGGTTAAAGCTAGGGTTGGGGCTAGGGTTAAGGCTACAATTAGGGATGGGGCTAAAGTTACGGTTAGGGTTTAGAATACATTTATGGTTGGGAATAGGGTTGGGATTAGGGTTGGGATTAGTGTTAGGGGTGTGTCAGGGTTAGAGGTGTGGTTAGGGTTACTGTTGGGATTAGGGTTAGGGGTGTGTTTGGATTGAGGTTTCAGTTATAATTGGGGGGTTTCCACTGTTTAGGCACATCAGGGGCTCTCCAAACGCAACATGGCGTCCGATCTCAATTCCAGCCAATTCTGCGTTGAAAAAGTATAACAGTGCTCCTTCCCTTCCGAGCTCTCCCGTGTGCCCAAACAGTGGTTTACCCCAACATATGGGGTATCAGCGTACTCAGGACAAATTGGACAACAACTTTTGGGGTCCAATTTCTCCTCTTACCCTCGGGAAAATACAAAACTTGGGGCTAAAAAATAATTTTTGTGGGAAAAAATTTTTGTTTTATTTTTACGGCTCTGCATTATAAACTTCTGTGAAGCCCTTGGTGGGTCAAAGCGCTGATCACACATCTAGATAAGTTCCTAAGGGGGTTTACTTTCCAAAATGGTGTAACTTGTGGGGGGTTTCTACTATTTAGGTACATTAGGGGCTCTGCAAACGCAATGTGACACCTGCAGACCATTCCATCTAAGTCTGCATTCCAAATGGCGCTCCTTCCCTTCCGAGCCCTCCCATGCGCCCAAACAGTGGTTCCCCCCCACGTATGGGGTATCATCGCACTCAGGACAAATTGGACAACAAAGTTTGGGGTCCAATTTCTCCTGTTACCCTCGAGAAAATACAAAACTGGGGGCTAAAAAATAATTTTTGTGGGGAAAGATTTTTGTTTTATTTTTACGGCTCTGCATTATAAACTTCTGTGAAACCCTTGGTGGGTCAAAGCGCTCATCACACATCTAGATAAGTTCCTTAGGGGGTCTACTTTTTTATTTTCATGGCTCTGCGTTATAAACTGTAGTGAAACCCTCTGGGTTTAAAGTTCTCACAACACATCTAGATAAGTTCCTTTGGGGGTTCTAGTTTCCAATATGGGGTTACTTGGGGGGGGTTTCTACTATTTAGGTACATCAGGTGCTCTGCAAATGCAGCATGACGCCTGCAGACCAATCCATCTAAGTCTGCATTCCAAATGGTGCTCTTTTCCTTCCGAGCTCTGCCATGCGCCCAAACGGTGGTTTTCCCCCACATATGGATATCAGCATACTCAGGACAACAACTTTTGGGGTCCAATTTCTCCTGTTACCTTTGGGAAAATACAAAACTGGGGCTAAAAAATAATTTTTGTGGAAAAAAAAATAATTTTTATTTTCACGGCTCTGCATTTTAAACTTCTGTGAAGCACTTGGTGGGTCAAAGTACTCACCACACATCTAGATAAGTTCCTTAGGGGGTCTACTTTCCAAAATGTTGTCACTTGTGGGGGGTTTCAATGCTTAGGCACATCAGTGGCTCTCCAAACGCAACATGGCGTCCCATCTCAATTCCTGTCAATTTTGCATTGAAAAGTCAAACGGCGCCCCTTCCCTTCCGAGCTCTGCCATGCGCCCAAACAGTGGTTTACCCCCACATATGGGGTATCAGCGTACTCAGGACAAATTGCACAACCACTTTTGGGTCCAATTTCTTTTCTTACCCTTGGGAAAATAAAAAATTGTGGGCGAAAAAATAATTTTTGTGAAAAAATATGATTTTTTATTTTTACTGCTCTGCATTATAAACTTCTGTGAAGCACTTGGTGGATCAAAGTGCTCACCACACCTCTATATAAGTTCCTTAGGGGGTCTACTTTCCAAAATGGTGTCACTTGTGGGGGGTTTCAATAATTAGGCACATCAGAGGCTCTCCAAACGCAACATGGCGTCCCATCTCAATTCCTGTAAGTTTTGCATTGAAAAGTCAAACGGCGCTCCTTCCCTCCCGGGCTCTCCCATGCGCCCAAACAGTGGTTTACTCCCACATATGGGGTATCAGCGTACTCAAGACAAATTGTACAACAACTTTTGGGGTCCAATTTCTTCTCTTACTCTTGGGAAAATAAAAAATTGGGGGCGAAAATATAATTTTTGTGAAAAAATATGATTTTTTATTTTTACGGTTCTGCATTATAAACTTCTGTAAAGCACTTGGTGGGTCAAAGTGCTCACCACACATCTAGATAAGTTCCTTAGGGGGTCAACTTTCCAAAATGGTGTCACTTGTGGGGGGTTTCAATGTTTAGGCACATCAGGGGCTCTCCAAACGCAACATGGTGTCCCATCTCAATTCCAGTCAATTTTGCATTGAAAAGTCAAATGGCGCTCCTTCGCTTCCAAGCTCTGTCATGCGCCCAAGCAGTGGTTTACCCCCACATATGGGGTATCGGTGTACTCAGGACAAATTGTACAACAACATTTGGGGTCCATTTTCTCCTGTTACCCTTGGTAAAATAAAACAAATTGGAGCAGAAGTAAATTTTTTGTGAAATAAAGTTAAATGTTCATTTTTATTTAAACATTCCAAAAATTCCTATGAAACACCTTGTTTCCTATGAAACTTCTTGAATGTGGTTTTGAGCACCTTGAGGGGTGCAGTTTTTAGAATGGTGTCACACATGGGTATTTTCTATCATATAGACCCCTCAAAATAACTTCAAATGAGATGTGGTCTTTAAAAAAAATGGTGTTGTAAAAATGAGAAATTGCTGGTCAACTTTTAACCCTTATAACACCATAACAAAAAAAAATGTTGGTTCCAAAATTGTGCTGATGTAAAGTAGACATGTGGGAAATGTTACTTATTAAGTATTTTTTGTGACATATCTCTGTGATTTAATTGCATAAAAATTCAAAGTTGGAAAATTGCGAAATTTTCTCAATTTTTGCCAAAGTTCCGTTTTTTTCACAAATAAACGCAGGTAATATCAAATTTTTTTTTACCACTATCATGAAGTACAAAACGTCAAGAGAAAGCAGTGTCAGAATCACTGGGATATGTTGAAGCGTTCCAGAGTTATAGCCTCATAAAGGGACAGTGGTCAGAATTGTAAAAATTGGCCCGGTCATTAACGTGCAAACCACCCTTGGGGGTAAAGGGGTTAAGGTCAAAATAGGCTGGATCATGAAGGGGTTAAAGAATCTGATGTCATATGCAGGGACGGAGCCCAGCATCGGACTGGAGCACCTTGGGCGCACCAGAGAAAATCATTCTTGGGGCCTGACACGATATTGTATGAAATATAATATGATTTTGTAGCTTTGCCCTTCAGCCCATGCTGTGGGCTAAAACCCCCCTTCTCTCTCTGGCTCTCTTTGCTTCTATATGTGAGTAAAGCTTTTCTTCAATCCTCTGCCCTGCCCCCAAGCCAGAAAGGAATTTTTATGACCGCATAGCTGCAGTGAACAGTTGTACCAGCTGAAACTGGTATAGAATTCTCCAAAATCCATGAGGGTCTTTGTTCTAATATGATAAGATTCTGGGCCACCGACTTGGGCTAAGAGAATAATAAAAACATATTGCTAACATCCATCGGCGCATCTATCCATCACTGTAAGCAGGAGTCTCCAAGTCCAACAGGGACAGAGTACGGATTTCTCTGGAATGGAGTGTCCCTACTAGCCTGAATTTAGTATCTATAGAGTGCAAATCCTAGTACAAGATGAATGCTGGAAGTGTTATGATCCTGACATGTTCTGTAGCGGAGATACAGGCATTAGACAAACTTGTGTTAAATCTAGTAAGACTGCAGAGATAGGAGGATCTGGATAAGCCATCCCTGTTGGTGATGTCATGGGCTGCGGTTTATAAGTTCTGACAGACCCCCAGCAGTTTTTTTTTACCTGGGAAGCCCTGACTGTTAGCCTGATGCATTGGGACATATGGAAACTTGCCTGGTTGCCTGCAATGGTCTGAACACATGTAAGTGTTGATTTCTCATTTAACCCCTGTTATTTTTATAATTACCTTGTACATATTTTCAATTGTCTCATATTGTAACATCTTTATATAACTGTTTATAAACACTGCCTTAAACCTTTGATGGAGTATAATATTTAATACTAGATTCATTCTTCCTACTCTAAAACGTACCCTAAGTCTTCTGAAGGGAATTACGCTACTGTTTTGGGTGAGCTTCGGAACCCATTTAATCGAAGCTGGTGGCAGCATACCTTTGTACAGTGCCTTTGTTTGGGATTTGTTGTAGCGACTGCGGCGTTGATAATTATTGTTCCTGCCTGAGTGGGAGTAGTTAATCGCGTCGCTGCAGCGTGCCCAATAGCCAGTATATAGCAGGCAGCCTTTCTGGTGACTAATTACCCTAGGTGCAGTACCTAATCTGACCTGAGAGTAAGGGGGCGCCAGAGAACTGCAAGTTTCAAGTGGAACTGTAAGTGGGATATACATAAATCACTCCAGTTCATGGTATATTGCAGAGCAGTGGGATACCTAAAATAAGCCCCTGCTGTAAACTAAGAGGTCAATAGCCTTGTGTGTGTTTTTTCATCACATTGGGGAGTGGAGGGATAACTAAGATAAGCCCCCCTGCACATGTGATAGCCGTCTGTTGGCCTAAAGTCACCCCAACCCGCGACGTGGGGGTGACGGTCACGGTGTGAATCGTGACAGGGCCCTTTATGTAGCTACATAGAAATAAATACAAGACCACCAATTGTGTGGTAAAATGGGCTAATATCAGGGAATAATATAAAGTAGTGCTGTCTTAATTATGTGGCAGGGGTTGGGGTAGCCCCCTCATAAAATATAAAGTAGCCTCCTCATAGGAAACAATGTATCACCCTCATAGTTTACAAAGTAGCCCCTTCATATAGAATAATGTAGTCCCCTCACAGAATATAATGTAGCCCCCTCATAAGGTATAATGCAGCCCCTACATGGGATACAATGCAGCCCCCTCAAAGTATAATGCTGCCCCCACAGAATATAATTTAGCCTCCTCATAGGGTATAATGCAGCCCACTTCAAATAGTATAATACAGCCCCCCACATAATAAATTGCAGCCACTTCAGAGTATAATGCAGCCCCCTCATAAGGTATAATGCAGCCCCCACAGAATATAATGTAGCCCCCTCATAGGGTATCATGCTGCCCCCCTCCAATAAGGTATCATGCTGCCCCCCTCCAATAGGGTATCATGCAGCTCCCCATAGGGTATGATGCAGCTCCCTCCCCATAGGGTATGATGCAGCTTTTCTATACGGTGTCATGCAGCTCCCCCCATAGGGTATCATGCAGCTCCCCCCATAGGGTATAATGCAGCTCCTCCCACCATACAATCCGGATTCACTAATGTATATATAAAAAACACAATACTCACCACTCCTCCTCACTCTCACCCTGATTCCGGCGGCAGCTCTGCTCCGATATCAGCAGTGTCAGGAGCTGCTCTGCGGCGTCATTGCGCACCCTCTGTGTGTCAGAGGGGAATGATGGGAGAGGGATTGCCATCTGACGCTCCTTCTTCCATTAGAATGTTGCGTGCACTGGGGGGTGGCGCTGAAGCCAGGTCCCCCTGGCTTAAGGCCCCATAGCGGCCTTGTGGGCTGGGAGGCCCCAGGGAGTGTGGGGGCCCTGGTCTGCAGGCTCTGATAGCGGGCAGTGTTAGCTGCAGCCTGCAGCAAACACTGCTCACTATTAAAGTGAAATGAAATCATCCTCTCCACGCCCATTGGGGGGTGTGTTATGTTTGCTAATGACAGGTGTTATGAAGGCAATCCAGAAACACAGTGTGCTTAGCGATCAGAGCGCACACAGTGATCTGACAAATACCCAAAAATACAAGAACGAGCTCTGAGACGTGGAAACTCTGTAGACTGCACACCTGATCCTATCCTAAACACAACTAAAAGCGGCTGTGGATTGCGCCTAACAACTACCTAGGCAACTCGGCACAGCCTAAGAAACTAGCTAGCCTGAAGATAGAAAAATAGGCCTGACTTGCCCCAGAGAAATTCCCCAAAGGAAAAGGCAGCCCCCCACATATAATGACTGTGAGTAAGATGAAAAGACAAAACGTAGGGATGAATTAGATTCAGCAAAGTGGGGCCCGATATTCTAGGACAGAGCGAGGACAGTAAAGCGAACTTTGCAGTCTACAAAAAACCCTAAAGCAAAACCACGCAAAGGGGGCAAAAAAAACACACCGTGCCGAACTAACGGCACGGCGGTACACCCTTTGCGTCTCAGAGCTTCCAGCAAAACAAAAGACAAGCTGGACAGGAAAAAAAGCAACAAAAAAGCAAAAAGCACTTAGCTATACAGAGCAGCAGGTCACAGGAACAATCAGGAGAAGCTCAGATCCAACACTGAAACATTGACAAGGAGCAAGGATAGCAGCATCAGGCGGAGTTAAGTAATGAAGCAGTTAACGAGCTCACCAGAACACCTGAGGGAGGAAGCTCAGAAGCTGCAGTACCACTTGTGACCATAGGAGTGAATTCAGCCACAGAATTCACAACAGTACCCCCCCTTGAGGAGGGGTCACCGAACCCTCACCAGAGCCCCCAGGCCGACCAGGATGAGCCGCATGAAAGGCACGAACAAGATCGGAAGCATGAACATCAGAGGCAAAAACCCAGGAATTATCTTCCTGAGCATAACCCTTCCATTTAACCAGATACTGGAGTTTCCGTCTAGAAACACGAGAATCCAAAATCTTCTCCACAATATACTCCAATTCCCCCTCCACCAAAACCGGGGCAGGAGGCTCAACAGATGGAACCATAGGTGCCACGTATCTCCACAACAACGACCTATGGAATACATTATGTATGGAAAAGGAGTCTGGGAGGGTCAAACGAAAAGACACAGGATTGAGAACCTCAGAAATCCTATACGGACCAATAAAACGAGGTTTAAATTTAGGAGAGGAAACCTTCATAGGAATATGACGAGAAGATAACCAAACCAGATCCCCAACACGAAGTCGGGGACCCACACGGCGTCTGCAATTAGCGAAAAGTTGAGCTTTCTCCTGGGACAAGATCAAATTGTCCACTACCTGAGTCCAGATCTGCTGCAACCTATCCACCACAGAATCCACACCAGGACAGTCCGAAGACTCAACCTGTCCTGAAGAGAAACGAGGATGGAACCCAGAATTGCAAAAAAATGGAGAAACCAAGGTAGCCGAGCTGGCCCGATTATTAAGGGCGAACTCAGCCAACGGCAAAAAGGACACCCAATCATCCTGGTCTGCAGAAACAAAACATCTCAGATATGTTTCCAAGGTCTGATTGGTTCGTTCGGTCTGGCCATTAGTCTGAGGATGGAAAGCAGAGGAAAAGGATAGGTCAATGCCCATCCTACCACAAAAGGCTCGCCAGAACCTTGAAACAAACTGGGAACCTCTGTCAGAAACAATATTCTCAGGAATGCCATGCAACCGAACCACATGCTGAAAGAACAAAGGTACCAAATCAGAGGAGGAAGGCAATTTAGCCAAGGGCACCAGATGGACCATTTTAGAAAAGCGATCACAGACCACCCAAATGACTGACATCTTTTGAGAAATGGGAAGGTCAGAAATGAAATCCATCGAAATATGTGTCCAAGGCCTCTTTGGGACCGGCAAGGGCAAAAGCAACCCACTGGCACGAGAACAGCAGGGCTTAGCCCTAGCACAAAACCCACAGGACTGCACAAAAGTACGTACATCCCGTGACAGAGATGGCCACCAGAAGGATCTAGCCACTAACTCTCTGGTACCAAAGATTCCAGGATGACCAGCCAACACCGAACAATGAAGTTCAGAGATAAGTTTATTAGTCCACCTATCAGGGACGAACAGTTTCTCTGCTGGACAACGATCAGGTTTATTCGCCTGAAATTTTTGCAGCACCCGCCGCAAATCAGGGGAGATGGCAGACACAATGACTCCTTCCTTGAGGATACCCGCTGGCTCAGATAAACCCGGAGAGTCGGGCACAAAACTCCTAGACAGAGCATCCGCCTTCACATTTTTAGAGCCCGGAAGGTACGAAATCACAAAGTCGAAGCGGGCAAAAAATAACGACCAACGGGCCTGTCTAGGATTCAAGCGCTTGGCAGACTCGAGATAAGTCAAGTTCTTATGATCAGTCAATACCACCACGCGATGCTTAGCTCCTTCAAGCCAATGACGCCACTCCTCGAATGCCCACTTCATGGCCAGCAACTCTCGATTGTCCACATCATAATTACGCTCAGCGGGCGAAAACTTCCTGGAAAAGAAAGCACATGGTTTCATCACTGAGCAATCAGAACCTCTCTGTGACAAAACCGCCCCTGCTCCAATCTCAGAAGCATCAACCTCGACCTGGAACGGAAGAGAAACATCTGGCTGACACAACACAGGGGCAGAACAAAAACGACGCTTCAACTCCTGAAAAGCTTCCACAGCAGCAGAAGACCAATTAACCAAATCAGCACCCTTCTTGGTCAAATCGGTCAATGGTTTGGCAATGCTAGAAAAATTACAGATGAAGCGACGATAAAAATTAGCAAAGCCCAGGAACTTTTGCAGACTTTTCAGAGATGTCGGCTGAATCCAATCCTGGATGGCTTGGACCTTAACTGGATCCATCTCGATAGTAGAAGGGGTAAAGATGAACCCCAAAAATGAAACTTTCTGCACACCGAAGAGACACTTTGATTCCTTCACAAACAAAGAGTTAGCACGCAGGACCTGAAAAACCATTCTGACCTGCTTCACATGAGACTCCCAATCATCTGAGAAGATCAAAATGTCATCCAAGTAAACAATCAGGAATTTATCCAGATACTCACGGAAGATGTCATGCATAAAAGACTGAAACACAGATGGAGCATTGGCAAGTCCGAACGGCATCACTAGATACTCAAAATGACCCTCGGGCGTATTGAATGCAGTTTTCCATTCATCTCCTTGCCTGATTCTCACCAGATTATACGCACCACGAAGATCTATCTTAGTGAACCAACTAGCCCCCTTAATCCGAGCAAACAAGTCAGATAACAATGGCAAGGGATACTGAAATTTAACAGTGATCTTATTAAGAAGGCGGTAATCAATACACGGTCTCAGCGAACCATCCTTCTTGGCTACAAAGAAGAACCCTGCTCCCAGTGGTGATGACGATGGGCGAATATGTCCCTTCTCCAGGGATTCCTTCACATAACTGCGCATAGCGGCGTGTTCGGGCACGGATAAATTAAATAATCGACCTTTAGGGAATTTACTACCAGGAATCAAATTGATAGCACAATCACAATCCCTATGCGGAGGTAGAGCATCGGACTTGGGCTCTTCAAATACATCCTGATAATCAGACAAGAACTCTGGGACCTCAGAAGGGGTGGATGACGAAATCGACAAAAATGGAACATCACCATGTACCCCCTGACAACCCCAGCTGGATACCGACATGGAATTCCAATCCAATACTGGATTATGGGTTTGTAGCCGTGGCAACCCCAACACGACCACATCATGCAGATTATGCAACACCAGAAAGCGAATAACTTCCTGATGTGCAGGAGCCATGCACATGGTCAACTGGGCCCCGTATTGAGGTTTATTCTTGGCCAAAGGTGTAGCATCAATTCCTCTCAATGGAATAGGACACCGCAAAGGCTCCAAGAAAAACCCACAACGTTTAGCATAATCCAAATCCATCAGATTTAGGGCAGCGCCCGAATCCACAAACGCCATGACAGAAAACGACGACAAAGAGCATATCAAGGTAATGGACAGAAGGAATTTGGACTGTACAGTACCAATGACGGCAGACCTAGCGGACCGCTTAGTGCGCTTAGGACAATCAGAAATAGCATGAGTGGAATCACCACAGTAGAAACACAGACCATTCAGACGTCTGTATTCCTGCCGTTCAACTCTAGTCATAGTCCTATCGCACTGCATAGGCTCAGGTTTAACCTCAGGCAGTACCGCCAAATGGTGCACAGATTTACGCTCGCGCAAGCGTCGACCGATCTGAATGGCCAAAGACAAAGACTCATTCAAACCAGCAGGCATAAGAAATCCCACCATGACATCCTTAAGAGCCTCAGAGAGACCCTTTCTGAACAAAGCTGCCAGCGCAGATTCATTCCACTGAGTGAGTACTGACCATTTCCTAAATTTCTGACAATATACTTCTATATCATCCTGACCCTGGCACAAAGTCAGCAAATTTTTCTCAGCCTGATCCACTGAATTAGGCTCATCGTACAGCAATCCGAGCGCCAGGAAAAACGCATCGACACTACTCAATGCAGGGTCTCCTGGCGCAAGAGAAAATGCCCAGTCTTGAGGGTCGCCGCGCAAAAAAGAAATAATAATCAAAACCTGTTGAATAGGATTACCAGAAGAATGAGGTTTCAAGGCCAGAAATAGCTTACAATTATTTTTGAAACTTAGAAACTTAGTTCTATCTCCAAAAAACAAATCAGGAATAGGAATTCTTGGTTCTAACATAGATTTCTGATCAATAGTATCTTGAATTTTTTGTACATTTATAACGAGATTATCCATTGAAGAGCACAGACCCTGAATATCCATGTCCACACCTGTGTCCAGAATCACCCAAATGTCTAGGGGGAAAAAAAAGTGAACACAGAGCAGAAAAAAAAAAAAAAATGATGTCAGAACTTTTTCTTTCCCTCTATTGAGAATCATTAGTTAGGCTCCTTGTACTGTTATGTTTGCTAATGACAGGTGTTATGAAGGCAATCCAGAAACACAGTGTGCTTAGCGATCAGAGCGCACACAGTGATCTGACAAATACCCAAAAATACAAGAACGAGCTCTGAGACGTGGAAACTCTGTAGACTGCACACCTGATCCTATCCTAAACACAACTAAAAGCGGCTGTGGATTGCGCCTAACAACTACCTAGGCAACTCGGCACAGCCTAAGAAACTAGCTAGCCTGAAGATAGAAAAATAGGCCTTACCTTGCCCCAGAGAAATTCCCCAAAGGAAAAGGCAGCCCCCCACATATAATGACTGTGAGTAAGATGAAAAGACAAAACGTAGGGATGAAATAGATTCAGCAAAGTGGGGCCCGATATTCTAGGACAGAGCGAGGACAGTAAAGCGAACTTTGCAGTCTACAAAAAACCCTAAAGCAAAACCACGCAAAGGGGGCAAAAAAAACCCACCGTGCCGAACTAACGGCACGGCGGTACACCCTTTGCGTCTCAGAGCTTCCAGCAAAACAAAAGACAAGCTGGACAGAAAAAAAGCAACAAAAAAGCAAAAAGCACTTAGCTATACAGAGCAGCAGGTCACAGGAACAATCAGGAGAAGCTCAGATCCAACACTGAAACATTGACATGGAGCAAAGATAGCAGCATTAGGCGGAGTTAAGTAATGAAGCAGTTAACGAGCTCACCAGAACACCTGAGGGAGGAAGCTCAGAAGCTGCAGTACCACTTGTGACCACAGGAGTGAATTCAGCCACAGAATTCACAACAGGGGTGGGGAAGCGTGAATATTCATTTCACTTTAGCAGCGGGAACAGGCTTAGGCTTCCTGTCACCTGCTGCTGCTCTTCTGGCACCGGGGGCCCCTATAGAAGCTGCATGGTGTTCCGCTATTAGTGACACCCCACTGGCTGGGGGCCCCTGGAGCAGCGTAGGCCCTAGGCAGCTGCTGGCCCTGTATGCCAGCAGATGTCAGGGCCTGGACCCACCGGAGAATCCTCCGGTTCTCCAGTGGCCCAGTCTGATCCTGACGGAGGCAAACAAATCCACCACCTCCAATAATAAAATAAGACTGTTTTCTAGAGTGTAATGCATCGCCAAAGCAATAAAGATGTCATGTGTAGGTGCCTTACTGATTAGCTAGTCCTTAGCTGTTCCATTCATACCGGAGAGTGTGTTGCAAGACACAGAGAGCTGTATTATTTTGGGTGTGAAATGAAGTGCTTCTCCACAGAGTGACACAAGGAAACTATGAGCTGAAATTCAGCACTCATCAGATCAGTGGATTGACTTTACAGTAAAATATCAGGGCACCTCGTCCATGGGTACAGTTAGATGATGATTTTGTAGGAGGCATAGGAAGTATAACTAAGGGATTAGAAGAGCATATAATGAAAAATTGCCAACCAATGTGGCTATGCACAATGTGAAGAAAGATCAGCTCATAAGGAGCATCAGAGTGGGATAAAAAAGGGTGGGATATGGGTGAAAAACAGAGTATAATAGAGGAATTTGGAAAACACATGTGATAAATGGGCCAATGGGCAGTATAGAGTGGGGTAAGGTGAAATAGGAGTCAAATTTAATTAAAAATTAATGGCATTAATAAAAGAGCCAAAGTTGAGCTGTTCATTTAAATCCTTTAGGTATGGCTATCTGTAGGCAAAATATTAACCATTACTCCAAAGCAACATGCCCGCTGCCTTGGGGTCATCCTTGATTCTGACCTTTCATTCACCCCCCACATCCGATCACTGGCTCGCTCTTCTTACCTGCATCTCAAAAACTTTTCTAGAATTCACCCTTTTCTTACTTTCGACTCTGCAAAAACTCTTACTGTTTCACTTATTCATTCTCGTCTGGACTATTGTAACTCTCTACTAATCGGCCTCCCTCTTACCAAACTCTGCTGCCAGGATCATATTCCTCACCAACCGTTACACTGATGCCTCTACCTTGTGCCAGTCATTACACTGGTTACCCATCCACTCCAGAATCCAGTACAAAACTACTACCCTCATCCACAAAGCACTCCATGGCTCAGCACCACCCTACATCTCCTCTCTGGTCTCAGTCTACCACCCTACCCAGTGGCATAGGAAGGGAGGTGCGGGGGGGGGCGGTCCGCCCCGGGCGGCACAATGCGGGGGGCGGCCGGCGCTGCAGGAGAAGAAGAAAAAAAAAAAAAGAAAAAAGATGCCCCTTTAAATCTTCGGGCGGCGCCGTCCGCCGCCACGACCAGGGCCAGCTCCCCCCACCCCCAGGCCCCGCCCCCGCCCCCGCTCTAATACTCACCTCTCCTGGTTCCTGCGGCTTCAGCGTCCTCTGACTCTGCGACGTCTCAGAGCAGAGGGCGCGATGACGTCACTACTGTGCGCGCCGCTCAGCCTCTCTGTCCTGAGCGTCGCAGAGCCGGAGAGACGCTGACTGGCTGCACCGCACCGGACCTGCGCTAGGAACGGGAGAGGTGAGGATTTTACTTTTTTTTTTTTTTCTTTATGTCTGACTGTCTGGGGGCAATGCTGGAGACCATGGGGCAGATTGCTGGACACACTGGGGCAATACTTGGGACCATGGGGCAGAATGCTGGACACACTGGGGCAATACTGGAGACCATGGGGCAGATTGCTGGACACACTGAATACTGGAGACCATGGGGCAGATTTCAGGACACATTGAGGCAATGCTGGAGACCCTGGGGCAGACTTCTGGACATACTGGGGCAATACTGGAGACCATGGGGCAGATTGCTGGACACACCGGGGCAATACTGGAGACCATGGGGCAGATTGCTGGACACACCGGGGCAATACTGGAGACCATGGGGCAGAATGCTGGACACACTGGGGCAATACAGGAGACCATGAGGCAGATTGCTGGACACACCGGGGCAATACTGGAGACCATGGGGCAGAATGCTGGACACACTGGGGCAATACAGGAGACCATGGGGCAGATTGCTGGAAACACTGGGGCAATACTGTAGACCCTGGGGCAGATTTCTGGACACATTGAGGCAATGCTGGAGACCCTGGGGCAGACTTCTGGACACACTGGGGCAATGCTGGACACTGGGGCAGATTGCTGGACACACTGGGGGTAAAATGCTGGACACACTGGGGCAATGCTGGACACTGGGGGTAATATGCTGGACACACTGGGGCAGACTGCTGGACACACTGGGGAAAGGCTGGACACTGGGGCAGATTGCTGGACACACTGGGGGCAGTGCTGGACATACTGGGGCAGATTGCTGGACACACTGGGGGTAATATGCTGGACACACTGGGGCAGATTGCTGGACAACATGGGGGTAATATGCTGGACACACTGGGGCAGATTGCTGGATAACATGGGGGTAATATGGTGGACACACTGGGGGCAGGACTTGAGGCATGGGCAGAATATAGATACGGGGCATGATTGGAGACACGGGGCAGGATTGGATCATGGGGCAGGATGGATACGATGGAGGCTGGTGGGGCAGGATGGGGAGATCATATGGGGTAGAATGGATACTCATGATGGCAGGATGCGAGAACATATGGCTGGAGCCAGGAATGAGATAAACGGGGCCAGGGTGGGGAATAGTGTTACCATAGGGGATAATTAAGGGATATTATTACTGCAGTGACGTATTTATTTTATTTTTTGAGTATACTGTTTTAAATGTGGGGCGGTCCTGTTACTGTGCAGAGTGACACTATATCGCCTTTTTATCTTCATGTGGTGTAATGTAGAAGTTGTGAAAAATTAAGTAATGTGTTCTGCAAGCGGAGCTCGAGATAACTGTGTTATTTCCTGCAGAAACGAGTCCTGGCTGGAAGGAATGATGGCGGTCTGTGCTGGATGAAAGATGAAGGACTTCACCTAGAGACGTCACTGGTGAGTCAGTGTTACCTATACACTGACACTATACACTGTATACTATATACAGAGCTCCTGTGTATAATGTCACCAGTGATCTCTGTATTACCTCTACACAGACACTGCATACTAAGTACATATCTCCTGTGAATACTGGCACTTATGGTGATAGTATTGTGGTTTTTTTTTTTATTACTGATCAGTATTGTAGTATTCAGTCACTATGTGGTGGTAATATGTGGTCTGGAAATGGTGTTGTGGTATTTGTCCCTTGTATGTAGTATTATTCGGTCACTATGTGGCCTGGTCATGGTGTGGTGGTATTAAGTCACAGGTGTGGCATGTGGGGGTGACACCATTAGGCCCAGTTTAAGTTCTACAAAACAGGAAAGCCATTTTTGGTAACCTTTGTGTGTATTGAGCGGGGGGGGAGCGCCAAACTCAGGAACAGCCCCGGGCGGCAAAAGCTCTAGCTACGCCTCTGACCCTACCCGTGCCCTCCGCTCCGCTAATGACCTCAGGTTAGCATCCTCAATAATCAGAACCTCCCACTCCCGTCTCCAAGACTTTACACATGCTGCACCGATTCTTTGGAATGCACTACCTAGATTAATCCCCAATCCCCACAGTTTTAAGCGTACCCTAAAAACTCATTTGTTCAGACTGGCCTACCGCCTCAATGCATTAACCTAACGATCCCTGTGTGGCCTATTTAAAAAAAAAAAAAAAAAAACAGGTTCCTCGCATTATGTTCTCATTCACTTTATGCAGTTAATAGCCCTCTGTGTCTGTACTGCTACATACTTAGGCAGTTAACTGGTTCATGCAGCTTTACATGAACACCCGAGCCTTACACTATGGCCGGTCCGAATAACTAAAGCAATTGCTACCATCCACCTCTCGTGTCTCCCCTTTTCCTCATAGTTTGTAAGCTTGCGAGCAGGGCCCTCACTCCTCCTGGTATCTGTTTTGAACTGTATTTCTGTTATGCTGTAATGTCTATTGTCTGTACAAGTCCCCTCTATAATTTGTAAAGCGCTGCGGAATATGTTGGTGCTATATAAATAAAAATTATTATTATTATTATTATTAACCTTTTATTACCTTTCTAATAAAGCTTTATTCATATCACCAGCCCCCTATGTGTTTTAATCAAGATGAGTCCCCATAAAGCTAATGGCCCTATTGTGCCTTCCATATTTCTTGTTAATGTGTCTATTTCGGTATCCCTACCATTTGATAAGGATCACCTAATTTTTGATGAATAATTTATCTGCAAAACAAATTTCCTTGGAAAATCTGCGCGAACAGGCGAATTTGAATTTTTCCTGATGTGCTCATCTCTGGTTGTAACAGTAGCCATCATTTAAAGGTACATGATTTTGAAAAGTCCAGATGATACATTTTAGGAAATACAGTAACAACTAGAAAATAAAAAAATAGATTTCATGCATGTAAATATTTAGTATTTTAATAATTTTGTTATTTTCAACGTTTGCTTTTTTTTCTAAATTCTCTAAAACGAACAATAGGTAATTTACTGGAATGTTTGTTTTAGCTAACAATCTTACAAATTGAACTTGATGTTGTTAAAACATTACATGACTCCTTTGTTATTTCTACTGTTTTACTACTTGATGCAGTGTCTCTTCTGATTTTATTTCCTTCATTTGAACTCAATGCTTAGCAATCGTATTTTGTGACATCTCAGTAATTATATTTTTTTCACTGCACCTATTTATAACCAGCAAGCCTAAGGCACTTCCTAAACCTATCAGGCTATCAATCTCAGAAACAAATGATCCAGCAGGCAAAGCTCCCACATTACACAGAGCAGCAAGTGCATTTTTTGCCACTTTGCACTTTTTAACTTCTTAAGGATTTAAAATGGAATGGGGATCAAATTATTTGGCAATAAGCATTTGTCAAAGCAGATTGTGAAATTTGTGAGCAGCAGTGGCACATTTTAAGCATTTATTAATAGATATAGATAAATATACTTTTTGGTGAATAGTATAAAATCCTGTTTAAAATGAAAACGCAATGCATCTTGACATGAAATTCAGTCTTATCAAACCATGTTTATATTTCCCTGTAGAAATGGAATAAATTATTCAACGCTGTAATGTGAGAATGCATAATAATTCTGAAGGTCAAGTTATAGCACATATAAAGCGCCAATGCTAAATTTTGCTTTGCTAACAGTTTTAAGTAAATGTGACATTTCAGATACAGTGAATGACTTTGAAAATTGCTTCTTCATCTTTCTTACTTTCTTCTTTGTTTTATTCCGCTTTTATTTATCTTCCTCATTCCGTTTTTTAAGTGATTTTTATTTTCTTTGCAAAAAATATATGAATAATTTAGAAATAAATTCCAAGGCAATGTAAATGGATCATTTGACATAAAATGCACTTTATGCAAATGATTGACCTAATATGACTACAGTGACAGTTATGCTAAGTGATGAATGTACCGATGCTTATGGATTGGGACTCATTCAGATGAGAGTATTATGTGGTCGTGAGGTATCCTTGGGCTTTTTAGTTGTCAGTTTTTTTCACATGGACCGTTAGAAAATATTGCGGCATGCACTATTCTCTTCTGCACCACAGACGACACTTGCTCATTCAACTCTATGGGTGTGCAAAAACATGGGATCCCATAGGGATCACCTGTACACCATTAGATTTTTATGGATATATTGCTAGGAACCTGTATGTTATTACTTATCGGAAACCTGTATTTGATCATGATGGTACATTTTAAAATATTAAGGTGTAAATATGGATGCCACAAGGATGGCAATAAAGATTAATCAGATGATTTTTCATATGATTTTTTATGAGCATGATTCCTGCCTTTAAAGTAAATGGTACAAAGTAGCTCATTCTGACCAAATTAAATATACTTTGCAGTGGATATATCCATCTAAAACCCCTTTATTCTTTATTTAAATGTCCAAATAAGGTGTTCGGAGCACCTTTGGTATGGTTAACTGCATCTTCTCACCTTCTTGAAATAGAACTGGCAGTGCTTAGCTCTTTCTTGATTGACAGCCTTGACTTTACAGCAGCAAGTGTTGTCTTCACTGAAATCAAACAGCTGATGATCAATGTGCTGGTTCACACACTGAAACCCAATGTTATTTATGGTATCGGTTTGTGTTCTCCTCTGTGCATACACTATACACTGGCACTTCGACTATCAGCTCATAGCTGCACTTTTGCTAGAGACATTGTCAACCTCTGGAAAGCAAATGCTGAGAATCAAGGAAGAGACACATGTACAAAAAGTAGTTAGGAATGTGCCCTGAACTGCTCAGCCATGCTAAACGGTGCAATCGAGTATGTCAACCGCATAACAAGACTTGGGCTGGCCCTAGGGTTACAGACGAAGTGCTGAAATATGAGCACCTCATGCCTGATCACTGCTTTGTGACCGAGCTCATGCTGTGACAACCAAGGATGGTGCAAGCAATGCCCACCCCCCCCCAAAATCGCAACATTTAGGAGGCAGGGATCAGGAGAGGCACAATGCTATCTATAAAACTGTCACATTAGTTAACCCCTTCAGTGAACGCACTAAAAAAAAGGGCCAAACGCTGAAAAAAGTGGAATAAGACGAGATCAAAAAGACAAATATAAATAAAAATGGTAGCGCTGAAAATGTCACCTTGACTCACAATAAAACAAGCCACCATACAACTCCATCAGCAGAAAAATATAAAAGTTAAAGCTCTCAAAATAAAGCAATGCAAATATATTATTTTTTCTAGAAAAGTTTTTATTGGGTAAAAGCACCAAAACTTAAAAAAAAGATATAAATGTGACATTGCTGTATTTGTACTGAGCCGAAGAATAAAGCTGCATATCAATTTTACAACATGATGAATGGCATGAAAAAATAAACTCCCCCAAAAATTCCAGGATTGCTTTTTTTTGTTCATTTGGCCTACCAAAAGTCAGAATAGAAAGCGATCAAAAAGTGTTATGCTCCTGAATATGGTACCATTAAAAATGTCAACTCGTCTCACAAAAAAAAACCTCACATGACTCTGTCAGCAGAAATATAGACAGATTATCAAAATGTAGTGTGTGACCGAAACTAAATTGGAAAAAACAATATAAATCTAATATAGTTGAATTCTCACCGACCCAAAGAATAAAGTCGTCTAGGAACTTATACCGCACGAAGAATGGTGTAAGAATACAATTCTCGATGTACTGCGGATTTGTTCATTCTGCCTCCCAAAGATCGTAGTAAGGTTTGGCTCACATTTATCCTGTGCTCTATGCTGAGTGCTTACACCAGAGTTTCCCTGTTAATATCTGAAATATGTGATGGAACTGGCAGAAGAGTCAATGTAATGAGGCAGGGAAAGACAGTGTGGACACCATCTGGCCTATGATCCGGAGGTGTCCATCTTTTTAGGCATGCTTAAAAGCACGGATCTCCACATTTTTTGTGCACTTCTGAAAAGAAGGACACCACTGAACAGAGGCCAGACAGAGTCCAGAGTAACTCTGCTGCCTCATTATAGTGAATTGATCCCTCAGGTGTATCATCTGAATGAAATCATTAGGAGATTTAGAGAGAAACCCCGATGTAAATGCTCAGCCAAAGCACCCATTAAATGTCATTCCAAACATTATTTAAAATGTTCCCAACAAAAGCTTCAACTCAATCCAAAAAAGTTACAATAATTAGCACAAATGTCCAGGCAAACTTACGTGGAGAGGATAATAATTTGTAAATTGATTACAACAAAGAAGGGGTAGTAAACCATCATAGAGTATAATCCTTAAAACATGATTTTTATTGAAAATAATTGAAAATTGCATAAACAATGCAAACAATGACAAAACATATCCAAGGCCGCTGAGCACAAAAGCAATAAAAAAAGTGCATAGCGCAGAAAAGTTGGAAAAACCTCTTAGTATGAATAGACTGGTCAGAAATTTCAGTTTGACAATGGGGAAGAAAAAGCCCCCTAATGACACAAAAGCTGGTGGCCAGTAAATGAATGTACTTGAAACTGAGTAGCAGACAAGAAACCAATCTCTGCTATTTAGGGCTGTTAAACAATGAGAAAAAAAGACCCATAAAGGCACAAGAGTTAGTGGCTGGTAGATAACTGTGCTTAGACCAGGTAGCAGACAAGGAAAATAATCTCAGCTGCTATTTAGTCCCTGGAGCAAATGAAACCTGTGCCAACTGAATCACAGGTTGAAGTGAGTGATAAGCAGTGGATGAATGCAGTCCAATTAAGAAGGGTGAAGAGATGAAATGACCTGTCACCGCTGCCTCATTGCATGTTTCATTCAAACTTCTTCTTCACACCTCCTATGGGCCCTCACTACCCAAAAGAAATTCAGCGAATTCTGCTCTCCCAAATCCGAATACCCCCTCCCTTCTGAGCTCACAGTGTGTCTAAACCACATTTAGCATCCACCTGTTTGACAGAGGTACTATTTGCAAATAAGGTCACTTGAGGGAGGGTATCCTGCTCTTCTAGCATTTAGGGGCTCTGTATATGGATTTTTCAAATAGCGCTTCTTTCGTTCCGAGCCTCGTTGTGTGGCTAAGTAGCACTGTGCAACCACTTTTGGCACACACCTCTGGCAAAAATTAAGAGACCACCACATCAAAACCCTGTCTTTGGGCAGCCCAATCTCCAGACCAGAACCCCATTGAAAACCTCTGGAATGTAATCAAGAGGATGATGGATAGTCACAAGCCATCAAACAAAGAAGAACTGCTTAAATTTTTGCGCCAGAAGCAGTGTGAAAGACTGGTGGAAAGCATGCCAAGATGCATGAAAGCTGTGATTAAAAATCATGGTTATTCCACAAAATATTGATTTCTGAACACTTCCTGAGTTAAAACATTAGTATTGTTGTTTCTAAATGATTATGAACTTTTCTTTTTGCATTATTTGAGGTCTGAAAGCACTGGGTTATTTTTTTTTCTTTTGACCATTTTTCTTTGTCAGAAAAAAATACAAAATGTATTGCTTGGAAATTCAGAGACATGTTGTCAGAAGTTTATAGAATAAAATAACAATTTATATTTATCTAAATAATATACCTATAAAGAGAAAAATCAGACTAACTGAACATTTCGCAGTGGTCTCTTAATTTTTGCCAGAGCTGTATTTCCACGTTTAGCAGAAATTCTGTGACAAATTTTGGTGCCATTTTTACCTTTTTTCCTTTGTGAAAATGTAATATCATTGGCTAAAAATTTTTTTATGGTAAAAATTTAATTATTTTTTCTTTACTGCCCAATGATATAAAATTCTGTGACACAACTGTAGTGTCAATATGATTACTGCACCCCTAGATGAATTCATTGAGAGGTCTAGTTTGTGAAATGGGGTCACTTATGGGGGTTCTGCTATTCTGAAACCCTAAGGCCATGTTCACACAGTGCGTTTTTTACTGCGGAACCGCAGCGGTTTTGCCGCTGCGGTTCCGCAGCTGTTTTCCATGCAGGGTACATAACAATGTAACCCTATGGAAAACAGTCACTGCTGTGCACATGATCCGGAATTTCGTTTAAAAAGCCGCGCAGAATAGCTGCGGCAAAAAAGAAGGAGCATGTCACTTCTTTTTCCTGAACCGCAGCGGTTCTGCACCCATAGACCTCCATTGTGAGGTCAAAACCGCAGTAAAACCCGCAGATCAAAAATATATCTGCGGGTTTTACTGCGATTTGATGTGCAGAACCGCTGCAGCAGGAAGTGCGGGGGAGCGGGCGGAAGTGCGTGGGCGGAGTGTGGCTGCCCCCCCGTGCTCCGATCCCGCCCCCGTGCTCCGATGCCCCCCCCGTGCTCCGATGCCCCCCCCGTGCCCTAATCTCCCCCCTTATACTTACCCGGCGTCCCGGTGTCCGTCCGGCCGTCTTCTCCCTGGGCGCCGCCATCTTGCAAAATGGCGGGCGCATGCGCAGTGCGCCCGCCGAATCTGCCGGCCGGCAGATTCGCTCCAAAGTGCATTTTGATCACTGAGATATAACCTATCTCAGTGATCAAAATAAAAAAATAGTAAATGACACCCCCCCCACTTTGTCACCCCCATTGGTAGGGACAATAAAAAAATTAAGAATTTTTTTTTTTTTCACTAAGGTTAGAATAGGGGTAGGGGTAGGGTTAGGGTTAGGGTTAGGGGTAGGGTTAGGGTTAGGGTTAGGGTTAGAAAACTGCATAAAAAAAAAGGATCAAAAAACGCATCAAAAAACGCATCAAAAAACGCATCAAAAAAGGACAAAAAAGGACCAAAAAAAGGACCTGCGTTTTCTGCCAAGAGCTGCAGTTTTTAAAAAAAACAGTCCTGAAAAAAAAAGGATGGAAATCCTGAACGTGTGAACATACCCTAACAGTAAAATCTGCACTATAATATGACGTTCCTTTCCTTCTGAGCTTTACATTGTGCCTCAAAAGCAGCTGCCAATTACATGCAGGGTATTGGCGCAATCATAAGAGCACAGCAAACTGAGGTCCATTCCTATTAGCCCTGTAATTTTAGCTGTAAAAATGCAATTATTATTTCTTCACCACCCAATGACATAATTCTGTGAAGCCCATGTGGTGTAAACATACTCACTGCATACCTGGATGAATTCAAGTGTAGTTTGTAAAATTACATACCGTGTTTTCCGGCGTATAAGATGACTTTTAACCCCTGAAAATCCTAAAAGTTGGGGGTCGTCTTATACGCTGGATGTCGTCTTGTACGTCGGGTGCTGACTGGTATAAGGTGGGTGTATACAGTACAGACCAAAAGTTTGGACACACCTTCTCATTTAAAGATTTTTCTGTATTTTCATGACTATGAAAATTGTAAATTCAAACTGAATGCATCAAAACTATGAATTAACACGTGGAATTATATACTTAACAAAAAAGTGTGAAACAACAGAAAATATGTCTTATTTTCTAGGTTCTTCAAAGTAGCCACCTTTTGCTTTGATGACTGCTTTGCACACTCTTGGCATTCTCTTGATGAGCTTCAAGAGGTTGTCGCCGGAAAAGGTCTTCCAACAATCTTGAAGGAGTTCCCAGAGATGCTTAGCACTAAGACCCCACGCTGCAGCTACAATGAGGTAATGGGGGATTCTCCACTCTCACTTTCCTGTGAGACGCCCCCTCTTCACCATCGGGACCACTCCCTCCCAAAAGGCACATTAGTCACCGGCCCTATAAGACGACGCATGGCATATAAGAAGACCCCCGACTTTTAAGAAGATTTTACATTTCAACTGGAAAAGTTGGGGGGTCGTCTTATACGCCAGAAAATACGTAACTTATTGAGCATTTCTGTTTTTCTGGCACTTCAGAGGCTACGCCAATGTGACATTACACCCCCAAACTATTCCAGCAAAATCTGAACCTCGATATGGCATTTCTTCCTTTCTGATCATTGCATTGTTCCTCAAGAATAGTTTTTGACCACATATGGGGTATTGGTGTACTCAGGAGAAACATTACAACAAATATTAGGGCCCACTTTTTCCTGCTACTCTGGTGAAAATAAAAAAAATTGGGGCTGAAAGAACATTTTTGCGGGGAAAATAATTATTTTCACGGCTCTACATTTTAACTTCTGTGAAGCACTTGGGAGTTCAAGGTGCTCAACCGACATCAAAATAGATTCTTTCAAGGGTCTAGTTTACAAAATAGGGTCTCTTGTGGGGGGAATTTCACTGTTTAAGCACATCAGGGGTGCTCCAAAGATAACATGGAATCTGCTCTCGATTCCAGCCATTTTTACTATTAAAAAGTCAAATGATGCTCATTGTCTACAAAGCCTTCCATGCACCCAATCAATAGTTTTCATATACATAAAAGGTATTGGCACCCTCAGGAGAAATTGCCCAACACATTTTGTGATCCATATTGTCATGTTACTGGTGAAAATAAAAAAATTGGGTCTAAAGTAAAATATTTGTGAAAAAAAAATCTGACAGCCCCTCTGCTTTTTGATTGGAGACCCTGCGGTGTGACACGGGATTCTGATCATTATCATGGTGACCCGATGTCGTCACGATGACATCCTGGTCACCAGACCTAGGAAACTTGCTGATCATGCCCAGTGCATGATGAGCAAGTTTGTCTGTCAGTGCAGACAGTTTCTACAGCGTCGTGATGCTGCTGCATCCCCATGCTATACAAGCGATCAGCCTGCATAAAATGATTGTCCCATAGTGGGACAAAGTAAAAAAGTTAGAAAAAGTATAAACATTTTGTTAAATAAATAATAGTAAAAAAAATCTAAAGATATTGTATCTCTAAATAAATACAGTATTTTATAAACAATAAAACAATAACAATATAAATATATTTGGTATCGCTGCCTCTGCAACGACTCGACTTATAAAACTGTCCCAATAGTTAACCCATTTAGTGAACACCATAAAAAATAAAATAAAAACTAAGCAAAAATGCAATGCTTTATCATCATACTGCCGAACATAAAGTGGAATAAAATGCAATCAAAAAGACATATAAATAAACATGGTACTGCTGAAAATCTCATCTTGTCCCGCAAAAAACAAGCCACCACACAGCTCCATCAGCAGAAAAATAAAAAAGGTTACAGCTCTCAGACTAAAGCAATGCAAAAATAATTATTTTTTCTATAAAATAGCATTTATTGTATAAAAGCGCCAAAATATAACAAAAATATAAAAGAAGTATCGCTGCAATCACACTGACCCAAAGAATAAAACTGCCTTATTAATTTTACCACAAATGGAATTGCATAAACTCCCCCCAAAAAAACAAATTCCTGAATTGCTGGTTATTGTTCATTCTGCCTTCCAAAAATCAGAATAGAACATGATCAAAAAATGTAATGACAACATCAACTTGTCCAGCAAAAAACAAGACACCTCACATGACTCTGTGGGCCAAAATATGAAAAAATTATAGCTCTCAAAATGTAATATAGCTTTCAAAATGTGGTGATGCAAATACTATTTTTTGCAATAAAACCGTGTGACAGCTATCAAACATAAAAACCAGATATAAGTCTGGTATTGCTGGAATTGCACACACCCAAAGAATAATGTCACCTAATCACTTATACCGCACGAGGAACGGAGTAAAAAATAAATAAAGCAAAAGATCGGAGTAAGGCTTGGTGGACATTTATCCGTTGCTCTGCGCTGAGCGCTTCAACCGGGGTTTCCATGTAAATCTCTGAAATACATGACTCAGATGGAACCCTGGCTGAAGATTCCCCTATAATTAGGCAGATGAAGGCACTGAGGATGCCGTCTGACCTGTGACCCGGTGGTGTCTAACTATTTAGGATTGCATAAAAGTGCCGTCGGCCACAGTTTTGTGCACTTCTGAAAAGAAGGACACAGCTGAACAAAGGTCAAATGGAGTCCAGAGTAACTTTGCTGCCCCATTATAGTGAATGGATCCCTCCGGGGTTTCATCTGAATCACATCACTCAGAGATTTAGATGGAAACACCAAAATAAGTGCTCAGCGTAGTGCTGGAGATAAATTTGACCCCAAACATTATGTAAAATGTTCCCAATAAAGCTTCAACTCAATCCACAAAAAAAGCAAGTTCTTACTAAATACCATTCCTTGAGGAATCTAGTTTCTAAAATGGGGTCACTTGTGGATGGTTTCCACGGTTTTGGCAAATTAGGGGTTCTCCAAATTGGACATGGCGTCCGCTATTGATTCCAGGAAATTTTACATTCAAAAAGTTTTCTTCCTTATATGGGGTACCGGCGTGCTCAGAAGACATTGCACAACATATTGTACGGTGCATTTTCTCCTGTTACCCTTATGAAAATGCAATATTTTGTGCTAAATCATATTTATAGGAAAAATTGGATTTTTTAAATTTTTACGGCTAAACTTCTGTGAAGCACCTGAGGGTTCAATATGCTTACCACACATCTAGATCAGTTCCCTGAGGGGTCTAGTTTCCAAATTGGTGTCCTTCGTGGGGGGAATTTTCATTGCTTAGGCTCTCCAAATGTGACATGGCATCCACTAATTGTGCCTACAAATTTTGCATTCAAAAAGTCAAATGGCGCTCCTTCGCTTCCGAGCTCTACCATGCACCCAAACAGTGGTTTTCTCCCTAATATGAGGTATCAGCATGCTCAGCAGAAATCACACAATACCTTTGTCAAAATAAAGAAATTTGGATCTGAAGTCTTTTTTTGTGACAAAAAGTTAAATGTTAATTTTTTTCCAAAAAATTCTTATCTTCTGTCATATAGACCCCTCAAAGTGACTTCAAATGTTATGTGGTCCCTAAAAAAATGGTTTTGTAAATTTTTTTGGGGAAAAATGAAAACTCGCTGGTAAAAATTTAACCCTTGTAGCTTCCTAGCAAAAACAATTTTGGTTCCAAAATTGTGCAGATGTAAAGTAAACATGTGGGAAATGTTATTTATTAACTATTTTGTGCGACATATCTCTGTGATTTAAGGGTATGAAAATTCAAAGTTAGAAAATTGCAAAAATTTTCAACATTTTTGCCAAATTTCCATTTTTTTCCACAAGTAAACGCAAGTCATGCTGAATAAATTTTACAGAGTCGTAGATGCTCAGCAGCAACACCGGTTACAAGAGACTCAAAGTCACTGGGTGCAAGGCTCCAGACACAGCACAGTTCAGACAGGTCCCTCCTTTTTGTGCTGCTGGGGAAGCGTGACCACCTCCTTTTCCTCCTAACTAAACAAATCACTAGTGGGGTCTAGGACCTCTTCATCTTCCACCCACTCCTCACCACTGCTGTTCTTGCCGATCTGCACACTGTAGAAAAATGCTGCAGTTTGCAACTGTGTTTTATTATCCTCTGATATATGCTGAGGTGATCCACTGACCATGTGCACTAGCCTCATGAACATGATTGGTTCAGGGACAGGAAGGGTTAAAAAAGGGGCTGTGATAGCAGCATGGAAGAAGCAGCAATTTCCTGCTTCTGCAGCAGAGTTCGGGCAGGATTGCCAGTGTCAAGAGGTGCTCTCCTGGTTGGAGCGTGCTATACTCCTGGAAAGGAACAGACCTGCTAATGGACTGTCAGGAGGCAAGAGCGGGCACAAGGACTGTGAGGCCATGTGCACACCCTGCGGATTCCGTTGCGGAATTTTCCGCAGCGGATTTGATGAAATCCGCAGTGCAAAAAGTACTGCGGATTTATAGCATTTTTTGTGCAGTTTCCACTGCGGTTTTGAACACCTGCGGATTTTTAATATTGAGCACGTGCCAAACCGCTGCGGGTTCCGCACAAAGAATTGACATGCTGCGGAAAATAAACCGCAGCGTTTCCGCGCGTTTTTTTCCGCAGCATGTGCACAGCGGTTTTTGTTTTCCATAGGTTAACAGTGTACTGTACACCACATGGAAAACTGCTGTGGATCCGCAGCGTCAAAACCGCTGCGGATCCGCAGCAAAAACCGCAACGTGTGCACATACCTTGAGAGTGCCCTCTCAGATACTGTTAGCTCCCAGGAGCTGAATGTGAGCTGCAGCTGCTGCTGATGTGATAGACTTTGCTAGGGAAAGCACATGAAGTCATATCTCCTTCATTTAATCTTTAATAAATAAGTTTTTCTACTATTGGAACTGGAGTGTGCCGTGTGATGCATAATGAGAACGCCGTTCCTGTGTGGAGAGCAACCGAGTGCTGAAGGTAATTTGACTGTGCTACAGGGCTGGGACTAAGCCTGTCTTTTTCATGTGCAAAGGGCCAGGGTGCTTACTGACTGTGATATAATGGACTCAGTTATGACTACCACCCTGTGCCACCTTGTTACACTTGGCAAAGTTGGCAGGATCGAACCCAGCAGCCCTGAAACTCTAAGACTGTCAGAGAAGGATTGGAGGTCTACTACCAGGGGGGAGCAGCTGAGATGGCATTCCCGGCACCTTTCCCCATTTGAACCGGAAGGAGAGACTGACAGTAACTTTGAGAAGACTCTTGAGCTTTGTGAAGTGTTGACTGCCATAAAGGAATTGGCGGCTGACAGTGATTGGGAATTGTTTACTGCCATGAAAGAATCATAGATGGTGGCTGACAGTGACATAACAATGGTGCCGGACACTGACCAGGAAACAGAGGTCAGTGGCGCAAAAATGAAGGAGGGTGCCGCCTTTCATGGGCATCAGGCAAGAGATTTGGTGCCAGAGGAATGAAGGCTGCATTCCCCTGTGAAGGATGCCTGCCTGAAATGGGTGCTGGCACAGAAGAAGCTGCCGCCCTTCCAGCCTGATCAGAAGAAATGGGTAGAGCAGCCAGAAGCGACTCCGCCCATGAACGTGTGGAGCCCAGAAGAGCAAGTTGGCATGACAGGAAGAGAGACGCCATTGGCGAGTGAGTTACCTGTCTGTGTTCAGCAGCCAGTGAGGAAGATCGTTGGGAGCCGGAGTGCCAAGGATGCAGAGGACCCTGAGCCAGAAGGAGCAGTCAAGAAAGCAGAAGTGTTGGAAAGGAAAACAGCAGCGGCCATGATCCTGAGTTCATGCGGCCGCAGTAGAGAACCGTCACAACCGGATGCAGTCACAGTGAGTGTGATGCTTACCCTCACCCCAGTCCCCGCACCTCTTTTGCCTGAGGACCGGATACTGTGGCAGCCACAGTGATCTTTAACATCAAGGAGAGGCAGGCAAGTAGGCGCAATGTGCCCGGCGATTGCTTGCAATGATCACAGCTCCTGCAGTGAGATAGAGAGCAGAGGGGCACTTAAAGGAAACAGTGACAACAGGCAGGTCATGGAAGCAGGAGGCTCCAAGTTTGCTGAGTTGGCAATTGCCAAAGGAAAGAAGTCAGAGGAACAGTGGTGAGTCGTCCTCCAGTGGATCTTTGGGCCATACTTTTATTGTTATCTGAGGCCAAATTGTGGCCCACAATAGTAATCAGCGGCCGTACTTTGATTGCCGTAGCCCCTATTGAAAAAAATTTGTTGTGCTAGTTGCACCTGGAAAATAATATACATGAAGAGACTGTTTTGCGTCTCTTAAGGGCAAGGAGCCCAGTATGGCATCAGGACTGAAGTGCCAGTGGTGGCAAATCCAGTCACGGTTATAAGACTTTGTTTTTTCCCCTCCTCCCAGTTTTTTTGTGCACCCCCTGCTGGATCACAGGCCTGAAAACCCTATGAGGGTTGGCTACCAGGAACTGTGCGTGTAGCTGTTGCAAGGACTGACTTCTTTTTACCTGGAACTTTATTCTCTTTTTACCCTACACTAGACCCCCGTTAAGCGCAGTGCACAAATATGCTATTGGACCCATGATCTGGTCAAAGGATGAAAGGGGGAGAGCTCGAGCAGGAGGACCCAAAGAGTGAGCTGGGTCATGACTGTGTAAACTGTGCTAAGTGGCCATTGGGCCTGTATGTTTACTGGAGTCCAAGGGACCTGGGGACCAGGGTCAAATGGACCTGCTTTGAGAGAGACTGAGACTCTTTTATTGATAGTAACTGAGGTTGAACACATTGTTATTGATGTTTTTGTAGTTGCAGTTTTAATTCTGTAGATGCGTCATGGTCGGGGATGACCATGTTTTAGGAGGGAAGGGTGTAAGGAGGTGGCTGGGACCTTCACTGCCCCTCCTTCCTTATATGCCAGACATGTTTTCCCCCTCCAGTGCTCTAATAGTTGGCTATGTATCAAGGTGTCTATATATGTACTATTGTGCTACTGTTTACTGTGGTTTTATTGTTGTATATGTACTGTGTGACTGTTCTCTTTATTTTATGTTCCTGTATTGTACTGCATTTTATTGAACATGATTAGTTCAGGAACAATAAGGGTTAAAAAAGGGGCTGTGTTAGCAGCCTGGAAGAAGCAGCAATTTCCTGCTCCTATATCCACATACACAAAGAAAAGATGATACCAGGTTGATAGTATACAAAAATATATCACATTTTATTAAAAATAGCATATACAGGTGCAAGGGAATGAATGTACAGGACACCACTGCCACATGTGTGATGTGCAAGCGCGCAACTCCAAGGTTATTTGCAGCAATAGTAGAGTTAATTATACGATGCCATCCCCCTAGCTATGTAGTCAAAACAACATAAATGTATAGTATACCAAAGTGAATGGCAAAAGGAGACGGACAAATGCTGAAGCCTAACCCACAACCCCCACTACTCCATAATAAATCCAAATCCCCATACAGATATATCTGCGGCAGTTCCATCAAAGGGGAAAAATATGACCATAGTTATTACCGACAGCAGGGTGTAGGTTAGGTAACCAGGAGGTGCCCCCCCAATTTCCTGCTTCTGCAGCAGAGCCCGGGCAGGATTGCCCATGTCAAGAGGTGCTCCCCTGTTGCGAATGTGCTATACCCCTGGAGGGGAACAGCTGCCAATGGACTCAGGCAGCAAGAACTGGGGCACAAGGACTGTGAGAGTGCCCTCTCAGAGACTGTTGGCTCCCAGGAGCCAAATGAGAGCTGCAGATGCTGCAGATGCTGATTGATAGACGTTGCTAGAGAAAGCACAGGAAGTCATATCTCCTTCATTTCATCAAACAAGTTTTTCTACTGTTGGAACCAGAGCGTGCCGTGTGATGCATATGGAGAACGCCGTTCTGTGGAGAGCAACTGAGTGCTGAAGGTAATTTGACTGTGCTACAGGGCTGGCACTGCACCTGTCATTTTCATGTGCAAGAGGTCGGGGTGCTCACTGACTGTGATCTAGTGGACTCTGTTATGACTACTACCCCATGCCTCCTTGTTACAGCGTCATCAAAATGAGAAGAGACTGCTGCATTACTTGGGTCTCAGACTGCTTGGCTGAATTGAAAGGAGGTGAAGTGGAAGCCAGATGACCATGGTCCTCTGGTTCCAACTTTGCACATTCTTTAGTAGACCTGGCGGAAAACAATTTAAAGGAACTGGAGCCACTCTCAGACATCCAATCTAAAACCTTTTCAACATCTTGTGGCCTCACCATTTGTGCAACGGTACTCAACCTTACGAAAGGACTCATAACATAATGTTATACTTGAGCACGTAGCAGACACAGAACAACCATGTCATCTCCCTACAGCAGCTACACTACCACCACTATCAGCAACTATACGAGCATCACCATGGCCACGTTTACATCCCCTATGTAATGCTCTCCTAACTTTTGGAAGTGGTTTTTCTGTACAATGCTCACACAGAGATGGCGGAAGAGTACATTTATTTTTTGCCACACCACTCTTTCAAACACAGCATTACAGGAAAATTATTTGTTTGGCCTACTAATGGCAAAGAGACGACTGTAAAATACAGTACAATTTTCTTTTGCCTCAATACTCGAATAGACACAGTGGTACAGTAAAATTATTTGTTTGGCCTACAAGTGGCAAAGAGACAGCTACTCTGATTTATTTATTTGCCACAATACTCATATAGAAATAGCAGTACAGTAAAATTATTTGTTTGGCCTACAAATGGCAAAAAGATGGCTGTAGAGTAGAGTGAATTTTTATGCACCCTGCTCGTACATACATGGCTGCAGAGTGCACACAGTGGCTTTTTGGTACAGTACAGTCACAGTCAAGTTTGCAGAGTATACATAGCAACTTTTTGGCCCAGTACTCCCAGACATATGGGTGCAGAGTATTCAAAGCAGCTTAAAGGCACAGTACTCCCACAGGTGGGGGTGCAGAGTACACACGGTGTGCTTTTGGCGCAGAATTCTGTTGTGAATTCTGCTTTTGGGCTCCCTCCGGTGGTTATGAGTGGTAGTGCTGCGGTAGTTGGATCGCAGCATTTATCAGGTGTATCTATTTTTTGCAATTTGGGCTGGGCTATATAGCCTTGCTTGTTCCTTTAGTCAGTGCCAGTTGTCCATTGTTTTTGGAGGATTCACATCCCTTCTGGTCTCTCCTGTTCGCTGTGCTTTTCTTCAAAGATAAGTCCTGGCTTTGTTTTTGCTGTCCACCTGCTGTGGACCTTATAGTTCTGTGCATTTTTCATGTTTTGTCTTGTCCAGCTTTGTTGTGAAGGATTTTTTGCAGCCTAGCTGTGTCTCTGGAGATGCAGATATACCCTCCATGTCTTTAGTCAGATGTGGTGTTTTGTATTTTCTGTGGTGGATATTTTCTAGTGTTTTATACTGACCGCATAGTACTATGTTCTATCCTTTGTTTTTAGCTAGTATGGCCTCCTATGCTAAATCCTGATTTCATGTCTGCGTATGTTATTTCCTCTCCTCTCACAGTCAATATTTGTGGGGGGCCGTCTATCCTTTGGGGATTTTCTCTGAGGCAAGATAGGTTTCCTGTTTCTGTCTTTAGGGGTAGTTAATTCTTAGGCTGTGTTGAGGGGTCTAGGGAGAGTTAGGTACCCCCCACGGCTACTTCTAGTTGCGCTGCTAAGTTCAGGGTTTGCGGTCAGTACAGGTGCCACCTTCTCCAGAGTACGTCTCATGCTGCTCCAAGGCCACCAGATCATAACAGTACAACTGGCCAACAATGAGTTAATTGCATCTCAAAAGAAGGGAGGAAGGGTTTTGAGCCATTTTTTTTCCTTAGCCTGTTCCTCCCTCTTAATCTCTGGGTGGCTGCGGAACCTAGTAATAACATGAGTGTTCAGGAGTCAGTTTCTCGTGTGGATCAGCTTGCTGCTAGGGTACAGGTTATTTCAGATCATATTGTTCAGACTCCTGCCTTAGAACCTAGGATTCCCACTCCTGATTTATTCTTTGGAGACAGATCCAAATTTTTGAGTTTCAAAAATAACTGTAAACTGTTTTTTGCATTGAGACCCCGGTCTTCTGGTGATCCCATTCAGCAGGTTAAAATCATAATATCCCTGCTGCGTGGTGACCCACAGAATTGGGCATTTTCCCTGGAAACTGGCAATCCTGCTTTGCTTAATGTTGATTCTTTCTTTCAAGCATTGGGGTTATTGTATGATGAGCCTAATTCTGTGGATCAAGCTGAGAAAATCTTGCTGGACCTGTGTCAAGGTCAAGAAGTGGCAGAATCGTATTGCCAGAAATTTAGAAAATGGTCTGTACTGACTAAATGGAATGAGGATGCTTTGGTGGCAATTTTCAGAAAGGGTCTTTCTGAATCCGTTAAAGATGTTATGGTGGGGTTCCCCACGCCTGCTGGTCTGAGTGATTCTATGTCTCTGGCCATTCAGATTGATCGGCGCTTGCGCGAGCGCAGAGTTGTGCACACTATGGCGTTGTCCTCTGAGCGGAGCCGTGAGCCTATGCAGTGTGATAGGATTTTGTCTAAAGCTGAACGTCAAAGATTCAGGCGTCAGAATAGGTTGTGTTTTTACTGCGGCGATTCTGCTCATATTATTTCTGATTGCCCTAAGCGTACAAAGAGAATCGCTGGTTCTGTTACCATCAGTACTGTACAACCTAAATTTCTGTTATCTGTGACCTTGATCTGCTCATTATCATCATTTTCTGTCATGTGGATTCAGGCGCCGCTCTGAACTTAATGGACTTAGAATTTGCCAGACGTTGTGGTTTCCCCTTGCAGCCTTTGCAGAACCCTATTCCTTTCAGGGGCATTGATGCTACACCGTTAGCTAAAAATAAACCTCAGTTTTGGACACAGCTGACCATGCGCATGGCGCCAGCCCATCAGGAAGATTGTCGTTTTCTGGTGTTGCATAATTTGCATGATGATATTGTGCTGGGTTTTCCATGGTTACAGGTACATAATCCGGTGTTAGATTGGAGATCTATGTCTGTGACTAGTTGGGGATGTCAGGGGGTTCATGGTCACGTTCCTTTAATGTCAATTTCCTCTTCCCCCTCTTCTGAAATTCCTGAGTTTTTGTCAGACTTCCAGGATGTATTCGATGAGCCCAAATCCAGTTCCCTTCCACCGCATAGGGACTGTCAACTTCTGTCCTGTGTCCTTGTGTGTACCACATTGAGCATGGAGAAAAGAAAGAAGACCAAAGAACTGTCTGAGGACTTGAGAAACCAAATTGTGAGGAACCATGAGCAATCTCAAGGCTACAAGTCCATCTCCAAAGACCTGAATGTTCCTGTGTCTACCGTGCTCAGTGTCATCAAGAAGTTTAAACCCATGGCACTGTGGCTAACCTCCCTAGATGTGTATGGAAAAGACAAATTGACAAGAGATTTCAACGCAAGATTGTGCAGATGTTGGATAAAGAACCTCAACTAACATCCAAACAAGTTCAAGCTGCCCTGCAGTCCGAGGGTACAACAGTGTCAACCCGTACTATCCGTCGGCATCTGAATGAAAAGGGACTGTATGGTAGAAGACCCAGGAAGACCCCACTTCTTACCCCGAGACATAAAAAAGCCAGGCTGGAGTTTGCCAAAACTTACTTGAAAAAGCCTAAAACATTTTGGAAGAATGTTCTCTGGTCAGATGAGACAGAAGTAGAGCTTTTTGGGCAAAGGCATCAACATAGAGTTTACAGGAGAAAAAAAGAGGCATTCAAAGAAAAGAACACGGTCCCTACAGTCAAACATGGAGGAGGTTCCCTGATCTTTTGGGGTTGCTTTGCTGCCTCTGGCACTGGACTGCTTGACCGTGTGTATGGTATTATGAAGTCTGAAGTCTACCAACAAATTTTGCAGCATAATGTAGGGCCCAGTGTGAGAAAGCTGGGTCTCCCTCAGAGGTCATGGGTCTTCCAGCAGGACAATGACCCAAAACACAGTTCAAAAAGCACTAGAAAATGGTTTGAGAGAAAGCACTGGAGATTTCTAAGGTGGCCAGCAATGAGTCCAGACCTGAATCCCATAGAACACCTGTGGAGACATCTAAAAATGGCAGTTTGGAGAAGGCACCCTTCAAATATCAGGGACCTGGAGCAGTTTGCCAAAGAAGAATGGTCTAAAATTCCAGCAGAGCATTGTAAGAAACTCATTGATGGTTACCGGAAGCGGTTGGTCACAGTTATTTTGGCTAAAGGTTGTGCAACCAAGTATTAGGCTGAGGGTGCCAATACTTTTGTCTGGCCTAGTTTTGGAGTTTTGTGTGAAATGATCAATGTTTTGCTTTTTGCTTCATTCTCTTCTGTGTTTTTTCATTTAAGACAAATTAAATGAAGATAATAATACCAAATAATTTGTGTTTGCAAGCATTTTCAGGAAGAAAATGAATAATATCTGACAGAATTGCAGGGGTGTAAATACTTTTGGCCATGACTGTACGGTATTCATAATTAATAGATATTTTTTACACTGTACAGCAGTAAGTCGATAAAACTAATGCCGCCATTTTTTGTTATGTTATTTTTGGTGTGTAATTAGTTCTTAAATGTTGCCAAGACTTTTACAAAAAGATCCCCAACTGTGAGAACAATTAATCACACATTTTGATAGTATTACATCTCTAATGGTCCACAGCCAAGTTGTCTTCAGGGCAAGCAGTAGGAGATCAGAATCCATCTGTGAATTCAAACACTTATATGTGGCTCTATGCAAAGTATTTAAAACTTTAACAATTATAATTGCTTTTTAATTTAATTAATGAAAACTTAACCCAGAAAACTTTAATAGGATGAATAATTAGTTACATAGACATCATTTGGAAGTAGTATACACAATGTAAAAGTGGTATAGCTTCAGAAATTTTTTTTAAATCTGGTTATTTGAAACAAGTTTTTGCATGTTTTTTTTCTAATTCTTAGATTAACTGTTCATGATGAGTATTTTGTGTATATTTAATGTTGCAGATTCTATACAGTAATTTTCATTCAATTACAAAATTGAGGTTAATTGTGTTTGTTCTTTGCATCTTTGAGTGCTGTTTTTTACATACATTTTTATCACATTTTCCAGCTGCAGATTTTGACTCTTTTTGTTATGGTATATTTTAAATAAATTTCCTTTGTTTTGGAAACCTCCTATTTAGAGATGAGCTAATTGATACTTTTGTGCAAATGGTGGCACAATATGGCGGTAGAAGCGAACTCTCTTACTTCACAGAGTTGCACAGAAAAGAAAAAGCTGTGCCCTGTTAGCGTCACAGAGGAACACAGCTGTCTAAGGGAGCAAATGCAATCAGTGGTCAGGGAGTGTAGCAAGCACACAAACACCTCCTCTCCGGTGGAGCCAGAATTCTAATGGCTTTACACCAGCCCTGAACTCACCATACAAACTCCTCACCGGAGGTGCCAGTATTATAGTGGCTTATTTCAGCAGGACCCTGACCACAAGCAGACAAGACCACAGAGTATCTAAAGCTCATAATATAAGCTGCATCTAGCGCATGGCCATGTGAACCTTTTATAGCTGCAGCAACTTCAGGACCTTCCTAGAGGACCAATGGGAGCTGCCACAGTACCTGAGCATGTGACCCCTGACCTCCGATGAAAGGTCTTACCCCGAGCATGCTCAGAAGGGGAAAAGCAGGACTTAGTCCCAGAGACGTCTGCTCGCCGCTGACCAGTACTGGCTACAATGGCTGAGCCTGGAAAGGCAGCAGTAACTGTCTGCAGAGCATCAGGCTGAGCCAGATGCTGGGACTGATGTCTCCGCTGAGCAGGCTCCACTGTGGCTGGAGAAGAATGGGAGACCGCAGCGGAGATGGTTCCAGATTCCCTCTGTGCAGAGGTGGGAACTCGACCCCTAACAATGTATTTCCTATGTCCTCTCTTCCCAGATATCAATGCAAATTTCAATATAGTCACAGAAAAAATTAACCCCTTCCCGACCCATGACACCACGTAGGCGTCATGAAAGTCGGTGCCAATCCGACCCATGACGCCTATGTGGCGTCATGGAAAGATCGCGTCCCTGCAGATCGGGTGAAAGGGTTAACTCCCATTTCACCCGATCTGCAGGGACAGGAGGAGTGGTAGTACAGCCCAGGGGGGGTGGCTTCACCCCCCGTGGCTACGATCGCTCTGATTGGCTGTTGAAAGTGAAACTGCCAATCAGAGCGATTTGTAATATTTCAACTATTATAACTGGTGAAATATTACAAGCCAGCCATGGCCGATGCTGCAATATCATCGGCCATGGCTGGAAACACTAATGTGCCCCCACCCGACCGATCGCCCCCCCAGCCCTCCGATCTGTCTGGTACACTGCTCCGGCTCCCCTCCGTACTGTGCTACGCTCCCCCCGTGCTTTTGTCTGCTCCCCCGTGCTCCAATCACCCTCCCCGTGCTCCAATCACCCCCCTGCACTCCGATCCACCCCCCCGTGCTCCATTCCACCCCCCCGTGCTCCGTTCCACCTCCCCCGTGCTCCGTTCCACCCCCCCCGTGCTCCGTTCCACCCCTCCCGCGCTCCGATCCACCCCCCCATGCTCCGATCTCCCCCCCGTGCTTCCCCCCACCCCATCATACTTACCGATCCTGCCGGGGTCCGTCCGTCTTCTCCCTGGGCGCCGCCATCTTCCAAAATGGCGGGCGCATGCGCAGTGCGCCCGCCGAATCTGCCGTCCGGCAGATTCGTTCCAAAGTGCATTTTGATCACTGAGATATAATCTATCTCAGTGATCAAAATAAAAAAAAAATAATAAATGACCCCCCCCCCCTTGTTACCCCCATAGGTAGGGACAATAAAAAAATAAAGAATTTTTTTTTTCCACTAATGTTAGAATAGGGTTAGGGCTAGGGTTAGGGTTAGGGCTAGGGTTAGGGGTAGGGTTAGGGGTAGGGGTAGGGTTAGGGGTAGGGTTAGGGGTAGGGTTAGGGGTAGGGTTAGGGCTAGAGTTGGGGCTAGGGCTAGGGTTAGGGTTAGGGCTAGGGTCAGGGCTAGGGTTAGGGTTTCGGTATGTGCACACGTATTCTGTTCCTCTGCGGATTTTTCCGCTGCGGATTTGATAAATCCGCAGTGCTAAACCGCTGCGGATTTATGGCGGATTTACCGCGTTTTTTCTGCGCATTTCACTGCGGTTTTACAACTGCGATTTTCTATTTGAGCAGTTGTAAAACCACTGCGGAATCCGCACAAAGAAGTGACATGCTGCGGAATGTAAACCGCTGCGTTTCCGTGCAGTTTTTTCCGCAGCATGTGTACAGCGATTTTTGTTTCCCATAGGTTTACATTGAACTGTAAACTCATGGGAAACTGCTGCGGATCTGCAGCGTTTTCCGCAGCGTGTGCACATACTTTTAGAATTGGGCTATGTGCACACGGTGCGGATTTGGCTGCGGATCCGCAGCAGTGTTCCATCAGGTTTACAGTACCATGTAAACCTATGGAAAACCAAATCTGCTGTGCCCATGGTGCGGAAAATACCGCGTGGAAACGCTGCGTTGTATTTTCCGCAGCATGTCAATTCTTTGTGCGGATTCCGCAGCGTTTTACACCTGTTCCTCAATAGGAATCCGCAGGTGAAATCCGCACAAAAAACACTGGAAATCCGCGGAAAATCCGCAGGTAAAACGCAGTGCCTTTTACCCGCGGATTTTTCAAAAATGATGCTGAAAAATTTCACACGAATCCGCAACGTGGGCACATAGCCTTAGGGTTAGGGTTGGAATTAGGGTTGTGGTTAGGGGTGTGATTAGGGTTATGGCTACAGTTGGGATTAGAGTTAGGGGTGTGTTGGGGTTAGTGTTGGAGGTAGAATTGAGGGGTTACCACTGTTTAGGCACATCAGGGGTCTCCAAACGCAACATGGTGCCACCATTGATTCCAGCCAATCTCGTATTCAAAAAGTCAAATGGTGCTCCCTCAATTCCGAGCCCCGACGTGTGCCCAAACAGTGGTTTACCCCCACATATGGGGTACCAGCATACTCAGGATAAACTGCGCAACAATTACTGGGGTCCAATTTCTCCTGTTACCCTTGTGAAAATAAAAAAAATGCTTGCTAAAACATAATTTTTGAGGAAAGAAAAATGATTTTTTATTTTCACGGCTCTGTGTTGTAAACGTCTGTGAAGCACTTGGGGGTTCAAAGGGCTCACCACATATCTAGATAAGTTCCTTGGGGGGTCTAGTTTCTAAAATGGGGTCACTTGTGGGGGGTTTCTACTGTTTAGGCACACCAGGGGCTCTGCAAACTCAACGTGACGCCCACAGACCATTCCATCAAAGTCTGCATTTCAAAAGTCACTACTTCCCTTCTGAGCCCCGACGTGTGCCCAAACAGTGGTTTACCTCCACACATGGGGTATCAGCGTACTCAGGAGAAACTGGACAACAACTTTTGGGGTCCAATTTCTCCTGTAACCCTTGGGAAAATAAAAAATTCTGGGCTAAATAATTATTTTTGAGGAAAGAAAACGTATTTATTATTTTCACGGCTCTGCATTATAAACTTCTATGAAGCACTTGGGGGTTCAAAGTGCTCACCACACATCTAGATAAGTTCCTTTCGGGGTCTAGTTTCCAAAATGGGGTCACTTGTGGGGGGTTTCTACTGTTTAGCCACATCAGGGGCTCTGCAAACGCAACGTGACACCCGCAGAGCATTCCATCAAAGTCTGCATTTCAAAACGTCACTACTTCAATTCCGAGCCCCGGCATGTGCCCAAACAGTAGTTTACCCCCACATATGGGGCATCACCGTACTCAGGAGAAACTGGACAACAAATATTGGGGTCAAATTTCTCCTGTTACCCTTGGGAAAATTAAAAAATTCTGGGCTAAATAATTATTTTTGAGGAAAGAAAACATATTTATTATTTTCACGGCTCTGCATTATAAACTTCTGTGAAGCACTTGGGGGTTCAAAGTGCTCACCACACATCTAGATAAGTTCCTTTCGGGGTCTAGTTTCCAAAATGGGGTCACTTGTGGGGGGTTTCTACTGTTAAGCCACATCAGGGGCTCTGCAAAAGCAACGTGACGCCCACAGAGCATTCCATCAAAGTCTGCATTTCAAAACGTCACTACTTCATTTTCGAGCCCCGGCATGTGCCCAAACAGTGGTTTACCCCCACATATGGGGTATCAGCGTACTCAGGAGAAACTGGACAACAACTTTTGGGGTCCAATTTCTCCTGTTACCCTTGGGAAAATAGGAAATTGCAGGCTAAAAGATCATTTTTGAGAAAATAATTTTTTTTTTTTATTTTCATGGCTCTGTGTTATAAACTTCTGTGAAGCACTTGGGGGTTCAAAGTCCTCACCACACATCTAGATTTTGTTCCTTTGGGGGTATAGTTTCCAAAATGGGGTCATTTCTGGGGGATCTCCAATGTTTAGGCACACAGGGGCTCTCCAAACGTGACATGGTGTCCGCTAATGATTGGAGCTAATTTTCCTTTTAAAAAGCCAAATGGCGTGCCTTCCCTTCCGAGCCCTGCCGTGCGCCCAAACAGTGGTATACCCCCACATATGGGGTATCAGAGTACTCAGGACAAACTGGACAACAACATTTGGGGTCCAATTTCTCCTATTACCCTTGGCAAAGTAGGAAATTCCAGGCTAAAAAATCAATTTTGAGGAAAGAAAAATTATTTTTTATTTTAATGGCTCTGCGTTATAAACTTCTGTGAAGCACCTGCGGGTTTAAAGTGCTCACTAGGCATCTAGATAAGTTCCTTGGGGGGTCCAGTTTCCAAAATGGGGTCACTTGTGGGGGAGCTCCAATGTTTAGGCACACAGGGGCTCTCCAAACGCGACATGGTGTCCGCTAACGATGGAGATAATTTTTCATTCAAAAAGTCAAATGGCTCTCCTTCCCTTCCGAGCCTTACCATGTGCCCAAACAGTGGTTTACCCCCACATGTGAGGTATTGGTGTACTGAGGAGAAATTGCCCAACCAATTTTATGATCCATTTTATCCTGTTGCCCATGTGAAAATGAAAAAATTGAGGCTAAAAGAATTTTTTTGTGAAAAAAAAGTACTTTTTCATTTTTACGGATCAATTTGTGAAGCACCTGGGGGTTCAAAGTGCTCACTATGCATCTAGATAAGTTCCTTGGGGCGTCTAGTTTCCAAAATGGGGTCACTTGTGGGGGAGCTCCAATTTTTAGGCACACGGGGGCTCTCCAAACGTGACATGGTGTCCGCTAAAGAGTGGAGCCAATTTTCCATTCAAAAAGTCAAATGGCGCTCATTCCCTTCCGAGCCTTGCCGTGTGCACAAACAGTGGTTTTTGACTACACATGAGGTATCGGTGTACTCAGGAGAAATTGCCCAACACATTTTAGGATCCATTTTATCCTGTTGCCCATGTGAAAATGAAAAAATTGAGGCAAAAAAATTTTTTTGTGAAAAAAAAGTACTTTTTCATTTTTACGGATCAATTTGTGAAGCACCTGGGGGATCAAAGTGCTCAATATGCATCTAGATAAGCTCCTCGGGAGGTCTAATTTGCAAAATGGGGTCACTTGTGGGGGAGCTCTAATGTTTAGGCACATAGGGGCTCTCCAAACGCGACATGGTGTCTGCTAAAGATTGGAGCCAATTTTTCATTGAAAAAGTCAAATGGCACTCCTTCCCTTCCAAGCCCTGCCGTGCGCCCAAACAGTGGTTTACCCCCACATATTAGGTATCAGCATACTCAGGACAAATTGGACAACAACTTTCGTGGTTCAGTTTCTCCTTTTACCATTGGGAAAATGAAAAAAATTGTTGCTAAAAGATAATTTTTGTGACTAAAAAGTTAAATGTTCATTTTTTCCTTCCATGTTGCTTCTGCTGCTGTGAAACACCTGAAGGGTTAATAAACTTCTTGAATGTGGTTTTGAGTACCTTGAGGGATGCAGTTTTTAGAATGGTGTCACTTTTGGGTATTTTCAGCCATATAGACCCTTCAAACTGACTTCAAATGTGAGGTGGTCCCTAAAAAAAATGGTTTTGTAAATTTAGTTGTAAAAATGAGAAATCGCTGGTCAAATTTTAACCCTTATAACTTCCTAGCAAAACAAAATTTTGTTTCCAAAATTGTGCTGATGTAAAGAATACATGTGAGAAATGTTATTTATTAACTATTTTGTGTCACATAACTCTCTGGTTTAACAGAATAAAAATTAAAAATGTGAAAATTGCGAAATTTTCAAAATTTTTGCCAAATTTCCGTTTTTATCACAAATAAACGCAGAATTTATTGACCTAAATTTACCAATAACATGAAGTCTAATATGTCACGAAAAAATAGTCTCAGAACCGCTAGGATCCGTTGAAGCGTTCCTGAGTTATTACCTCATAAAGGGACACTGGTCAGAATTGCAAAAAACTGCAAGGTCTTTAAGGTCAAAATAGGCTGGGTCATGAAGGGGTTAAAATCAGGTGATGTTTGATATATTTAAATATGCTAGCATTAAAACTTTAAAGGGACTTTGTCAGCACAGAATGACTGTTTTAAACAAGTACAGTCACTCAGTGCATCTCGTTGGGATGAAAAATGAATATACACCTTCTTACCTGCTTGTTTTCCATCTAATACTGCTCTTCTCTGGCTCTCTTAAGCCAGAACTTTCAATCAAAGAAGAAGGGGGTAGAGATAGAGGAAAATCAAGTAGGTCGGAAGGTGTAGGTAAATGTTTGATCACACCAAGGGTACACTAAGTGCTCGTACTTGGTTTGACAGTCATTTTCTGCTAACAGAGTCCCTTTAGATGCAATTTTTTTTAATTGTTTCAGTATTTTCTTAAAATGGTCAACATGGGGTGTAAAATACTAGTAGTGGCTGTGTTCAATATGCATCCCAAATTGCCAGTGATGCAAAACTTAAGTTAGCTTCTAATTTTACAGAGAAAGAACAGCATATAGATATATCTATATTAGCATATAGATATATTAAGAAGAGCTCTACTATTAAATCTTTCACATTTATTATGGCAAAATCCAGTCCTTTATAATTTAGGACTATTTAGTAGAAATGAGTGGATAAGTCTGCTGAGAATGAACTTTCAGTTGAATTCCCTCAAATTTGCAGGTCCTCTTGAATAGAGTTGAGCGACCTTGACCTTTTTAGAGTCGAGCCGGGTTTCGCGAAACCCGACTATCTCAAAAGTCGGGTCGAGTGAAATCGGCCGATTATGACGTAAAGTCGGGATCGACCGAAACACGAAACCCAATGCAAGTCAATGGGGCAGCATAGTCGGCAGTGAGTGGGGGCCAGGAAAACACCTAGAGTGCCCATTTTAATGTCAAAACCATCCATTCTTCTTAATGAAGCTTGTCAAGCGTAATTTACCTTATAATAATTGGAAGGCATTTGAAATTGGGGGTCATTTGGCTAAAGTTGTGGTGGGTAGGGCTGGTTCAAGTAATTAGTGGGCCCAGGAAATCTGGACCACGTCACGGCAGTGGAGCAGGGAGAGGTAAGTATTTCAACTTTGCAAGTGCTGTGAACCTGAGCAAGCAGGGGGGGCCCACTCGTTGGCATTGGCACTGGCACAGGGCCCCTCAAAGTACAGCGGTGTGTTTGCACGGCGGGGGCGCCTCCCACCGGCAGCAACACTTTTGCGTACCATGAGAGGCCCTGTGCCAGTGACGTCGCCAACTAGTATTCCTCCCCCCACCTGATGAAGGAACCTGCACTTTCATCTGCACCTTCCTGTTTGTCCCCGTGTAAGGTGGTATGGTATGCGGGAAGGGGGACCTGACTTTCAGCAGGGTCACAATCTTGCAGTGTAGCGTGCATGGGAAATGTTGCGTTATGGGTCAATGTACCAGCAGACTCATCTATCACTGGCTGGGCAATGGGCAGGATGAGGAGGAAACACAGATATAGGCCCAAAGAATAAAGTGGGCTAAATGCAGTTCAAAATTGGTAACACAGGACTAATCAGGGGGCATTGCAGTGGAGGACAACTGGAATGAGAGGCTGACACAGAGAGTAGGCCCAAATCAGTAAGTAGTCGAAATGCAGTTCAAAATTGGCAACAGTAGTAAACAGGCGGCACAGCTTTGTTCAGTGGAGGAGAACAGCAAGGAGTGGCAGACACCGATAGTAGTCCCCAACCCAACTAGTAGGCCAAATGCAGTCTAACATTAACAACTACTTAACGAGCGCCTGAAAACGGAATTTCAGGACAGGAAACCAGGAGAACAGCAAGGAGCGGCAGACACCGATAGTAGGCCCCAAACCAACTAGTACGCCAAATGCAGTTGTTCCGTTTAACCACAATTTAATGAGAGCCTGAAGATAGAAGTTCAGGAAAGGCAACCTGGAGAACACCTTGGAGTGGAACACACCATCTCTCTACACCCCATACCCAATTTGTAGGCCTAATGCAGCGTAGTTTCCAACAACTACTAAACGAGAGCCGGAAGATCGAAGCTCAGGAAAGGCAACCTGGGGAACACCTTGGAGTGGAACACACCATCTCTCTACACCCCATACCCAATTTGTAGGCCCAATGCAGTGTAGTTTCCAACAACTACTAAACGAGAGCCGGAAGATCGAAGCTCAGGAAAGGCAACCTGGGGAACACCTTGGAGTGTAACAAACCCTCTCTCTACACCACGGAAGGGCTGATTCTTAGGAAGGAAGGCTGTCGGAAAGAAGCAGGGCGCGTCCGAGGGTGATTATATTCTTATTAGGTATATACTCACCCTCGGACGCGCCCTGCTTCTTTATTTGTAATGAATGTTTATTTGCAATGTGGTTTTGACTTACTCTATTTTTTTGGTAAATAATGATTTTATTATTTTCATTGTTTTGCATCTTCTTGGCAATAATATAAAGAAGACGCGACAGGACAACACTCGGTGGATGCCATATCTGTGTTTAAAATTGAAAAAACCTTTCAGTTAACTACTTGCAGGAGAAAGTTATTGTAGCTGGTGGCCATTTTTAGTACTGTACCAGATTTTTGTTGTATGTGTTTGTTTTTAATGTTAAAATGTCTGCATTTGATATCTCTCCAGTATTTTCTTTTTTATAAGCAAAATACTTATTTTTATATTTTCTGATGTTGGTTCCAGGGGTACACGGGCAGCAGTGGTGTGGTCAGTGGAGGCCTAGTGGAAGGAGTGACCGCAGACAGGCATCGAAGGCCTAAAATAATAACACATGGCTGTAGGCAATTTTAAATTGGTTCCAGGGGTACACGGGCAGCAGTGGTGTGGTCAGTGGAGGCCTAGTGGAAGGAGTGACCGCAGACAGGCATCGAAGGCCTAAAATAATAACACATGGCTGTAGGCAATTTTAAATTGGTTCCAGGGGTACACGGGCAGCAGTGGTGTGGTCAGTGGAGGCCTAGTGGAAGGAGTGACCGCAGACAGGCATCGAAGGCCTAAAATAATAACACATGGCTGTAGGCAATTTTAAATTGGTTCCAGGGGTACACGGGCAGCAGTGGTGTGGTCAGTGGAGGCCTAGTGGAAGGAGTGACCGCAGACAGGCATCGAAGGCCTAAAATAATAACACATGGCTGTAGGCAATTTTAAATTGGTTCCAGGGGTACACGGGCAGCAGTGGTGTGGTCAGTGGAGGCCTAGTGGAAGGAGTGACCGCAGACAGGCATCGAAGGCCTAAAATAATAACACATGGCTGTAGGCAATTTTAAATTGGTTCCAGGGGTACACGGGCAGCAGTGGTGTGGTCAGTGGAGGCCTAGTGGAAGGAGTGACCGCAGACAGGCATCGAAGGCCTAAAATAATAACACATGGCTGTAGGCAATTTTAAATTGGTTCCAGGGGTACACGGGCAGCAGTGGTGTGGTCAGTGGAGGCCTAGTGGAAGGAGTGACCGCAGACAGGCATCGAAGGCCTAAAATAATAACACATGGCTGTAGGCAATTTTAAATTGGTTACAGGGGTACACGGGCAGCAGTGGTGTGGTCAGTGGAGGCCTAGTGGAAGGAGTGACCGCAGACAGGCATCGAAGGCCTAAAATAATAACACATGGCTGTAGGCAATTTTAAATTGGTTCCAGGGGTACACGGGCAGCAGTGGTGTGGTCAGTGGAGGCCTAGTGGAAGGAGTCACCGCAGACAGGCATCGAAGGCCTAAAATAATAACACATGGCTGTAGGCAATTTTAAATTGGTTACAGGGGTACACGGGCAGCAGTGGTGTGGTCAGTGGAGGCCTAGTGGAAGGAGTGACCGCAGACAGGCATCGAAGGCCTAAAATAATAACACATGGCTGTAGGCAATTTTAAATTGGTTACAGGGGTACACGGGCAGCAGTGGTGTGGTCAGTGGAGGCCTAGTGGAAGGAGTCACCGCAGACAGGCATCGAAGGCCTAAAATAATAACACATGGCTGTAGGCAATTTTAAATTGGTTCCAGGGGTACACGGGCAGCAGTGGTGTGGTCAGTGGAGGCCTAGTGGAAGGAGTCACCGCAGACAGGCATCGAAGGCCTAAAATAATAACACATGGCTGTAGGCAATTTTAAATTGGTTCCAGGGGTACACGGGCAGCAGTGGTGTGGTCAGTGGAGGCCTAGTGGAAGGAGTGACCGCAGACAGGCATCGAAGGCCTAAAATAATAACACATGGCTGTAGGCAATTTTAAATTGGTTCCAGGGGTACACGGGCAGCAGTGGTGTGGTCAGTGGAGGCCTAGTGGAAGGAGTGACCGCAGACAGGCATCGAAGGCCTAAAATAATAACACATGGCTGTAGGCAATTTTAAATTGGTTACAGGGGTACACGGGCAGCAGTGGTGTGGTCAGTGGAGGCCTAGTGGAAGGAGTCACCGCAGACAGGCATCGAAGGCCTAAAATAATAACACATGGCTGTAGGCAATTTTAAATTGGTTACAGGGGTACATGGGCAGCAGTGGTGTGGTCAGTGGAGGCCTAGTGGAAGGAGTGACCACAGACAGGCATCGAAGGCCTAACATAACAAAAATGTCAATACAATGGTATTGTCAGTGGCAGGCATTGAAGGATGTCAGCGCATAGACTAAACATTGGTGGAGCTGTGAGATAATTTTGCAAGTGGTAGAGCACTGTTTGAGCTGGGGTGGGGGGAAACTGTCTTATGGCCGGCGGTACAGGCCCAGGGCCCCTCATATTACAACGGTGTGTCTGACGTTGGGTGCGCACCACCACCGCCAGAGACACTTTATTGTACTAGGAGGGACCCAGTGGCAGTGCCGTCGACCAAAAGCGGGCTCACCCACCTCTTCAGACAAACTGCACTCTCACGGGTGCTGTCGCCAAGTGTCGATACCACGGCCCCGTGTGGGGAGTTTGGCCATTTAGTGAGGTGTAAACATGTCGTATGCTGGACAATCAGGTGCAGAAAATTACGAGATTGGAAAAGGCATTCAGAATAGTCCACAGGCAAGACCTTTTCATAGGAAAGCTAGGTGTCAGCCGGGCAAGGTGGGGCAAAAGATTTCGAAATCCAGTTGTGGTTCATTTTAATGAAGGTTAGATCATCTACATTTTGGGTAGCCAGACGAGTCCTTTTTTCTGTTAGTATTGAACCTGCAGCACTGAATACTCTTTCTGATAGGACACTAGCTGCCGGGCAAGCAAGCTCCTGCAATGCATATTCTGCCAATTCTGGCCAGGTGTCTAATTTTGATGCCCAGTAATCAAATGGGAATGACGGTTGAGGGAGAACATCGATAAGGGATGAAAAATAGTTTGTAACCATACTGGACAAATGTTGTCTCCTGTCACTTTGAATTGATGCTGCAGTACCTGTCCTGTCTGCGGTCATAGCAAAATCACTCCACAACCTGGTCAGAAAACCCCTCTGGCCAACGCCACTTCTGATTTCTGCCCCTCTAACTCCTCTGGTCTGCTGGCCCCTGCAGCTCGTGTGAGAACGATCACGGGCGCTGTGTGCAGGGAATGCCAGAAGCAAACGGTCAACAAGAGTTGATTGTTTGGTTGCTAATATTAGTTCCAAGTTCTCATGTGGCATTATATTTTGCAATTTGCCTTTATAGCGAGGATCAAGGAGGCAGGCCAACCAGTAATCGTCATCATTCATCATTTTAGTTATGCGTGTGTCCCTTTTGAGGATACGTAAGGCATAATCCGCCATGTGGGCCAAAGTTCCAGTTCTCAAATCTGCGGTTGTGCTTGGTTGAGGGGCAGTTTCAGGCAAATCCACGTCACTTGTGTCCCTCCAAAAACCAGAACCCGGCCTTGCCGCGCCACCAATTTCCAGTGGCCCCGGAAAAGCTTCCTCATTAAAAATATAATCATCCCCATCATCCTCCTCGTCCTCCTCCTCCTCTTCGCCCGCTACCTCGTCCTGTACACTGCCCTGGCCAGACAATGGCTGACTGTCATCAAGGCTTTCCTCTTCCTCAGCTGCAGACGCCTGATCCTTTATGTGCGTCAAACTTTGCATCAGCAGACGCATTAGGGGGATGCTCATGCTTATTATGGCGTTGTCTGCACTAACCAGCCGTGTGCATTCCTCAAAACACTGAAGGACTTGACACATGTCTTGAATCTTCGACCACTGCACACCTGACAACTCCATGTCTGCCATCCTACTGCCTGCCCGTGTATGTGTATCCTCCCACAAAAACATAACAGCCCGCCTCTGTTCACACAGTCTCTGAAGCATGTGCAGTGTTGAGTTCCACCTTGTTGCAACGTCTATGATTAGGCAATGCTGGGGAAGGTTCAAAGAACGCTGATAGGTCTGCATACGGCTGGAGTGTACGGGCGAACGGCGGATATGTGAGCAAAGTCCACGCACTTTGAGGAGCAGGTCGGATAACCCCAGATATCTTTTCAGGAAGCACTGCACCACCAGGTTTAAGGTGTGAGCCAGGCAAGGAATGTGTTTCAGTTGGGAAAGGGAGATGGCAGCCATGAAATTCCTTCCGTTATCACTCACTACCTTGCCTGCCTCAAGATCTACAGTGCCCAGCCACGACTGCGTTTCTTTCTGCAAGAACTCGGACAGAACTTCCGCGGTGTGTCTGTTGTCGCCCAAACACTTCATAGCCAATACAGCCTGCTGACGTTTGCCAGTAGCTGCCCCATAATGGGAGACCTGGTGTGCAACAGTGGCAGCTGCGGATGGAGTGGTTGTGCGACTGCGGTCTGTGGACGAGCTCTCGCTTCTGCAGGAGGACGAAGAGGAGGAGGAGGGGGTGCGAACGGCTACAGCCAATTGTTTCCTAGACCGTGGGCTAGGCAGAACTGTCCCAAACTTGCTGTCCCCTGTGGACCCTGCATCCACCACATTTACCCAGTGTGCCGTGATGGACACGTAACGTCCCTGGCCATGCCTACTGGTCCATGCATCTGTTGTCAGGTGCACCTTTGTGCTCACAGATTGCCTGAGTGCATGGACGATGTGCTCTTTAACATGCTGGTGGAGGGCTGGGATGGCTTTTCTGGAAAAAAAGTGTCGACTGGGTAGCTCGTAGCGTGGTACAGCGTAGTCCATCAGGGCTTTGAAAGCTTCGCTTTCAACTAACCGGTAGGGCATCATCTCTAACGAGATTAGTCTAGCTATGTGTGCGTTCAAACCCTGTGTACGCGGATGCGAGGCTAAGTACTTCCTTTTTCTAACCATAGTCTCATGTAGGGTGAGCTGGACTGGAGAGCTGGAGATCGTGGAACTAGCGGGGGTGCCGGTGGACATGGCAGACTGAGAGACGGTGGGAGATGGTATTGTTGCCACCGGTGCCCTAGATGCAGTGTTTCCTACTACGAAACTGTTTCCTACTACGAAACTGACCCTGACTGCTTTGGCCTGGCAAAGAAACCTGCACAGATACTGCAGGTGGTGCGGAAAATGGTGGCCCTACACTGCCGGAAGGGATGTTGCGTTGCTGACTAGCTTCATTGGCCGAGGGTGCTACAACCTTAAGGGACGTTTGGTAGTTAGTCCAGGCTTGCAAATGCATGGTGGTTAAATGTCTATGCATGCAACTTGTATTGAGACTTTTCAGATTCTGTCCTCTGCTTAAGGTAGTTGAACATTTTTGACAGATGACTTTGCGCTGATCAATTGGATGTTGTTTAAAAAAATGCCAGACTGCACTCTTTCTATCATCGGATACCTTTTCAGGCATTGCAGACTGAGCTTTAACCGGATGGCCACGCTGTCCTCCATCAGGTTTTGGCTTTGCCACGCGTTTTGGGCAAGATACGGGCCCGGCAGATGGAACCTGTTGCGATGTTGATGCCTGCTGCGGCCCCTCCTCCTCCGCTTCAGAACTGCTGCCGCCTGCACCCTGTTCCCCCAATGGCTGCCAATCGGGGTCAAGAACTGGGTCATCTATTACCTCTTCTTGTAGCTCGTGTGCAACTTCGTCTGTGTCACCGTGTCGGTCGGTGGTATAGCGTTCGTGATGGGGCAACATAGTCTCATCAGGGTCTGATTCTTGATCAGCACCCTGCGAGGGCAATGTTGTGGTCTGAGTCAAAGGACCAGCATAGTAGTCTGGCTGTGGCTGTGCATCAGTGCACTCCATGTCAGATTCAACTTGTAATGGGCATGGACTGTTAACTGCTTCACTTTCTAAGCCAGGGACGGTATGTGTAAAGAGCTCCATGGAGTAACCCGTTGTGTCGCCTGCTGCATTCTTCTCTGTTGTTGTTTTTGCTGAAGAGGACAAGGAAGCGACTTGTCCCTGACCGTGAACATCCACTAACGACGCGCTGCTTTGACATTTACCAGTTTCACGAGAGGAGGCAAAAGAGCTAGAGGCTGAGTCAGCAAGATAAGCCAAAACTTGCTCTTGCTGCTCCGGCTTTAAAAGCGGTTTTCCTACTCCCAGAAAATGGAGCGTTCGAGGCCTTGTGTAGCCAGACGACGAACCTGGCTCCACAGCTCCAGACTTAGGTGCAATATTTTTTTTCCCACGACCAGCTGATGCTCCACCACTACCACTACCCTCATTACCAGCTGACAATGAACGCCCCCGGCCACGACCTCTTCCACCAGACTTCCTCATTGTTTTAAAAACGTAAACAAACTAACGGTATTTGTTGCTGTCACACAAATTACACGGTGAGCTATAACTTCAGTATGATTTAGCTACCCCTTTACAGGTGAGTGAGACCACAACGAAAATCAGGCACAATGTTACACACTCTGTTGTTGGTGGCAACAAATGAGAGAGATGCCACACACGCAGGACTGTCACTGAAGCACAAATGTAAATATTAATCTCCCACTGATTTGATTTTTTTTTTTTTTTAAGGGAGACTTTAGGAAAAAAAAATAATAGAATAAAATGATTTTTTCAGGAAGAATTTAGAAACCAAATAAAATAAAATGATTTTTTCAGGGAGAATTTAGAAAACAAATAAAACAAAAAAAGGCTTTCTATGGCCCACTGAGTGAGAGATGACGCACACAGGAGTCAGGAGTGGCACACAAGCCCAGAGGCCAATATTTATCTCCCACTGATTGATGTAGTGATTTTTTCAGGTAGATTTTGGAACCCAAATCAAGCTAAAAAAAATAATAGGCTTTCTATGGCCCACAATTGGAGAGAGAGAGAGAGATGGCACACCCAGGAGTCAAGACTGGCACACAAGCAGAAAGGGCAATATTAATCTCCCACTGATTTGTTTTTTGTTTTTTTTTTTCAGGGAGACTTTAGGAAAAAGAAAAAATAGAATAAAATGATTTTTTCAGGAAGAATTTAGAAACCAAATAAAATAAAATGATTTTTTCAGGGAGAATTTAGAAAACAAATAAAACAAAAAAAGGCTTTCTATGGCCCACTGAGTGAGAGATGACGCACACAGGAGTCAGGAGTGGCACACAAGCCCAGAGGCCAATATTTATCTCCCACTGATTGATGTAGTGATTTTTTCAGGTAGATTTTGGAACCCAAATCAAGCTAAAAAAATAATAGGCTTTCTATGGCCCACAATTGGAGAGAGAGAGAGAGATGGCACACCCAGGAGTCAAGACTGGCACACAAGCAGAAAGGGCAATATTAATCTCCCACTGATTTGTTTTTTTTTTTTTTTTTTTCAGGGAGACTTTAGGAAAAAAAAAAAATAGAATAAAATGATTTTTTCAGGAAGAATTTAGAAACCAAAGAAAATAAAATGATTTTTTCAGGGAGAATTTAGAAAACAAATAAAACAAAAAAAGGCTTTCTATGGCCCACTGAGTGAGAGATGACGCACACAGGAGTCAGGAGTGGCACACAAGCCCAGAGGCCAATATTTATCTCCCACTGATTGATGTAGTGATTTTTTCAGGTAGATTTTGGAACCCAAATCAAGCTAAAAAAATAATAGGCTTTCTATGGCCCACAATTGGAGAGAGAGAGAGAGATGGCACACCCAGGAGTCAAGACTGGCACACAAGCAGAAAGGGCAATATTAATCTCCCACTGATTTGTTTTTGTTTTGTTTTTTTCAGGGAGACTTTAGGAAAAAAAAAAAATAGAATAAAATGATTTTTTCAGGAAGAATTTAGAAACCAAATAAAATAAAATGATTTTTTCAGGGAGAATTTAGAAAACAAATAAAACAAAAAAAGGCTTTCTATGGCCCACTGAGTGAGAGACGACGCACACAGGAGTCAGGAGTGGCACACAAGCCCAGAGGCCAATATTTATCTCCCACTGATTGATGTAGTGATTTTTTCAGGTAGATTTTGGAACCCAAATCAAGCTAAAAAAAATAATAGGCTTTCTATGGCCCACAATTGGAGAGAGAGAGAGAGAGATGGCACACCCAGGAGTCAAGACTGGCACACAAGCAGAAAGGGCAATATTAATCTCCCACTGATTTGTTTTTTTTTTTTTTTTTTCAGGGAGACTTTAGGAAAAAAAAAATAGAATAAAATGATTTTTTCAGGAAGAATTTAGAAACCAAATAAAATAAAATGATTTTTTCAGGGAGAATTTAGAAAACAAATAAAACAAAAAAAGGCTTTCTATGGCCCACTGAGTGAGAGATGACGCACACAGGAGTCAGGAGTGGCACACAAGCCCAGAGGCCAATATTTATCTCCCACTGATTGATGTAGTGATTTTTTCAGGTAGATTTTGGAACCCAAATCAAGCTAAAAAAATAATAGGCTTTCTATGGCCCACAATTGGAGAGAGAGAGAGAGATGGCACACCCAGGAGTCAAGACTGGCACACAAGCAGAAAGGGCAATATTAATCTCCCACTGATTTGTTTTTTTTTTGTTTTTTTTTCAGGGAGACTTTAGGAAAAAAAAAAAATAGAATAAAATGATTTTTTCAGGGAGAATTTAGAAAACAAATAAAACAAAAAAAGGCTTTCTATGGCCCACTGAGTGAGAGAAGACGCACACAGGAGTCAGGAGTGGCACACAAGCCCAGAGGCCAATATTTATCTCCCACTGATTGATGTAGTGATTTTTTCAGGTAGATTTTGGAACCCAAATCAAGCTAAAAAAGATAATAGGCTTTCTATGGCCCACAATTGGAGAGAGAGAGAGAGATGGCACACCCAGGAGTCAAGACTGGCACACAAGCAGAAAGGGCAATATTAATCTCCCACTGATTTTTTTTTTTTTTGTTTTTTTTTCAGGGAGACTTTAGGAAAAAAAAAAATAGAATAAAATGATTTTTTCAGGAAGAATTTAGAAACCAAAGAAAATAAAATGATTTTTTCAGGGAGAATTTAGAAAACAAATAAGACAAAAAAAGGCTTTCTATGGCCCACTGAGTGAGAGATGACGCACACAGGAGTCAGGAGTGGCACACAAGCCCAGAGGCCAATATTTATCTCCCACTGATTGATGTAGTGATTTTTTCAGGTAGATTTTGGAACCCAAATCAAGCTAAAAAAATAATAGGCTTTCTATGGCCCACAATTGGAGAGAGAGAGAGAGATGGCACACCCAGGAGTCAAGACTGGCACACAAGCAGAAAGGGCAATATTAATCTCCCACTGATTTGTTTTTTTTTTTTTTCTTTCAGGGAGACTTTAGGAAAAAAAAAATAGAATAAAATGATTTTTTCAGGAAGAATTTAGAAACCAAATAAAATAAAATGATTTTTTCAGGGAGAATTTAGAAAACAAATAAAACAAAAAAAGGCTTTCTATGGCCCACTGAGTGAGAGATGACGCACACAGGAGTCAGGAGTGGCACACAAGCCCAGAGGCCAATATTTATCTCCCACTGATTGATGTAGTGATTTTTTCAGGTAGATTTTGGAGCCCAAATCAAGCTAAAAAAATAATATGCTTTCTATGGCCCACAATTGGAGAGAGAGAGAGAGATGGCACACCCAGGAGTCAAGACTGGCACACAAGCAGAAAGGGCAATATTAATCTCCCACTGATTTGTTTTTTTTGTTTTTTTTTTTCAGGGAGACTTTAGGAAAAAAAAAATAGAATAAAATGATTCTTTCAGGAAGAATTTAGAAACCAAAGAAAATAAAATGATTTTTTCAGGGAGAATTTAGAAAACAAATAAAACAAAAAAAGGCTTTCTATGGCCCACTGAGTGAGAGATGACGCACACAGGAGTCAGGAGTGGCACACAAGCCCAGAGGCCAATATTTATCTCCCACTTTTTTTTTTTTGTTCCAGGGAAAATTTATAAACCCAATAAAAAAAATAATAAATAGGCTTTCTATGGCCCACTATCTGAGAGACAGAGAGAGATGGCACGCTTAGGACTGGCACACAAGCCCAAAGGCCAATATTAATCTCCCTTTTTTTTTAAGGGAGAATTTATAAAACCAAAAAAAAAAAAATAAATAGGCTTTCTATGGCCCACTATTTGTGAGAGAGATGGCACGCTCAGGACTGGCACACAAGCCCAGAGGCCAATATTAATCTCCCACTTTTTTTTTTTTTCCAGGGAAAATTTATAAACCCAATAAAAAAAATAAAAAATAAATAGGCTTTCTATGGCCCACTATCTGAGAGAGAGAGAGATGGCATGCTTAGGACTGGCACGCAAGCCCAAAGGCCAATATTAATCTCCCACTGATTGATTTATTGATTTTATCAGGTAGAATTTAGAACCCAAATAAAGCAAAAAAAAAAAAAAAAGGGCTTTCTATGGCCCACTGAGTGAGTGATGATGCACACAGGAGTCAGGAGTGGCACACAAGCCCTGAGGCCAATATTTTTCTCCCACTGATTGATGTAGTGATTTTTTCAGGTAGAATTTAGAACCAAAATCAAGCAAAAAAATAAATAGGCTTTCTATGGCCCACTGAGTGAGTGATGATGCACACAGGAGTCAAGAGTGGCACACAAGCCCTGAGGCCAATATTTTTCTCCCACTGATTGATGTAGTGATTTTTTCAGGTAGATTTTATAACCCAAATCAAGCAAAAAAATAGATAGGCTTTCTATGGCCCACTGAGTGAGAGATGACACAGACAGGGATGGCACTCTAGCAGAAATGTCAATCTTAATCTCCCACAAAAAAAAAAAAAAAAAACAGGGAGTGTCCTTCAATTACTATCTCCCTGCAGTAATCTCAGCCAGGTATGGCAGGCAGCAATAAGGAGTGGACTGATGCACAAATTAAATAAAAAGTGTGTACAAACCAAAAAGATAGCTGTGCAGAAAGGAAGGAACAAGAGGATTTGTGCTTTGAAAAAAGCAGTTGGTTTGCACAGCGGCGTACACACAGCAATGCAGCTATCAGGGAGCCTTCTAGGGCAGCCCAATGAGCTACAGCGCTGAGGAAAAAAAAAAAAAATGTAGCTTCCACTGTCCCTGCACACCGAAGGTGGTGTTGGGCAGTGGAAATCGCTACAGCACAAGCGGTTTGGTGGTTAATGGACCCTGCCTAACGCTATCCCTGCTTCTGACGAAGCGGCAGCAACCTCTCCCTAAGCTCAGATCAGCAGCAGTAACATGGCGGTCGGCGGGAACTCCCCTTTATAGCCCCTGTGACGCCGCAGACAGCAAGCCAATCACTGCAATGCCCTTCTCTAAGATGGTGGGGACCAGGACCTATGTCATCACGCTGCCCACACTCTGCGTTTACCTTCATTGGCTGAGAAATGGCGCTTTTCGCGTCATTGAAACGCGACTTTGGCGCGAAAGTCGCGTACCGCATGGCCGACCCCGCACAGGGGTCGGATCGGGTTTCATGAAACCCGACTTTGCCAAAAGTCGGCGACTTTTGAAAATGAACGACCCGTTTCGCTCAACCCTACTCTTGAATTTAAACACTTTGGGACTTGAGTCACAAGTATCACATAAATAAAAAACTTCTGGTACCATATCACACATTGCTGAAAACTGGCTTGGTCGCATGGACTTCAATATAATGTGCTCTTGTTATCACATCACACGGTCTAGCACATCCAATCAGGTTGTACTATCACAAGTACCATAAAAGATGAGAATTCACCAACAACGTCATTTTAGCATTTTTCAGAATAAGGAAAGGAGGTCAGAGTGCATAGCCTAGACCACATAAACAGGGCCGATTCTAACTTTACTGCTGAAAAATAGATAGGCTCGCTGAAACTGCAAATAGGTGTTCAGAAGAATGATTCAATTATCAGATAATAAAATTGTATACTTCGGCACATAAAGTATGGAAGACAGTTGAGGTTTGTTGATTTTATTTGTAATTTGACCCATGGAAAAACAGAAAATGAAGACCTACATTTCGGCCATACATGGCCTTTGTCAAGGTATATCTAGAAATAGAAAAAAAAAAGACCATAGAAAAGACTGTATAGCCAACCAAAATTAAAAAAACATGTTATATACATTTTTCTAGAAAAACTGATAGATTGCACATAATATAATTATGTAAAGTGGACATCATGTCCATATAGAATTGAAATCAAGTAACAAGAGTATAAAAAAAATAAAAAGAGTAAATTAAATATTCTTAAAGGCTGACTTAAATTCTATTTCATATGAAATAGCTGGGTCTCGTGTACAGTCAGTATACGAGGCAGATCTATGAGATTTTCAATGATGTTGCCAAATGCATGTATTACCTAAAAAAAAAAAGCATATATTTAAAAGCTTGAAGGATATCGAAGTCAACACATGGAAAATTAAATGGATACAGACTAGGAAAATATAAAGGAAAGAAAGGAGGAAAGGAGAGAAGAAAGAGGGAATGAGACCATAAAGATAAATTAAAAATGAGAAAGGGATAAAAAATGAAAAGGAAAGAAAACCAGGATACCATAGGAAACTGAGTAACGTGATGAATGGAAAATTGTAAAACTAAGGTGATGAGTTAAATATAAAAATACTATTGGAAACTGAGTGGTGTTATGGTAGGGCAAACATAACAGTAAAGTGATGATAAGGTAAGTATAAAAGAAACAGTCGCGTTAAAGGAGGTGAGGTGTTGCAACTTAATAAAGTTTTCATGACTGAGATAAGGATGAACCAAAGCATACATGTCAGGAAATAGACAAAATACAAAGATAAATCTAGTGAAAAATGAACAGTGCCATGAAATAATACCTGTATGTAGATGGCTGGAGAATCTAAGCAAAATTACTGCTATTAGAGAAAAATACTGAAACCAAGGCTTATGTGTCACAGAATGTGTGCTTCTTGTCTTGTGGGATGGTCAATATATATATATATATTTATATATATACTAGATTGTGGCCCGATTCTAACGCATCGGGTATTCTAGAATATGCATGTCCCCGTAGTATATGGACAATGATGATTCCAGAATTCGCGGCAGACTGTGCCCGTCGCTGATTGGTTGAGGCAACCTTTATGACATTGTCGCCATGGCAACCATTATGACATCTACGTCATAGAACTTAACACAATTGAATGAAATTATGAAACAGATCATCAAAATATATAAACCACATTACATAAACTGTAACTGTATTTAAATAAATCATCGGACAAAAGAAGGACATTGACACTATAATATATTTATTAACAATATCAAGCCAAAATATTTTTGTACACCACATTTCTTGTGAATACCTTTTGACTACCTATAAGCAACTTTCCTTGTAAAGGGGTAGGAAGAACTTGCACCTTGAAGTTGGATCTCATTTTAACTCTTGAAAATGCAACGTAGAGTTGTCCATGACCAAAAACGGGCTGCGGTAGATATATGCCAACACGGTGTAGAGTTTGACCTTGTGACTTGTTTATTGTCATGGCAAAAGCTGGTTTTATTGGAAACTGTCGACGCCGAAGCCTAAATGGAAGACCCGTGTCTGAAGGACATAAATCAATGCGTGGAATGAACACTTCATCTCCTTTTGCTGATCCAGTGATCACTCTTGCTTGAATGACGTGAGAATGGAGTCCAGTAACAATAAGGCGAGTTCCATTACATAGACCATTTTTCGTATTTAGATTCCGCAGCAACATTATGATTGTTCCAACTTTCAGTTGAAGTCTGTGGGATGGCATTCCTGATGGCGTAAGACTATTTAAAAATTCAACTGGATAATGCTCTCGTTCATCTTCATTGTCTACATCCACTGAATCATCACTTTTATACAACTTATACTCACCAGGCATTCTATCCATCACACGGGAATTTAGCAGAGCCACGTCATCACTCTTGGGACAGAGAATTGCATGAGAAGAGGCCCTCTCAACACTGCTTTGGTCGTTCACATCAATTTCAATGCATTGTCCAAAAACATCACTTACGATGCAGTCAGTGCACAACATGTCTTCTGGTATTTCAATAATATCTTCTCAAAGGTTGTATTGGTTGCTAAGTTCACCGTTTCCAAGTTTAAGAAGCCAGTTGCTATACTCTGGGTCCGAAGATCGCATATTGTTAATTAGTTGGAGTTTATTGAACTGTTTCCAAAGGTCAGCCATTTTTAAGCTGGACTCGATAACATCTGTTCTTGTTCCATTTGGTATGACTGGAAGGCATTGCCTAAAATCTCCACCAATGACAAAAACTTTACCTCCAAACGGAATTTTATTTTTTTCAGCAACATTTGTAGTCATTACTTCACGCAGAAGTCTGTCAATTAAGCTCAAAGCGTATTTGGGTGCCATGGTGCACTCGTCAAGTATGAAAACATGTGTATTTTTTAACAGTCTTCCTGCAAATGTGTCTTGTTTTATTCTGGAAATAGAGATTTCATTGACTGGAACTGGTATCCCAAAGAGTGAATGGATAGTGCGACCTCCTCGTAAAAGGTTTGCTGCAATCCCTGTTGTAGCTGATGGCAATACGACTTTTCCCAACCCTCTAACGTGATGCATTAAAACTTCATAGAGGTATGTTTTACCGCTCCCTCCTGGACCGTCAATAAAGAAACATTTTGGCCTTGCATCTGCTTGGTTTTCTATAGCGCTCACAATAGTGTCATATGCAATCCGTTGTTGTTCATTTAAGGAGTTTGTCTTCTCTGTTGCCAGCAATAATTCATAAGCTTCGTCATACTCTGGAACTTGTGGAACTTGAATGGCAGGCTGGGGCAAATTAAAGTCTGAAAACGTTTTTCTATGTAGTAGTAAGATATTTTGGACATCTTGCATGGCATACGATTCGCAATTTTGACAACTTCCACTTCTGCTGTGAAGACGTAGGCAGTAGTCCTCGATTAGATGTTCTTTAAAATTTGTCCAAAGTTGAGCTGGATTTGTAGGCGGTCCAAATACACAGATGTAGGCAAACAATTCACGAAGTTGCTTAGGCATATGTAGAGTAACTGCGTCTTCTAAAGTAAGTTTCCACACAGTATCATCCAATAGAAGTCCTAAGGCCAAAGCTGCAGCTTTAAATGTATCGTGCAATACTCCGTTAACTGTTTTCAAATCGTCATACGTTTTAGCTCCTTTGATATGTAGTAGTAACAGCCGAAGGCAATATCTTTCTTGATCCTTTACACTAACAGTATACATGCGTCCAATTATTCTGCTAACTCCTCGTTGTCTTGGATTCCAAGTTTTATTCCAAACGTAATGCTCTGGAATCTCTCGGTACAAATACTGCCTTGCGTTTTCGTCACGTTGGTTCAGCAAAAACCATTCCATTAATGTTGATGTCATGCTTAAAGTTTTTGAGACATATTTGACTTCAGCATCTTCAAAGAAATAAAGCTGCTGTTGATTTGGTAAATGAATAGCTAGACGTATAATGGCATGGGACTGTGAATGCATTGGAAATGCAAATATCCTCCAAGCTGCTTCTGGAGCACTGACATATCTTGAGTCAACAAAAGTTGATGATTCATCGTGATTGACTGTTTTCTGTTGTATTTCGATGTTAGCTTTGTCATGCCCCTTGTAGATGTACTTGAAGAGATATTTTACACTTTTTATTGAAGCACAGACTTCTATGTTGATGTGACAGTTGTAGCATTTTGATAAGTACGGGTTGTATGGGACTATCCATGAGTTATTTATAATTTTATTGTTGCAAGCAATGTTATCAATGTGTTGTCGCCGGTAGGATGGGTAGCCATCCAAGTCTTTAACAGTGTGCTGTTTCAACTCCTTTGGAAACCCTTTTGTACACTTTCCGTTTTCCATGCATGGACTTTTTGGATTTGCTACACCGCATGGGCCATGAACCATATGAGAGACTACAATATTATACAGTTCTGGATACTTTTCTTGGTTAGGAATTTCAGCCCACACTATATTGTCGATTTCTTCCTCTGTACGAATCTTGGAATCCGTGTCTAAGATAATTAGTATATGCGCATGTGGGAGACCTCGTTTCTGAAACTCTATGACGTGTACCATTGCTACGACTGTTCCAAAAAGTCCATTTTTTATGTCTTTCAAAAGACTGATGAGTTTCAGTCGAAATACGCGTGCGACTAAGTCCGGCCTGTGTTCAACTTTTTGCCAGGGTTCTAGATTTTCGGTAATTTCTGGCCATTTAGGATTACAGGTCATTGTCACAAAAATGTCAGGTCTTCCAAACTTTGTTACTATTGCCATTGCATCTTGATAACGCTGTTGCATGTTGCGGGGGCTACCTTCAAACGACGACGGGAGGATTACTGTTTTTCCAATTGGAATTCCCTTTTCAATTGATTGTTTTTGCAAATGTTCTTGAAGAACGCAGTAGTCTTCAACTTTAAGTTGCTTTTGGTTCATTCTTATGAAATTTAGACGATTAGCTTCAATTTTAACATATGCGTCAACTAAGCACTGTTGTGTCAGTTTCCCACCGTTTAAAATAGGATTGAAGTAATTTCGGACAGACAGACGAAAACTGTAGTATTGCAGCTGTGTAATTCTTCTTGAAGTTCCTTGTTGGTTTAGGTTTTCATGCCACCCTTGTTCACCTCTTGGAAAGAATAGCGGATACAGAAGAGCATCAAGGTTGCTGTGCAAAATGCTAATTCGTTGTGTCTTAGGAACCAAAGGGTTGTTTTGGTCTGGCTTAAGATGGACTAATATATCCCTTTGAAAAGGAGGTTCTCCATCATCGTTTTAAAAAACAATTGCGACCTCACTTACACGTGGTTTGTTGTAAAGTCGGGGATCCTGTTTACGTTCTTGTTTAATGGCCATGACAATAGAAGGCATTTCAGTACCATTTTGTATAGCCCTCTGTTCCTCCTCAGCTTGAACGTCTTTTAGCATGCGATATGCGGCAGCAAATGGGCTTATTTTTTGTAAATGTACAGCAATTTGGATCATCAGTTCAGCATCACACTTTTCGTTTTCTTTTAGGTTCATCCTTTGTTCTGTAGCCTCATTTGTATCAATGATGTATAATTGTGCAAATTTTGGTGGTTGTCCTATTTCAGGGTGAAGTGTTCCAGTGCGATGGTAGATCTGGCGAGGAAATTTTAAAACAATAAGGTCCGAATCCAGGGGGCGGTGCAATGTTGGCACCGAATGAAGCAAACGCATGAGAACTGTTGATGCTTCTGATATTTTCCATAAAATTTCTACTATGTTGATGCATTCCTTTCATTAACTGCTCAAACAGATCTGAGTAGTGAGGTCTCGGTAGCATAACTTTTCCTTTTTGGCAGCATTGAGTAAACTGATTGTCAGATGGTTTTTCATCAATGAAATTCAGAGAGTCGCATTTAGAGCAAACTGCATTCATATTCCCACAGTAGTGTTCACGAATTGTACTTTCATTGTCTGTTACATAATGTGCAAGTTGTTGAATATTGTCCTGGTCGTGCCTTAGTTGGTAGAGCATTCGTTTTTTATGAATTTGGCGATCATGTTGTTCCTGTTGCACAACAGTTTGTTGTGGTGTCTCCGGTTGACGACGGTGTCTGTGAGATTCCGTATCCTGGGCTTGTCTGGCGGCAGTTTGTTGTGGTGTCTCCTGTTGGCGACGTTGTCTGCGAGATTCCGCATCCTGGGCTTGTCTGGCGTCAGTTTCTTGTGGTGTCTCCTGTTGGCGACGTTGTCTGTGAGATTCCGCATCCTGGGCTTGTCTGGCGTCAGTTTCTTGTGGTGTCTCCTGTTGGCGACGTTGTCTGTGAGATTCCGCATCCTGGGCTTGTCTGGCGTCAGTTTCTTGTGGTGTCTCCTGTTGGCGATGTTGTCTGTGAGATTCCACATCCTGGGCTTGTCTGGCGTCAGTTTCTTGTGGTGTCTCCTGTTGGCGACGTTGTCTGTGAGATTCCACATCCTGGGCTTGTCTGGCGTCAGTTTCTTGTGGTGTCTCCTGTTGGCGACGTTGTCTGTGAGATTCCACATCCTGGGCTTGTCTGGCGTCAGTTTCTTGTGGTGTCTCCTGTTGGCGACGTTGTCTGTGAGATTCCACATCCTGGGCTTGTCTGGCGTCAGTTTGTTGTGATGTTTCCTGTTCCCGATGTTGTCGTTTTCTTGCTGCTGCTGCTGCTTTTCTGTCATCCTCATTGGCGTATTTTCGTTTACGACCCATTCTACATACAGGGAGACGCAGGCACTCACCCTACACAGTGGCGGCACTTGACAGCAGTGGAGGACAATGATGATTCCAGAATTCGCAGCAGACTGTGCCCGTCGCTGAATCAGAATCGTGGTATTTCTACGTCCTTTATGACATCATCTTCACTGTGCCCGTTGCTGATTGGTCGAGGCCAATCCTGGCCTCGACCAATCAGATGCGGGATTTCTACGTCCTTTATGACATCATCGTCGCTGTGCTCGTCCCTGATTGGTCGAGGCCTGGCGGCCTCTACCAATCAGAGACGCGGGATTTCTACGTTGATGCTGTGCCGGTCTCTGATTGGTCGAGGCCTGTCGGCCTCGACCAATCAGAGAGCCGGGATTTCCAGGACAGACAGACAGACAGACAGACAGACGGAAAACCCCTTAGGCAATTATATATATACTAGACTGTGGCCCGATTCTAACGCATCGGGTATTCTAGAATATGCATGTCTTCGTAGTATATGGACAATGATGATTCCAGAATTCGCGGCAGACTGTGCCCGTCGCTGATTGGTCGAGGCGACCTTTATGACATCATCATCGCCATGGCAACCATTATGACATCATCGTCGCTGTGCCCGTTGCTGATTGGTCGAGGCCTGGCGGCCTCGACCAATCAGACGCGGGATATCTACGTCCTTTATGACATCATCGTCGCTGTGCTCGTCGCTGATTGGTCGAGGCCTGGCGGCCTCGACCAATCAGAGACGCGGGATTTCTACATCGATGCTGTGCCGGTCTCTGATTGGTCGAGGCCTGGCGGCCTCGACCAATCAGAGAGCCGGGATTTCCAGGACAGACAGACAGACAGACAGACAGACAGACGGAAAAACCCTTAGACAATTATATATATAGATATATATATATATCTATATATATACACCGTATATACTCGAGTATAAGCCGAGATTTTCAGCCCACTTTTTTGGGCTGAAAGTCCCCCTCTCGGCTTATATTCGAGTTATACCCAGGGGTCGGCTGGGGAGGGGGAGCGGGGGCTGTCTAATTATACTCACCTACTCCTGGCGCGGACCATGCAGGTTCCTGGCTTCCCCGGCGCCGGCAGCTTCTTCCTGTACTAAGCTGTCACATGGTACCGCTCATTACAGTAATGAATATGCAGCTCCACCTCAAATAGAGGTGGAGCCGCGTATTCATTACTGTAATGAGCGGTAACAGTGACCGCTCAGTACAGGATGAGGCTGCGGCATCAGGGATGCAGGGACTGCACCGCGCCAGGAGCAGGTGAGTATAACGGGGAGGGGAGCGCTATGCGATATTCACCTGCTCCCCGTTCCAGGCACCGCTCCATCTTCAGCAGTGATGCTCAGGTTAGAGGGCGCGGTGACGTGTGTTATGATGCGGTGGTCTAGGAGCAACATGGAACGAGCTCTGAAGGAAGTGGTAACTGTACTGACCGCAGTCCCTAAGCTCAACACAACACTAGAAGCAGCCGTGGAATGCTCCTAACTCTCCCTATGCATCTCGTCACAGCCTAAGAGCTAACTACCCCTAAAGACAGAAGCAAGAAAACTATCTTGCCTCAGAGAAAATCCCCAAAAGATAGATTAGCCCCCCACAAATAATGACTGTGAGTGGAGAGGGAAAAAGACATACACAGAATGAAACCAGGATGAGCACAGGAGGCCAGTCTAGCTTGATAGATAGGACAGGATGGAATACTGTGCGGTCAGTATAAAACACTACAAAAATCCACGCAGAGTTTACTAAAAATCTACACACCTGACTAAAGGTGTGGAGGGTAAATCTGCTTCCCAGAGCTTCCAGCAAGACAGAATTAATTCATACTGATAAGCTGGACAAACATAGAAATCACTGAACGGATAAGTCCACAATCTGTGAACAGAACAGAGCAAGTAAGAACTTAGCTTTGTTGAACTGGTCAGGAATACAGGGAAATCCAAAGAGATGTGAATCCAACCAGAAACCATTTACAAGTGGCACTAGCTGAAGGAACAGCCAGACCTAAATAGCCGAGCAGAAGAGAAGATAAGTGGAGGCAGCTGATGACAGCTAACTCCAAGGAGCAGCCATACCACTTGAAACCACAAAAGGGAGCCCAAGAGCAGAACTCACAAAAGTGCCACTTACAACCACCGGATGGAGCCCAAGAGCGGAATTCACAACAGACGTGGTTAGTGCGCGCCCTCTGCCTGAACATCAGTGCAGAAGACGTTGAAGATGGAGTGGCACCGGAACAAGGAGCAGGTGAATATTGAAAGTGCTGGGGGCCTGAGCAACGGAGAGTTGAGTATGTGATTTTTTTTTATCACAGCAACAGCAAATGGGGCAAGTGTCTGTATGGAGCATCTATGGGGCCATAACGGTTGTGCAGCAATATATGGGGCCATAACGTTTGTACAGCACTATATGGGGCCATAATGTTTGTGCAGCACTATATGGGGCCATAACGTTTGTGCAGCACTATATGGGGCAAGTGTTTGTATGGAGCATCTATGGGGCCATAACGTTTGTGCAGCACTATATGGGGCAAGTGGCTGTATGGGGCCCTAATTAACGTTTGTGGAGCATTACGGTATATGGGGCAAGTGTCTGTATGGAGCATCTTATGGGGCCATTATTAACCTTTATGCAGGATTATATGGGACATATTTTAATATGGAGCATCTTATAGGGCCCATCATAAACTTTATGGAGCATTATATGGGGCTCCTGATTCAATATGGATATTCAAAAACACTTAACCTACTGATGTCTCAATTAATTTTACTTTTATTCGGATCTATTTTTACTTTTGACATTTACCGGTAGCTGCTGCATTTCCCACCCTAGGCTTATACTCGAGTCATTAAGTTTTCCCAGTTTTTTGTGGCAAAATTAGGGGGGTCAGCTTATACTTGGGTCTGCTTATACTCGAGTATATACAGTATATTTTTTTATTATGAGGCAGTGACTGGTATTGTATGCGAGGGAAGCTGTGTATCCAACAGGATGCGTATTAAGGCCGCTGGAGTGCATTGTAGTCACAGATATAGCTGTGGTTCCAATGCAGAATAAAAATAAGTGTGGTCTTGGACAAGCTATTTGCCCAAGGCAGATTTAAACAAACCCGGCATGGGTTTTTATTTTTGCAGTGCACTACAGGATGGCAGTGGTGCTGTTCTCTCCCTCCAGGCCGGATCTTACAAGTGGCCCATGGCCACAGATTCCTTTTAAAAACCCTGCCACAAAGGGTTGCATGTGGCAGCCTTAGTTTGCAAACTGCAGAGCAGGTGGCTTTGCAAGATTTGGCTTGTGGGAAGCAACACGGAGCCAAGCATAGCAAAAAGGCCTGCTACCCCTCAGCATGACACAGCTGTGCCATCTCGGATACGGAATGTCTTGAAGTCCCAACTGCGATCTGGAGTATACCATTTGTTTTCCAGTTGTGAGTTACGTTGGACATTAAAGACATTTTGTTTTGAATTTTCCTGTGGTCACTGCCTCTCTGTTGCACTGCACCAACCCCAACCAACATATGGTTGAGAATGTGGGCAGTGTGAACTGAGACATACCCAAAGATGGAGGAGCTTTTGAGGGAGTTGGTTCTCACTCAGTAATGGCAGCAGGAGCAGCAAAGGCAGCAGTAGTATAATGAGCAACAGCAGCTTTGCAGGAATCGGCCCCACCACCAACCCCAATCTGTTCAGAGGCCCAGTACAAAGTTCGGTCCGCACTGAGGAACATGGGTCCTGAGGACAACATGGAGGCTTGTTTCAATGTGATCGAGTGCACTGCGGAGCGGGTGAGCTTGGCATTTTCACAGTGGGCTGAAGTGATGGCCCCCTTCCTGACGGTAGATGCCCAGAAAGCCAACTTGGACCTCAGCTGGGATGATGCCCTGGACTATGGAAAACTGAAAGGTGAGATCCTTGCCCGACTGGGGGTTAACACATATGTATGTAGTTTTTTCATAAACTTGATATATTTGTCAACAAAAGTTTAAAAACTTATGATATTCTTATCATTGTACTTTAGTAACTGTGGAAACATCTAACTAAATGATCTAATAACAATCAAAAGTTGAGAAATTAATAATTTTGTGGCATGCTCAAAACTTTTAGTCATGGCTGTACATTATGGAGCCCTATCCTCTAATATCTTCAAATTGTAAGTAATACCTCTAGAAGAAAATACTTCTGTAATATGCCTTCTGATGAAAAAATCTGTGTTCATCCATACTGTGTGTCTTTAGAGCATGTGGAGGTACAATATAGCCTGAGACATTAGTGTGTACTGTATCATGGTTCTGTGCATCAGTATGATAATTTGGGTGCAACTGTCATGCTCAGTTGTAAGAAAGTTTAGTTGCAAGAGGGTAGGACAGTTTTAAATATCACAATTTACTGTAGGATGTGAAAACATTTTTATATATTACATTAATTTTGTTCCACTTCTCTGATGCAACAAAGAACTAGTTCATGCTTACTTTCCATGTCCAATCAAGTTGACATTTTTTAGAAAATTATTTAGATTCATTATTTTTTTGTATTAAGCTGCTACATAATGTCAGTCAAGCATTATGATTTTGTTCTCTCCAACTGTGCTGAAAAACAACTAGGAATGAAGTAATTGACCTTGTTGCTCACTGAATTGTACAATGCTTTGCTTCCCACTGGTTTTTGCCTCTCACTTTACTTTACGCTTCTCAAAAGGCATGACCTTTGCAGGGGATATTATTTTCCAACAGAGACTAAGCTGTCTGAATCAAGGCAAACATTAAATAAGGGTGCATCTGTACAAGTGCCAAACATATGTATAGGTAAAAGTTAGGCAGCAGTATATAATTAATTTGACCATGCTTTTCCCCAGTGTTCATCGCCTCTCACAGTACAGCAGGAAGTTTTTAAGTACTAAGTTCAAGTGATAGTGCTGTCTCTTTTGCTCAAAAAATTAACACATTCAATTCAATAATAATCCTATAGAGATCCATAAAAATGCTTCCGTATTTGCAGAGGAAGCATAGTCTGATCATACTGCACTTGCCTTTAAAGTGAACTTGTCACCATGAAAATGTTGACTAAACATATTAATATCAACAGATTCGACTGACAGTCTAAGGTGTATAACAGCCTCCCGACTCTCATCCTATAGATGATATCTGAAGACAGAAGGATCCAGGATGTTCAATTTCGGACCAATGATTCCTTTGTTCTCTACTTTCACACTTGCGTTTTTTTGGATCCGTCACAATCTGTCATTTTTTGAGAATGCAGGATCCTGCAAAAAAAATTGCAGGATCCTGCATTTTCCCATATACTTGTATTAGCGACGGATTGGGACGGATGGCCATCTGTTTCATCCGTCGTGCACTGGATCCTTCGGAAAATAGCGGTCCGTCGTGCGAAGAAAACGTTCATAGGAAGGTTTTTTCTGCACGATGGAAAATCAGTCAGCGACACATCCTGTGCTGTCCGTGGACGGATATAATGGAAGTCTATGGACGCAGAATCCGTCGCTGACCGTCACACACTGGAATCCAGTGACAGATGCTGTTTTTCCTGTTATGATAAGGTAATTCAGTACCACAATGGACATAGAAGTCAGAGCACATACAGTGACCTGACAATAACCCAAAAACATAGAACGAGCTCTGAGACGTGGGAACTCTGCTGACCGCAATCCCTAATCCTCTCCAACCACACTAGAGGCAGCCGTGGATTGCGCCTAACGCTTCCTATGCAACTCGGCACAGCCTGAGAAACTAGCTAGCCTGAAGATAGAAAATAAGCCTACCTTGTCTCAGAGAAATACCCCAAAGGACAAGGCAGCCCCCACATATAATGACTGTGAGTTAAGATGAAAAGACAAACGTAGAGATGAAATAGATTTAGCAAAGTGAGGCCCGACTTTCTGAACAGAGCGAGGATAGGAAAGGTAACTTTGCGGTCAACACAAAACCCTACAAAAAACCACGCAAAGGGGGCCAAAAGACCCTCCGTACCGAACTAACGGCACGGACGTACACCCTCTGCGTCCCAGAGCTTCCAGCAAGCAAGAAAAAACAAAATAAGCAAGCTGGACAGAAAAAACAGCAAACAAAATAGCAAAAGCGGAACTTAGCTATGCAGAGCAGCAGGCCACAGGAACGATCCAGGAGGAAACAGGTCCAATACTAGAACATTGACTGGAGGCCAGGATCAAAGCACTAGGTGGAGTTAAATAGAGCAGCACCTAACGACTTCACCACATCACCTGAGGAAGGAAACTCAGAAGCCGCAGTACCACTCTCCTCCACCAACGGAAGCTCACAGAGAGAATCAGCCGAAGTACCACTTGTGACCACAGGAGGGAGCTCTGCCACAGAATTCACAACAGTACCCCCCCCTTGAGGAGGGGTCACCGAACCCTCACCAGAGCCCCCAGGACGACCAGGATGAGCCATATGAAAGGCACGAACAAGATCGAGAGCATGGACATCAGAGGCAAAGACCCAGGAATTATCTTCCTGAGCATAACACTTCCACTTAACCAGATACTGGAGTTTCCGTCTTGAAACACGAGAATCCAAAATCTTCTCCACAATATACTCCAACTCCCCCTCCACCAAAACCGGGAAAAGAGGATCAACAGATGGAACCATTGGTGCCACGTATCTCCGCAACAATGACCTATGGAATACGTTATGTATGGAAAAAGAATCTGGAAGGGTCAGACGAAAAGACACAGGATTAAGAACCTCAGAAATCCTATACGGACCAATGAAACGAGGTTTAAACTTAGGAGAGGAAACCTTCATAGGAATATGACGGGAAGATAACCAAACCAAATCCCCAACACGAAGTCGGGGACCCACACAGCGTCTGCGATTAGCGAAACGTTGAGCCTTCTCCTGGGACAAGGTCAAATTGTCCACTACATGAGTCCAAATCTGCTGCAACCTATCCACCACAGTATCCACACCAGGACAGTCCGAAGACTCAACCTGCCCTGAAGAGAAACGAGGATGGAACCCAGAGTTGCAAAAAAACGGCGAAACCAAGGTAGCCGAGCTGGCCAGATTATTAAGGGCGAACTCAGCCAAAGGCAAAAAGGACACCCAGTCATCCTGATCAGCAGAAACAAAGCATCTCAGATATGTTTCCAAGGTCTGATTGGTTCGTTTGGTCTGGCCATTAGTCTGAGGATGGAAAGCCGAGGAAAAAGACAAGTCAATGCTCATCCTAGCACAAAAGGCTCGCCAAAACCTCGAAACAAACTGGGAACCTCTGTCAGAAACGAGATTCTCTGGAATGCCATGTAAACGAACCACATGCTGGAAGAACAATGGCACCAAATCAGAGGAGGAAGGTAATTTAGACAAGGGTACCAAATGGACCATCTTAGAGAAGCGATCACAGACCACCCAAATGACTGACATCTTTTGAGAGACGGGAAGATCTGAAATAAAATCCATAGAGATATGTGTCCAAGGCCTCTTCGGGACCGGCAAGGGCAAAAGCAACCCACTGGCACGAGAACAGCAGGGCTTAGCCCGAGCACAAATCCCACAGGACTGCACAAAAGAACGCACATCCCGCGACAGAGATGGCCACAAAAAGGATCTAGCCACTAACTCTCTGGTACCAAAGATTCCAGGATGACCAGCCAACACCGAACAATGAACCTCAGAGATAACTTTATTCGTCCACCTATCAGGGACAAACAGTTTATCCGCTGGGCAACGATCAGGTTTATTAGCCTGAAATTTTTGCAGCACCCGCCGCAAATCAGGGGAGATGGCAGACACAATTACTCCCTCTTTGAGAATACCCGCCGGCTCAGATAAACCCGGAGAGTCGGGCACAAAACTCCTAGACAGAGCATCCGCCTTCACATTTTTAGAGCCCGGAAGGTACGAAATCACAAAGTCAAAACGGGCAAAAAACAGCGAACAACGAGCCTGTCTAGGATTCAACCGCTTGGCAGATTCGAGATAAGTCAAGTTCTTATGATCAGTCAAAACCACCACGCGATGCTTAGCTCCTTCAAGCCAATGATGCCACTCCTCGAATGCCCACTTCATGGCCAGCAACTCCCGATTGCCAACATCATAATTTCGCTCAGCAGGCGAAAACTTCCTGGAAAAGAAGGCGCATGGTTTCATCACCGAGCAATCAGAACTTCTCTGCGACAAAACAGCCCCTGCTCCAATTTCAGAAGCATCATCCTCGACCTGGAATGGAAGCGAAACATCTGGTTGACACAACACAGGGGCAGAAGAAAAACGACGCTTCAACTCTTGAAAAGCTTCCACAGCAGCAGAAGACCAATTGACCACATCAGCACCCTTCTTGGTCAAATCGGTCAATGGTTTAGCAATACTAGAAAAATTGCAGATGAAGCGACGATAAAATTAGCAAAGCCCAGAAACTTTTGCAGACTTTTCAGAGATGTCGGCTGAGTCCAATCATGGATGGCTTGGACCTTAACAGGGTCCATCTCGATAGTAGAAGGGGAAAAGATGAACCCCAAAAATGAAACCTTCTGAACAGCAAAGAGACACTTTGATCCCTTCACAAACAAAGAATTAGCACGCAGGACCTGAAACACCGTTCTGACCTGCTTCACATGAGACTCCCAATCATCCGAGAAGATCAAAATGTCATCCAAGTACACAATCAGGAATTTATCCAGGTACTCTCGGAAGATGTCATGCATAAAGGACTGAAACACTGATGGAGCATTGGCAAGTCCGAATGGCATTACTAGATACTCAAAATGGCCCTCGGGCGTATTAAATGCAGTTTTCCATTCATCGCCTCGCTTAATACGCACAAGATTATACGCACCACGAAGATCTATCTTGGTGAACCAACTAGCCCCTTTAATCCGAGCAAACAAATCAAATAACAACGGCAAGGGGTACTGAAATTTAACCGTAATCTTATTTAGAAGGCGGTAATCTATACAAGGTCTCAGCGAACCATCCTTCTTGGCCACAAAAAAGAACCCTGCTCCTAATGGCGACGATGACGGGCGAATATGCCCCTTCTCCAAGGACTCCTTCACATAACTCCGCATAGCGGCGTACTCAGGCACAGATAAATTAAACAGTCGACCTTTTGGGAATTTACTACCAGGAATCAAATCGATAGCACAATCACAATCCCTATGCGGAGGTAGGGTATCGGACTTGGGCTCATCAAATACATCCCGGTAATCAGACAAGAACTCTGGAACCTCAGAAGGGGTGGATGACGAAATAGACAGAAATGGGACATCACCATGTACCCCCTGACAACCCCAGCTGGACACAGACATAGATTTCCAATCTAATACTGGATTATGGACTTGTAGCCATGGCAACCCCAACACGACCACATCATGCAGATTATGCAACACCAGAAAGCGAATAACCTCCTGATGTGCAAGAGCCATGCACATGGTCAACTGGGTCCAGTACTGAGGCTTATTCTTGGCCAAAGGCGTAGCATCAATTCCTCTCAATGGAATAGGACACTGCAAGGGCTCCAAGAAAAACCCACAATGCCTAGCATACTCCAAGTCCATCAAATTCAGGGCAGAGCCTGAATCCACAAATGCCATGACAGAATAAGATGACAAAGAGCAGATCAAGGTAACGGACAAAAGAAATTTTGACTGTACCGTACCAATGGTGGCAGACCTAGCGAACCGCTTAGTGCGCTTAGGACAATCAGAGATAGCATGAGTGGAATCACCACAGTAAAAACACAGCCCATGCAGACGTCTGTGTTCTTGCCGTTCAACTCTGGTCAAAGTCCTATCGCACTGCATAGGCTCAGGTTTATGCTCAGATAATACCGCCAAATGGTGCACAGATTTACGCTCACGCAAGCGTCGACCGATCTGAATGGCCAAAGACATAGACTCATTCAGACCAGCAGGCACAGGAAATCCCACCATGACATCCTTAAGGGCTTCAGAGAGACCCTTTCTGAAAATAGCTGCGAGCGCACCTTCATTCCATTGAGTGAGTACGGACCACTTTCTAAATTTCTGACAATATACCTCTATCTCATCCTGACCCTGACACAGAGCCAGCAAATTTTTCTCTGCCTGATCCACTGAATTAGGTTCATCGTACAGCAATCCGAGCGCCAGGAAAAACGCATCGATATTACTTAATGCAGGATCTCCCGACGCAAGAGAAAATGCCCAGTCCTGAGGGTCGCCACGTAAAAAAGAAATAATGATCCTAACTTGTTGAACTGGGTCACCAGAGGAGCGAGGTTTCAAAGCCAGAAATAGTTTACAATTATTTTTGAAACTCAGAAATTTAGTTCTATCTCCAAAAAACAAATCAGGAATAGGAATTATTGGTTCTAACATAGAATTCTGAACCACAAAGTCTTGAATATTTTGTACTCTTGCCGTGAGCTGATCCACACATGAAGACAGACCTTTAATGTCCATCGCTACACCTGTGTCCTGAACCACCCAAATGTCTAGGGGAAAAAAAAGGCAAAACACAGTGCGGAGAAAAAAAATGGTCTCAGAACTTCTTTTTTCCCTCTATTGAGAATCATTAGTACTTTGGGCCTCCAGTACTGTTATGATAAGGTAATTCAGTACCACAATGGACATAGAAGTCAGAGCACATACAGTGACCTGACAATAACCCAAAAACACAGAACGAGCTCTGAGACGTGGGAACTCTGCTGACCGCAATCCCTAATCCTCTCCAACCACACTAGAGGCAGCCGTGGATTGCGCCTAACGCTTCCTATGCAACTCGGCACAGCCTGAGAAACTAGCTAGCCTGAAGATAGAAAATAAGCCTACCTTGTCTCAGAGAAATACCCCAAAGGACAAGGCAGCCCCCACATATAATGACTGTGAGTTAAGATGAAAAGACAAACGTAGAGATGAAATAGATTTAGCAAAGTGAGGCCCGACTTTCTGAACAGAGCGAGGATAGGAAAGGTAACTTTGCGGTCAACACAAAACCCTACAAAAAACCACGCAAAGGGGGCCAAAAGACCCTCCGTACCGAACTAACGGCACGGACGTACACCCTCTGCGTCCCAGAGCTTCCAGCAAGCAAGAAAAAACAAAATAAGCAAGCTGGACAGAAAAAACAGCAAACAAAATAGCAAAAGCGGAACTTAGCTATGCAGAGCAGCAGGCCACAGGAACGATCCAGGAGGAAACAGGTCCAATACTAGAACATTGACTGGAGGCCAGGATCAAAGCACTAGGTGGAGTTAAATAGAGCAGCACCTAACGACTTCACCACATCACCTGAGGAAGGAAACTCAGAAGCCGCAGTACCACTCTCCTCCACCAACGGAAGCTCACAGAGAGAATCAGCCGAAGTACCACTTGTGACCACAAGAGGGAGCTCTGCCACAGAATTCACAACATTTTCCCCTCTGAGCATGCCCGGAACTCTCTCTCTCTCTCTCTCTCATCCCCAAGCATTTAATTCCCGGAATTTGTGTACGACGCATCCATAATTACACTGGATCCGTCACACACGTTTTTCTCTATTTTCGTGACGTCCGTCGATATGTCATTTTTCTGCACCACGACGGACAACAGAAAACGCAAGTGTGAAAGTAGCCTATGAGATTAGACACCACCAGACATGCCAGAGATTTTTGGCAGCTGCTCTCCTAAAGAGCACATGATCCTTCAGCAGACTTTGCATGGAGAGATTGCTGTATGCTGAATGTTAACTGTCCGTTGAATGCTGGTTAAGCCTATCCAACGTGTATTGGAGGCTTATGTTTCTTCACCATGTTTTCCTATCACTATCCTATTTTACAATCATGCACTGAAAAACAGCATCAAATACTGCATAGATTATGGTAAAAAAAACCTTTCATTTCTTAATCAAGATGCATTTTAAATGTAATAACTATTCAGTGGAAAAAATAGAAGAGATTTATCATGAACATAGTTAAACTAATCTTCAAAATTTTAAATGAGCAGTGTCACTCAATTTGGGGGAGAAAACTGAGTCGCATCAATTAAATTTGGTGCAAACTGAAACTACCAGGAAGGGGTTAAAAAAAACAATAAACTCACGTACCCAACTCTCTTTGGCCCTAAGCATGCTTGTTCCACTGTTGCACCTCTTCCATATTCTCCAGTCTAGCCCAACTAGGTGAGAACAATGCCTGGATCCACAATCAGTGTTTGCAAGTGATACCACTGCCCATTCCTCTGTGGTATGTGCTTACCAATCCCCTGTCAAGGACGCAGGTGTGAATGCCTCTTGCCCTGCACCTGTCATTGCATATTCACAAGCATTGTCAGCAACCACATCCAATTCCTTGTCCCAGTGCAGCATTCAGCTGTCCCTACCCCAGGCCTTCTGCACCAGTTTCTACACCCTCTCGTCCTCCTCATTCTCCTCTGCATTGTCATCTTGGAGCACGTCGTACGTATCAGTCGCAATCTGGAATCACTGCAACACTGCCTTAGTGAAGCAGCAACATGCTCGGCTAATTTATTTAGGTGACAAACATCACACTGCCACAGAGTTGTTGAAAGGTTTAACAGATCAGACAGATCTGTGGCTCTCACCACTGAATCTACAACCTGGCATGGTGGTGTGTGATAATATTTAGAAAAGGCCAAAGCCATCTCACCGACAGCCACCACAGGTGCAAAGGAACACCATCTTGATGAGACGTGATGAATACCATTCAGAAGAAATGTTGTAGCTCCAGCTCCTTAAAACTTCCAATTTTATTGATCCATTTTAAAACGACAATATTATAGGATTTCTATAAGGCACAATTGCACTATGGTACTGCGGAAATGGGATACAGGAGTAGTTAGCTGACAGGTAGGGCAGGATCAGCAGAAATTATCAAAGTCTCGGTGACATCCAGGCTGGTAGAACCTCTGAAGGACCAGCTCTTGAGTTTTACCTACTCCCAGATAATCACCCAAGACATAAGAATGGGCCAGACCTAGTACTCTACACATATAGGGACCCATCACCAACAACTACTCTATCACTTTTCCTCTAGGTTTAGTGACCCGATAATGCAGTTCTTCATTTAAAATGAAATGCGAAAAACGACTCTTGAGAAACCCCCTTTATCACAGTCACACTGTCAACAAAAATTTTTAAAGTAAGATCCTGCATTTGAGTAGTCCCAAAATTCCCCCCAGAAATCTCAAACTCAAGAATCTCGGTCTCACTGGTCACTGTCCCATCCTTGTCACCAGCAAAAACACACAGGGGGAACACATCCGCCTCCGTAGGTGCTGGTGATTCTTCATGGGTGGACCGGCTCCTGTCTGAGTTAGTGGGCACCCTCGCCTTTCCCCACATGTCCCAGAACAGGCTAAAGTCCCACCCGTTTATCACCAGGTGTAGCATGTCTTTTAGTACCCCAACCTCATGGGTCCTGTACCACGGTTCCTTTTTATTGTCACCAAGCTTCCTGAGTCAAAGAGTTTGAGTATATGACCTGGTGCACAGCTTAAAGACAGGAGGTGCTCAGGTAGGTTCCAACACCATAACCATATGTGACAAAACCTGGCACTCAACTTTTATGTTTGAAGATATTTTATTAATCAGCAACGAAAAACGTTTCGGTCCCAAACAAAATGGACCTTCATCAGTCACGTGCTATTTGGCGTGTGTTTAATAGAAGATGTGCTCCTATGGATAGGCAGTATATCAAAGTAGCTGGCAGAAAGTGTATCGCTGCAGGGGCAATGTCCTATCTTGTGGAGGTAGCCTGAATAACGCGGTGTCCACCGCTAGTCCGGACTCTGTGCTAGGAGAACGAGCATCTACTCCATAAGTTGCAGTCCATCTCATTGGAGGATAAAGGATAAAAGGCAGCTACATGTCCCGGACTGCAAAATCTCCAGCAGAGCAAGTCATTCCCAATGGTGCTTAACAACCCCTCAGTGACCCCTTGGAATCTAGAACACCCCAACAGTGGTGGTTCTACTACCCAACATTTGGGTATTGGGCTTCCACTGGCTACCCCAGTATGGAGATACACCACCCCCTGGCTTTCTTAGGGACCTCTTGACCACCTGGTACCGCTGCACTAGGCCTACCAATTTGTCTGCATTCTGTGCATCTCACTGGGCAACCCAGGTCTGCATTGGACTAGGAAGGGAGTGATCAAATCTATCCAAGACAACCCGCTCTACCATCTGGGGTGGAGTGGAAGACTCCAGCAGCAACTATTTCTGTACAAGATGCAGTATACCAAACATTTGTGATTGAGGAGGATTGTAACTATAATACGCCCAATGGTGAACCCTTTGTTCTCTGACCACCATAGTCACTCCATTGCATGCCAAAATTTCAGTTTTCAATTTGGCATACCCCTGTGCATCTTGTAATGTCAAATCATAAAAAGTCTGGGGGCTCGCCAGTAACATAGGGGGCCAACAACTGGTGACAGTTACTCAAGCTCTGCTACTCGATCAAACACAGTCAAAAATCCTTCCCCATCATCAACCAGGGTCATTTTTTTCTTGGCTCATTTTATTGACTTCTGGACGTATGTTTCATCACTTGGACTTTGGGAACGAGCTGTTTGCCTTCCACAAACCCCCTCTACAAGCAAGTCAACCTGCTGCTGGAGCTGCTGTTGCATTTTTTTTGTACAAACAGCTTACTTGTCTCCTGTTGTGCCATCTGTTGCTGCTATAACTGCTGCTGATAGTATTGGTGCTGTTGCTGCTGTGCTTGTACCAGATGCTTAATCAGGTCCTCCATTTTGACTGACGTCAAATGCTGTCTTGTGGCCACCTTAACCAAGAACATGCAGCACATCTTGTAGCCATTATACGTTTTAGCTGAGAACACTGCCCACACTTCTAACACCACCTGGGGTAGATCAGCTCACTCAGCGGTACACGAAGGTAGACACGGGAATGCTGTCTCTTTAAGAACTTCTTTCGGTTTATTATAGGCAGCTTAAGCTAAGGTTAAGTAAAAGAAACATGGCCCTGTTGGTAAAACAGGAAAACAAAAATAAAAAGGTAGGTTCCTCCCGCTCTCTGTTAGCAGAACACACACTGTTCAGGTTAGTTACAGCACAAATTAACTCATCATATTGTCCTTACGGACTAGGGAAAAACCATTTTAAGTGAAAAACACATATTCCCGTTAAAAGACTCTTTTATTAAATATATTTTAAAAATTCACCAGCCCAGTGTGAGGCAATTGTTGTAAAACAAAACCAAAAATAGTAACCTGCCAAACAATCCCTACAAAAAGCCTGCTGTCCCTTCCTGACAGTGGAGGCTGGCACCCTTGAAGATACGATTGTTTTGGTGCCCCTACTCTACAACAGCTGTCCCAGAATATCCCTGACAGCCTCTAATAATCTAAAGGTATGCCTTTTCATCCGGACACCTTACATCTGTGGCACTGCTAGGTTCCTTAATGGGCCTCCTGATGAACCGTTAAGATAGGGAAACGCGTTGAGGCTGGAGCTAAGTAGGGGTTAAAATACCCGATGTGTTTTTTTCTGGTTGGAAATTATTATTAACAAATCTTGTTCCTGACCGATATGTGTATTTTGTGATTCACTCTTGATGCACGCTCAATTGTTTTTTGCTCAGGATGGATATTGTTGATATGGCTATACAGCCAGATTGTTATCTATATCTCCTTCATTATAGTGTATTAAACTCTAAGACAAAAAGCACTCTTTTGACTGTCATCAAGACAAGAGTGGACTGGTGCATAACCTGTCAGGTATCTTTTATTTCTATCCATTCATCCCTTTACTATGCCTATCCCTTTACTATGTTCCCACCTGTAGATTATTAGGGGCTATCAGGGTTAATCTGGGACAGCCGTCGCGGAGTTGGGGTGCCAAAACAATCATATCTTCTAGGGTGCCAACCTCCACTGCCAGGAAGGGACAGCAGACTTATTGTAGGGATTGTTTGGCAGGTTAATATTTTTGGTTTTGTGTTACAACACTTGCCTCACACTGGGCTGGTGATTTTTTAAAATATATTGTGTAATTTAATAAAAGAGTCTTTTAACGGGAATATATGTTTTTCACTTAAAATGGTTCCAGCACAACCATTTCTCTGGAGTGTTCCTCTGGAGACACTGAGCACTGACTGCCTCTGGAGGACAGTTATTTAAGCCTCAGATCACACCCTGGGGAGGAGAACAGGTGGACAACCTCCCACCTATATGACTGTCCACAAAAAAACAACCCATTAAACAAATTAACTGTTAACCCCTCGCAGCATTTAATGTGCTAGAAGAAAATCTTTGGGTTTTACGTCACTAGCACCATTAAGCGCAGCAAAACATATCATCCCTCCAACACTTTACCAGCGCCTTTGTCACACATCATATATTAAGATAAGGTAGTAAAATGTTTGAATTACAGTTACCCGTGACTACCAGTGAGTGTGGTTTTATCTCCCCCTCTAGCATGTCATTTAATTGAAGGAGGAATCTGAATCATGCGGTGATTCAGAATCGACACTCCCAAAGGTGCAAAATGCAAACTTAGACAAAGATGAGCTTTCTACTGTAGTCATAGGGGATGGGGAAATACAGTGAGAGATGGCCAGGCTTTTAGGGGGTGGAGGAGACTTTTTTTCTCCCTTTTTAATTTTGCCTTATATAAAAGTCATTATACAGGAAAGTACAATAACAAATTGTATTGTGGTACCGTGTTAGCCAGAATAATCAATATGAATATTTTTCTGCCCAATGATGAGAGAAGTATTCTAGGAGTGATACTTTTTTTGGTTAACCAGAAAATAATAAGTTTGCAAGCTTTCAGAGCACAGTGGCTCCTTCTTCAAAAATGTAATCTTGCCTTATAAAGGAGCCACTGTGCTCTGAAAGCTTGCAAACATATTTTCTGGTTAGCCAATAAAGGTATCACTCCTAGAATACTTCTGTCATCATTGGGCAGAAAAATATTCACATCGATTATACAGGAAAGAATGTCTTCTAACGTTTTTTCCTGTAAAATCTATTTTATCTTTGGTTTTGTATGTTTTATTGTTAGTCCATAAAAGTGAAGTAATAATCTTAACAACTTTGTTCCCAGCAGCGACCAGGGAGTCAGAGATGCATCCAGGCTTCTTCTCTATGCTGTTCCCATTACATTTGAGTTTCCATTAATTTCAGCAATTTTCCTGCCCCTCCAGCCCTCCTGTAAGAGTCTTCCAGAAAAATGCTTGAGTGTCTCTTTGACTTCCGTTATATTCATTGCCTGAATCGAGCCTATCCGAGCATCCGACCTGCTCTATTTGAGTTCCAAGCATGCAAGCATTTTAGTGCTCAATCATCACTAATAGATACTAGATCTTTATCACCACCTACTGAATATACAATCTTAAATGTCAATATTAACTCTTTAATGAGCCTTGCCATGTGATGTTTAATATATATTCTACTAGATGGTGGCCCGATTCTAACGCATCGGGTATTCTAGAATATGCATGTCCACGTAGTATATTGCACAGCCCACGTAGTATATTGTCCAGCCACGTAGTATATTGCCCAGCCACATACTATATTGCCCAGCCACGTAGTATATTGCCCAGCCACGTAGTATATTGCCCAGCCACGTAGTATATTGCCCAGCCACATAGTATATTGCCCAGCGATGTAGTATATTGCCCAGTGACATAGGATATTGCCCAGTGACGTAGTATATTGCCCAGCCAAGTAGTATATTGCCCAGTGACGTAGTATATTGCGCAGCCATGTAGTATATTGGCCAGTTACGTAGTTGTTGTGAATTCTGCTCTTGGGTTCCCTCCAGTGGCTGTAGGTGGGAATGCAGTTGTCTCTGAGTCACAGTCCTGGCCAGGTGTATCTGCTGATTACAATTCTGACTGGGATATTTAGGTGTGCAGGATTCATTAGCTCTTGCCAGTTGTCAATGTTCCTTGTTAAGTGTTGGATCACTTTCTGGCTTCTCCTGCTAGCTGCCAAATTCAGCAAAGATAAGTGTTTGGTTTTTTATGTCTGTGGCACACTGCTGTGTGCTTGTTTTTGTTTGTATTCCGGCTCTGATTGTGGGATTCGCTGGAGTTGCAGATATACGCTCCTACATCTTTAGTTAGATGTAGGAAGTTTTTGTATATTCTGCTGTGGATATTTTTGAAGGGTTTTAATACTGACCGCACAGAACTCTGTCCTATCCTGTCCTATTTAGCTAGAGTGGCCTCCTGTGCTAAATCCTGTTTTTCTGCCTGTGTATGTTTTTTCCTCTCCGACTCACCGCCAATATTTGTGGGGGGCTGTCTATCCTTTGGGGATCTGCTCTGAGGCAAGATAGTATTCCTATTTCCATTTTTAGGGGTATTTAGTCCTCCGGCTGTGACGAGGTGTCTAGGATTGTTAGGTACACTCCACGGCTACTTCTAGTTGCGTGGTTAAGTTCAGGATTGCGGTCAGTATAGTGACCACCTTCTCCAGTGAAAGTTCTCATGCTGCTCCAAGGTCACCGGATCACAACACGTAGTATATTGCCCAGTCACGCAGTATATTGCGCAGCCACGTAGTATATTGCCCAGTTACGTAGTATATTGCCCAGTCACGTAGTATATTGCCCAGTTACGTAGTATATTGCCCAGTGACGTAGTATACTGCCGAGTGACGTAGTATACAGCACAGAGCCACGTAGTATATTGCACAGCGAAGTAGTATACAGCACAGAGCCACGTAGTATATTGGCCAGTCACGTAGTATATTGCCCAGCCAGGTTTGTCACAGGTGAAAAATTAAAAAATAAACATATACTCACCTTTCCGAAGGCCCCTTGTAGTCCACGGCAGCTTCCGGTTTCAGCATTGGTATGGGCGCAGGACCTGTGATGACGTCGTGGTCACATGACCATGACATCATGGCAGGGCCTTCTGCCATACCATCTTTGCCACCAGAAACTGCAGCAGAAGATGGCGGCCGGCCGGAGCGGTTCAGTCGACTACGGAGGGTGAGTATAGCAGGTTCATTTTTAAAAAATTATTTTTAACATTACATTTTTTACTATTGATGCCACATAGGCACCATCAATAGTAAAAAGTTGGGGACACACAGGGTTAATAGCGGTGGTAAAGGAGTGCGTTACCCATGGCATAACACGGTCCGTTACCGCCGGCATTAATCCTGTGTTAGCAGTGACCGGAGGGGAGTATGCGGGCGACAGGCACTGACTGCGGGGGAATAATAATAATAATAATGCGGGGAGTAAGGAGCGGCCATTTTCTTCCGGACTGTGCCTGTCGCTGATTGGTCCCGGCAGCCATGACAGGCAGCTGGCGAGACCAATCAGCGAATGAATAACTGTGACAGACAGACAGACAGAAGGACAGACGGAAGTGACCCTTAGACAATTAAATAGTAGATATTCAATAGCGGTACTTCTCCAGTTGTGAAACTAGTTATATTGGTTAAGTATTTCATTATTCATGAGTTAGTAAAACTTATGAAGAGCTTGCGCTTAGTGTTGAGCGATACCGTCCGATACTTGAAAGTATCGGTATCGGATAGTATCAGCCGATACCCGAAAAGTATCAGATATCGCCGATACCCGATACCAATACAAGTCAATGGGACACCAAGTATCGGAAGGTATCCTGATGGTTCCCAGGGTCTGAAGGAGAGGAAACTCTCCTTCAGGCCCTGAGATCCATATTAATGTGTAAAATAAAGAATTAAAATAAAAAATATTGATATAATTACCTCTCCGGAGTCCCCTGGACATCACCGCTGGTAACCGGCAGCCTTCTTTGCTTAAAATGAGCGCGTTTAGGACCTGAGAATGACGTCGCGGCTTCTGATTGGTCGCGTGCCGCTCATGTGACCGCCACGCGACCAATCAGAAGCCGCGACGTCATTCTCAGGTCCTAAATTCCTAGAATGAGGAGTTTAGGACCTGAGAATGACGTCGCGGCTTCTGATTGGTCGCGTGGCGGTCACATGAGCGGCAGGCGACCATTCAGAAGCCGTGACGTCATGGAAGTCCCTAAACGCGCTCATTTTAAACAAAGAAGGCTGCCGGTTACCAGGGGCCTCCGGTGAGGTGAGTATATCAATATTTTTTATTTTAATTCTTTATTTTACACATTAATATGGATCCAATACCGATTCCCGATACCACAAAAGTATCGGAACTCGGTATCGGAATTACGATACCGCAAGTATCGGCCGATACCTGATACTTGCGCTATCGGAATGCTCAACACTACTTGTGCTCTTTAAAGTGGGTTTTCATCACTCAATTTTGCAGCCCTACCGATCGACGGTCGTTTAGTAGCCTGTTTATGCAAGCAGAGCACACATAACAATTTGCACTGTTTGATCTGCAATCGATTTAATGGATTTAAAGTAGTAGAAAACTTTAGTTGTTAAAGGATTAATTTTAAGAAACCTCACTGGTTTATCCTAGAAATACTGGATTACATTTTATCTCCAAAATATTTCCCCCATATACTATCTAAAGGTCACCAGATCAAGGGCACCACAACAGGGAGTCAATGTGCCCCCGTATATGTAAATTAGTACCCAGGCTGGTTGAAGGATACTGTGGATTTGTAGAGCATTCTTTCTGGATTCACTATGAGGTCAGTAATAGATTAGGGTAGATTCATAGGTGGTGCCCTGCATTAAATTATAGTGACCGAGGAACGGTTCACTAGGTTTGAAAATGCACTCAGTATCAACCAAATAGACCACAGATTCACCTATTAGACAAACAAGGAACAGATCTACTTTTTTAATTTTGGCATTAGGAAAAGTGCAGAAGGCACTCTGGTTACATGCACGTTAAGGAAATTAGCAGCTACTAATAACAGAGGCATGCAAAATTTGAGTTTATGACAATTTTTTACAATCCAATGATGGATCCTTAATTTTTTTATGCCATAATTTCAAAAAACACTACCATTTTTAATCATCACATATGGATTTTGCACAAAATGCACGTTAAATTATACAAGTGAGATGTACAAGAAAAATCTTTAATGTAGACAAAAATGTACACACTATTATACAGTTGTGTGAAAAAGTGTTTGCACCCTTCCTGATTTCCTATTCTTTTGCATGTTTGTCACACTTAGATGTTTCAGATCACCAAACAAATTTAAATATTAGACAAAGATAACATAAGTGAACACAAAATCCAGTTTTTAAATGAAGGTCTTTATTATTAAGGGAAAAAGAAATCCAAACCAACAGAGCCCTGTGTGAAAAAATGATTGCCCCCTAAACCTAATAACTTGTTTGGCCACCCTTAGCAGCAACAACTGCAATCAAGCATTTGCGATAACTGACAATGAGTCTTTTGCTACTCTCTGTAGGAATTTTGGCCCATTCATCTTTGCAGAATTGTTGTAATTCAGCCACATTGTTGGGTTTCCGATCATGAACTGCCTTTTTAATGTAATGCCACAGCATCTCAATCAGATTAAGGTTAGGACTTTGATGAGGCCACTCTAAAGTCTTAATTTTGCTTTTCATAACCCATTCAAAGATGGACCTGCTGGTGTGTTTAGGATCATTGTTCTGCTGCATAAGACAAGTGCTCAATAGCCTGACGTCACAAACAGATGCCTGGATATTCACCTTGTTTTTCTCTTTATTTTTGGTAGACAGCAGACTTCATTGTTCCATTTACCACAGCTAGTTTTCCAGGTTCTGAAGCAGCAAAACAGCCCAAGACTGTCACACTACCACAACCATATTTTACTGTTTACTACCACACTTTTTCACACAACTATATATAAAAATTATTGAGCATTGATTCTTCAACTGTATTGAAAATTAATTCTTGCGCCTTTTCCTTTTCTTTTCAAAGCTTCTCTTGATACATTTTCTCTTATAGAAGGTCTGCGGATCTTCTCTATGAAGCATCCAGCAGTAATCACCCATCATGTTCACGTTCCATCAATCTTGGTATCTTCATTCCATCTTCTTGATATCCTGATGAAATATTTCTCCCTTCTCTTCACTAACAGCATTAACGTTTTCAGGAAAGTAGTCCAAATGGAAATGTAAAAAAGTAATTTCTAATTTATCAGACAACACAAGGCTCTGAAATGTTTCAGCATGTTCTCCATGATGGACTTAAATTTTGGATCATTGTTGTTACCTAGAAATTTCTTCACAACTTCTTTTAAAGAATCCCAAGCCCTTTTCTCAACAGCTATCCTTTTTGTTTTGAACATGAGTTTCCAAATAGCCAGACCCACAAAAATACATTCCTTCAGCTTTGCTTCAGACAGTCTATGAAACTTGGTACACAGGTACAGTACTTAAACGTCTCTCCCTCTTTCTGTAAAGCCTTCACAAACTGTTTCATGAGCCCAAACTTATTGTGGAATGGTGACAGGAGAACTTTAATGGAATCAACTAAACTTTTCCCAACTATATTCTTGAGTCCACTTTGCAAAGATGATCTCGTTAACCAACTTTTTTGGCTCCAGTAATGAGTCTTATCTTGGCTGTCCCATTCACACCAAAAGCATTGGTACTTTATGTATACTTGCTGCCCAAGGAACAAAGAGAGAACTTTCACGGCATATTGACCATCATAGATCACCATAGTTAAGTTTCTTGAAAATAAAGTCTAAATTCACATAGCTTTCCCTAAAGTGCACAGAATGCTCTACAGACACTGAAGCATATTTTCTGTGATTGTGCAGTACCACAGCTTCAGACTTTTTTTTAGATAAATCAGCAAAAAGTCCTCACTCGCTTACATTGCACCCAATGTTAAATTTCTTCATCAGCCCAGGAACATCACTGCAAGACACTAGAACATCGTCTTAAGAAAAGTATGGAAACAATTCCTTTTCTCTGTTTCTGTACTATGAATAACAGGTACCAAGAGCTAGTAGGTTCTTTTTCCTTTAGTCTAGAGCTTAAAAGGTCCAAGTCCTTGACTAAATTATTTAATTTGAGTTGTGATTAAATCTGTGGCTCTTTGGAACTAGCATGAAAGTCTTCATCAGAATCCTGATTTTCATGGTCTGAATCTTCTGAATCAGGTGTATCTTCAAGTTTCTCTGAAGTTGAATAGACAGGTGCTCCTGGACCATGAGGCACAGGGCGAATTGCTAACTGGAGGTCCTGGTATTTAATTTCCTTCTTATTTTTAATCTTGAAACTCTTCAGGTGCACGTACAAAAGTAGCAGTCATCAGTATGATTTTGAAGTTCCTTCCAGATCATAGGCACGCAATATACACTTGTGTAACTAAATCTGGAATGTTCTTTCAGTGTTTCTTGTCAACAAAACAACCACAAATTTTACAAAAGATGTCGGTTGAATTACGATCCCCTCTTGTAGCCATTTTGATCATGTTGTTAGAAATAGAAGCTTAATCCACCACAACCACTAAGTACTAAAATGAATTGTGCTAAGCATGCTATCACACTCTTATGAACTCTGTTTAAAAGAAAATCTGCCTTTTGCTTCATATAGTCTTACCTGAGGAGCCCTGACTGCTAGCCTGATGAACTGGGATATTTGGGAACTCCGCCCTCTAGCCTGGTTGTCTGCAATGCCCTGAACACATATAAGTGTTAATTTCTCATTTAACCCCTGTTATTTTTATAATTACCTTGTACATATTTTCAATTGTCTCATATTGTAACATCTTTATATGCCTTTTTATAAACACTGCCTTAATCTTTTACAGAGTAAACTATCTAAATACTAGTTTTGTTCTCCTGTTCTAAAACGTACTCTAAGTCTTTTGAAGGGAATTATGCTACTGTTTTGGGTTAGCCTCGGACCCGTTTAATCGAAGCTGGTGGCAGCATACCTTGTCCTGTGCCTTTGGTAGTCGTTGTAGTGACGGCAGCGTTGTTAATTATTGTTCCTGCCGGTGTGGGAGTAGTTATATCGCCCCGCCGCAGCGTGACCAATAGCCAGTACAAAGCAGGCAGCCTTTCTGGCGACTAATTACCCTAGGTGCAGTACATAGTCTGACCTGAGGGTAAGGGGGGTGCCAGAGAACTGCAAGTTCTCAAGTGGAACTGTAAAGCGGGATATACATAAATCCCTGCAGTTCCTGGTATATTGTAGAGCAGTGGGATAACTAAAATAAGCCCCTAATGTAAACTGATAGGCCAATAGCCTTGTATGTGTTTTCATCACATTGTTAGCAGTGGAGGGATAACTAAGATAAGCTCCCCTGCACATGTGATAGTCGTCTGTTGGCCTAAAGTCACCCCGATCTGTGACGTAGGGGTGACGGTCACGGTGTGAATCGTAACATATCCTAGAAGTGTGAAGATTACAGTAGAATTAAAACCTGAATTGAACCTAAAGGGTGCTGAAGGTAAGTGGCCAGTCACTGTAAACAATGTTTCTGTTTATTTTCACTCTCACCCCTATAATCCTTCACTTTATGCTACCTCCCCTAATCTTCACATCAAGTAAGGAACTGTTTATCTCTGCTTCAATCCTCCCCATCCATCTCGCCTCCTCCTCAGAACTGTTCCTTAATCTACAATCCTCTGCCTCCAAACACAGACAGCCCCCTCATGCCTTCTCCTTCTCCCACCTGCTAACACTTTCTCTGCTCTTTCTCACTGCTGGTGATATCTTTCCAAATCCTGGTCCTACTCACCACATTCCCACAGTCATTTCTACCTCCCATCCACGCTCTATCACAAACTTCCGTAACCTCTCTAACCTTATACCCATTCACCCAGCCCCCGCTTCCCCAGTCCCACTAACAGGAGCTCTGTGGAACGCTCGCTCTGTCTGCAACAAGCTTTCCTACATCCATGATCTTTTTGTTACTACCAAACTTTCCTTCCTCACCATCACCGAAACCTGGCTCACCCCTTCTGACACAGCCTCCCCTGCTGCACTCTCTTACGTTGGCTTCCACCTTTGTCACACACCCTGCCCCAGCAGCAAACATGGCGGAGGAGTTGGTTTTTTCCTGTCAGATAACTGCTCCTTCACCCCAATCCCACTGCCACCCTCTGTTACCCTCCCTTCCTTTGAGGTTCACTCTGTGCGCATCTAGTCCCCCTCCAACCTCCAACTGGCTGTCATTTACTGCCCCCCAGGGCCAGCCACCACCTTCTTTGACCACTTCACCACCTGGCTACTTCATTTCCTTTCCGCAGACATCCCCACTATCATCATGGGTGACTTCAACATCCCCATTGACACTTCCCTCTCAGCTGCCACTAAATTTCTATCTCTCACTTCGTCCTTCGGCCTCACTCAATGGTCTTCTACAGCCACCCACAAAGATGGTCACACACTGGACCTCATCTTCACCCGCCTCTGCTCCCTATCTAACCGCTCTAACTCACCTCTTCCTTTCTCTGACCACAACCTTCTCATCTTGCCCTACATTCATTCTCTGAATCCCTCCTCCCTCTCACAGATATAAGTTCCTTACAGAATGCAGATGACGCTGCTGCTCTATATAACACCACAATAGCTGTAGCTTTGGAATCTGCTGCCCCACTTACACATACCAAAGCTCGCAAAATCAATAGACAGTGCTGGCACACCAGCCTGACCGAAGAACTGAGGTGAGCTTCCAGGGCTGCTGAGAGCAGATGGAAAAGATCCCACTCCAACGAGCCCTTCATCGCATTCAAACAGTCCCTCATTACTTTCAAGACCACACTAGCCACAGCTAAACAAACATACTTCTCATCTCTCATATCCTCCCTGTCTCACAACCCTAAACAGTTATTCAACACCTTCAATTCTCTCCTCCGTCCCCCAGCACCTCCTCCCTCCCCACTTATCTCAGCTGAAGACTTTGCCTCATTTTTCAAGCAGAAGATTGATAACATCAGAGACAGTTTTGGTCAACAACCCCTAGAGCCCTTCCTCCCGACTTCCCTGCCCTCCGCCTCCAAAACCAACTTCTCCACCATTACAGAAGATCAAATCTCCACCCTACTCTCAAGATCGTATCTCACCACCTGTGCACTTGACCCACTCCCATCCCACTTCATCCCAAACCTCACCACAGTCTTCATCCCATCTCTGCAACCTATCACTAACAACTGGTGTTTCCCCTCAAGCTTTAAACATGCCTCCATCACACCTATCCTCAAAAAGCCTTCTCTTGACACATCCTCTGTATCTAGCTATCGCCCTATATCACTTCTCCTCTATGCCTCCAAACTACTTGGAACAACACGTCTACCTTGAACTGTCCTCCCATCTTTCTTCTTGCTCCCTCTTTGACAGCTTACAATCTGGCTTCTGGTCACACCATTCCACTAAAACTGCCCTAACTAAGGTCACCAATGACCTCTTAACCGCCAAAAGCAAGCGACACTACTCTGTCCTCCTCGACCTGTCGGCTGCCTTTGACACAGTGGACCATTCCCTATTATTACAGACCCTCTTATCCCTTGGCATCACAGACTTGGCCCTATCCTGGATCTCATCATACCTAACAGACCAGACATTCAGCGTCTCCCACTCACACACCACCTCCTCACGTCACCCACTATCTTTCGGAGTCCCACAAGGTTCAGTCCTAGGGCCCCTGCCCTTCCCTATTTACACTTTTGGCCTGGGACAGCTCATAGAATCTCATGGCTTTCAGTATCACCTCTATGCTGATGACACACAGATCTACATCTCTGGACCAGATATCACCTCCCTACTAACCAGAATCCCTCAATGTCTGTCCACTATTTCATCCTTCTTCTCCACTAGATTTCTGAAACTTAAAATGGTCAAAACAGAATTCATCATCTTTCCCCCATCTCACGCGACCCCCCCAACGAACCTATCCATTACAGTAAATGACTGCCCACTCTCCCCAGTCCCACAAGCTCGCTGCCTCGGGGTAATCCTTGACGCTTATCTCTCCTTCAAACCACAAATCCAAGCCCTTTCCACTTCCTGCCGACTTCAACTCAAAAATATTTCACAAATCCGTACATTCCTCAACCAAGAATCTGCAAAACCCTAGTGCATGCCCTCATCATCTCTCGCCTTGACTACTGCAACCTCCTGCTCTGTGGCCTCCCCTCTAACACTCTCGCATCTCCAATCTATTCTAAACTCTGCTGTCCCACTAATCCACCTGTCCCCCCGCTATTCCCCGACCTCTCCCCTCTGTCAATCCCTTCACTGGCTCCCCATTGCCCAGAAACTCCAGTACAAAACCCTAATTATGACATACAAAGCCATCCACAACCTGTCTCCTCCATACATCTGTGACCTCGTCTCCCGGTACTTACCTGCACGCAACCTCCGATCCTCACAAGATCTCCATCTCTACTCCCCTCTTATCTCCTCTTCCCACAATCGTATACAAGATTTCTCTCGTGTATCACCCCTACTCTGGAACCCTCTACCACAACACATCAGACTCTCGCCTACCATCGAATCCTTCAAAAAGAGCCTGAAGACCCACCTCTTCCGACAAGCCTACAACCTGCAGTAACCACCAATCGACCAAACCGCTGCATGACCAGCTCTATCCTCGCCTACTGTATTCTCACCCATCCCTTGTAGATTGTGAGCCTTAGCGGGCAGGGTCCCCATTCCTCCTGTACCAGTTATGACTTGTATTGTTTAAGATTATTGTACTTGCTTTTATTATGTATACCCCTCCTCACATGTAAAGCGCCATGGAATAAATGGCGCTATAACAATAAATAATAATAATAATATACAGTAGTAACCAATCACAGTGCAGCTTTTAGTTTTTACACTGCTGAGGTAAAATGAAAGCGGTGCTCTGATTGGTTGCCATCGACACCACCACACTGTTATGTACTTCAGCTGACCAACAAGTCTGTAGTGGAGTTCACAATGGATGCATCGTACAGAGCTGCCCAGGTACAGGCGTAGCAATCAGCAAGGAAAGAAAGGAAGTCCTCCTGCGATGACACAAATTGCAGAGTTATAACTTCAGATTTATTTTTGCATAAAAAATTTCAGAGCCTCCATTGTGAGAACAAACCTACGTGTTTCAGCTAAAATGTCTTAATCATGGTTCAAGTATTGCTAAAAATACCATCAATAAATAGTGTATGTTGAAAATCAAAACTGGTTAACAGCCAATGGGAGTAAAATGCTCATTATGCACACACCTGATGATAAACACATAATACGAAAAATGGTAAAAAAAAATACTAGATTAAAATACTGAAGCAACATATAATACATTACATATATTAAAGAATGATATTCTGTCTTACATTCAAATCTATAGCGTATTCAGTCTGAAAATCCAGAAGGATTCTCTGTTGAGAATTTTCCTTTTCAGATTTCCACCCCTAATTGGTTTGAACACTCTTTCAACGTCATCAAATTTCAGAGTAGAAACATCTCCTTGCATATGCAAAAAGTGCTTGGGAACCACAGAGATATCAGTGGCAGTAGTGCTCACTGAGTTTGACATATGTCTCCTGATTCTTTTCTTAAGTGGCCCCGTAGTGCATCCCACATATTGTACCTGGCATGTTGTACAAGCAATTAAATAAACAAGTCCTGCAGTATTGCAGTTTATATAATACAAAATCTTTAGGACCGAACACATTCTATAACCGGTGGTCCAAGGCCTATGTAACCAGACCACCAAATGCAATAGCCATGGAAATTACTACAACCAATTTGTATACATACAAGAATGGAGTAAAAACAATCCACCAAGATAAGTAAAAAGGAAATATTTTTTTAATAAACAAAATATATGAAAGGCACCAAGACATTAAAAGGACCATATCAATGACAGACACAATGGGATGAAAAAGGGGGGAGGAAGGCTGTATCAATAGAGAAATGAAGGAAGAGACACCCCTGACCTCAAGCCTTAGCCTCTCCCAGCACTCCCCTAATACCCTAAGTGGGTTCTTCTCACCACAGCCATCAGGATATCTCATCCCTAACTGTCCCCTAAATCTACCCTGGCTAGAGCACTGGCCGGCGATGGACGCTAGCCACACCACTGCTGAAATTACCACATGGAGATAGTGACAAACACAAAAGGGATAAGGAAATAAACACTTCGCTTCCTCTGCAGCAAAGCACCGCACAGCAGAATACAAGCACCAAAATAATGAACCCAGCAGAAGCACCATGCACCCAAAGAGCTCCTCACTCAGGCTTGTTCACTAAAGATTGCTCTAAAAACAACAGTTAGCTGATGCATCAGGTGACCATTTAAAGCAGGGGTCTCAAACTGCATTCCTCGAGGGACGCAAACCATGCATATTTTCAAGATTTCCTTAGCATTGCACAAGGTGCTGTAATCATTATGTGTGTAGGTGATTAAATTATCACCTGTGCAATACAAGGAAATCCTGAAAACATGACCTGTTTAGCACTGCATTCGGATATAAATCGGATGCTTGGTGTAAAAAATCAGATTGTACTCGCATGAAAAATCATGACACTTGCATTACACGCGTCTGACTTTGCAGTAACAAAATTGCACCAATTTTAAAATCGCTAGTGTGACTCCAGCCTTAAGCACATGTTCACATGAAATACATCTTGAATGACCATATAAAAAAAAACCTTAACCCCTTAAGGACCAGGCATAATTCCATTTTATGGCTTTGCTTTCTTCCTAGAACCATAACTTTGCTATTATTGGTTGAATATGTCCATGTGAGGACTTGTTTTTTGTGGGACAAGTTGTACTTTTGAATGACACCATTGGTTCCACCATATTGTGTACCGAAAAAAAGGGGGAAAATTCTAAGTGCAGTGAAATTGCAAAAAAAAGTGCAATTCCATAATTATTTTTTTTTACAATGTTCACTAAATGCAAAAACTGGCCTGCCATTATGATCCTCTAGGTCATCACGAGTTTGGAGAGAGCAAACATGTGCAGGTTCATTTTTAACCCCTTTCTGCCATTGGACGTACTATCACGTCCATGTGACCTGGGACTTAATTCCCATGGACGAGATAGTACATCATATGTTATCAGCCGCGCTCATGGGGGATTGCGGCCAATCGCGGCCGGGTGTCAGCTGATTATCACAGCTGAGATCTGGCATTATGGAGTGGTCATGGACCACTCCTGACACTTTAACCCCCGGAACACTGTGATCAAACATGATCGCAGCATTCCGGTGGCATAGGGAAGCATCGCGCAGGGAGGGGGCTCCCTGCATGCTTCCCTGAGACCCTCAGAACAGCGTGATGTGATTGCGCTGTTCCGAGCGTCTCTTCCTTTCTCCTCCCTGCAGGCACCTGGATCCAAGATGGACACGAGGACCTTCTGGATCCTGCAGGGAGGCGGTTTGTCAGTGCCTGCTGAAAGCAGGCGCCGGCAAGCCTCCTATACTGCCTGTCAGATCGCTAATCTGACAGAGTGCTCTGCAAAGTGTCAAATCAGCGATCTGACACTATAAAGTGATGTCCCACCCTGGGACAATGTAAAAAAGTTAAAAAAAAAATTAACATGTGTAAAAATATATATTTTTTAAATTCCTAAATAAAGAAACGAAATATATATTTTTCCCCCAAAATACATTTCTATATGTAAATAAAAAAATAAAACAATAAAAGTACACATATTTAGCACCACAGCATCCGTAACGACCCGGCCTATAAAACTGTGCCTCAATTTAACCCCTTCAGTGAACACAATAAAAAATATATAAAAAATGAGGCAAAAAGCAATGATTTATCATCATACCGCTGAACAAAAAGTTAAACAACACGCAATAAAAACGGATATAAATAAACATGGTAACGCTGAAAATGTCAACTTGTCACACACAAAAAACAAGCCGCCATACAGTGTAATCAGCAAAAGAATAAAAAAGTTATAGCCCTCAGAATAAAGTGATGCAAAAATAATTATTTTTTATATAAAATAGTTTTTATTGTATAAAAGTGCCAAAACCTAAAAATTATATAAATGAGGTATTGCTGTAATTGTACTGACCCGAAGAATAAAACTGCTTTATCAATTTTACCTAACACGGAACGGTATAAACGCCCCCCAAAAAAGAAATTCATAAATTGCTTGGTTTTTGTTCATTCTGCCTCCCAAAAATCGTAGTAAAAAGCGATCAAAAAATGTAATGTGCTTAAAAATGGTACCAATAAAAATGTCAACTGATCCCGCTAAACACAAGACCTCACATGACTCTGTGAGCCAAAATATGGAAAAATTATAGCTCTCAATATATGGTGATGCAAAAACTATTTTTTGCAATAAAAAGCGTCTTAGTGTGTGACAGCAGCCAATCATAAAATCCGCTTTAAAAACCCACTAAAAATAGTAAATCAAACCCCCCTTCATCACCCCCTTAGTTAGGGAAAAATAATAAAATAAAAATAAATTATTTATTTATATTTTTCCATTAGGGTTAGGGCTAAAGTTAGGGTTGGGGCTACAGTTAGGGCTAAAGTTAGGGTTAGGTTTGGGGCTAAAGTTAGTGTTAGGGATGCGGCTAAAGTTACGGTTAGAGTTGAGGCTAAAGTTAAGGTTAGAGTTTGGATTACATTTACGGTTGCGATTAGGGTTGGGATTAACATTAGGGGTGTGCCAGGGTTAGGAATGTGGTTAGAAATGTGTTGGGGTAAGGGGTGTGTTGGGTTTAGTGTTATGGTTTGGGTTGGGATTAGGGTTAGGGGTGTGCTCGTGTTAGGGTAGAAATTAGAACTGGGAGGTTTCCACTGTTTAGGCACATCAGGGGATCTCCAAATGCAACATGACATCCAATCTCAGTTCCAGCCAATTTTCCGATGAGAAAGTAAAACAGTGCTCCTTCCCTTTCGAGCTCTCCCGTGCGCCCAAACAGTGGTTTACCCCAACATATGGGGTATCACCATACTCAGGACAAATTGGACAACAACTTTTGGGGTCCAATTTCTCCTGTTACCCTTGAGAAAATACAAAACTGGGGGCTAAAATATAATTTTTGTGGAAAAAAAAGATTTTTTATTTTCACAGCTCTTCATTATAAACTGTAGTGAAACACTTGGGGGTGTCAATGTTCTCACAAACACATCTAGATAAGTTCCTTGGGGAGTCTAGTTTCCAATATGGGGTCACTTGTGGGGGGTTTCTGCTTTTAAGTACATCAGGGGCTCTACAAATGGTACGTGACTCCCGCAGACCATTCCATCTAAGACTACATTCCAAATGGCACTCCTTCCCTTCCAATATCTGCCTTGCGCTCAAATGGTGGTTCCCCCACATATGGGGTATCAGCATAATCAGGTCAAATTGGGCTACAACTTTTTGGGTCCAATTTCTCCTGTTACCCTTGGGAAAATAAAATTTGGGGGCAAAAATATAATTTTAGTGGGGAAAAAAAGATTTTTTATTTTCATGGATCTGCGTTATAAACTGTAGCGAAACACTTAGGGGTTCAAAGTTCTCACAACACATCTAGATAAGTTCCTTAGGGGGTTTACTTTCCAAAATGGTGTCACTTGTGGGTGTTTCCCCTGTTTAGGCACATCAGGGGCTCTCCAAACGCGACATGGCATCCTATCTCAATTCCAGTCAATTTTGCATTGAAAGTCAAACAGCACTCCTTCACTTCCGAGCTCTGCCATGCACCCAAACAGTGGTTCCCCCCACATATGGGATATCTGCGCACTAATGACAAATTGTACAACAACTTTTATGGTCCAGTTTCTCCTGTTATCCTTGGTAAAATAAAACAAATTGGATCTGAACTAAATGTTTTATGAAAAAAGTTAAATGTTCATTTTTTTAAACATTCCAAAAATTAATGTGAAACATCTGAAGGGTTAATGAACTTATTGGATGGGTTTTTTAGTACCTTGAGGGGTTAAGTTTTTAGAATGTTGTCACACTTGGGTATTTTCTATCATATAGACCCCTCAAAGTGACTTCAAATGTGATGTGGTCCCTAAAAAAAAATGTGTTGTGAAAATGAGAAATTGCTGCCAACTTTAAACCCTTATAACCAGTCCCTAACAAAAAAATGTTGGTTCCAAAATTGTACTGATGTAAAGCAGACATGTGGGAAATGTGAATTATTAAGCATTTTAGGTGACACATCTCTGTCATTTAAGGGCATGAAAATTCAAAGTTGGAAAATTGAAAAGTTTTCAAAATTTTTGCGAAATTTCCATTTTTTCCCAAATAAAAGCAAGTAATGTCGAGGAAATTTTACCACTTACATGAAGAACAATATGTCACAAGAAAACTGTCAGAATCACCGGGATCCATATAAGCATTCCAGAGTTATAACCTCATAAAGGGACAGTGGTCAGAATTGTAAAAATTGGCCTGGTCATTAACATGCAAACCACCCTTGGCGGTTAAGGGGTTAAGTGGTAAAAAAATTCCAAGTTTGTAAGAAAGAAAAAATGGTGCTATATTCCGAGACCCATAGCATATCCATTTCTAGGGATCTGAAGCTTGGTGCAGGCTTATTTTTTGTGCTCCAGGCTGACATTTTTATTGACACCATTTTGGGATAGAAACGATGTTTTGAACACCTGTTATTGCGTGTTATTGCAATGTTGCAGCTAACAAAAAATGTAATTCTGGTGTTTAGATTTTTTTCTTCGTTACTCTCTTTACTGATTAATTATTTTAATATCTTGGTAGATCGGGCGATTTTGAACACAGTGATACTAAATAAATGTATTTTTATTGTTTTTTAGTTCTTTTATTTTGAATAGGGCAAAAGGGGGTGATTTGAATTTTTATAACTTTTTTAAATTTTTTAATATTATTTAAAACTTTTTTTTACCTTGCTTTAATAGCCTCCATGGGAGACTAGAAGCTGCGATCATCTGATCGCTTGTGTTACACATAGCAGGGCTGCAGCCCTGCTATATGTAGCTAAAATGCTCACCTGTTATGAGTGCTGGCCACCGGGTGATGCTCAAAGCAGTTGGGCAATGGCAACCACAGGAGTCTCCTGCAGACCTTGCGTTATTATGCCCACCCATCAGTGACCTGCGGTCATGTGAGACAAGCGCTGATGGGCATAGCTAAGACACGCATCCTGTTTGTGCAAGTTAAATGGCAGGATTTAACTAGTTAACAGCCGCAGGTGGATCATGATTGCACATATGGCTGTTTGGGGCACATGTCAGCTGATTGAAACTATAAACATATTTATAGTACTTACATTATAATATATAAAGACAAGTCACGCTCAGACGTAGCATTTAATATACAGAATGAACGAATAATTTGGAAGAATAAGCACTTCAGTATTTGACATACATCTTGTCATACTCATCGAGTATTAGATAATAAGATGACATATAAGTGCAATCAATATTGATTGTATGATCTAAATGTCAAGTGCTACATAATCTGTCTGATTGTGGGAGACATAAGCAGCTGAATCTAATATATTATGTGAAATGAGAACGCACACATGTAAATCTTTGGCAGAGGCCCCAGACTAGAGCTGTGGCATACCTCAAACATTATTACCTGGAAGACGTTTTAAAAGGAGTGTACACAGAGTAAGGCCGGCTTCACACTCAGCGTACAAAAATACAGTCCGTATTCTACGGCCGTAATACGCTACAAAATTCCCAAAACGGTGATCGGTAAGTCCTCCGTAGGCAAGGTGTGGTCGCGTATTTTGCACATGTAATGTTACGTATGTAATCCGTATGCTCACCGTAATGCGTATTTTTCACACAACCTGACAAAATGGACATTTAACGGTTTTGGAGGCTGAAATTGATTTAAATCACCATCATCAACCCTATTTAAGGCCTCTACAACAGGTGGCTCACTCCCATATGGCCATTTTGTGGTTTGGCATCTGTTGGAGTGTTGTGGTAACGTTTGCACCATGTCTGACCTCCTGCAGTTCACCCCAACGCAGCGTGTTTTGTTTAACTGGGTCTTGTCGCGTCAGTTTGGCCAGCCATATCCTGTGATTGTGGATCCGCGAAGGAGGAGCAGAAGAATGTAGGTGCATCCTCTTTTGACTAAACGCCTCACTAAAGGCCATTTTCATCGGCTATATACAGCTTTGCGGGAACATCCAGAAAAGTTCTATCTCTGCTATCGCATGACAATCCAAACATTAGACATATTGTTGGAGATATTACGGCCAGGAATCACATATCAGGACACAAGGATGTGCAAAGCCATATCCGTCGAGGAACATCTTCTCCGTACCTTACGGTATGTATTCGACAAGTCCGCCAGTCGGACAAAGGGGGCTGTATAGTAGTTATAGACACTGTGTTAGGAGTCGAGTTTCCTCTGCTGCACAGGGGGAATCTCGATCCGTCTCCGCTGCAGTCTCCCATTCTCCTCCAGCCGCAGTGGAGTCTGCTCAGCAGGGACGTCGATCCCAGCATCTCACTCAGTCTGACTCTGTGCGAAGAGTTACTGCTGCTTTTCCTGCTTCTGCCATTGAAGCCAGTGCTGGGCAGCGGCGAGTGGACGTTTCTGGATCTAAGTCCTCATTTGCACACACTGAGCATGCCCAGGGCAAGATCTCCTGTTGGAGATCGAGGGTCACATGCTCAGGTACTGCAGCACATCCCATTGGTCCTTTTGGCAGGTCCTGAAAGGGCAAAACTTCTGTAGCTGTTTCCTGTGCTGCAGCTATATAAACTGCGCATGACCGCACGGCCATGCGCTAGTATTGTCTTGTAAATATGTGTGTGTGTTGTGAGTGAAAGTCGCTCTTTAAATACCCTCCCTATTGAATGTCTGTTCGCGGAAGGTGTATGTTTGCTATCTAGCGCCCGACTTATCCAACAGCACGTAACACACATTACAGCTACCAGTTGCTGTGTCCGCCTGTACGGCGCCGTGCGCTTGCTCTGCGCTTTCCTAACCCAAGCCTGGGTGGTTAGTGGCATCCGTCTGTGCGGCACCACACGCACTCTTGTGCCTTTATATTATTATTTAGTTTCCTTACACACCCAGTTGCGGTGTTGTGCCAGCAAGTGTCTAATCGGACTTCAATCCTAGTTGGGGTTGAGTTTGCTGACTTATTGCTCGCGCTCTATGTGCGGTACCGCGGTCCTGTGACGCAACAGGATCACTTCCTTCACGCAGGGTGCAGTTAACCCGTGCATGTATACTTGTAGTACCGCCATATAGTCCGTCTTACTAGCAGCAGGGTTTTTACCTGCACGGTGGACCTCGGACTGCGAACGCACCTAGTTCCATTTCATCTTGTACTTGGTGCATTCCGCCAGTCCTAACATAATACTAGCGCCAAGGTCTGGCTAGTAAATGGCGGATGATCAGCGTTTACAGCGGTACATCCAGCAGCTGGAGGGAAGGTTGGCGGCTCTAGAGCGTTCAACCTCAGCTGTGGATGTCACTGCTGTCGCTGTTCAGGCTGCTAGCGTGGCTGCAGCTACCTTGTCCACTGCCACCCCTGTTCCGACTCTATCTCGCCTCCCGCTACCAGAGAAATTTTCTGGTGACAGTAAGTCTTGTAGGGGTTTCATGAGTCAGTGCTCTATACATCTCGAGCTTCTGGCCTCTCGTTTCCCTACAGAGTGGGCAAAAGTGGGGTTTATCGTGTCTCTCCTGTCGGACAGGGCGTTGCAGTGGGCTACGCCGCTGTGGGAGCGTGGCGATCATGTGGTGCAGAGTGCTCCGTTATTCCTGAGCACTCTGAAACAGGTCTTTTTAGGACCTCATGTCACCCATGATACGGCGCTCCAACTGTTGGCATTGACTCAGGGCTCGTCCTTGGTCAGCCATTTTGCCGTACACTTCCGCACCCTAGCATCTGAGCTGGAGTGGTCGGATAAAGCCCTTATTCCTATATTTTGGAGGGGGCTGGCTGACCACGTTAAGGACGCTCTGGCCACTAGGGAGATTCCCGCCACACTGGAGGAATTAATAACAGTATCCACTCGTATTGACCTCCGTTTTCACGAGCGGAGGTTAGAGCGAGCCCAGTGTAGGCAGAGGTTTCGGCTGGCTCCCACCTTCGCCAAACCTTTGGAATCTCCAGTCCAGGCCCCTGAGTCCCATGAGCCTATGGTAGTGTCACGAGCGGGATCTAAGTCCCGGACCGCTCGTGCACTCCAGGTTTGTCATGTGTGCCAGCAGTCAGGACATCTTGCCACCAGATGTTCCCAGCGGACGAGGAAACGTCAGCGTCTAGTGGTAGTAGGTGGAGGTACACTAGACACGGCGACGTTTGCCTCCAAATTGTCCTTTAAGGGGACAATAACATTAGGCTCATCCTCCCACTCGGTAGAGCTCTGCGTGGATTCTGGGGCGGAGGGCAATTTTATGTCTTCTGCCTTCGCCCAACGTCATGCAATACCCCTGGTTATGCTACCTCAACCAGTAACAGTATGAGTGGTGAATGGGTCGACACTGCCCTCACAGATAACACATCAGACCATCCCATTTACTCTGTCCATGTCGCCATCCCATCAGGAGATTATATCTCTGCTCATCATTCCTGAGGTAATTGATGAGGTCCTGTTGGGGATACCTTGGCTACGGTACCACTCTCCTCACATCGAGTGGTCCTCAGGCAGAATTCTGGGATGGGGTGAATCTTGTGGGGGTAGGTGTCACCGAGAGTGCGTTCAGGTTGCTACTACAGAGGTACCCGCAGATATATCCTCTCTCCCCAAGCAATATTGGTCTTATGCAGACGTGTTCTCCAAAAAGGCGGCGGAGACCCTTCCGCCCCATCGCCCCTATGACTGTCCTATTGATCTCTTGCCTGGTGCTGAGCCTCCCCGGGGTCGAGTCTATCCATTATCTCTCCCGGAGACGGAGGCAATGTCTCAGTACATTCAAGAGAATCTGGCAAGAGGGTTCATCAGGAAGTCGGTGTCACCTGCTGGGGCAGGGTTCTTTTTCGTGCAGAAGAAGAATGGGGAACTACGTCCATGCATAGACTACAGGGGTCTTAACGCTATCACCGTTAAGAACAAGTATCCTTTGCCCTTGATATCTGAGCTTTTCGATAGGCTTCGGGGAGCAAGGGTGTTTACTAAACTAGATCTGCGGGGTGCTTACAACCTGATTTGCATCCGTGAGGGGGACGAATGGAAAACGGCGTTTAACACCAGAGAGGGGCACTATGAGTATCTGGTAATGCCCTTCGGGCTCTGTAATGCCCCAGCCGTTTTCCAAGACTTTGTCAACGACATCTTCTGGGATATGCTTTCCACCTCAGTTGTAGTCTATCTGGATGATATTCTCATCTTTTCTCCAGATATTGACTCCCACCGGAGAGATGTTGGCAGAGTCTTCGACCTCCTACGGGCAAACTCTCTTTATGCAAAGTTGAAGAAGTGTATGTTTGAGCAGGAGTCTTTACCTTTCCTGGGCTATATCATCTCCGCCCAGGGATTGGCTATGCATCCTGCCAAACTACAGGCTGTGATGGACTGGCAAGAGCCCTATTCTCTTAAAGCGGTGCAGCGCTTTATGGGGTTCATAAACTGTTACCGCCAGTTCATTCCCCACTTCTCAACTCTGGTAGCTCCCTTGGTAGCCCTCACCAAGAAGGGAGCGAATCCCAAATTGTGGTCGGAAGAGGTCTCCAAGGCCTTCACTTCTATTAAGTCCCACTTTGCTAGCGCTCCCATCTTACATCGTCCCGATGTGGATAAGCCATTCCTAATGGAGGTGGATGCCTCGTCCGTTGGTGCTGGAGCAGTCCTCTATCAAAAGGATGCTCAAGGTCGGAAGCATCCATGCTTCTTCTTCTCTAAGACCTTCACGCCAGCGGAGAGAAACTACTCCATCGGGGACAGGGAGTTGCTAGCAATGAAGTTGGCCTTTTCGGAGTGGAGACACCTTCTGGAAGATGCGCGGTTTCCCTTCCAAGTTTACACGGACCACAAAAATTTGGTCTATTTGCAGACAGCCCAGCGGCTAAATTCTCGCCAGGCCAGATGGTCCCTGTTCTTCTCCCGATTCCACTTTTCCCTTCATTTTCTCGCCGGGGAGAAGAATATCCGTGCTGACGCTCTCTCTCGCTCCCTTATGTCAACTGAGGAGGAGGAAGAGGAGCCTCGGCTTATTGTCCCTTCCAAGAGCCTGAGAACCGTAGCGCCGGTTTCGCTAGAGTCTGTGCCTCCGGGCAAGACTTTTGTGCCCATTAATTTGCGACTGGAGGTTCTCTCTTGGGCTCATTCGTCCAGGGTGGGTGGACACTTTGGGACAAAGAGGACATCTGAGCTACTGGCGAGGACGTACTGGTGGCCGCATCTGGTCCGAGATGTCAGAGATTACGTTCTGGCGTGTGTCTCATGCGCCAAAAATAAGTCTCCTCGACAACGGCCATCTGGGTTACTCTATCCCTTGCCGGTGGCAGACAGGCCCTGGGAGATGGTCGGGATGGACTTTGTAGTGGGTTTGCCCAAGTATCGCGGCTGTACCGTCATTTGGGTTATTATTACCGATCATTTCTCGAAAATGGTGAATTTGGTGCCGCTCCCACGGTTACCTTCTGCACGGGCCTTGGCAGCGTTGTTCATAAGACACATCTTCCGCCTACACGGCATGCCAGACAAAATTGTCAGTGACCGGGGTCCCCAGTTTGCGTCTCGGTTCTGGAGAGAGCTTTGTCGTCTTCTCAGCATTGAGTTAAATCTCTCTTCCGCATATCATCCCGAGACAAATGGGTTGGTAGAGAGGGTCAACCAGACCTTGGTCACATACCTGCGACATTTTGTTTCAGCCAGGCAGGATGACTGGGCATCCTTGCTATCATGGGCAGAGTTTGCACTGAACAACGCCGTAGCCGACTCCACTGGACAAACCCCATTCCTCCTCAACTATGGTCAGCATCCACGGGTACCTGTGCCTATGCCTGTGTCTTCCGCAGACTCCAGGGTGGAAGACTGGGCTGTGGAGGCACGGGATATTTGGGACTGCACTCAGGATGCCATTCGGGCCTCTAAGGAGAGAATGAGGTCCTCCGCCGATGCTCATCAGCGCCCCGCTCCGACCTTTGCTCCTGGCGACTTGGTGTGGCTCTCCGCCCGTAACATCAGGCTGCAAGTTGAGTCCACTAAATTTGCTCCTCGCTACTTGGGTCCATTCAAGGTCCTCGAGCAGGTTAATCCTGTGGTCTATCGTTTGGCCCTTCCGCCACGCCTGGGTATCACCGACACCTTTCATGTGTCCCTCTTGAAACCCGTGTATATGTCCCGGTTCTCCGAGTCATCTGCTGGGACATCGGGTTTGTCTACGGACGATTATGAGGTGAACACTATTTTGGGGTGCAAGGTGGTACGTGGCAAAAAAATTTATTTGGTAGACTGGAAGGGTTATGGCACCAAGGACAGGTCCTGGGAGCCTGTTGAGCACATTCGGGCCCCGCAGCTCATTGCTGCCTTCGAACGTAGCGAGGCCCAAGGAGGGGGGGCCCTGTTAGGAGTCGAGTTTCCTCTGCTGCACAGGGGGTATCTCGATCCGTCTCTGCTGCGGTCTCCCATTCTCCTCCAGCCGCAGTGGAGTCTGCTCAGCAGGGACGTCGATCCCAGCGTCTCGCTCAGTCTGACTCTGTGCGAAGAGTTACTGCTGCTTTTCCTGCTTCTGCCATTGAAGCCAGTGCTGGGCAGCGGCGAGTGGACATTTCTGGATCTAAGTCCTCATTTGCACACACTGAGCATGCCCAGGGCAAGATCTCCTGTTGGAGATCAAGGGTCACATGCTCAGGTACTGCAGCACATCCCATTGGTCCTTTTGGCAGGTCCTGAAAGGGCAAAACTTCTGTAGCTGTTTCCTGTGCTGCAGCTATATAAACTGCGCATGACCGCACGGCCATGCGCTAGTATTGTCTTGTAAATATGTGTGTGTGTTGTGAGTGAAAGTCAATTGAATGTCTGTTCGCGGAAGGTGTATGTTTGCTATCTAGCGCCCGACTTATCCAACAGCACGTAACACACATTACAGCTACCAGTTGCTGTGTCCGCCTGTACGGCGCCGTGCGCTTGCTCTGCGCTTTCCTGACCCAAGCCTGGGTGGTTAGTGGCGTCCGTCTGTGCGGCACCGCATGCACTCTTGTGCCTTTATATTATTATTTAGTTTCCTTACACACCCAGTTGCGGTGTTGTGCCAGCAAGTGTCTAATCGGACTTCAATCCTAGTTGGGGTTGAGTTCGCTGACTTATTGCTCGCGCTCTATGTGCGGTACCGCGGTCCTGTGACGCAGCAGGATCGCTTCCTTCACGCAGGGTGCAGTTAACCCGTGCGTGTATACTTGTAGTACCGCCATATAGTCCGTCTTACTAGCAGCAGGGTTTTTACCTGCACGGTGGACCTCGGACTGCGAACGCACCTAGTTCCATTTCATCTTGTACTTGGTGCGTTCCGCCAGTCCTAACACACTGCTTTGTATTGTAAGTTGATAATGTCCATTATACGGGATACTAGCACATATACTTCTTTAAGATCTGACCCCACTTTATCTTTTAAATATGACATTACTGAAATACTCAATAAAGCACAGAGATTGGGTGTTATCAGCAATAAGATTTACAAATGGCTACTGCCTGAACATTCAATTTCTCCCATTTTCCATGGGCTCCCAAAAACGCATAAAAACGTTTTCTCCCCACCATTACGACCTATAATTTCTGGGATGGGTTCCCTTAATGAAAACCTCAGTCATCTGATTGACGAGTATCTCCAACCTTTGATCCCAAGAATTCCAGTGTACCTTAAAGACACCTCAACAGTTTTAAAGGTTTTTGATACTTTTCAATGGTGTCATAATTATTCTTTTGTAACTTGCGATGTCACAAATTTATATTCATGCATTCCCCATTCTTTGGCTATGACAGCAATTGAACATCATCTAAGCAAGTATAGTAGCTATTCAGATTCATTGAAATGGTTCATTCTTGCGTCTTTACATTATTTACTAAAGCATCATTTTTTTATGTTTCAAAATGAGTACTTTATCCAGACCATGGGTGCTCCTATGGGGTCTAAGTTCTCCCCATCTTTAGCTGTTTTATTTATGGCATGGTGGGAAGAAACCTACATATTCACAGATGATAATCCATTTCTCCCATACCTTAATTGGTATGGGAGATTTGTGGATGATATTCTGCTAATTTGGCAAGGGGATGTGACTAAATTTTCTGATTTCATGCTCTATTTGAATGACAAGTGTAACCTGCGTTTCACCAGCGGCATTCCATCGGACGAGGTTTCATTCTTGGATGTGCTCCTTATAGGCAGCAATACAACACACAGGCTTAATACTTCTCTTTATAGAAAAGACAATTCTGGTAATACGATCCTAATGTCTTCAAGCGCACACCCTCGTCACACTATTCATGCCATTCCTAGGGGTGAGCTCACGAGAGCGAGAAGAATTTGCTCTAGTGAGGAAAATTTCCACAAGGAAAGTCGTGTTATTTCTAGTAGGTTACTTGTTTTTCTACCGCTTATAGCAGTCAGTACAATAAAATCAGACAGATCATTCTTAAATATCTTCCTGTAGTCAATCAAGACAAATCTTTATGCACAATTCTTCAGAATGGATGCAGAGTAGTGGCTAGGAGAGGTTGCACACTGGGGAATATTTTATCTCCCAGTATGGTGCGCCAGAAAAAAAACTCCCACATCATGGCTGTCAATAAAAGTTTTTTTCAAATGTTCTGGTAACAGATGTAATGTCTGCCAATTTGCAGACAACAAAAGAACTACCTTTTCCTCGAATCACAATGTTACTTATAATTAGTGTTGAGCGATACCGTCCGATACTTGAAAGTATCGGTATCGGATAGTATCAGCCGATACCCGAAAAATATCGGATATCGCCGATACCGATATCCGATACCAATACAAGTCAATGGGACATCAAGTATCGGAAGGTATCCTGATGGTTCCCAGGGTCTGAGGGAGAGGAAACTCTCCTTCAGGCCCTGGGATCCATATTAATGTGTAAAATAAAGAATTAAAATTAAAAAAATTGATATATTCACCTCTCCGGCGGCCCCTGGACATCACGCTGGTAACCGGCAGGCTTCTTTGTTTAAAATTAGCGCTATTAGGACCTGCGAATGACGTCGCGGCCGCTCATGTGACCGCCACGCGACCAATCAGAAGCCACGACGTCATTCGCAGGTCCTAAATTCCTAGAATTAGGAGTTTAGTGAATGAGAATGACGTCGCGGCTTCTGATTGGTCGTGTGGCGGTCAATTGAGCGGCACGCGACCAATCAGAAGCCGCGACGTCATTCTCATTCACTAAACTCCTAATTCTAGGAATTTAGGACCTGCGAATGACGTCGTGGCTTCTGATTGGTCGCGTGGCGGTCACATGAGCGGCACGCGACCAATCAGAAGCCGCGACGTCATTCGCAGTTCCTAAACACACTCATTTTAAACAAAGAAGCCTGCCGGTTACCAGCGTGATGTCCAGGGGCCGCCGGAGAGGTGAATATATCAATTTTTTTATTTTAATTCTTTATTTTACACATCCCTATGGATCTGATACCGATACCACAAAAGTATCGGATCTCGGTATCGGAATTCCAATACCGCAAGTATCGGCCGATACCCGATACTTGCGGTATCGGAATGCTCAACACTACTTATAGTATAAAATCATTTATTATTTGTGATTCTGACCACGTTATATACTGCATAAAATGTAAGGCTTGCAATATTTGCTATATAGGTTACACCACAAGGAAAATCAAAAAAAGAATTTCAGAACACATAGCGAACATAAATAACAATAATTTAGGTTATTCTGGGGCTACGAAACATTTTATTTCTGTACATAAAGGAGACCTATCAGATTTTTCATTTTTTGGCATAGAAAGGGTTAGTCAGTCACCTTGAGATGGAGATTGGAAGAAACAATTAGCACAGCGGGAAGCCTTTTGGATTCTAACTTTAGACACTAAACATCCACATGGTATGAATTACAGGAATGATCTTTTTTACATATATTGAACTGGCAGATAGATTTTGCGGCAATTCAAAGTATATATTTATGCAATTTCAATATATTTGAAATAGGGAAAAAAAGTCTTGTTATGTGTGTTTAGCTGCAGCTTTTTTCAATGTAATTGATTGCTATGTCTGTGATTGGTTCCTTGCTATATATAAACCTGTTCATCTATATGGTATTAGTTCCTATGACTAAGGGCGCCGTGGTGCGCCAGAAACGCGTCAGCCAGAGAGGGTCTCTCTCTCTTTTTTTAATATTGTTTTTTAAAATGTTCTAATAAATTTTGGATATTTTACTTACACTGGATGGACGTGCTGGAAATCCCCTTTTTTCTTTCTTCTAATTCAGAAGTTATCAAAGCCTCAGTAATTTTGCACAATTATACCCGCATACATGATTGCTTCTCAGATGGTAATGATGAACACATGTTGAGTAGTGTAATTAGGCCAACACCACATGGCCCTCCTCCGCGCCGTCCCATTTCTGGCCTAAAAGTTAGGGATGTTTTGACCAATTTTTTTGTTTCTCCTCAGGGTTCTACTCCCTGGCAAGATTATGCTGTTTCTCAGTTGTGATTTCCTTATTTTCTAGATATCTTTGTCAAATATAATTTTTTCAGCCACTGAAACAGTACTGTGTGTGTTGTGTTTCCTTAATGACCAGATGTTTATGTTTAGAGCACATGTGTGTGATATAATAATGATTGGTCCACAAACATCAATTGCCTTTTGTCAAATTTTTTTACTAACATGAAAAGCCTTTTTTCATAAACTTGTCACCATATTTTTATCATATGGTTTTTTTGGCTTGTTTTTTTTTTGTTTTTTTATACAAGTAACCACAACAAAGTGCAAATACTGGCCAAACAAATACAAAACATGGTAGGCAGCTCACAAAAATAAAGAATATAAACAAACAAAAAACATTACAGATCCCTGTAAGTTGGCGGGGGAGATGGCGGCAGCTCAGGGTCCTGTTCAGGGGGCCTTTGTTGGGCCAATTGTCCTTCACCCTGTGAGGATGCTGTGGCTTGTGGCACAGAATACTGGCCTTGTCCATATTGGCCAGTTGTGTGTTGTCCATAAGCTAATTGGCTCTGGCCCTCATGCTGATGGACATATTGGCTCGCATCATACCCAACCCCAAAATGGCCATGTTGTCCAAACCCAGGTTGGGACCAGACTACATCACTGAGTCTGGAAAAGTGGCCATATTGGGAATGTGGGTTGTAGGCTGCCATTTGGAACAGTGCTGGCCTTTGCAGATTTTGGGGTGGGAGGGGTTGAGGTGCAGGCATACGGGGAGTAGGTGCTGCAAATCCTGATTGATCATGCACCTGTTGAGTGAATTGAAGGCGCAAGAGGTTTATTTGGGAAAGCTGCCTTCGCTCCAGATATTCAAACACCTCATAGGGGTTATTTGGAGGGGTGCTTAAATCAATCAGGATTTGCATACACCCTCTCACACATAGCCTTACCTCACGGGGAAGGGGTCTAAGGTAACGGGCAAGGCTGCGGGCAAAGGCCTCCTCTCAATCATCCGTGGCTGCCCTGGCCAAATAATTGAGGACCCAGTGTCCACATCACTCCTTGTGGCTTGCAGCTCTCTCCTTCAGCGGCCTCTATGTAAAGGCCCAGCTGCCTGTGGGGATGACACCAGTGGGCCTGTAGGGCTGCTGCTCTGGCCATGTTCCTCATGCCTTCCCTGATCATGTGCTGCTGAGGGTGGTGGTGCTGCATCTTCCTCACTTGCTGCTGCCTGCAGTGATGATGAAGCTGATGGCTCTTCAAGGATGGATGTGGAAGATTCCAAAGATGGGCCTGCCACCTCTTCATCCAGACTTACGGGATCTATCACAGCCTCCGATTCAGACCCGGTCTCCCTCTCTGTGAGGTTGGACTGTGTTCTGTTATCAAGCAAAAAAATAAAAGAAAAATGAATTAAAAGGTTATTTAGTTGTGGCCATTCTTTTATTACACATCTGTGAGCTATAATCACAATAATTACCTGCACTCAACCTCAGATCAGCACAAAATCTCCTTCTGTACTCCCCTCTTATCACCTATTCCCACAATGGTAGGCAAGATTTATCTTGTGTATCTCCCCTACTGTGAAAACCACTATCACAACACATCATACTGTCGCCTACCATTGAAAGCTACACAAACAGCATGAAGACCCACCTCTTCAAACAATCAGATAACCTGCAGTAACCACCCATCCAACAAACCACTGCATGAACATCTCTAACCTCGCCTACTAGATTCTCACCCATCCCTTGTTATAGCTTGTGATGCTTTGTGGGCAGGGTCCTCTCTCCTCCAGGACCCTTTTGTAATTTTTTGGTGTAAACATTATTGTTTGCACTAGATTTACCCATCCTTACATGTAATTCGCAATGGACTAACCATACCAAATAATCTTAATAAGATATTTTTTCAGGAAAAATGTGTTGTGTGGTTATTACTTACTGCCTAAGATCCCTACTGCCATCCAAAAATGAAAGACGGTCATAATATATCTTCTTCAGTGGGGCTGCTGACCCACTTCTTGCTCGCTGCTGCCTTTCCTGCCGGTACTGGTCCCGGATGCTGCGCCATCGTGTCATTACATCATCCACTGCAATTACATGTTAACAAATATTGTTTAAGCTCATTATGCACATAGCTTAGTCCAGTTGTCAGTGATATATTATTCTTATTATTATTGTTTATTTTTCTTGCACCATTATTTCCATGGTGCTGTAGATGATAAAGGGGTTACGTACAGAGTTCTAGATATCATTCACAGTAAACTACTTTACAGTGACAGACTGGTACAGAGGGGAGAGAACCCTGTCCTTGCAAACATACATTAGCTAATATTTGACAGAGGATAATCAAATGCCTTGTTAACTAATTATCCTAAAGTTTAAATTTATGTAAAAACAAATACCAGGGTCAACACCCCTCTGTGCGAGGTATGAGGCCAAAAAAAGATTTAGCAGCGCAACATCAAGATTAGCTATATACATAAACACTTTAGCATGTTAATCAGCTTTATGTTTGGCCAAAAATGCCCACAAATGACATAGAAAGATAAAAATGATTATTCCAGTAATCATGTAAGGAAAGCATCTTGGAAAGTAAATTATTGTGAATACATGAGTGTACTTACATTGACTTGTCTGCTCCGTACGTGGCCGTTGGGCATAATCGGGGAATAGGAGCCCACAGATGGTCCTCCAAGCTGCCTCTTTCCTGGCCCGGTTGGAATAATTTGGATCCCGCCGGTCCCATATTTCTGGCCTTTCTTGGACCAGGATGAGGAGCATATCCATGTTTATGATGTGGCCATGCTGCTTGGAACTCCGTGAAGGCGAGCACCAGACTTCTGGGATGTCTGTGTGGCTTTTTCAGCTAATTAGCATGTGTGAGCTTCCTGATTGAGGGCTTGACACAATTCCTTGCACCTGGCGATGTCTGGAGATGTCTGGCGTATTTCTCGCAAGTCACACTGTTGGTCCGTGTGTAATCCGTATTTTTCTGGCCCCCATAGACTTTCATTGGCGTATTTTTTTCGCAATACGGTGACAAATGCAGCATGCTGCGATTTTCTACGGCCGTAGAAGGCCGTATAATACAGATCAGTAAAATACGGCTGATAGGAGCTGGGCCATAGAGAAGCATTGTACCGTATGCAATCCGTATTTTCAGCACCTCTCTTACATCCGTAAAACACGCTAGTGTGAGGCCGGCCTAAGGCTGCCGTCACACTGTCAGTATTTGGTCAGTATTTTACATCAGTATTTGTAAGCCAAAACCAGGAGTGGAACAATTAGAGGAAAAGTATAATAGAAACATATGCACCACTTCTGCATTTATCACCCACTCCTGGTTTTGGCTTACACATACCGATGTAAAATACTGACCAAATACTGCTAGTGTGACGGCAGCCTGAGATACCATTACCTGCATACCACTGCAATACAATGCCATATTGGAATACAAGTCTGTAATAGAAGAAATTGTACAAGCTGGACTGACTTATTGAATTCTCTGATAAATCATCGGGATCACCAGTAAATAGAAAATCTCATCAGGAGTTATTAAGTATGACACAAATACGTTAGCATAGTAGTTAGCACTGCAGCCTTGCAGCGCTGGGATCCTGGGTTCAAATTCAACCTAGGACAACATCTACAAGGAGTTTGTATGTTCTCCCTGTGTTTGTTTGGGCTTCCTCCAGGTTTTCGGTTTTCCTCCCACACTCCAAAGACATACTGATAGGGAATTTAGATTGTGAGCCCCAATGGAGGCAGTGATGACGATGTCTGAAAAGCGCTGTGGAATTAATGGAGCTATATAAATAAGCATAAGCCATTCCACCAGCATGAAGGTGTATGAAAATTTGGGATGGTCCTAATGTCTAGTATTAATAACTTACCGCGTGTGATTGTGACTTCTGTGCGAATAAGCGCAGAGCAGATTCGGGTTCCAAACATAGACACACAGCAAATGGGAAGCTATTTAAATGTAATGTCCAGCTCAAAGGAGGCCACAACCTAAGGCTACTTTTACACCAGCGTCGGCGTCGATCCGACGCATCCTGTGTCAACGCAGCACAACGGAGGCAGCGGATGCATTATTACAACACATCCGCTGCCCCATTGTGAGTTGCGGGGAGGAGGGGGTGGAGTTCCAGCTGCGCATGCGCGGTCGGAAATGGCAGACACAACGCACCAAAAAATTTTACAAGCAACGTTTTTTGGTGCCGACGGTCCGCCACAACAATGGCAATGCGTCGCAATGCATTGCTAATACAAGCCTATGGAGAAAATATGCATCCTGCAAACAACTTTGCAGGATGCGTTTTTCTGCAAAACGATGCATTGCGACATGCGTCGTACAACACTAGTGTGAAAGTAACCTTACCTGCACTAAATGCAGAAATCTAAAACAAAACAAAAAAAGAACTGGAGTACGAGGGGCGATCCAAAAGTAATGATAATCGGTTATTTCTATTGCACACAGAAATTAAAATAAAATGCTTTCTTCTCTCTTAGGTACCCACTAGTCCAGGAAAAAAAAATTACTTAAATAGACCATGATTCCCGGGAGCTACATTCATTTGAATATGAACTGCCGAGGAGTGAACATCAAAATGGAAAAAAACGAGCTCAGAGCTGTCATCAAATACCTCTGCTTGAAAAAAATGACTACCAAAGACATACACAGCGACTTGGTGGAAACATTGGGGGACTCTTCTCCTCCATATTCCACAATTGCATGCTGGGCCAAGGAATTTAAGCTGGGAAGAACATCGCCGGAAAATGAACATCGTGAAGGACGCCCATCCACGTCCCTCAATGAAGAAAACGTGAAAAAGTTGAAGAAGTTGTATTGGCAGATTGAAGAGTGACTATCAGGCATGTAGCTGAGGTCCCAGGGATCTCATATGGCAGTATTCAAAGAATCTTTGCAAAAGAATTGCATATGAGAATGGTCTCCGCGCGTTGGGTGCCAAAAATGTTAACCGACGAACAAAAGAAGAAACGAGTTGACATTTCAATAGCAAATCTCGAAAAGTTCCAAGCAGACAAGGAAAAATTTTTGTCACGTTTTTTGACCATGGACGAGACCTGGATCCACCACTTTGATCCCGAAACTAAACAACAATCGATGACATGGAAACGAGCCGACGAACCGACGCCGAAGAAATTCAAAGTGTCAAGCTCAGCAGGGAAGGTTATGGCGTCCGTTTTTTGGGACGCTGAAGGAATTATTATGGTGGACTATTTGGAGAAGGGAGCCACTATTACGGGCTCCTACTACGCAGAACAAATAAGAAGATTGCGGGAGGCTATCAAGGAGAAAAGGCGCGGCAAACTGCGGGCTGGAGTGCTGTTTCACCAAGATAACGCGCCGGCTCACAAAGCTGCTGTTGCCGTGGCTACCATTCAAGAAGCGGGCTTTGAACTGGTGGAACACCCCCCCCTATTCACCAGATCTAGCCCCCAGTGACTTCTTTCTCTTTCCTCGGCTCAAGGAACACCTCCGGGGCAAGAAATTTGACGACAATAGCGACGTGATAACCGCTGTTGGGGATTTTTTTGAGGGTCAAGATCAAGACTTTTCTTCGAAGGGAATTCTAAGTTTAGAAAAGAGATGGACTAAATGTATGTTAGGGGTCGAGTTCCCGCTTCTGCACAGGGGGAATCTCGAGCCACTTCCGCTGCGGTCTCCCATTCTTGTCCAGCCGCAGTGGAGCCTGCTCAGCAAGGACGTCGGTCCCAGCGTCTTGCTCATTCTCACTCTGTTCTGAGAGTTAGTGCTGCTTCTCCAGTCTCTGCCATTAAAGTCAGTGCTGGTCAGCAGCGAGCGGACTTCTCTGGGACTAAGTCCTTGTCTGCATGTACTGAGCATGCCCAGCATAAGGTCTCCCGTTGGAGATCGAGGGTCATGTGCTCAGGCTCTGCAGCACATTCCATTGGTCCTCTTGGCAGGTCCTAGAAGGGCAAAAGTGCTGTGGCCACTTCCTGTGCTGCTGTTATATAAACTGCGCATGACCGCACGGCCATGCGCTAGTATTGTCAAACAATTGTTGATGTGTGTATGTTGTGAGTGCAAGTCGTCCTTGGAAACCCCTTCCCTATTGAATGTCTGTTCGCGGAAGGTGTATGGCTGCTACCTAGCGCCCGACTTAGCCTACAGCACTAAAAACACATCTCAGCGTCCTGTAGCTGTGCCTGCCAGTACGGCGCCGTGCGCCTGTCTTGCGCTTTCCATACCCGAGTCTGGGTGGTTAGTGGCATCCGTTAGTGCGGCATCGCTCGCACTCTTGTGCACTTATATTCCTTAAGGTTCTCTACACACCCAGTTGCGGTGTTACGCCAGCAAGGGTCTAATCGGGCTCCAATCCCTTCTGGGGTTAAGTCCGCTGACCACTTGCTCGCGCACTAGTGCGGTACTGCGGTCCTGTGGATTAACAGGATCGCTTTCTTCACGCTGGGTGAGGTTTAACCCACGCGTGTATCCTTTAGTGTACCGCCATATTGTCCGTCTTGCTAGCTGCAGGGTCTTTTACCTGCACGGTGGACCTCGGACTGCGAACGCACCTAGTTTCTTACCATCTATACATGGTGCGTTCCGCCAGTCCTTAACAGAATACTAGCGCCAAGGTCTGGCTAGTATGGCGGACATTCAGCAATCTTTGCGGTATATCCAGCAGTTGGAGGGTAGGTTGAAGGTTCTCGAGAACTCAACCTCAGCTGTGGATGTTACCGCAGTTGCTGTAAAGGCTGCTGGCGTGGCGGCAGCAACCTTGTCCACTGCCACCCCTGTTCCGACATTATCCCGCCTCCCGTTGCCAGAAAAATTTTCTTGAGATTGCAAAACTTGTAGGGGATTCGTGAGTCAGTGCTCTATCCACCTCGAGCTCCTGGCTGCACGTTTTCCTACAGAGCGGGCTAAGGTGGGATTTATTGTCTCGCTGTTGTCGGACAGGGCGTTGGAGTGGGCTACGCCGCTGTGGAAGCGTGATGATCATGTGGTGCAGAGTGCTCCGTTGTTTCTGGGCACGCTGAAAAAGGTCTTTCTAGGACCTCAACTCACCCATGATACAGCGCTCCAACTACTGGCATTAACTCAGGGTGAGTCCTTGGTCAGCCATTTTTCTGTCCGATTCCGTACTTTAGCTTCCGAGCTGGAGTGGTCGGACAAAGCCCTTATCCCCATATTCTGGAGGGGCCTGGCTGACCATGTTAAGGACGCTCTGGCCACTAGGGAGATTCCTGCCACACTGGAGGAGTTAATATCTATTTCTACTCGTATAGACCTCCGTTTTAACGAGCGGAGGTTGGAACGAGCCCAGTGTAGGCAGAGGTTTCGGCTGGCTCCTACCTTCGCCAAACCTTTGGAATCCCCAGTCCAGGCATCTGAGTCACATGAGACCTTGGAGGTGACACGAGCGGGATCTAAGTCTCAGTCCGCTCGTGCACATAAGGTCCGTCATTTTTGCCAGCAGTCAGGACGTCTTGTCTCCAAGAGTCCTCAGCGGTCGGGGAAACGTCAGCGTCTAGTGGCAGTTGGAGGAGGTACACTAGACACGGCGACGTTTGCCTCAAAGTTGTCCTTCAAGGGGACAATTACCATAGGCCCATCCACTCTTACGGTCGAGCTTTGCTTGGATTCTGGGGCAGAGGGTAACTTTATGTCCTCCGCCTTTGCCCAGCGTCACGCAACACCCTTGGTGATGCTCGCCCAGCCAGTGACCGTTCGAGTGGTAAATGGGTCAACACTACCTTCACAGATTATTCACCAAACCATTCCTTTCACGCTGTCTGTGTCTCCATCACATCAGGAGATAATCTCCCTATTAGTCATTCCTGAGGGAATTGATGAGGTCCTGTTGGGGATGCCATGGCTTCGCTACCATTCTCCTCATATTGAGTGGTCCTCTGGGAGAATTTTGGGATGGAGTAAATCCTGTGAGGGTAGATGTCAGAGGGAGTGCGTTCAGGTTGCTACTACACAGGTACCCGCAGATCTTTCCTCTCTCCCCAAGCACTATTGGTCCCATGCAGACGTGTTCTCCAAAAGAGCTGCGGAGACTCTTCCGCCTCACCGTCCCTATGACTGTCCTATTGACCTCTTGCCTGGTGCTGAGCCTCCCCGGGGTCGAGTCTACCCGTTATCTCTCCCGGAGACGGAGGCAATGTCCCAGTATATTCAGGAGAATCTGGCAAGAGGATTCATTAGGAAGTCAGTGTCACCGGCAGGGGCTGGGTTCTTCTTCGTACAGAAGAAGACTGGAGACTTACGTCCATGCATAGACTACAGGGGTCTTAACGCCATTACCGTTAAGAACAAGTACCCATTACCCCTGATATCTGAGCTCTTTGATAGGCTACGGGGAGCAAAGGTATTTACAAAGTTAGATCTGCGGGGTGCTTACAACCTGATTCGCATCCGTGAGGGGGATGAATGGAAGACGGCTTTTAACACCAGGGATGGGCACTATGAATATCTAGTGATGCCCTTTGGGCTCTGTAATGCCCCAGCCGTTTTCCAAGACTTTGTGAACGACATCTTTCGGGATATGCTCACCACCTCGGTCGTAGTCTATCTGGATGACATTCTCATCTACTCTCCAGATATAGACTCCCATCGGAGAGATGTTCGCAAAGTCTTCGACCTCTTACGGGCAAACTCCCTCTACGCTAAGTTGGAGAAGTGTGTGTTTGAGCAGGAGTCCTTGCCTTTCCTTGGTTATATCATTTCTGCCCAGGGTTTGGCTATGGATCCTGCCAAGCTACAGGCAGTAATGGACTGGCAGGAACCCCATTCTCTTATAGCGGTGCAGCGCTTTATGGGGTTCATTAATTACTATCGCCAGTTCATTCCACACTTCTCAACTTTGGTAGCTCCCTTGGTCGCCCTCACCAAGAAGGGAGCAAATCCCAAGTTGTGGTCAGAGGAGGTCTCCAAGGCTTTTCTCTCGATTAAGTCACACTTCGCTAGCGCTCCCATCCTACATCGCCCCGATGTAGATAAACCATTCATCTTGGAGGTGGATGCCTCATCCGTTGGTGCTGGAGCAGTCCTTTTCCAAAAGGATGCTCAAGGTCGGAAGCATCCTTGCTTCTTCTTCTCCAAAACTTTCACACCAGCGGAGAGGAATTATTCCATCGGGGACAGGGAGTTGCTAGCCATGAAGTTGGCTTTTTCAGAGTGGAGACACCTCTTGGAGGGAGCTCGCTTTCCCTTCCAAGTCTTCACTGATCACAAGAACTTGGTGTATATACAGACGGCCCAGCGGCTAAATTCTCGCCAGGCTAGATGGTCCCTGTTTTTCTCCCGGTTCCATTTTACCCTCCATTTTCTCTCCGGGGAGAAGAACGTTCGTGCCGACGCTCTCTCCCGCTCCGTAGTGTCATCTGAGGAGGAGGAGGAGGAGCCTCGGCTTATTGTCCCGCCTGAGAGCTTGAGAACTGTAGCTCCGGTTTCGCTGGAGTCTGTGCCCCCGGGCAAGACTTTCGTGCCAGCTAACTTGCGACCGGAGGTTCTCTCTTGGGCTCACTCCTCCAGAGTGGGTGGGCATTTTGGGACCAAGAGGACATCTGAGCTTTTGGCGAGAACATATTGGTGGCCGCATATGGTCCGAGATGTCAAGGACTATATTCAGGCGTGCGTTTCTTGCGCCCAGAATCGGTCTCCTCGGCAACGGCCTGCAGGTTTGCTTTACCCTCTACCGGTGGCAGACAGGCCCTGGGAGATGGTCGGAATGGACTTTGTGGTGGGCTTACCCAAGTCGCGTGGCTGCTCCATTATTTGGTTAGTCACCGACCATTTCTCTAAGATGGTACATTTGGTACCGCTTCCTCGGTTACCCTCAGCATGGGCCTTGGCGGTGTTGTTCATGAAGCATGTTTTTCGATTGCATGGTATGCCTGATAAGATTGTCAGCGATCGGGGTCCCCAGTTCGCGTCTCGGTTTTGGAGAGAGCTCTGCCGTTTGCTCAGCATAGAGTTAAACCTCTCCTCTGCATATCATCCCGAGACGAATGGGTTGGTGGAGAGAACCAACCAGACTCTGGTGACGTATTTGCGACATTTCGTCTCCGCTAGGCAGGATGACTGGGCATCTTTGCTACCTTGGGCGGAATTTGCCTTGAACAACGCCGTAGCCGATTCCACTGGCCAAACTCCTTTTCTCCTTAATTACGGCCAGCATCCGCGTGTTCCTGTGCCCATGCCCGTGTCATCCACCGATTCTAGGGTGGCAGACTGGGCGGTGGAGGCACGGGACATCTGGGACCGCACACAGGATGCCATTCGGGCCTCCAAGGAGAGAATGAGGGTTTCGGCTGATACACACCGGCGTCCCGCTCCGGTCTTTGCTCCCGGCGACTTAGTGTGGCTCTCCGCCCGTAACATCAGGCTGCGAGTTGAGTCCACTAAGTTTGCTCCTCGCTACATTGGCCCGTTTAAAGTTCTGGAACAGGTCAACCCTGTGGTTTACCGTTTGGCCATTCCTCCACGCCTTGGTATCACCGATACCTTTCACGTTTCCCTCTTAAAGCCCGTTCGTTTGTCTCGGTTTTCTGAGTTATCTGCTGGGACATCGGGTTCATCCACGGATGAGTTTGAGGTGAATGCTATTGTGGGAAGCAAGGTGGTACGTGGCAAAAAATTTTATTTGGTGGATTGGAAGGGTCATGGTCCAGAGGATAGAACCTGGGAGCCTGTGGAGCACATTCGGGCTCCGCAGCTCATTGCTGCCTTCGAACGTAGCGAGGCCCAAGGAGGGGGGGGGGCCCTAGGAGGGGGGGTAATGTTAGGGGTCGAGTTCCCGCTTCTGCACAGGGGGAATCTCGAGCCACTTCCGCTGCGGTCTCCCATTCTTGTCCAGCCGCAGTGGAGCCTGCTCAGCAAGGACGTCGGTCCCAGCGTCTTGCTCATTCTCACTCTGTTCTGAGAGTTAGTGCTGCTTCTCCAGTCTCTGCCATTAAAGTCAGTGCTGGTCAGCAGCGAGCGGACTTCTCTGGGACTAAGTCCTTGTCTGCATGTACTGAGCATGCCCAGCGTAAGGTCTCCCGTTGGAGATCGAGGGTCATGTGCTCAGGCTCTGCAGCACATTCCATTGGTCCTCTTGGCAGGTCCTAGAAGGGCAAAAGTGCTGTGGCCACTTCCTGTGCTGCTGTTATATAAACTGCGCATGACCGCACGGCCATGCGCTAGTATTGTCAAACAATTGTTGATGTGTGTATGTTGTGAGTGCAAGTCGTCCTTGGAAACCCCTTCCCTATTGAATGTCTGTTCGCGGAAGGTGTATGGCTGCTACCTAGCGCCCGACTTAGCCTACAGCACTAAAAACACATTTCAGCGTCCTGTAGCTGTGCCTGCCAGTACGGCGCCGTGCGCCTGTCTTGCGCTTTCCATACCCGAGTCTGGGTGGTTAGTGGCGTCCGTTAGTGCGGCATCGCTCGCACTCTTGTGCACTTATATTCCTTAAGGTTCTCTACACACCCAGTTGCGGTGTTACGCCAGCAAGGGTCTAATCGGGCTCCAATCCCTTCTGGGGTTAAGTCCGCTGACCACTTGCTCGCGCACTAGTGCGGTACTGCGGTCCTGTGGATTAACAGGATCGCTTTCTTCACGCTGGGTGAGGTTTAACCCACGCGTGTATCCTTTAGTGTACCGCCATATTGTCCGTCTTGCTAGCTGCAGGGTCTTTTACCTGCACGGTGGACCTCGGACTGCGAACGCACCTAGTTTCTTACCATCTATACATGGTGCGTTCCGCCAGTCCTTAACAATGTATAGACTTGTTAGGAGACTATGTAGAAAAATAAATTTATTTTTTGACTATATTCATTGTGTTTAGTAGGGTTGAGCGAAACGGGTCGTTCATTTTCAAAAGTCGACGACTTTTGGCAAAGTCGGGTTTCATGAAACCCGATCCGACCCCTGTGCGGGGTCGGCCATGCGGTACGCGACTTTCGCGCCAAAGTCACATTTCAATGACGCGAAAAGCGCCATTTCTCAGCCAATGAAGGTAAACGCAGAGTGTGGGCAGCGTGATGACATAGGTCCTGGTCCCCACCATCTTAGAGAAGGGCATTGCAGTGATTGGCTTGCTGTCTGCGGCATCACAGGGGCTATAAAGGGGCGTTCCCGCTCACCGCCATGTTACTGCTGCTGATCTGAGCTTAGGGAGAGGTTGCTGCCGCTTCGTCAGAAGCAGGGATAGCGTTAGGCAGGGTCCATTAACCACCAAACCGCTTGTGCTGTAGCGATTTCCACTGCCCAACACCACCTTCGGTGTGCAGGGACAGTGGAAGCTACATTTTTTTTTTTTCCCCTCAGCGCTGTAGCTCATTGGGCTGCCCTAGAAGGCTCCCTGATAGCTGCATTGCTGTGTGTACGCCGCTGTGCAAACCAACTGCTTTTTTCAAAGCACAAATCCTCTTGTTCCTTCCTTTCTGCACAGCTATCTTTTTTGTTTGTCCACACTTTTTATTTAATTTGTGCATCAGTCCACTCCTTATTGCTGCCTGCCATACCTGGCTGAGATTACTGCAGGGAGATAGTAATTGTTGGACACTCCCTGTTTTTTTTTTTTTTTTTTTTTTTGTGGGAGATTAAGATTGACATTTCTGCTAGAGTGCCATCCCTGTGTGCCATCTCTCACTCAGTGGGCCATAGAAAGCCTATTTATTTTTTTGCTTGATTTGGGTTATAAAATCTACCTGAAAAAATCACTACATCAATCAGTGGGAGAAAAATATTGGCCTCAGGGCTTGTGTGCCACTCCTGACTCCTGTGTGTGCCATCTCTCACTCAGTGGGCCCTAGAAAGCCTATTTATTTTTTTGCTTGATTTGGGTTCTAAAATCTACCTGAAAAAATCACTACATCAATCAGTGGGAGAAAAATATTGGCCTCAGGGCTTGTGTGCCACTCCTGACTCCTGTGTGCATCATCACTCACTCAGTGGGCCATAGAAAGCCCTTTTTTTTTTTTTTTTGCTTTATTTGGGTTCTAAATTCTACCTGAAAAAATCAATAAATCAATCAGTGGGAGATTAATATTGGCCTTTGGGCTTGTGTGCCAGTCCTAACCAAATAAAATAAAATGATTTTTTCAGGGAGAATTTAGAAAACAAATAAAACAAAAAAAGGCTTTCTATGGCCCACTGAGTAAGAGATGACGCACACAGGAGTCAGGAGTGGCACACAAGCCCAGAGGCCAGTATTTATCTCCCACTGATTGATGTAGTGATTTTTTCAGGTAGATTTTGGAACCCAAATCAAGCTAAAAAAATAATAGGCTTTCTATGGCCCACAATTGGAGAGAGAGAGAGAGATGGCACACCCAGGAGTCAAGACTGGCACACAAGCAGAAAGGGCAATATTAATCTCCCACTGATTTGTGTTTTTTTTTTTTCAGGGAGACTTTAGGAAAAAAAAATAATAGAATAAAATGATTTTTTCAGGAAGAATTTAGAAACCAAATAAAATAAAATGATTTTTTCAGGTAGAATTTAGAACCCAAATCAACCAAAAACATAAATAGGCTTTCTATGGCCCACTATTTGTGAGAGAGATGGCACTCTCAGGACTGGCACACAAGCCCAGAGGCCAATATTAATCTCCCACTTTTTATTTTTTTTCAGGGAAAATTTATAAACCCAATAAAAAAATAAATAAATAGGCTTTCTATGGCCCACTATCTGAGAGAGAGAGATGGCACGCTTAGGACTGGCACACAAGCCCAAAGGCCAATATTAATCTCCCTTTTTTTTTTCAGGGAGAATTTATAAAACAAAAAAAAAATAAATAAATAGGCTTTCTATGGCCCACTATTTGTGAGAGAGATGGCACGCTCAGGACTGGCACACAAGCCCAGAGGCCAATATTAATCTCCCACTTTTTTTTTTTTGTTCCAGGGAAAATTTATAAACCCAATAAAAAAAATAATAAATAGGCTTTCTATGGTCCACTATCTGAGTGACAGAGAGAGATGGCACGCTTAGGACTGGCACACAAGCCCAAAGCCCAATATTAATCTCCCTTTTTTTTTTCAGGGAGAATTTATAAAACCAAAAAAAATAAATAAATAGGCTTTCTATGGCCCACTATTTGTGAGAGAGATGGCACGCTCAGGACTGGCACACAAGCCCAGAGGCCAATATTAATCTCCCACTTTTTTTTTTTTTGTTCCAGGGAAAATTTGTAAACCCAATAAAAAAAATAATACATAGGCTTTCTATGGCCCACTATCTGAGAGAGAGAGATGGCACGCTTAGGACTGGCACACAAGCCCAAAGGCCAATATTAATCTCCCACTGATTGATTTATTGATTTTTTCATGTAGAATTTAGAACCCAAATAAAGCAAAAAAAAAAAAAAAAGGGCTTTCTATGGCCCACTGAGTGAGTGATGATGCACACAGGAGTCAGGAGTGGCACACAAGCCCTGAGGCCAATATTTTTCTCCCACTGATTGATGTAGTGATTTTTTCAGGTAGATTTTAGAACCCAAATCAAGCAAAAAAATAAATAGGCTTTCTATGGCCCACTATTTGTGAGAGAGATGGCACGCTCAGGACTGGCACACAAGCCCAGAGGCCAATATTAATCTCCCACTTTTTTTTTTTTTGTTCCAGGGAAAATTTATAAACCCAATAAAAAAAATAATAAATAGGCTTTCTATGGCCCACTATCTGAGAGAGAGAGTTCTAAATTCTTCCTGAAAAAATCATTTTATTCTATTATTTTTTTTTCCTAAAGTCTCCCTGAAAAAAAAAAAAAAAAACAAATCAGTGGGAGATTAATATTGCCCTTTCTGCTTGTGTGCCAGTCTTGACTCCTGGGTGTGCCATCTCTCTCTCTCTCTCCAATTGTGGGCCATAGAAAGCCTATTATTTTTTTAGCTTGATTTGGGTTCCAAAATCTACCTGAAAAAATCACTACATCAATCAGTGGGAGATAAATATTGGCCTCTGGGCTTGTGTGCCACTCCTGACTCCTGTGTGCGTCATCTCTCACTCAGTGGGCCATAGAAAGCCTTTATTTGTTTTATTTGTTTTCTAAATTCTCCCTGAAAAAATCATTTTATTTTATTTGGTTTCTAAATTCTTCCTGAAAAAATCATTTTATTCTATTATTTTTTTTTCCTAAAGTCTCCCTGAAAAAAAAAAAAAAATCAAATCAGTGGGAGATTAATATTTACATTTGTGCTTCAGTGACAGTCCTGCGTGTGTGGCATCTCTCTCATTTGTTGCCACCAACAGCAGAGTGTGTAACATTGTGCCTGATTTTCGTTGTGGTCTCACTCACCTGTAAAGGGGTAGCTAAATCATACTGAAGTTATAGCTCACCGTGTAAGTTGTGTGACAGCAACAAATACCGTTAGTTTGTTTACGTTTTTAAAACAATGATGAAGTCTGGTGGAAGAGGTCGTGGCCGGGGGCGTTCATTGTCAGCTGGTAATGAGGGTAGTGGTAGTGGTGGAGCATCAGCTGGTCATGGGAAAAAAAATATTGCACCTAAGTCTGGAGCTGTGGAGCCAGGTTCGTCGTCTGGCTACACAAGGCCTCGAACGCTCCCTTTTCTGGGAGTAGGAAAACCGCTTTTAAAGCCGGAGCAGCAAGAGCAAGTTTTGGCTTATCTTGCTGACTCAGCCTCTAGCTCTTTTGCCTCCTCTCGTGAAACTGGTAAATGCCAAAGCAGCGCGTCGTTAGTGGATGTTCACGGTCAGGGACAAGTCGCTTCCTTGTCCTCTTCAGCAAAAACAACAACAGAGAAGAATGCAGCAGGCGACAAAACGGGTTACTCCATGGAGCTCTTTACACATACCGTCCCTGGCTTAGAAAGTGAAGCAGTTAACAGTCCATGCCCATTACAAGTTGAATCTGACATGGAGTGCACTGATGCACAGCCACAGCCAGACTACTATGCTGGTCCTTTGACTCAGACCACAACATTGCCCTCGCAGGGTAATGATCAAGAATCAGACCCTGATGAGACTATGTTGCCCCGTCACGAACGCTATACCACCGACCGACACGGTGACACAGACGAAGTTGCACACGAGCTACAAGAAGAGGTAATAGATGACCCAGTTCTTGACCCCGATTGGCAGCCATTGGGGGAACAGGGTGCAGGCGGCAGCAGTTCTGAAGCGGAGGAGGAGGGGCCGCAGCAGGCATCAACATCACAACAGGTTCCATCTGCCGGGCCCGTATCTTGCCCAAAACGCGTGGCAAAGCCAAAACCTGTTGGAGGACAGCGTGGCCATCCGGTTAAAGCTCAGTCTGCAATGCCTGAAAAGGTATCCGATGCTAGAAAGAGTGCAGTCTGGCATTTTTTTAAACAACATCCAATTGATCAGCGCAAAGTCATCTGTCAAAAATGTTCAACTACCTTAAGCAGAGGACAGAATCTGAAAAGTCTCAATACAAGTTGCATGCATAGACATTTAACCACCATGCATTTGCAAGCCTGGACTAACTACCAAACGTCCCTTAAGGTTGTAGCACCCTCGGCCAATGAAGCTAGTCAGCAACGCAACATCCCTTCCGGCAGTGTAGGGCCACCATTTTCCGCACCACCTGCAGTATCTGTGCAGGTTTCTTTGCCAGGCCAAAGCAGTCAGGGTCAGGGAATCACCAGTTTCGTAGTAGGAAACACTGCATCTAGGGCACCGGCGGCAACAATACCATCTCCCACCGTCTCTCAGTCTGCCATGTCCACCGGCACCCCCGCTAGTTCCACGATCTCCAGCTCTCCAGTCCAGCTCACCCTACATGAGACTATGGTTAGAAAAAGGAAGTACTTAGCCTCGCATCCGCGTACACAGGGTTTGAACGCCCACATAGCTAGACTAATCTCGTTAGAGATGATGCCCTACCGGTTAGTTGAAAGCGAAGCTTTCAAAGCCCTGATGGACTACGCTGTACCACGCTACGAGCTACCCAGTCGACACTTTTTTTCCAGAAAAGCCATCCCAGCCCTCCACCAGCATGTTAAAGAGCGCATCGTCCATGCACTCAGGCAATCTATGAGCACAAAGGTGCACCTGACAACAGATGCATGGACCAGTAGGCATGGCCAGGGACGTTACGTGTCCATCACGGCACACTGGGTGAATGTTGTGGATGCAGGGTCCACAGGGGACAGCAAGTTTGGGACAGTTCTGCCTAGCCCACGGTCTAGGAAACAGTTGGCTGTAGCCGTTCGCACCCCCTCCTCCTCCTCTTCGTCCTCCTGCAGAAGCGAGAGCTCGTCCACAGACCGCAGTCGCACAACCACTCCATCCGCAGCTGCCACTGTTGCACACCAGGTCTCCCATTATGGGGCAGCTACTGGCAAACGTCAGTAGGCTGTATTGGCTATGAAGTGTTTGGGCGACAACAGACACACCGCGGAAGTTCTGTCCGAGTTCTTGCAGAAAGAAACGCAGTCGTGGCTGGGCACTGTAGATCTTGAGGCAGGCAAGGTAGTGAGTGATAACGGAAGGAATTTCATGGCTGCCATCTCCCTTTCCCAACTGAAACACATTCCTTGCCTGGCTCACACCTTAAACCTGGTGGTGCAGTGCTTCCTGAAAAGTTATCCGGGGTTATCCGACCTGCTCCTCAAAGTGCGTGGACTTTGCTCACATATCCGCCGTTCGCCCGTACACTCCAGCCGTATGCAGACCTATCAGCGTTCTTTGAACCTTCCCCAGCATCGCCTAATCATAGACGTTGCAACAAGGTGGAACTCAACACTGCACATGCTTCAGAGACTGTGCGAACAGAGGCGGGCTGTTATGTTTTTGTGGGAGGATACACATACACGGGCAGGCAGTAGGATGGCAGACATGGAGTTGTCAGGTGTGCAGTGGTCGAAGATTCAAGACATGTGTCAAGTCCTTCAGTGTTTTGAGGAATGCACACGGCTGGTTAGTGCAGACAACGCCATAATAAGCATGAGCATCCCCCTAATGCGTCTGCTGATGCAAAGTTTGACGCACATAAAGGATCAGGCGTCTGCAGCTGAGGAAGAGGAAAGCCTTGATGACAGTCAGCCATTGTCTGGCCAGGGCAGTGTACAGGACGAGTTAGCGGGCGAAGAGGAGGAGGAGGACGAGGAGGATGATTATATTTTTAATGAGGAAGCTTTTCCGGGGCCACTGGAAATTGGTGGCGCGGCAAGGCCGGGTTCTGGTTTTTGGAGGGACACAAGTGACGTGGATTTGCCTGAAACTGCCCCTCAACCAAGCACAACCGCAGATTTGAGAACTGGAACTTTGGCCCACATGGCGGATTATGCCTTACGTATCCTCAAAAGGGACACACGCATAACTAAAATGATGAACGATGACGATTACTGGTTGGCCTGCCTCCTTGATCCTCGCTATAAAGGCAAATTGCAAAATATAATGCCACATGAGAACTTGGAACTAATATTAGCAACCAAACAATCAACTCTTGTTGACCGTTTGCTTCTGGCATTCCCTGCACACAGCGCCCGTGATCGTTCTCACACGAGCTGCAGGGGCCAGCAGACCAGAGGAGTTAGAGGGGCAGAAATCAGAAGTGGCGTTGGCCAGAGGGGTTTTCTGACCAGGTTGTGGAGCGATTTTGCTATGACCGCAGACAGGACAGGTACTGCAGCATCAATTCAAAGTGACAGGAGACAACATTTGTCCAGTATGGTTACAAATTATTTTTCATCCCTTATCGATGTTCTCCCTCAACCGTCATTCCCATTTGATTACTGGGCGTCAAAATTAGACACCTGGCCAGAATTGGCAGAATATGCATTGCAGGAGCTTGCTTGCCCGGCAGCTAGTGTCCTATCAGAAAGAGTATTCAGTGCTGCAGGTTCAATACTAACAGAAAAAAGGACTCGTCTGGCTACCCAAAATGTAGATGATCTAATCTTCATTAAAATGAACCACAACTGGATTTCGAAATCTTTTGCCCCACCTTGCCCGGCTGACACCTAGCTTTCCTATGAAAAGGTCTTGCCTGTGGACTATTCTGAATGCCTTTTCCAATCTCGTAATTTTCTGCACCTGATTGTCCAGCATACGACATGTTTACACCTCACTAAATGGCCAAACTCCCCACACGGGGCCGTGGTATCGACACTTGGCGACAGCACCCGTGAGAGTGATGTTTGTCTGAAGAGGTGGGTGTGCCCGCTTTTGGTCGACGGCACTGCCACTGGGTCCTTCCTAGTACAATAAAGTGTCTCTGGCGGTGGTGGTGCGCACCCAACGTCAGACACACCGTTGTAATATGAGGGGCCCTGGGCCTGTACCGCCGGCCACAAGACAGTTCCCCCCCAGCTCAAACAGTGCTCTACCACTTGCAAAATTATCTCACAGCTCCACCAATGTTTAGTCTATGCGCTGACATCCTTCAATGCCTGCCACTGACAATACCATTGTATTGACATTTTTGTTATGTTAGGCCTTCGAAGCCTGTCTGCGGTCACTCCTTCCACTATGCCTCCACTGACCACACCACTGCTGCCCGTATACCCCTGGAACCAATTTAAAATTGCCTACAGCCAGCCCAATTTTTTTATTTTAGGCCTTCGATGCCTGTCTGCGGTCCGTTCTTTCTACTACTACTACACTGACCAGGCCACTGATGCCCGTGTTCCCCTGGAACCAATTTAAAATTTCCAACAGCAATGTGTTATTATTGTTAGGCCTTCGATGCCTGTCTGCGGTCACTCCTTCCACTAGGCCTCCACTGACCACACCACTGCTGCCCGTATACCCCTGGAACCAATTTAAAATTGCCTACAGCCAGCCCAATTTTTTTATTTTAGGCCTTCGATGCCTGTCTGCGGTCCGTTCTTTCTACTACTACTACACTGACCAGGCCACTGCTGCCCGTGTTCCCCTGGAACCAATTTAAAATTGCCAACAGCAATGTGTTATTATGTTAGGCCTTCGATGCCTGTTTGCGGTCACTCCTTCCAATAGTTCTCCACTGACCAGACCAATGCTGGCCGTGTACCCCTGGAACCCAGCTGAAAGTGCATGTAGCCTCCTTTTTTTCTTTGTTTTATATTTAGAAAGCCCAGATGAACTACGCTGTGCAACGGTTCAAGCTACCCAGTCGACATTTCTTTTGCAAGAAAAGCCATCCCAGCCCTCTACCGGCATGAAAAAGTCTGCATTGTCATAGCACTCAGGCAATCAAACAGTAGAAAGGTGCACCTGACAAGAGACGCATGGACCAGTAGGCATGTCCACAAAAAGTTACGTGTCCATTACGGCGCACTGGGTTAATGTGTTGGATGCATGGTCCACAGGGGACAGCCTACAAAGTCTGTCTGCAGTCCCTAATTCCAATTTTCCTCCGCTGACCACACCACTGCTGCCCGTGTACCCCTGGAACCAATTTTACAATGTCTACAGCCTAATTTTGTTATGTTAGGCCTACTACGCCTGTCTGCGGTCCCTCCTTCCAATACTCGTCCACTGACCACACCACTGCTGCCCGTGGACCCCTGGAACCTATTTTTAATTGCATAGAGCATCCTTTTTTTAATAGTAGGCGTACAAAGTCTGTCTGCGGTCCACTATTGAAATTGTCCTCCACTGCCCAGAGCACTGCTGCTTGTGTACCCCTGTAACTTTTTTAAGCTGCAGTGAGCCACATTTTTGGGTTAAGTCCTACTACCTGTGTCTGTCTGCGCCACTCAATTCAGCTGTGTTCCTTTGAAAAAAGCTGAGCGTCAATAGTCTTGTTTTCAGCCTCTAGGAATTTTAAAACTGCATTGGGGGTACAACTTTGGTAGGGCCTACTAACGGTGTCTGCCTCCCCAAGGTGTGCCCCAGGTTTCCTCGCCATTGCTTCGATCTTAATGCTCTCGTTTAGTAGTTGTTGGAAACTACACTGCATTAGGCCTACAAATTGGGTATGGGGTGTAGAGAGATGGTGTGTTCCACTCCAAGGTGTTCTCCAGGTTACCTTTCCTGAGCTCCGATCTTCCGGCTCTCGTTTAGTAGTTCTTGGAAACTACACTGCATTAGGCCTACAAATTGGGTATGGGGTGTAGAGAGATGGTGTGTTCCACTCCAAGGTGTTCCCCAGGTTTCCTCACCAATGCTTCGATCTTCATGCTCTCGTTTAGTAGTTGTTGGAAACTACACTGCATTAGGCCTACAAATTGGGTATGGGGTGTAGAGAGATGGTGTGTTCCACTCCAAGGTGTTCTCCAGGTTGCCTTTCCTGAGCTTCGATCTTCCGGCTCTCGTTTAGTAGTTGTTGGAAACTACGCTGCATTAGGCCTACAAATTGGGTATGGGGTGTAGAGAGATGGTGTGTTACACTCCAAGGTGTTCTCCAGGTTGCCTTTCCTGAACTTCTATCTTCAGGCTCTCATTAAATTGTGGTTAAACGGAACAACTGCATTTGGCGTACTAGTTGGTTTGGGGCCTACTATCGGTGTCTGCCACTCCTTGCTGTTCTCCTGGTTTCCTGTCCTGAAATTCCATTTTCAGGCTCTCGTTAAGTAGTTGTTAATGTTAGACTGCATTTGGCCTACTAGTTGGGTTGGGGCCTACTATCGGTGTCTGCCACTCCTTGCTGTTCTCCTCCACTGAACAAAGCTGTGCCGCCTGTTTACTACGGTTGCCAATTTTGAACTGCATTTCGACTACTTACTGATTTGGGCCTACTTTCTGTGTCAGCCTCTCATTCCAGTTGTCCTCCACTGCAATGCCCCCTGGTTAGTCCTGTGTTACCAATTTTGAACTGCATTTAGCCAACTTTATTCTTTGGGCCTATATCTGTGTTTCCTCCTCATCCTGCCCATTGCCCAGCCAGTGATAGATGAGTCTGCTGGTACATTGACCCATAACGCAAAATTCCCCGTGCACGCTACACAGCAAGATTGTGACCCTGCTGAAAGTCAGGTTCCTCTTCCCGCATACCATACCACCTTACACGGGGACAAAGAGGAAGGTGCAGATGAAAGTGCAGGTTCCTTCATCAGGTGGGGGGAGGAATACTAGTTGGCGACGTCACTGGCACAGGGCCTCTCATAGTACGCAAAAGTGTTGCTGCCGGTGGGAGGCGCCCCCGCCATGCAAACACACCGCTGTACTTTGAGGGGCCCTGTGCCAGTGCCAATGCCAATGAGTGGGCCCCCCCTGCTTGCTCAGGATCACAGCACTTGCAAAGTTGAAATACTTACCTCTCCCTGCTCCACTGCCGTGACGTGGTCCAGATTTACTGGGGCCACTAATTACTTGAACCAGCCCTACCCCCCACAACTTTAGCCAAATGACCCCCAATTTCAAATGCCTTCCAATTATTATAAGGTAAATTACAATTGACAAGCTTCTTTAACAAGAATGGATGTTTTTGCCATTAAAATGGGCAGTGTAGGTGTTTTCCTGGCCTCCACTCACTGCCGACTATGCTCCCCCATTGACTTGCATTGGGTTTCGTGTTTCGGGCGATACCCGACTTTTCGCGATAATCGGCCGATTCCACTCGACTCGACTTCTAAGATAGTCGGGTTTCGCGAAACACGGCTCGACTCTAAAAAGGTCAAGGTCGCTCAACCCTAGTGTTTAGTATTGATTATCATTACTTTTGGATCGCCCCTCGTATAAGTTGGTATGCATGCAAAATAGGAGCATATTCACCCTGGCCATTAAACAGAAAAAACTAAGACAGAATCAAAATAAACATATGTCCCGCTGTAAGTAAATAAGTAAAAGCAATAGTGTGTTTAAATAACATAGGGTTCTGTGATATGTTTAAATAAGTGGAAATACTGCTAATTGTCTGGAATAATTAGGTATTTTTCATCATTACATATCTTCAAGGCCATGACATATTATTTCAGGCAATAATACAGTGGAGCTGGACTTGCCAGATGGTCCATGAAACAGGGATGGCCAAAAATTTGGAAATTCTTTTTCACACATGGATAAATGAAGCTAGAAGCTGTAGATGAAGCAGAGCCAAGTGTGCAACAGCAGAGACCTTTTGTCAAACTGGCACCTTTCTTTCAGGAGTGAAGTAGAAGGAACAGCAGAATTGTATAGGCAATTTAGCACCTTGATGGATAAGTGATGAAGCACACAGCATTTAGCAGAGTTCAAGGTATGAACAGAAAAGGGAATAGCAGAGACCAAATGATTATCAGATACCTTGGTTCAGCAGTTTAGGGTGTGGACAACATCAAGAAGAGCAGAGATATATTTATCAAGTATCTTGGTTCAGTAGACTTGAAGGTGTGGTCATCAATAGGAATTATTATTATTTATTATTATAGCGCCATTTATTCCATGGCGCTTTACATGTGAGGAGGGGTATACATAATAAAAAACAAGTACAATAATCTTGAACAATACAAGTCACAACTGGTACAGGAGGAGAGAGGACCCTGCCTGCGAGGGCTCACAATTTACAGGAATAGAAGAGACTAGTTTATTATCAGGTACCGTGATGTGATCAGTAGCCAGAATAGCAAAGATGTGTTTGTTATCACCTTGATTAAGCAGATTTGAAGGTGTGTAATGAGCCGTGAATACCAGAAATGAGTTAATTATCAGGTTCCTTAATTCAGCAGTATTGAATGTGTGATCAGCACCAAGAGTAGCTAAAGCACAGTAGTTATCAGTTACCATAATAGACAGCTGAGAATCCTACCAGGATTAGTAGGACTGAGCTTGCAATTGTAGGGAGTTGCTGGACACCAGTCAGGAGCAGATTAGCAAATAATGAGGCAACAGGATGGAGCAGAGCCAAGTGGAGCAAATCTTCAGCTTGACTTGTGGAAATCGCGTTAGCAGAGTGAACTAGTGCTTAAAAACTCTGGCAGTTCATAGCAACATGAGCTGGCCTTAAAGGGACTCTGTCACCTGAATTTGGAGGGAACAATTTTCAGCCATAGGGGCGGGGTTTTCGGCTGTTTGATTCACCCTTTCCTTACCCGCTGGCTGCATGCTGGCTGCAATATTGGATTGAAGTTCATTCTCTGTCCTCTATAGTACACGCCTGCGCAAGGCCCAGGAAGAAGCCCCGGTGTAAAAAGTGCGTCGGGGCGCACGAGGGAGAAGAGACTTACTACACTAACGGTACTATCCTTTCCACTTGTACTATTTGCTGTGTATTGGGAATATAGGTAGCTAGAAGGAGGATTGGTTGGATGACGCAGTATTCAGTGTATGGACAAGGTTATTGCCTAGGCATGTGGTAGTATTGATGCTTCCCCTTGTATATCTTTATTCTGGACTATGTTATGGTTTACCAGCAGGCATTATAGCTCACTCATCTAACGGTTTATACAGCGAATGGTATATATATACCAACATTATTGATTAATATCGTCATTATATTTATGGATAGTATGTAGTGTCTCATCTTTCACAGGACACTTTGTTGTTAGATATCAGGTCTTGTTCTATGTTTGTTTTTATGTTGAGCTATTAATAAAGATACCATGTTTTAACCTATATGGTTCTCTTCGTGCGGTTAATAGGATCTAAATCCGCTTGTTGTTGATACGGGTGTCCAGCTCTGTGGGGGCCCTGCCGACATCTTGTGAAAGCCCAGAGCCCCCGCAGTGACATGGTTTCCAAATGTGGTGGACTGAAATCCAGGAAAATGGCTGCTGGCCGGGGGGCGGCGCATGCGCAGATGGAGATCTCGGCACCAAGATCGAACACCCGCAGCGGTGCGCCACACTGCACATCCAAACCCACACTCATCCCAGCCTGCGGCCTGCAGCAACGCTCCACTCTTGCCTCCTCCAGCTGCGACTCATGGTACCCAGCTTCACTGCAGCCACCATCCTCAGTAAGCAATAAGACGCATGGATTATAAGAAGCGCCAACATTTTATTAAAAAAAAGTTTTTTTTTTCCTATTTTTCTCCTCAAGATTTGTGGTGCTTCTTATAATCCTTAAAATATGGTAATATTTAGGTTTCACTTTTTGTATTGAAGAACTGAAATAAATTAACTTTTTGATGATATTCTAATTTGGTGAGAAGCACTTGTAGGCCGGGATCACACACAGCGAGATACGACCGAGTCTCTCAGGTTAAAAACAAGCTCTGGCACCGGCACTCCGGAGCGGAGCGTGCGGCCGCATAGCAATACATGGAGCCGCACGCTCCGCTCCAGAGTGCCGGTGCCAGAGCTTGTTTTTAACCTGCGAGACTCGGCCGTATCTCGCTGTAGTGTGACTCCGGCCGTATATAGAGTCTCTATATTACAGAAATTCTACATTAGGCTCCAATGCTGTCCATTCCCTTACTCACATTTGATTCCACTTTTGTAAAAATATACACTGCCATTGTAACCCACCATACAACCGTAATTACACACTATCAATACTTGCACTTGATGAGATAAGATACATGCAATGTTATGAAGACTGGGCATGTTATGCAGGACACATCTTCTGTTACTAAACAGTGACTAGGAAATTATTAAACAGAGAGTCTAAAAGACTCCCAAATGAATAATTAAAATAGGAAAGTATTTTTCTTACCTTAGTTTCCATTTAATTGAAGCTAATTATGACTAAATATCACTGCAAAGTCTTATACACAGTCTAAAAAATGATCATATAATCCTGCTTAAAACAGATTCTGTAATGTCTATATTATATTAATATATGCTGCTAAACCTTCCAGTTATGAAATAGTATATAAAAGTACAGATATTAGATGAGTAGTCACTATTCGTCTTTCAGTGTCTCTTAAAAAAACCTTACAAAACTGCATGTAATTTACCGTATATACTCGAGTATAAGCCGAGATTTTCAGCCCATATTTTTGGGCTGAAAGTCCCCTTCTCGGCTTATACTCGAGTCATATACCCGGGGGTCGGCAGGTGAGGGGGAGCGGGGGCTGTGTAGTTATACTTACCTGCTGCGGCGCGGTCCCTGCAGTCCCTGGCTTCCCCGGCGCTGCAGATTCTTCCTGTACTGAGTGGTCACATGGCACCGCTCATTACAGAAATGAATAGGCAGCTCCACCCCCATAGGGATGGAGCCGCATATTCATTGCTGTAAATGATCGGTAACTGTGACCGCTCAATACAGGAAGAAGATGCGGCGCCGGGGAAGCCAGGGACTGCAGGGACCACGCCAGGAGCAGGTAAGTATACGGGGAGCCCAGCGCTGCGCGATATTTACCTGCTCCTCTCTCCGGTGCGGCTCCGTCTGCAGCGTCCTCTAGCAGTGGCGCTCAGGTCGGAGGGCGCGGTGACGTAGTCAGTGCGCGCCCTCTGCTGAGCGTCAGTGCTGGAGACGGAGCCGCACGAGGAGCAGGTAAATATTGAAAGCGCCGGCGTCCTGAGCAAGAGAGGTGAGTAGGTGATTTTTTTTTTTTTATGGCAGCACCAGCAGCATTCTATATGGCACAGCTTTATAAGGAGCATCTATGGGGAAATAATGAACGGTGCAGAGCAATATACCGTATATGGGGCACAGCTTTATAAGGAGCATCTATGGGGCAATAATGAACGGTGCAGAGCATTCTATATGGCACAGCTTTATAAGGAGCATCTATGGGGCCATAAAGAACGGTGCAGAGCATTATATATGGCACAGCATTATATAAGGAGCATCTATGGGGCCAAAAAGTACGGTGCAGAGCAATATATATGGGGCACAGCTTTATATGGAGCATCTATGGGGCCATAATCAAAGGTGCAGAGCATTCTATATGGGGCACAGCTTTATAAGGAGCATCTATGGGGCCATAATGAACGGTGCAGAGCATTATATATGGGGTACAGCTTTATATGGAGCATCTATGGGGCCATAATCAAAGGTGCAGAGCAATATATATGGGGCACAGCTTTATAAGGAGCATCTATGGGGCCATAATCAACGGTGCAGAGCATTCTATATGGCACAGCTTTATAAGGAGCATCCATGGGGCAATAATGAATGGTGCAGAGCATTATATATGGGGCCCAGCTTTATATGGAGCATCTATGGGGCCATAATGAACGGTGCAGAGCATTATATATGGCATAGCTTTATGTGGAGCATCTATGGGGCCATAATGAACGGTGCAGAGCATTATATATGGCACATTGTTATATGGAGCATCTATGGGGCCATAATGAATGGTGCAGAGCATTATATGTGGCACAGCTTTATATGGAGCATCTATGGGGCCATAATGAACGGTGCAGAGCATTATATATGGCACATTGTTATATGGAGCATCTATGGGGCCATAATGAATGGTGCAGAGTATTATATGTGGCACAGCTTTATAAGGAGCATCTGTGGGGCCATAATGAATGGTGCAGAGCATTATATATGGCACAGCTTTCTATGGAACATCTATGGGGCCATAATGAACGGTGCAGAGCATTATATATGGCACAGCTTTATATGGAGCATCTATGGGGCCATAATGAACGGTGCAGAGCATTATATGTGGCACATTGCTATATGGAGCATCTATGGGGCCATAATGAATGGTGCAGAGCATTATATGTGGCACAGCTTTATATGGAGCATCTATGGGACCATAATGAACGGTGCAGAGCATTATATGTGGCACAGCTTTATAGGGAGCATCTATGGGGCCATAATGAATGGTGCAGAGCATTATATATGGCACAGCATTATAAGGAGCATCTATGGGGCAATAATGAACGGTGCAGAGCATTATATATGGCACAGCTTTCTATGGAACATCTATGGGGCCATAATGAACGGTGCAGAGCATTATATATGGCACAGCATTATAAAGAGCATCCATTGGGCAATAATGAACGGTGCAGAGCATTATACATAGCACAGCTTTATAGGGAGCATCTATGGGGCCATAATGAACGGTGCAGAGCAATATATATGGGGCACAGCTTTATGAGGAGCATCTATGGGGCCATAATCAACGGTGCAGAGCATATATGGCACAGCTTTATAAGGAGCATCTATGGGGCCATAATCAACGGTGCAGAGCATATATGGCACAGCTTTATAAGGAGCATCTATGGGGCCATAAAGAACGGTGCAGAGCATTATATATGGCACAGCTTTATAAGGAGCATCTATGGGGCCATAATGAATGGTGCAGAGCATTCTATATGGGGCACAGCTTTATAAGGAGCATCTATAGGGCTATAATGAATGGTGCAGAGCATTATATATGGCACAGCTTTATAAGGAGCATCTATGGGGCCATAATGAACGGTGCATAGCATTCTATATGGCACAGCTTTATATGGAGCATCTATGGGGCTATAATGAATGGTGCAGAGCACTCTATATGGGGCACAGCTTTCTATGGAGCATCTATGGGGCAACAATGAACGATATGGAGAATTATATGTGGCACAGCTTTATATGGAGCATCTTATGGGGCAATAATGAACGATATGGAGCATCTATTTTTATTTTTGAAATTCACTGGTAGCTGCTGCATTTCCTACCCTAGGCTTATACTCGAGTCAATAAGTTTTTACAGTTTTTTGTGGCAAAATTAGGGGAGTCGGCTTATACTCGGGTCGGCTTATACTCGAGTATATACGGTAATAAAGATATGGATATCGGCTATGTAACATTTATCATATCTTTGTTTAATCAATTAAACATAAGCATGTATGAGAGAAATATCCTTTATTTGCTATTTACCTATTTAATGTGAAAACTATTTTGCCCTAAGCACAGTTATTTTGGAAGCACATACATCCCTTCTGGTGTTGTCTGTTTAGGCAGTGCTGCAGGATTTTTGTGGATTTGCATGCAGCTTCAATGAACAGGAGATAATAGCAGAAAAGTGTTCATAGATTAATTTTAGATGTAAACGGATCTTTTAAACTAAGAATCTATCGACTTTGATTAATTTTTCCACATCATTTGATTTTGAGCAAATAAATTAGCCACTAACAGGGTTGGACTGGGGTGCCGAGGGTCCACACTACAGCTGCCATAAATGGTTTTATTACTTGTTCATTTTTCAGCCTCTCATTAACAAGGAATAAAACCTCTCACTATACAATGTATGCAAAAGAGATCCGTATTATTCGCTGCACTATGTCAAAGTGTTTCTTGTTAAGCAACTTATTTATTGTAGTTGATAACGAAATCTGTTGTTTACTATCAGTAGAAGTTTTTCTTACACATGGACATTCCTTGTCCTAGTTAAACCACCTAGTCCCTCAGCCAACTTAAAGGAAATCTGTCAGGTCCCCCGCGCACCAAGAACCACCAGCAGTTGTGTCTGCATATGTAAATTCCCTGCCTAACAGGGGTATTACATTACACACAAACAGATTTTTAGAAAATTATTTCTAAAATATGTTTATCATATGTAAACGAGGGCCTTGACTAGTCGATCTGCACTTCCAATCATGTGCTGTGCGCCTGTCTGAGGCCACTAGACGTACATCCGACATCAGAGGATCAATGCAGTGAGGGAAAGAAGCCACGCATGTGTGAGGTAAGTATAGAGATGATGATGACGCCGGGGCTTGTAAGTCATGTTATCACGCACACAGGGACGTAATAACATCTAATTGAGCCAACTAGTCTGGGGACACTAACACCCCCTTCACAAGTCAAAGACCTCATTTACACATCAATAACGGACTTTAGAAATATTTTTTCTAAAGATTTCTTTATGTGTGTAATATAACATGTTATGAACAGGTGATTCAGAACCACAATGGACCTAGTGGTTAAGAGCACACAAAGTGACCTGATAGTTACTAACATAGGACGAGCTCTGAGACGTGGGAACTCTGCTGACCGCAATCCCTAATCCTATCATACCACACTAGAGGTAGCCGTGGAGCGCTCCTGACCAGACCTAGGCGCCTCGGGCACAGCCTGAGAAACTAGCTAGCCCTGAAGATAGAAAAATAAGCCTACCTTGCCTCAGAGAAATTCCCCAAAGGAAAAGGCAGCCCCCCACATATAATGACTGTGAGTTAAGATGAAAATACAAACACAGAGATGAAATAGATTTTAGCAAAGTGAGGCCCGACTTACTGAATAGACCAAGGATAGGAAAGATAGCTTTGCGGTCAGCACAAAAACCTACAAACAACCACGCAGAGGGGCAAAAAGACCCTCCGCACCGACTAACGGTACGGAGGTGCTCCCTCTGTGTCTCAGAGCTTCCAGCAAGCAAGAAAAACCAATATAGCAAGCTGGACAGAAAATATAGCAAACAAAAGTAACACAAGCAAAACTTAGCTTATGCAGGGCAGACAGGCCACAAGAACGATCCAGGAGAGAGCAAGACCAATACTGGAACATTGACTGGAGGCCAGGAACAAAGAACTAGGTGGAGTTAAATAGAGCAGCACCTAACGACTTAACCTCGTCACCTGAGGAAGGAAACTCAGAAGCCGCAGCCCCACTCACATCCACCAGAGGAAGCTCATAGACAGAACCAGCCGAAGTACCACTCATGACCACAGGAGGGAGCTTGACCACAGAATTCACAACAATAACATAAGGACTGTTAAAGGGAACCTAGTGTAGATGACAGACAGCACTCCCTTATTTGGGCGCACGTTCCATATCCAGGGAACCCACCTGGGTAACACGTCACAGTCTGCACAAAGGAACAGCGCTCCACCGGGTGTATAGATTAAAATAAATCCTTTATTCGGCCATAAAGCACAAGCGACGTTTCGACCATATGCTGGTCTTTTTCAAGCATACAAACATGGCTGACAGGCGGTCTTAAATAGCGTGGACACCACACAGGGAGCCAATCGCTAACAAGTACCGCCCATCTCACAATATAAAACAACATTGTGGAAACATAAACAAAATAAACATCAGGCATTATAATATACATATAAACATAATAACGTTCATCCTCATCTCAATACTAGTCAGCCATGTTTGTATACTTGAAAAAGACCAGCATATGGTCGAAACGTCGCTTGTGCTTTATGGCCGAATAAAGGATTTATTTTAATCTATACACCCGGTGGAGCGCTGTTCCTTTGTGCAGACTGTTAAAGGGAACCTGTCACCTGAATTTGGCGGGTCCTTTTTTGGGTCATATGGGCGGGCGGTGTTTTTGGGTCTTTTATTAACCCCTTTTTTTCCCGCTGGCCGAACGCTGGTCACGAAATTGACTTGCTGTTGATTCGCTTTCCTCCCTAGTTAACGCGTGCGCAAAGCAATCTTGCCTTACGCACGCGCAGTATGCTTTGCCCAACTGCAGTCAAAGCCGAAAACCATTAGTGCGCATGCTCCGGCACACTATGTCCCGGAAGTATTTCGCTGTGTTCCGGGACATAGTGCGCCAGCGCATGCACACTAATGGTTTTCGGCTTTGCCCGCAGTTGGGCAAAGCATACTGTGCGTGCGCAAGGCAAGATTGCTTTGCGCATGCGTTAACTAGGGAGGAAAGTGAATCAACAGCAAGTCAATTTCGCGACCAGCGGGAAAAAAAGGGGTTAATAAAAGACCTGAAAACACCGCCCATATAACCCATAAAAGGACCCGCCAAATTCAGGTGACAGGTTCACTTTAAGCAGGATGTCTACATAGGGTGTATACTTCATTGATTAAAAAATGTTCAGGGTCAAATGATTCTCTGAAATAGTTTCCTCTTCGACATGCTGAAAGAGTGTGTACATAAAATAACACCTCCAAAAATGTAAAATTTTTAAACAAAACTCATTATCAAAAGTACCCAAAATAAAATGATTTGTAACTATGAATTTCTTTATAAACCTACTAGCTGAAGAGCCCGGCGTTGCCTGGGCATAGTAAATATCTGTGGTTAGTTATAGCACCTCACTTCTCTTATTTTCCCATCACGCCTCTCATTTTCCCAATCACATCTTTCATTTTCCCCCTCACATCTCTCATTTTCTCCCTTACACCTCTCATTTTCTCCCTCACTCCTCTCATTCCCCCCTAACACTTGTCATTTCAACCTCACATCTGTCATTTTCTGATCACTCCACTATTTTTCCTCACTCCACTATTTTTCCTCACTCCTCTCATTTTGCACTCACACCTTTTCATTTTCACCTCACACCTCTCATTTTCACCTCATCACCTCAGTATATACATGTTTGTCATCTCCCTTATATATAGTATACATCTGTATGTCATCTCCTGTATATAGTATATACCTGTATGTCATCTCCCCTGTATATAGTATATACCTGCTGTGTGTCATCTCCCCTATATATAGTATATACCTGAATGTTATCTCCTTCTATATATAGTATATACCTGTATGTCATCTCCTCCTGTATATAGTATATACCTGTGTGTCATCTCCCCTGTATATAGTATATATCTGAGTGTCATCTCCTCCTGCATATAGTATATACCTGCATGTCATCTTCTATATATAGCATATACCTGTATGTCATCTCCTCCTGTATATAGTATATACCTGTGTGTCATCTCCCCTGTATATAGTATATATCTGAGTGTCATCTCCTCCTGCATATAGTATATACCTGCATGTCATCTTCTATATATAGCATATACCTGTATGTCATCTCCTCCTGTATATAGTATATACCTGTATGTCATCTCCTCCTATATATATATGTACCTATATGTCATCTCCTCCTCTATATAGTATATACCTGTGTGTCATCTCTCCTGTATATAGTATATATCTGTGTGTCATCTCCCCTGTATATAGTATATACCTGTGTGTCATCTCCTCCTGTATTAGACCTCGTTCACACGTTATTTGCTCAGTATTTTTACCTCAGTATTTGTAAGCTAAATTGGCAGCCTGATAAATCCCCAGCCAACAGGAAGCCCTCCCCCTGGCAGTATATATTTGCTCACACATACACATAATAGACAGGTCATGTGACTGACAGCTGCCGTATTTCCTATATGGTGCAATTGTTGTAGTTTGTCTGCTTATTAATCAGATTTTTATTTTTGAAAGATGATACCAGACTTGTGTGTGTTTTAGGGCGAGTTTCGTTTGTCAAGTTGTGTGTGTTGAGTTGCGTGTGGCGACATGCATGTAGCGACTTTTGTGAGATGAGTTTTGTGTAGCAACATGCGTGTAGCAACTTTTTGTGTGTCGAGTTGCATGTGACAGGTTAGTGTAGCAAGTTGTGTGCAGCAAGTTTTGCACATGGCGAGTTTTGCGCGTTGCGAGTATTATGTGTGGTGCCTTTTGAGTATGTGCAAGTTTTGTGTGAGGCAACTTTTGCATGTGTTGCAACTTTTGTGCATGTGGCAATTTTTCCGCGTGTGCAAGTTTTGCGTGTGGCGAGTTTTTCATGAGGAGAATTTTGCACTTGTGGCGAGTTTTGCAAGAGCCTAGTTTTTGCATGTGGCGAGTTCTGCGCATGGCGAGTTTTGAGTGGCGACTTTTGTGTTTTGACTTTTATGTGGCGAGGTTGGTGTATTTGTGGTGAAATGTGTGCTGAGGGTAATATGTGTTCAAGCACGTGGTAGTGTGTGGCGCATTTTGTGTGTGTTCAAATCCCCGTGTGTGGTGAGTATCCCATGTCGAGGCCCCACCTTAGCAACTGTACGGTATATACTCTTTGGCGCCATCGCTCTCATTCTTTAAGTCCCCCTTGTTCACATCTGGCAGCTGTCAATTTGCCTCCTACACTTTTCCTTTCATTTTTTCCCATTATGTAGATAGGGGCAAAATTGTTTGGTGAATTGGAAAGCGCGGGGTTAAAATTTCACCTCACAACATAGCCTATGACGCTCTCGGGGTCCAGACTTGTGACTGTGCAAAATTTTGTTGCCGTAGCTGCGACACTTCCAACACTTTTCCATTCACTTTTTTTCCCATTATGTAGATAGGGGCAAAATTGTTTGGTGAATTGGAACGCGCGGGGTTAAAATTTCACCTCACAACGAAGCCTATGATGCTCTCAGGGTCCAGACGTGTGACTGTGCAAAATTTTGTTTCTGTAGCTGCGACGCCTCCAACACTTTTCCTTTCACTTTTTTCCCCATTATGTAGATAGGGGCAAAATTGTTTGGTGAATTGGAAAGCGCGGGTTTAATATTTCACCTCACAACATAGCCTATGATGCTCTCGGGGTCCAGACGTGTGACTGTGCAAAATTTTGTTGCTGTAGCTGCGACGCTTCCAACACTTTTCCTTTCACTTTTTTCCCCATTATGTAGATAGGGGCAAAAGTGTTTGGTGAATTGGAACACGCGGGGTTAAAATATCGCCTCACAATATAGCCTATGACGCTATCGGGGTCCAGACATGTGACTGTGCAAAATTTTGTGGCTGTAGCTTCGACGCCTCCAACACTTTTCCTTTCACTTTTTCCCCATTATGTAGATAGGGGCAAAATTGTTTGTGGAATTGGAATGCGCGGGGTTAATATTTCACCTCACAACATAGCCTATGACGCTCTCGGGGTCCAGACGTGTGACTGTGCAAAATTTTGTTTCTGTAGCTGCGACGCCTCCAACACTTTTCCTTTCACTTTTTTCCCCATTATGTAGATAGGGGCAAAATTGTTTGGTGAATTGGAAAGTGCGGGGTTAATATTTCACCTCACAACATAGCCTATGACGCTCTCGGGGTCCAGACGTGTGACTGTGCAAAATTTTGTGGCTGTAGCTGCGACGCTTCCAACACTTTTCCTTTCACTTTTTTCCCCATTATGTAGATTGGGGCAAAATTGTTTGGTGAATTGGAACGCGCGGGGTTAAAATTTCGCCTCACAAAATAGCCTATGACGCTCTCGGGGTCCAGACGTGTGACTGTGCAAAATTTTGTTTCTGTAGCTGCGACGCCTCCAACACTTTTCCTTTCACTTTTTTCCCCATTATGTAGATAGGGGCAAAATTGTTTGGTGAATTGGAAAGTGCGGGGTTAATATTTCACCTCACAACATAGCCTATGACGCTCTCGGGGTCCAGACGTGTGACTGTGCAAAATTTTGTGGCTGTAGCTGCGACGCCTTCAACACTTTTCCTTTCACTTTTTTCCCCATTATGTAGATAGGGGCAAAATTGTTTGGTGAATTGGAACGCGCGGGGTTAAAATTTCACCTCACAACATAGCCTATGACGCTCTCAGGGTCCAGATGTGTGACTGTGCAAATTTTTGTGGCTGTAGCTGCGACGGTGCAGATGCCAATCCCGGACATACACACATACACACACACACACACACATTCAGCTTTATATAGTAGATAGCCTGACGTCAGTTATGCAGCATCTAAAAGCAAATAATATTATATGTAAAAGGAAAATTAAGAATTACTTAACTAATACATTGGTCGATTTATTTGAGGCAAAAGTGGCTGTTCAGTATAAAAAATATATTTCCGCTTGTATTTCATTACTTTAGATGGCTGGTATACATTTCAGAGCCATAAAATATTGACTGCTGAGTAGTAATAGGTGATTGAAAGTATTGACATACTTCCATTTTAAGTTGTTTTGCCGCATATTTCTGTGTTTAATAATTCATGTAAATTATAGAGATCTCCTGGGAGCAATTTAACATTGTTCTTATGGCCAAACTGCTAGCAATCATTTTTTATTTGCTGCTGGAGAATAGTTTAAATATGCCAGATGGTGATGTGTGGCAGAAATACTTGTGAGAATTCTGCGATGGGGAATTTGTTTTTTTCAAGAACCTTTCATTAAATGATTGTTTAAAGAATAAAGAAGAAACTTATTTTAGAATTACATATACATTATTTTTGCTGAACTTTACCAAACTATTATATTTGCTGAACTAAATATATAATACTTTAATGTATTTTGTACTGGATGAATTTAAAAAAAAATAATGCAAGTGTATTAATCATTAGTGGTCCCTCAAAATGTTATTATCCAATGAAAACATAAGATGGGTGATAACTTATTGATCAGTGGTGGTCTGACAACCAGGATCCATGCTGATTATCAGAATGGGGACCCTTTAACCCTGATGGAGCACATTTATTTTTATTAGACTGGTGTGACAATGCCAAATGGTGTTCTATTTATTTGCTATCTGGCTGCCGAAAAATGCTGAGTGTGGTGTTTTACGTCAACATAGGTATTGAATGGAGTGGTAGATAAACATGCGCATTGTCACTACATGGCGATAAAAGTACTCCATTCTGCTGAGTGATGCAAGTACCAGTGTCAGACCCCTACAGATCAATAATCATCAGTTATCACTAATCCATAAGTTATCACCAATCCTGTAGACACCTGACAATGTATTTTTTCTAGATAGTCCCTTTAACACAGCTAAAGTCATTGTACATGGTAAGTTATGGAAGTTACAAGATTGCCTTGCGCAGGCGTGTACTACGGAGGAGAGAGAATGAACTTCAATCCAATATTGCGGCCAGCATGCAGCCAGCTGGTAAGGAAAGGGTGAATCAAACACCCGAAAACTACGCCCATATGACCCAAAACCAGTCCTGCCAAATTCAGGTGACAGGTTCCCTTTAAATGTGTGTTGAATTGTCACTGTTATATGTGCTGCTTCACATAATTTCATGAACATTACTGTATTCACTTAATGTTATTATACAGTGATTAAATGTCATTTATGCATAGTGATTAGGGAAAGATGTAAAGGATAAGATAATAGGGTAGCTGTAAGAGGGTAGATAGGGCAGGAGTGAGTTGAGTGAGTTTTTCTAGGGAGGAATTCCTGATTCTCAGTCAATGGGAGCAGAGTACAGTAGTGTATTATAGCTGTAGAATGTAAGCCCGCAATGGCAGGGTCATCTCCCTTCTGTACCAGTCTGTCATTGTTAGTTTTGTTTACTGTAAGTGATATATGTATTTTGATGCAACTCCATCTCATGTACAGCACCAGGGAATTAAAGGTGCTATATAAATAAATAATAACATTAATAGCTGCAATGTTAAGAAAGTGCTGTAGAGTGATATAGTAGAAGGTAGAACAGGCCAGGGGGTCATACAGTGCGGAAAGGCACAGCACACTTGGGAAAAGCAGAATGCAGTCGGCCGCCACTCGGTACGATGGTATCTCATATAGAATCCGGGGCCTATGGCTCAAATCAGGACAGAGGAACATTTTTCATCTCCAAGTGAAGGGGAGCTGGAGTGTGAACCATTACGGGAAAGTGGGAGCAGTAATATATGGGGACCCCAGAGCCAGGATGAGCATCTCAGAGGCTAGAGGAGCTAGCATTGAAAGCTCAGGCTGAATATATGAATGTGTGTATTGAACCAGCCAAGGATTGCTTGCTATCAAATAAAGTTACATTATTTAAGAGGAATACGGTGTCTGTTCCTGAGTGTGTGATATCATCCGGAGATGGGACTATGGGATCAGCAGGTTCTGCAAATGCAAACGTGAGTTTTGTGCAATATTCCCACACCAGATGGGACATTATATTTGCTTTGTGGGGTGCCAGGGTGTGGGAACACAACAGCCCCTCGCCATGACTACCTCCCTGGCCATCTCACATGGCAGTCTATGAAAAACGAACCGCAATTGGATGGCATCGGAGTGTGGTTAAATTTTTTCACAAACCCATGCACATGCATTGTTGACTGTGATCTGACCCTTGGATCAAAATCAGACTTGTTTCTGTGATTTTCTTCAGACCAAAAAAACTTGTGTACATGGGGGCCTTCAAAGGTACGAGTGCTATCTGTGAAAACCACGGATAACACTGGTATGTGAAAAACAGATGTCTGAATAAGGCCTTAAGTTAAGAAAACTACATCTGTTTCTAGATTATACCATTAGAGTATATATATATATATATATATATATATATATATATATATGTGTATATATATATGAAAAATTTGAACAGCACTTGAAAAAATACCTTACGCATCCCCAACCAGCAATCAAGAGGCTCCTTAGGAAAATAGTAAAAAAAGGGGAAAGAGCACAGAAAAATAAAAAAAAGTTATCTTTAATGCCCAACGGCGTGGCGACGTTTCGGATATACAATACATTTTCAAGGTCTTTTTTGATTATACTGTGCTGATTCCCCTTTTTTTGCTATATATATAATATATATGTATATACTCTAATGCTTTAATATAGAAACAGATGTTGTTTTCTTAACCTAAGGTCTCATTCAGACATTGATTTTGAAACATACTAGTGTTATCCGTCGTTTTTCACAGATAGCACTCGCGCCTACAGGAGGGGTGTTCATTAAAAATTTCCCCTGATCCACTTCCTGTGGACAGAGAGCTATGAAACTTGGCACAGTTATTAGTTATTTTTTACATAGATGCCACCAGAGACACACACTTCTCCCATCTCTTTAACCCCTTAATGACCGTCAATACGTCTTTTAACTGACCTGAGATATAAGAGAATAGCCTCTCCATACAGATGACAATCCAGCATCTGTCGGTTGTACACTATAGCTGACAACTTGCTGTACCAGCCACGATCAGTATTTGCACCATTTAAATCTGTTTAACCCCTTAGATGCTGCTGTCAATAGTGACTACATCATTATAAATGGTTAACAGAGTGTGGGGGCTTCTTCTTTGTCACAATTGGTGCCCCCTAGATCATGATTCTGTTGTCCTGATGTTTGCCATGGCAATTCATGACCAAATAGCGGCCTTAGAGTCTGACGGCTGCAGTAATCTGTTTAGAAGTTAGCAACATTTAGGTGGTAAAAATACACATTTTCATTTCTGTCATACCACTTTGCATTAATTCCTGTAAAGCACCTGAAGCGTTAATAAACTACCTGACAGCAGTTTTCAATATGTCAGGGGGTGCTGTTTTTAAAATGGTATCACATTTGTGGGTTTCCCAATATACGGGACCCCTAAAGTCACTTCAAACATGGATAAGTCCTTAAAAAAATAAATTTTGTAAATTTCTTTGAAAAAATGAAAAATTGCTGCTACATTTTTAAACCTCCTAAAATGCTAACAAAATGAAATAACATTTTACAAATGGTGCTGATGTAAAGCAGACATGTGGGAAATGTTATTTATTAATGGTTTGCTGTTGTATGACTATCTGGATTAAAGGGATAATCATTAAAATTTAGAAAATTGCTAATTTTTTAACATTTTTCTCAAATTTTTGATATTTTTTATAAATAAACACAAAAAATGTTGAACAAAATTTACCATTATCATAAAGTATAATGTGTTACGAAAAAACAATCTCAAAATCACTGGGATTTGTTGAAGCGTTGCAGAGTTATTACCACATAAAGTGACACTGGTCAGATTTAAAAAATTTGGCTCGGTCACTAAGGGGTTAAGCAACTGTAAACACCTTGCTTTTAGAAGTCAACAGGTTGCTCCAAAAGCCACATTATGAAATAAGAGTCTCATCATCTGGAAAATGCTTGCCCTTCAAAAATAACTTCATTGTTGGAAATAGGTGGGCATACGATGATGCGAGGTTTGGTGAATAAGGGGGATGTGGTAGAATTTTAAAGTCACAGGAGCATGCTTACATTTGGGCAACATGTGAGTTGTAAACTGGTGCATTGTCTTGCAGAAGGTGGACACCTTTGTTGAGTATGCCACAACTCTAGGTTTGATGGCCTCTCACAATGTCCACAGCATTGAAGCATAGTATACCACAGTGATCATAGTTAATAATGAGGGAATTTGTTTGGAAAACTATCTCCAAACAAAATTCGGCACGAATATGGCACATTTGGATTTGTGATCAGAAACACAAGCAAAATTTTATAAAATCGGAAAATAATGGTAACGTTCAATAAAAAGTGAGGGAAAATATGTGTGTTGCCACAAAAGCATTTTCAGCACTTTAGCAATGGTGGTGTATCATGAATGTTTGGCACGTATTTGATAAAGGGAGGGTGTCACAAAATGTCAGAGCCAAACAGGGATTGGTCCAGTGGACAGCACAACACACATTCAATGGGATGGAAATGGGGAGAGAAAGGCCCTACCAATAGGAAATGATGGGCAGGACACCTCCTGAGCTTCAACCCGAGCCTGTCCCTGCACTCCTCTAACACCCTAAGCAGGTCCTTCCCCCCACCGCCATCACGAACCTCATCCCTTGCTGTCACCTCATACTGCCCTGACTAGTGAACTGACCGGCAAGGGCGCTAGCCACACCAGTGCAGATGGTACAACATAGGGGGTGGTGACAAGCACGAGACAGATAAGGTAAAAAAAAGCACACTTAACTTCTAGACTGTCAAGCTCCACACTGCAAAGGACACAGAAAACGGACTCCAAACTCCAAAAGTAGCTGACACCAGAGATCTGCAACTGCACGGCTGGTCAACATAGAATAACTCTATCACCAACAGTCAGCTGATACATCAGGTGACCATTTAAAGGATGGTGGGAGTGGACACCACCCACATCAGCTGACCTAGCAACTCTGCAGTTGCAGTAGGCAACCAGCAGGGGAAACTGACATTAATCCCCACTGACATGAAAGGAAAAATACTACATTTAAAACATAGTGGAACCAGAGCTGCCACAAATCAAAAAATGGATTGTTGTCACAGAGGGAGTTTGTAGAGATCAGAGGCGCAGCATTCTTGTAAACAGTAATTTTTTTCCCTAACTTCATGTGTGCACATTGCGGCTAGCCAATCAGGGTGCAGGAAACATCCACAATGTCCTGTCACAACGGCTTGTGACATTGGCTTCTAAAATCACATGTCCCTTTCCATATAAAGAGCGGACAGTGTGGCTGTTAAATTTACCTTCCAGCATTTTTTTTGCCATTACTTAGGTACACAGACAAAGTCAGCAGGGCACATGTCCTACAAGTGTGTTGTGCACCGCTTCTATTGTGCTCCATGCATCAGTATAGCATTCTAAATATTATTTTTTCACTAGGTAAATATGAAATAACATGCCACTTTGTCATTTAGTGCTGTGCTGACAATGTTCTGCGATTTGAGCTGTTGTGCATAAAGAAATATTTTTTGGGGGTAGTTGCTAGTGTGATTCACAATGCCATAACTCATCTTGTTATTTAGTGGCAGCGAAATTCAACACTGCATAGCTCATTCACATAAAAAATATGTATACATTGTTTCTTTTGCTGAATGTGATACAGCCCACGATATCACACATCATTTTGTTGCAGTGATAAGAACTTGTCTGCAGACCTAACGTGCATTAAAATTTCTCTTATTTTTTCTGCTGCTGAATGTGATACAGCCCGCCATATCCCACGCTGTCATTTTCTGGCAGTGATATGAACCTGTCAGCAGACCTAACACGCATTAAAAAAAAGATATAACTTTTTCTGTTGCTGAATGTGATACAGCATGCCATATCCCATGTTGTCATTTTGTGGCGATGAAATCAAGCTGTCTGCAGACCTAACGCACGTTAAAAAAAAATTATTATTTTTTCTGTTGCTAAATGTGATAAAGCACAATGTATCCCACATTGTCATTTTGTGGCGGTGTTATGAAGCTGTCTGCATACCTCATTCACATTAAATTATTTTTTTTCTGTTGATAAATGTGATACAGCCCGCTACATCCAACCTTTTCATTTAGTGACATTGATATTGTTCTGTGTGTAGAGCTGTTGCACATTAAAATTTATTTATTTTATTTTTTTACAAACGTGACACAGCAGCCAAGATCTGTGTTTTAAATTGTTTTGAACCTATTTGAGCATCTTTGGCATCCAATTTCTCGCAGCTATCTTTCATGTCTACCTTGAGAGGTGCATCTGTTACACCTATCTACTGATGAGCATCAAATGTTCCCTGGTATTTGGTGTTGGGTAAATGAGTAATCATTATAGGCTGGATACTGGATTTTGTACCTCCCATAGCCGCCCTGTTTTTGATCTTGTTGTCCGATCCCTTTTCCGCCTTCGTCATTGCACTTTTTCTGATCAGTATATTTCTGTGGCAAACCTGCACCTTACCAGCAGCAACTGTTGGAAAGAGGGCATTCCAATGCCACATACAATCTTCTAGATTATACAGGCCACATCCACAATAACAATATATATTTTTTGTTAATAGCATTATACAGAAGGGGAGATCTCAGTTTGAAATAGTTTTGAGCCTATCTTCTAGATTACGTGCATCTTTGGCATCCAATTTCTCACGGCCATCTTTTATGCCTAGCTTGAGATGCACATCTGTTACATCTATCTTCTGCTGAGCATGAAATGCTCTCTGGTAATTGGTGTTGGATAAATGAGTAATCTTTGTAGACTGGATCCTGGATTTTGTACCACCCATAGCCATCCTGTTATTGATCCTGTTGTCCGATCCCATTCCCTCCATCATCATAGCCCTTTTCCTGATCAGTTCATGTAATGACTTGTCGGCCATATTTCTGCGGCAAACCTGCACCTTACCAGCAGCAACTGTAGGAAAGAGGGTGTTCCAATGCCACGTACAATGTTCTAGATTATACAGGACTCATCCACACTAAAAATATTTTTTTATGTTACTGACTATAAAAGTGGAGCTCTCAGTTTGAAATTGTTTTGATCAGCTAGTCTATGTTACACAGGCCTCATTGACAGGCCCCCAAAAATTATTCTGTTACTAACGTAATACAGTAGCAGACATCTCATGTACAAATTGTTTGGAACATGTAGTCAATGTTATACAAGCCTCATCTACACACACAAACAAAGCAAAAACATATCTGCTACTGTCAAGTCAGCAGTCTTCTCCATGATTGTGGAGCCTACAGAAACAGACTAATGGACATTTTTCAAAGCTTAGGAAGCCTTTGCAGGTGTTTTTTGTTATTTATTCTAATTTACCGTGATAATGACTTTTGGGTATTTGGCTGTAAGCCATAATCATCTACATTAACATAAATAAGTACTTGAAATAGATCACTTTGTTTGTAATGACTCTATATAATATATGAGTTTCATTTTTTTATATTGAAGAACTGAAATAAATTAACTTTTTTATGATATTCTAATTTTGTGAGAAGCACCCGTAAATGTAGGTACAATCTTGGCTATTATTCATCCAGCTCAATACGTGTTCTTAGTGTTCAATGATATACTGTTAATCTATTTCAAGTGTTCTCATCAGTAGTTAATCATATGCAGCTGGTGCTTTCAATGGCCTCTTTCCACAAGTCTCCATAGTAAAATCCAAAGAAACGAACTGGAGCACACAAAAAGTATTGTTTTTCTATACTGTTATTAGTATTAATGACCATTAATTCTTGTTTCCACAAATGTTTGAGGAAATCGCTAAGGTCCGATATAATATATGAGTTTCACTTTTTATATTTTAGAACTGAAATAAATTAACATTTTAATGATATTCTAATTTTATGAGAAGCACTTGTAGATCTACATTGGCGCAATATCCACCAAATAGTAAGATATTTTTAAGTGTATGAGTTTTTGGAATGTAATTTCATGTTCAATTTTAAATGTATAGATGCAATAAATAATGTTATTGAATATGGCACTGGTATTGCTTAACCCCTTAGCGACCGCCGATACGCCTTTTAACGGCGGCCGCTAAGGGTACTTTATTAACGGCGCTGTGGAAAAAGTAAATAGCGCCCCCCAGAGTCGGATTTTCTCCGGGGTCTCAGCTGCCGGGGGTAGCCGAGACCCCAGAAAACATGATTCGGGGGGTTTTGTACCGACCCCGCATTTGCGATCGCCGATAATTAACCGTTTACCGGCGATCGCAAAAAAAAAACGTGATTTCTTTTTAATTTCTCTGTCCTCCGATGTGATCGTACATCAGAGGACAGAGAAAAGGGGTCCCCGATCGCCCCCCGATACTCACCTGTCTCCCCCGGTGCTCCCCGTGGCTCCCGATGGGCGCCGCCATCTTCAAAATGGCGCCCGACGGCCGGCCCCGGGAGAATCTTTGGGGTGTCGGCTACAGGGGGTAGCCGAGACCCCAAAGAGCATGATCGGGGTCGGTTTTACCGACCCCTGTTTTGCAATCGCCGGTAATTAACTGTTTACCGGCGACCGCAAAAAAAAAAAAACAGCAAAGTGTAATTCTCTGTCCTCTGATGTGATCACACATCAGAGGACAGAGAAATAGGGGGATTCAGGGACCCTATCATACTCACCGGTGTCCCTGGGTCCTCCTGCTGCTCCTCCTGGCCGCCGGGGAAAAGAAAATGGCGGGCGCATGCGCAGTGCGCCCGCCATCTGTCTCCATCTGCCGGCCGGCAGGAGAAGAGCAGTTGGGGCTAAAATTAGGGTTAGGGTTAGGGCTAGGGTTAGGGCTAGGGTTAGGGCTAGGGTTAGGGTTAGGGTTAGGGCTAGGTTTAGGGTTAGGGCTAGGGTTAGGGCTAGGGTTAGGGTTAGGGCTAGGTTTAGGGCTAGGGTTAGGGTTAGGGTTAGGGCTAGGGTTAGGGTTAGGGCTAGGTTTAGGGCTAGGATTAGGGTTAGGGCTAAATTTAGGGTTAGGGTTGGGGCTAAATTTAGGGTTAGGGTTGGCGCTAAATTTAGGGTTAGGCTTCTTTCACACTTACGTCGGTACGGGGCCGTCGCAATGCATCGGCCCGACATACCGACGCACGTTGTGAAAATTGTGCACAACGTGGGCAGCGGATGTAGTTTTTCAACGCATCCGCTGCCCAATCTATGTCCTGGGGAGGAGGGGGCGGAGTTACGGCCATGCATGCGCGGTCAGAAATGGCGGATGCGACGTACAAAAAAACATTACATTGAACGTTTTTTTGTGCTGGCGGTCCGCCAAAACACTGATTCAGTGCACGATGGACCCGACGTGTGGCCATCCGTCACGATCCGTCGACAATACAAGTCTATGGGCAAAAAACGCATCTTGCGGGTACATTTGCAGGATCCGTTTCTTGTCCAAAACGACGGATTGCGACGGATGCCAAACAATGCAAGTGTGAAAGTAGCCTTAGGGCTATGGTTAGGGTTGGGGCTAAAGTTAGGGCTAGGGTTGGGGCTAAAGTTAGGGTTAGAGTTGGGATTAGGGTTAGGGTTTGGATTAGGGTTAGGGTTGGCATTAGGGTTACGCTTGGGATTAGGGTTAGGTTTGGGATTAGGGTAAAGGTTAGGGTTGTGATTAAGGGGGTATTGGGATTAAGGTTAGGTTTGAGGTTAGGGTTGAGATTAGGATTAGGGGTGTGTTGGATTTAGGGTTTTGATTAGGGTTATGGTTAGGGATGACATTAGGGTTGTTTTGGGGTAAGGGTTGTGATTATCGTTAGGGTTAGTGATTAGGATTATGGATCGGGTTGGGATTAGGGTTAGGGGTGTGTTGGGGTTAGGGTTGGAGCTAGAATTGGGGGGTTTCCACTGTTTAGGTACATCAGGGGGTCTCCAAACACGACAGCCAATTTTGCGCTCAAAAAGTCAAATGGTGCTCCCTCCCTTCTGAGCTCTGCCCTGCGCCCAAACAGTGGGTTACCCCCACATATGGGGCATCAGCGTACTCGGGATAAATTGGACAACAACTTCTGGGGTCCAATTTCTCCTGTTACCCTTGTGAAAATAAAAACTTTTGGGCTACAAAATCTTTTTTGTGGAAAAAAAAAAAATTTTTTATTTTTATGACTCTGCAATATAAACTTCTGTGAAGCACTCGCATTCAAAGTTCTCACCACACATCTATATAAGTTCCTTGGGGGGTCTAGTTTCCAAAACGGGGTCACTTGTGAGGGGTTACTACTGTTTAGGTACATCAGGGGCTCTGCAAACGCAACATAACGCCCACAGGCCATTCTATCTAAAGGTACCTTCACACATAACGATATCGTTAACGATATCATTGCTTTTTGTGACGTAGCAACGATATCGTTAAGGAAATCGTTATGTGTGACAGCGACCAACGATCAGGCCCCTGCTGGGAGATCGTTGGTCGCTGAGGAAAGTCCAGAACTTTATTTCGTCGCTGGACTCCCTGCAGACATCGCTGGATCGGCATGTGTGACACCGATCCAGCGATGTCTTCACTGGTAACAAGGGTAAACATCGGGTTACTAAGCGCAGGGCCGCTAAGCGCAGGGTGACGTCACCGCTCTGCTTTCCGGCCGCTGGGCTCACAGTCAGTGCAGGAGGAGTGCAGAGAAGCAGAGCGCCGGGGACAGACAGCGGTAGGTAAGTATGTAGTGTTTTTTTTTTTTACTTTTACGCTGGTAACCAGGGTAAACATCGGGTTACTAAGCGTGGCCCTGCGCTTAGTAACCCGATGTTTACCCTGGTTACCCGGGGACTTCGGGATCGTTGGTCGCTGGAGAGCGGTCTGTGTGACAGCTCTCCAGCGACCAAACAGCGATGCTGCAGCGATCGACATCGTTGTCGGTATCGCTGCAGCATCGCTGAGTGTGAAGGTACCTTTAGTCTGCATTCCAAAACGGCGCTTCTTCCCTTCCGAGCTCTGCCGTGCGCCCAAACAGTGGTTTACCCCCACATATGGGGCATCAGCATACTCAGGATAAATTGAACAACAATTTTAGTGGTCCAATTTCTCCTGTTACCCTTGTGAAAATAAAAACTTGGGGGCTACAATATCTTTTTTGTGGAAAAAAAATATTTTTTATTTTCACGACTCTGCATTCTAAACTTCTGTGAAGCACTTGGGCATTCAAAGTTCTCACCACACTTCTAGATAAGTTCCTTGGTGGGTCTAGTTTCCAAAATGGGGTCACTTGTGGAGGGTTTCTACTGGTTAGGTACATCAGGGGCTCTGCAAACGCAACATAACGCCCGCAGACCATTCTATCAAAGTCTGCATTCCAAAACGGCGCTCCTTCCTTCCGAGCTCTGCCGTGCTCCCAAACAGTGGTTTACCCCCACATATGAGGTACCAGCATACTCAGGACAAATTGGACAACAACTTTTGGGGTCCAATTTCTCTTGTTACCCTTGTGAAAATAAAAACTTGGGGGCTACAATAACTTTTTTGTGGAAAAAAAAATATTTTTTATTTTCACGACTCTGCATTCTAAACTTCTGTGAAGCACTTGGGCATTCAAAGTTCTCACCACACATCTAGATAAGTTCCATGGGGATTCTAGTTTCCAAAATGGGGTCACTTGTGGGGGGTTTTCTACTGTTTAGACACACCAGGGGCTCTGCAAACGCAAGATGGCGTCCGATCTCAATTCCAGAAAATTCTACATTGAAAAAGTAAAACGACACTCCTTCCATTCCAAGCTCTGCGGTGCGCCTAAACAGGGGTTTACCCTCACATATGGGGTATCGACGTATTCAGGAGAAATCGCACAACAACTTTTGTGGTCTAATTTCTCCTGTTACCCTTGTGAAAATAGGAATTTGTGGGCGAAAATATCATTTTTGTGTAAACAAAAGCGATTTTTTATTTTCACGGCTCTACGTTATAAACTTCTGTGAAGCACTTGGGGGTTTAAAGTGCTCACCACACATCTAGACAAGTTCCTTAAGGGGTCTAGTTTCCAAAATGGTGTCACTTGTGGGGGGTTTCCATTGTTTAGGTACATCAGGGGCTCTCTAAACGTGACATGGCGTCCGATCTCAATTCCAGCCAATTCTGCATTGAAAAAGTCAAACGGCGCTCCTTCACTTCCAAGTTCTGCTGTACGCCCAAACAGTGGTTTACCCCCACATATGGGGTATTGGCGTATTCAGGAGAAATTGCATAACAAAATTTATGGTTACATTTCTGTTTTTACACATGTGAAAATAAAAAAAATGGTTCTGAATTAAGATGTTTGCAAAAAAAAGTTAAATGTTCATTTTTTCCTTTCACATTGTTTCAGTTCCTGTGAAGCACGTAAAGGGTTAATAAACTCCTTGAATGTGGTTTTGAGAACCTTGAGGGGTGTAGTTTTTAGAATGGTGTCACACTTCATTATTTTCTATCATATAGACCCCTCAAAATGACTTCAAATGTGATGTGGTCCCTAAAAAAAAACGGTGTTGTAAAAATGAGAAATTGCTGGTCAACTTTTAACCCTTATAACTCCCTAACAAAAAAAAAATTTGTTTCCTAAATTGTGCTGATGTAAAGTAGACATGTGGGAAATGTTATTTATTAACTATTTTTCGTGACATATCTCTCTGATTTAAGGGCATAAAAGTACAAAATTTGAAAATTGCAAAATTTTAAAAATTTTCACCATATTTCCGTTTTTTTCATAAATAATCGCAAGTAATATCGAAGAAATGTTACCACTATCATGAAGTACAATATGTCACGAAAAAACAGTCTCAGAATCAGCAGGATCCGTTAAAGCGTTCCAGAGTTATAACCTCATAAAGTGACAGTGGTCAGAATTGTAAAAATTGGCTCGGTCATTAAGTACCAAATTGGCTCTGTCACTAAGGGGTTAAAAAGCTGCAGGGTGCTGCTTTTGGCATAAATGCAGAAACACCACAATTTATTTGCAAGGATTTTTTTTTAAAATTCATGGCAAAATGATACAGCTAACATCTAATATATTTACTTTCAGTAAAAAAATCAGATCTGTTCAATAGACGCCAGCTGTAGCAACTATGTACCAACTGTTTGACAAACAAAAATGTGTTTGCTTGGCATGAAGTTGCTTTTTGTTTTTGCAGCATCTACTTTCTTTTTTGAAAAGTCTACACAATTCACTGGAGAAAATGTTCTGTTCCACAGAGATATTTCTATTTTGATTTGTGACCCATGGCCTGTGCTGCACAGTTTATGCAAGCTCACCCATGATTTTAACTGAATGTAACATAAGAAACAGCATTAAGAATTACTCTCAGTGCTGTAAATACAAACTGCATTGTTTATATACTTTGGTGACATCGAACATTAAACTTTGCAGCTTCTACCTTTCCCGACAGCGTGAAAAATCTTGAAAAAGAGAAAACAGCATTAAGCATAAAGCTGTTTGCTTTTGCTATTTGAACATGCAGCGAAGCATTCCTAACTGCTGAGTAAACATCCAAAATAGATATAGAATCACTGCACTCAATGGAAAAGTATGCTTTCAAGTGAATCAATTTTATTTACGGTGGTAGGTGAAGCGACAGTTTTGACGTTTCGGCCGGACTCCGGCCTTTATCACATAGTCGCCTTTAAGGTCACCGAAAGATTGTGGGCACCGTTTTTTTAAAATATCTCAAATTGGTGATGTAAATCCAGTTTAATGGATGGTCCAGGGGGGAGTTTTTCGGTAAGTCAAGGGAGCACTGTCCTGACTGACACAACTGTGAAGAATTGGTGGCGCAGTAGTCCTGCGGGAGCAACGGTGTGCTCGTGCAGTATATGTGTACTGCACGGGAGGAGGAACAGGAGTAGCAAGATAGGGGAGCGCTGTCCTGTCCGTGGCAAATGAGTAGGATTGGTGGCGCAGTAGTCCTGCGGGAACAACGGCGTGCCGGTACAGCGTGTGTGAACATGTATAGGTATAGGTATATATATTTTTTCAAAGTGTTTATTATTTCTTGTATTTTTCCGGTTTTTTATTTGCTCGGTTTGTTCATTATTACAAACTATATTTCATCTACTGATCCGATATATGTGTGAAGGGTTTTCCTGAAGAATGAGACACTATTAAAATCAATATTCCGCTGCTGGTATGATAAGAATGTGGACTATGTAAAAATGCACATTACCTTTATTAAAGGGACAGCATCCACAGGGAGTGTGCTGATATACATATTGTGGATGTGCGGAACCCAGAGCTGGTTTGATTAATAAGGAGCTCATTGGGGTTATTTGAAGCGCGACTCTGATCATGTGATCATGAGACGACTATGACGTGTTTGGGTCAGGATGCGGCATGTAATCATCTAAGGGAAATGATGGGCGCACCTCCCGAAAATGTCCGCCTACTCGGGCTCTGCGGCACCTTTAAGTACAGCAATTTGTGTAGCGCTATTCGCGTCCCCGGGTGACCGGAAGTGATTCTCCGATAACCGGAAGCACGCGGCCTGGAGATACACATGGCGGCTACGTCATCCTGAGATGCGCAGCGTGCAGGCGATAGCAACCGGAAATGGGTTGCCGGCAGCCACGCACGCGCTGCATGGAGAAAACTATTTAAGACAGGTAAAGCTCATATGGAGTAGCAACGCTCATATACATGAGAGAATATATGTCATCACTCCCCTGATGATTTGAAAAAAGAAACGCGTCGGGAGACATAGACCTCTGCCGGGATTAATGGATAGTATGGCATGATCCGCATCAAAGTCCCGGAAACTCTGTGAGAGGGGCATCGCTGAGAGCATTGGTCCCACAGGATGAGTATAAAATAGAACGCTGCTAGTATATGTATCCACGCATAGATACCCATTGAACATATGCCTATATGTATCTATTTTTTTGAGGCATATATGTATTCTGGTACTATTGGTGGGTTTGAATCTAAAAGGTTGGGGTGCGGCCCGCCTTCTATTACCTGCTGAGCTTGCTCATCTATTGTTGTAGCACCATATGGGTAACAATGCCCTAAACATATGAGTGATCTACAAACATCGTTGTATTTGGTTTTTACCTGTAGTTTGTTGTGTGTTTTTTGTGGTCGTTCTCGGCTTTTTAAAAACACTGGCACTTGTGTTTCACTTTTGGTTTCTGTTTGTGAGTTTTATAAGGATCTAAGTAAAAGTTAAGTTTTATATTTACCCTTTAACCCAGTGCTAGACTGGGAATTATTGGTTATTGGAAGTACTGTCCTTGCTGTTATATTGCTGATTTGGGGTATGGCAGGTTTCCTGTCCACTGGTTTGGATACCAATGTTTGGATGAATGAGGCTAAGAGTGTCTTTTCAGACGGAGTCTTCACACAGAAAAAATACGTACCGTCGTTTAATGCAGCTTTTAAGGAGCTAACTAAAATCTATAAGGATCAGGTTACATCGTGGTGGGAGGTTCAAAGCCTGGACAATTATATCAAGGCAGGGATTGTTCCTAGGCATTTGAGAATCCCCGTTACCCCAGGCTTTAGGTATAAGAGCACTAATTTGTTAAGTAGATGGGAGAAAGAAGCAACAGATAGCTCTTTAAGATTGATGAGGCTGCTCCTTGAGGAGGAAAAGGTGATGCTAAGCAGCCTTAGTGAAAACCTGAGGGAGCAGATCGAGGTTACAAAGAAATTTTCAGCAGAACCAGAGTTTGCGGCCAAAGAGATTGGGTTGCAGAACACGATAGACAAATTTCAGTACCACCTTAAGGAAAGAAAACATAGATTCTTTATTAGAGATCTGCAGGAGTTCCGAGATAATAAGGCCTACTTGGTATCAAACCCCAAACCCTTTAGACCTCAAGATACGGATATTTCATCATCGGAGGCGGAGGTTTCCGATACAGAGGGAAGGTTTAAAAACACACGGGGGAAGTCTAGGGGGAGGGGGACTGGACGTGGAGGGAGAGGAGCGGGAAGAGGCTCACCAGGAGGCGAGCGTTTTTTAGATTCAGGTTACCCGCTCAGGAACAGGTTCAATCCCCGAAACCCTATGTAAAAAGTGAGGTCATAAATCTATCATCTATACCCCTTAGTGAGGAACAGATGGCGGTTTTGAGCAAAGGTATGTCATTTGTTCCAACTACGGATTTTGACTGTTTTGAAGCAATTAAGGATCTTAACCTATTTGCCCGTCGGCTTAAGTGGAAGAAACACTTTGCCAACGAGGACAAAAAATGTTGTAATGATCTGGGCATTGATGAGGATCTATTGGGAGATGTGAGGTTTTTATTCCACTTGGGGGATCCCAATCCGAACGATTTAGGGGAGGGGCCGTTCACGGATTTGAAAAATAAAAGTAAACGGATGCCACCCCCGAATAATGATTTGAGTGCAGTTGACGTTTTCGTAAATCTGGTCACAAATGAGATCATGCAATTGGACAAAATAAAAAAGAGAAGCGTGCATAATCTCACAAAGGCAGAAATGAAAAGCCTTTGTGAACTTGAGAAAGATCATGACAGAATCATTAAGCCCTCGGATAAAGGGGGGAACGTGGTGGTCATGGATGTTCCCCTGTACAAAGAAATGTGCTATGCACTGCTGAATGCAGATATGGGCTATGAGAGACTTAAGGGTAATCCCACAGAGATATACCACAAGGAATTAAAAGAATTGGTAATGGGAGCCTTTCGGAGGAAACTATTAGATACTAACGAGAGAGATTTTTTGATACCCCTACATCCAGTAGTGGCCACGTTTTATTGTCTACCCAAGATCCATAAAGGTGTTGACCCGTTGAAAGGGAGACCAATTGTCTCGGGAATCAGAAGCCTGACACAAAATCTGGGTTTATACCTGGATAAAATACTGAGACCATTTGTCACTGCCTTAAGTTCATATACTCAGGACACGATGGACCTCCTTCTTAAGCTCGACCAGATTGTTCTGGATGATGATATGTGGCTGTGTTCAATTGATGTGGAGGCTTTATACTCTTCAATCCCCCATGAGAAGGGTGTTATGGCTGTGGACCACTACTTGAAAACACGAGGGTGCCAATACAGTGATCATAATGAGTTTGTCATACAAGCGCTGAAATTTTGTCTGACTAGAAATTACTTCCTTTTTGATGGGAGGTACTTCCACCAGCTCAGGGGTACAGCTATGGGGAGCCCTTGTGCTCCCTCGTATGCTAATTTGCTCCTGGGCTGGTGGGAGGAGAATATCGTTTTTGGTGACACTATGAACGCGGCCGATAGTAACATCATATTATGGCTGCGTTACATAGATGATGTTTTTTTGATTTGGAAGGGGACTGAGGAGGGTTTTGATACCTTTGTCACAGGTCTGAATGTAAACAACTTGGGCCTACACTTCACCTCCGAGATGAGTTTCCATAAATTACCTTTCCTGGATGTATTAATCGAGAGGGGGAGGGATGGCCAGATAGTTACCAGCACATACAGAAAGCCGACTGCCTCTAATGCCCTCCTAAGATGGGAATCAAATCATCCACGCCCCCTGAGAAAAGGTATTCCGAAGGGCCAGTATCTGCGGACACGCAGAAATTGCTCAGACCCTGTAACATTTAAAAGACAAGCGGATGATCTCCGTAAACGGTTTTGTGAACGGGGGTACCCTGACAACATCCTGAGGGAGGCATACATCTCAGCCTCATCGAGGGAGAGGAGAGAACTGTTGATCCCAGTTGAAAAACGGGAGGAGGGGAATTTAATGAGATTCATCACCAAATTCACCAACAGAGCAAGTGATCTAAGGGACATTTTGCAGCGACACTGGCCTGTCCTGTGTATGGACAAAGACCTTAGTAATATGGTCACAACATCACCACAGATTACTTTTAAGAAAGGTTGCTCAATCAAGGATAGAGTGGTCCACAGTCACTTCACCCCACCCTCTGCGTCTACCTCTGATTCCACCTGGTTAAGTGGTCGTATTAAGGGGTGCTATAAATGTGGAAACTGCAAGTACTGTGGCTCTATTAGTCAGGGTAAAGAATTTAGGAGCAATGTGACAGGGAAAAGTTTTTCTATACACCAGTTCATTAATTGCAAAACTAGAGGTGTTGTATATAAGATTACATGTATATGTGGTATCGAGTATGTAGGAAAGACCAGTAGAGAACTAAGAAGAAGAGTTGGAGAACACCATAGGGATACCATCAACAAAAAAGATACCCCTGTAGCGAACCATATTAATAGATTTCACAATGGCGATCTGAGAGGAGTGAAATTTATGGGGATAGAGAGAATTGCCCAACCCCAGAGAGGGGGTGACTGGGACAAACGTATTCTGCAAAGAGAATGTATGTGGATTTTTCGTTTGCAAACTCAAAGCCCTATGGGCCTTAACGAGCAACTCAACTTTTCTTCCTTCTTGTAGGTATAGATGCTCAATAGGGACTCTAGGATAGGGACAGCCGCAGGTTCTTAGGGTGCCAACCTCCGCGTTAGGCAGGTTTTGTGTAGCTAGGGGATAATAGGGGGAAGACTGAAGGGTCACCCTTTACTGTCCTTTCCCTGGTATGGGTAGATGGGAAGGAGGTTCATCGTGTCCCCCCCCCTTTTTTTCCTTCGTCCCTTTTTTCCTCTTTTTTCTTTTTCTCTTTTTATTTTTTATTATTTTTTCACTTCCTGTTTTTGGTTTTGTTTCAGCCATACGTAATGTATAGGTATATACATTTTTTCAAAGTGTTTATTATTTCTTGTATTTTTCCGGTTTTTTATTTGCTCGGTTTGTTCATTATTACAAACTATATTTCATCTACTGATCCGATATATGTGTGAAGGGTTTTCCTGAAGAATGAGACACTATTAAAATCAATATTCCGCTGCTGGTATGATAAGAATGTGGACTATGTAAAAATGCACATTACCTTTATTAAAGGGACAGCATCCACAGGGAGTGTGCTGATATACATATTGTGGATGTGCGGAACCCAGAGCTGGTTTGATTAATAAGGAGCTCATTGGGGTTATTTGAAGCGCGACTCTGATCATGTGATCATGAGACGACTATGACGTGTTTGGGTCAGGATGCGGCATGTAATCATCTAAGGGAAATGATGGGCGCACCTCCCGAAAATGTCCGCCTACTCGGGCTCTGCGGCACCTTTAAGCACAGCAATTTGTGTAGCGCTATTCGCGTCCCCGGGTGACCGGAAGTGATTCTCCGATAACCGGAAGCACGCGGCCTGGAGATACACATGGCGGCTACGTCATCCTGAGATGCGCAGCGTGCGGGCGATAGCAACCGGAAATGGGTTGCCGGCAGCCACGCACGCGCTGCATGGAGAAAACTATTTAAGACAGGTAAAGCTCATATGGAGTAGCAACGCTCATATACATGAGAGAATATATGTCATCACTCCCCTGATGATTTGAAAAAAGAAACGCGTCGGGAGACATAGACCTCTGCCGGGATTAATGGATAGTATGGCATGATCCGCATCAAAGTCCCGGAAACTCTGTGAGAGGGGCATCGCTGAGAGCATTGGTCCCACAGGATGAGTATAAAATAGAACGCTGCTAATATATGTATCCACGCATAGATACCCATTGAACATATGCCTATATGTATCTATTTTTTTGAGGCATATATGTATTCTGGTACTATTGGTGGGTTTGAATCTAAAAGGTTGGGGTGCGGCCCGCCTTCTATTACCTGCTGAGCTTGCTCATCTATTGTTGTAGCACCATATGGGTAACAATGCCCTAAACATATGAGTGATCTACAAACATCGTTGTATTTGGTTTTTACCTGTAGTTTGTTGTGTGTTTTTTGTGGTCGTTCTCGGCTTTTTAAAAACACTGGCACTTGTGTTTCACTTTTGGTTTCTGTTTGTGAGTTTTATAAGGATCTAAGTAAAAGTTAAGTTTTATATTTACCCTTTAACCCGCTGCTAGACTGGGAATTATTGGTTATTGGAAGTACTGTCCTTGCTGTTATATTGTTCTCCTTTCTCCTACAAACATTTCATATTTGCACTCATTTATTCATAGCGCACGTTATTGATGGCAAGAAGCAGAACAATGGTGAAACTGAGCATGACTGCAGGATCTGACTACAAAGCATTTGTTGGTAGTCATGAAGGTGGTAATGGAGATCATAGATCAGTATAGTTCCTATAAACAGCAAATATGTTGTTTGTAAAGATGTAGTAGAGAGGGGCCTTGCCGAGCGGTCTATGTGGTGAGAAACGGCGCTCATCCTGATGAAATCATTTAGAAGCAGAGGAATGGACCAGCGATTCACTCACCCGCTACGTTAAGGACCCTGGATGTTGCAGAGCTGAGCTCTGGACTGTGGAGGTGTTGCTCCTTCTAAAATCATTTAGATGCAGGAGAAAGACGAAGACGTGGTGCAGGCCAAAATCCAAGATGCCGGCAGGCAGAGGCAGAGGAACTGTTTGCCCACAGGCTTCATTTGTCTAATACCCCACGCAGAAGCCCAGAGTCTGCTGCACAGGGGATGAGAGGAAAACCTGGTATAGGGTTCAGCTTAATGGCATTAGTCGTACAAGGAAAAGGAGACAGAATCTCCTGAGCTAGGGGTAACTCCTCAAAGGTATAATAGTTCTAGTGCAGCTCCAAAAGGAACAAGCTGTATCCTTGAAGTGATTTCCCAGGGGGACCGCTCTTCTTGCAAGATGACCTTAAGGCAGTCAATAAATGCAACTCTACTCCCAATATTTTAATTGAAAAATCGTCCATACACAAGAATCTAATTCTGTAACATTCAAAATATAGACAGGAGAGGCGCACTCTGTATCTAGTGTCCAGTGGTGCTCAGAGGAAAAAAATACAATATCAAGTTTTATATATAACCTCTGGCACTCAAAAGAAGAAAACAACTTGGTTTTGAATTTCAAGGATTTATTCACCACCGGTCATATTTTAAATCAGACCATCTCCAACGTTTCGGCTTTTTAGCCTTTTTCAAGGAAGTCTAAGATAAACAATAAATAATAAATGATAATTTCATCAGATAATATCACATATACTGTACTTTGTACCCTATCAAAGTACCAAAAAGTACCCGGTGGTAGTGAAAGATCCTAGCGTGAAGATCACCAAAGTCTTAGTGAATCATATATCAGGAATGTGAAAAGGAAAAAGAATAAGTCCAAAGCTATATAGTACCAAGAAAAGGCCTAAGGAAATCAAAGTGAAGAACAGCTGATAACGCCACGCTGCCATTAATGGCTAAGGGAGATAAGTGAAAACAGTGTGTCTCAAATGCTCATAGAAAAACAAGTACCTGTATCCAACCTACATCAGTAGAAAACTAAAGGGGAATCTGCCACTCCTGTTATAAAAGACATGAGGAATCCCTCTGATGAAAACCGATATGCATAAGATGATAAATGAGTAGCCTGGAGACCAAATACCTTAGTATATGTGTGTCCTCGGGGAGACCGGTGTGTACGCTGACCTGCGGTGGTGGATAATGCCGAAAAGCATGTATAAATGCGGTAAAGACCGTTACATCATATCCGGTCACCGCAATGTACTGTGCTAAGTATGGAAAACGAAAGTGAAAGACGGCACATGCGCAGAGGAAACAAGTATGGTCGCAAAGCAAATAAAGGTAGAAAAAATCTTGAGTGCTGCGAGAATCTCATTTGAAATGGCCACTATGGCCAAATGTGCATAAAGAGGGAGACTATATACAATAATGACCGCTAATGGTACAATTTTAAAGGTGAAATCTTAAAGGTCAAACTAGATGTTAGATATAAACGGAACACTATACAAAGGGCTCTGATCGCATGTATATAGTAGCCCTACCTTAGTTTAAAGATGCAGGGATAGGAGGAAAAAACACCCGTGCCGGAATATGATAGAAGACACAGACTAAGGAAAAAGAAAAGAAAAAAGGAAAAATAATATACATACAGAAACACATCAATTCGTTTGTTTTACATTATAATGAATCATACATAATTACGTCAATATATTAGTTTGAGAACATGTCCTCTAACAAAAAAACAATAGCAGAAAATTCAAGTCATGTAGGCATCTGAAAAAACAAAAAGACAAGAAAACAGCCAATTATATCATAATGCATAGCAAGACAATATGTCCACTTGAAATTTCAATGGGGAATCACCTCATATTCCCTATTCATGCCTAAGGGATGAAGTGTTTGGAGTGTAAAAATCCAATAGGATTCCCTCTCCTTTAGTTTTAAAACTCTATTTCCACCCCGTCTCAGTGGGGGAATACTCTCTAGAACCTGAAATCTCAATTGAGATATGGAATGTCCCGCTGATAAAAAATGTGCTGGGACCGGCAACAATGTACGTCCACGGCGAATAGTAGATTTGTGTTGAGAAATACGGTCTCGGATATGTTGGGTAGTCTCTCCAACATATCCGAGACCGCAAGGGCATTTAACTAAGTAAACGACATAAGTAGAATCGCATGTAAAGAAACCCTTAATAGGGAATAATTTTCCAGATCGTGGATGTGAAAAGGTATCTCCTTTTGTGACATTGGAGCATTGAGAGCAATTAAGACATGGGAATGTACCCCTTCTTTGTGTGGTTAATATAGTTTGTCTCAGATCTCTTTTACTTGTACCTACATCCGCTCTCACTAAAATATTGCTAATATTCTGTGATTTTTTATAACATAATAGAGGCGGAGTCATAAATTCTGGGATAGAAGGATAAGCTCTATTCAATAGAGGCCAATGCTCTAAAATTGACCCTTTAAGAAAATTAGTATAGGGATGATAGGTAGTTACACAGGCCACTCTTTTAGTCCTTTGGGGGCGCACCTGTAGTTGGTCAGAGGTACCTTTTAAAATCGAAGGGGGATAGCCACGGGCCCTAAATTTCATTTGCATCTCCTGAATACGTTGTTCCTTCACATCTGATCTAGTGACAATCCTTTTAATACGTTCAAATTGTGACCTAGGTAAAGATCTTTTCACATGAATAGGGTGACAGCTGGAAAATTCCAATAAGCTATTCCTATCAGTGCTTTTTGTATATAAGTCAATGTCCAGTGTCCCATCTTCCTTCAAGATCACTAAAGTGTCCAGGAAACTCACTTTGTGAAGATCCTTAGTCATAGTAAAGGTCAACTTGGGTATCATAGAGTTCATATCACAGAAAAACTGTGCAAGGGATGACTCATCACCCTTCCATATCAAAAAAACGTCATCTATGAAGCGTTTCCAGCACACAATGTGTTGGATATACAGATGGTGTGTATAAACGAATTTTTCTTCAAAAAATGCCATAAAGATATTTGCGTATGGAGGCGCAACATTCGACCCCATCGCGGTCCCGACCTTTTGGAGGAAAAACTGATCAGCAAACATAAAAAAATTCTTAGATAGAACCAAACTCAACATAGTCAAGCAAAATTCCTTTTGTGTAGCAGGAAAATCAGTATATGTGTCTAGGAACCATTGAATAGCGGTGAGGCCTTTAGTGTGGTCAATACTGGTGTATAAATTGTTCACGTCCATGGTGACGAGAAAACATCCCTGAGGTATAGTATCCATTGACTTTAAACCTAGTAAGAAATCGGTGGTGTCCCTAATGAAGGAAGTAATATGAATTAGTAGGGGAGTCAAAATTTTCTCAATCGTTCTAGCTATTGGTGATAATAGAGAGCCAGTGGACGCCACGATAGGTCGCCCAGGGGGATTTGTGGGATGTTTGTGAACTTTAGGTAATACATAAAATACCGGAATTACCGGATGCATATTACACATGAAGTCACCCAATTTAGAGTCAATAATATTCTTATCCTTGTATGATTTAACCAATCGTTGGATCTGCTGGGAGATCTCTGAAGTAGGGTCTCTGTCTACAGGTAAATAAGTATCTTTATCATTTAAATGTTTATAGACAATAGTATTGTAATAAGAAGTATCCATAACAACAATTGCACCCCCCTTGTCAGCAGGTTTTATAGTAATAGACTTGTTATTCTTTAAACTGTCTAAAGCTCTCTTTTCAAGGGGGGTGCAATTTCTTTTAATAGGCAGAAGCCCCTGGTTAATTTGGGTACATTTATCCTGTATATCCTGTGTTACCAAAGAGATGTACGTTTCCACCGGATGGTTAGATTTAGGTGGGTTATAATTACTTGGTAAAGATAAGTTCAAACCACTCAGGCTAAATGGACTAGGTGTTTCTGAAGGAGGATTTACACTATGAGTCCTGGAATCAACTGTAGAAAAATGTACTTTCAGTCTCAGGCTTCTAAAGAAGCGTTGAAGTTCCTGGTGAAGTTGGAATTCATTAAATGATGGAGTGGGACAGAAGGAGAGTCCCTTTTGTAGGACGGTCAATTCAGATGGTGAGAGGTTATACGAGGAGATGTTGTAGACCAGTTGGTCCCTACCTGAGATCGAGTCCTGATTCTGGAACTGGCGTCGACCGGTTCTGGAGCCCCTCCTCGTCGGCCTCTGTTGGACCGACCTCGCCTTTGCTCTAAAAAAGGAAGGGTATCACGAGGATTAGAGTCATTATCAGAGCTGGAGGAGGCAGTAGAATATCCCCGTCTGAATTGTCGGCGGTCTCTCTGGAAATTATTCTCTCGCCACCTGTAGACCGTTTTTCGGTGATAGTCCTCTGTGTCTCTTAAAAATTTTTGACGTTTCCTGTCTTGCAATTGATTCCTAAAGTCCTCAATAGTTTTTTCAATTTTATGTTTCATACCATCGAATTTTTCAGTAGATAATGTATCACGTAATTGTTGGTGAGTGACCTCCAGTTGTTTCTCTACCTCAGAAATCTCTTTTTGGAGATATTCTATAGTTAGAATCATAATGTCCATAGAGCACTTATTCAAAATACCTTCAAACTTTAAACAGAAATCCGGTTTATCAGAAAATAGAGTTGGGCGGAGGGATACGCGTAATCCCCGTGGTATGCGCTTCACCTTATGGTACTCGGCCAAAGTCACATAATGTAATTCTAATGCTGTTTTCTTCCTGAGTTCACGTTCCCAGTCTCTAGTGCGTATTTCTTCAACCGGAGTATGTAAAAATTCACCGGGAATATTGACGCGGGAAATGATTTCGTCAGCCTCCACTTGGCCATATGATAGTGTATTAAATGCCATAATAGAAAAAAAAAAAAAAAAACACCTGAGGTGCTGCCTACTCAAAAATATCAATTCAAAATATAGACAGGAGAGGCGCACTCTGTATCTAGTGTCCAGTGGTGCTCAGAGGAAAAAAATACAATATCAAGTTTTATATATAACCTCTGGCACTCAAAAGAAGAAAACAACTTGGTTTTGAATTTCAAGGATTTATTCACCACCGGTCATATTTTAAATCAGACCATCTCCAACGTTTCGGCTTTTTAGCCTTTTTCAAGGAAGTCTAAGATAAACAATAAATAATAAATGATAATTTCATCAGATAATATCACATATACTGTACTTTGTACCCTATCAAAGTACCAAAAAGTACCCGGTGGTAGTGAAAGATCCTAGCGTGAAGATCACCAAAGTCTTAGTGAATCATATATCAGGAATGTGAAAAGGAAAAAGAATAAGTCCAAAGCTATATAGTACCAAGAAAAGGCCTAAGGAAATCAAAGTGAAGAACAGCTGATAACGCCACGCTGCCATTAATGGCTAAGGGAGATAAGTGAAAACAGTGTGTCTCAAATGCTCATAGAAAAACAAGTACCTGTATCCAACCTACATCAGTAGAAAACTAAAGGGGAATCTGCCACTCCTGTTATAAAAGACATGAGGAATCCCTCTGATGAAAACCGATATGCATAAGATGATAAATGAGTAGCCTGGAGACCAAATACCTTAGTATATGTGTGTCCTCGGGGAGACCGGTGTGTACGCTGACCTGCGGTGGTGGATAATGCCGAAAAGCATGTATAAATGCGGTAAAGACCGTTACATCATATCCGGTCACCGCAATGTACTGTGCTAAGTATGGAAAACGAAAGTGAAAGACGGCACATGCGCAGAGGAAACAAGTATGGTCGCAAAGCAAATAAAGGTAGAAAAAATCTTGAGTGCTGCGAGAATCTCATTTGAAATGGCCACTATGGCCAAATGTGCATAAAGAGGGAGACTATATACAATAATGACCGCTAATGGTACAATTTTAAAGGTGAAATCTTAAAGGTCAAACTAGATGTTAGATATAAACGGAACACTATACAAAGGGCTCTGATCGCATGTATATAGTAGCCCTACCTTAGTTTAAAGATGCAGGGATAGGAGGAAAAAACACCCGTGCCGGAATATGATAGAAGACACAGACTAAGGAAAAAGAAAAGAAAAAAGGAAAAATAATATACATACAGAAACACATCAATTCGTTTGTTTTACATTATAATGAATCATACATAATTACGTCAATATATTAGTTTGAGAACATGTCCTCTAACAAAAAAACAATAGCAGAAAATTCAAGTCATGTAGGCATCTGAAAAAACAAAAAGACAAGAAAACAGCCAATTATATCATAATGCATAGCAAGACAATATGTCCACTTGAAATTTCAATGGGGAATCACCTCATATTCCCTATTCATGCCTAAGGGATGAAGTGTTTGGAGTGTAAAAATCCAATAGGATTCCCTCTCCTTTAGTTTTAAAACTCTATTTCCACCCCGTCTCAGTGGGGGAATACTCTCTAGAACCTGAAATCTCAATTGAGATATGGAATGTCCCGCTGATAAAAAATGTGCTGGGACCGGCAACAATGTACGTCCACGGCGAATAGTAGATTTGTGTTGAGAAATACGGTCTCGGATATGTTGGGTAGTCTCTCCAACATATCCGAGACCGCAAGGGCATTTAACTAAGTAAACGACATAAGTAGAATCGCATGTAAAGAAACCCTTAATAGGGAATAATTTTCCAGATCGTGGATGTGAAAAGGTATCTCCTTTTGTGACATTGGAGCATTGAAAGCAATTAAGACATGGGAATGTACCCCTTCTTTGTGTGGTTAATATAGTTTGTCTCAGATCTCTTTTACTTGTACCTACATCCGCTCTCACTAAAATATTGCTAATATTCTGTGATTTTTTATAACATAATAGAGGCGGAGTCATAAATTCTGGGATAGAAGGATAAGCTCTATTCAATAGAGGCCAATGCTCTAAAATTGACCCTTTAAGAAAATTAGTATAGGGATGATAGGTAGTTACACAGGCCACTCTTTTAGTCCTTTGGGGGCGCACCTGTAGTTGGTCAGAGGTACCTTTTAAAATCGAAGGGGGATAGCCACGGGCCCTAAATTTCATTTGCATCTCCTGAATACGTTGTTCCTTCACATCTGATCTAGTGACAATCCTTTTAATACGTTCAAATTGTGACCTAGGTAAAGATCTTTTCACATGAATAGGGTGACAGCTGGAAAATTCCAATAAGCTATTCCTATCAGTGCTTTTTGTATATAAGTCAATGTCCAGTGTCCCATCTTCCTTCAAGATCACTAAAGTGTCCAGGAAACTCACTTTGTGAGGATCCTTAGTCATAGTAAAGGTCAACTTGGGTATCATAGAGTTCATATCACAGAAAAACTGTGCAAGGGATGACTCATCACCCTTCCATATCAAAAAAACGTCATCTATGAAGCGTTTCCAGCACACAATGTGTTGGATATACAGATGGTGTGTATAAACGAATTTTTCTTCAAAAAATGCCATAAAGATATTTGCGTATGGAGGCGCAACATTCGACCCCATCGCGGTCCCGACCTTTTGGAGGAAAAACTGATCAGCAAACATAAAAAAATTCTTAGATAGAACCAAACTCAACATAGTCAAGCAAAATTCCTTTTGTGTAGCAGGAAAATCAGTATATGTGTCTAGGAACCAACGGAGGCCGACGAGGAGGGGCTCCAGAACCGGTCGACGCCAGTTCCAGAATCAGGACTCGATCTCAGGTAGGGACCAACTGGTCTACAACATCTCCTCGTATAACCTCTCACCATCTGAATTGACCGTCCTACAAAAGGGACTCTCCTTCTGTCCCACTCCATCATTTAATGAATTCCAACTTCACCAGGAACTTCAACGCTTCTTTAGAAGCCTGAGACTGAAAGTACATTTTTCTACAGTTGATTCCAGGACTCATAGTGTAAATCCTCCTTCAGAAACACCTAGTCCATTTAGCCTGAGTGGTTTGAACTTATCTTTACCAAGTAATTATAACCCACCTAAATCTAACCATCCGGTGGAAACGTACATCTCTTTGGTAACACAAGATATACAGGATAAATGTACCCAAATTAACCAGGGGCTTCTGCCTATTAAAAGAAATTGCACCCCCCTTGAAAAGAGAGCTTTAGACAGTTTAAAGAATAACAAGTCTATTACTATAAAACCTGCTGACAAGGGGGGTGCAATTGTTGTTATGGATACTTCTTATTACAATACTATTGTCTATAAACATTTAAATGATAAAGATACTTATTTACCTGTAGACAGAGACCCTACTTCAGAGATCTCCCAGCAGATCCAACGATTGGTTAAATCATACAAGGATAAGAATATTATTGACTCTAAATTGGGTGACTTCATGTGTAATATGCATCCGGTAATTCCGGTATTTTATGTATTACCTAAAGTTCACAAACATCCCACAAATCCCCCTGGGCGACCTATCGTGGCGTCCACTGGCTCTCTATTATCACCAATAGCTAGAACGATTGAGAAAATTTTGACTCCCCTACTAATTCATATTACTTCCTTCATTAGGGACACCACCGATTTCTTACTAGGTTTAAAGTCAATGGATACTATACCTCAGGGATGTTTTCTCGTCACCATGGACGTGAACAATTTATACACCAGTATTGACCACACTAAAGGCCTCACCGCTATTCAATGGTTCCTAGACACATATACTGATTTTCCTGCTACACAAAAGGAATTTTGCTTGACTATGTTGAGTTTGGTTCTATCTAAGAATTTTTTTATGTTTGCTGATCAGTTTTTCCTCCAAAAGGTCGGGACCGCGATGGGGTCGAATGTTGCGCCTCCATACGCAAATATCTTTATGGCATTTTTTGAAGAAAAATTCGTTTATACACACCATCTGTATATCCAACACATTGTGTGCTGGAAACGCTTCATAGATGACGTTTTTTTGATATGGAAGGGTGATGAGTCATCCCTTGCACAGTTTTTCTGTGATATGAACTCTATGATACCCAAGTTGACCTTTACTATGACTAAGGATCCTCACAAAGTGAGTTTCCTGGACACTTTAGTGATCTTGAAGGAAGATGGGACACTGGACATTGACTTATATACAAAAAGCACTGATAGGAATAGCTTATTGGAATTTTCCAGCTGTCACCCTATTCATGTGAAAAGATCTTTACCTAGGTCACAATTTGAACGTATTAAAAGGATTGTCACTAGATCAGATGTGAAGGAACAACGTATTCAGGAGATGCAAATGAAATTTAGGGCCCGTGGCTATCCCCCTTCGATTTTAAAAGGTACCTCTGACCAACTACAGGTGCGCCCCCAAAGGACTAAAAGAGTGGCCTGTGTAACTACCTATCATCCCTATACTAATTTTCTTAAAGGGTCAATTTTAGAGCATTGGCCTCTATTGAATAGAGCTTATCCTTCTATCCCAGAATTTATGACTCCGCCTCTATTATGTTATAAAAAATCACAGAATATTAGCAATATTTTAGTGAGAGCGGATGTAGGTACAAGTAAAAGAGATCTGAGACAAACTATATTAACCACACAAAGAAGGGGTACATTCCCATGTCTTAATTGCTCTCAATGCTCCAATGTCACAAAAGGAGATACCTTTTCACATCCACGATCTGGAAAATTATTCCCTATTAAGGGTTTCTTTACATGCGATTCTACTTATGTCGTTTACTTAGTTAAATGCCCTTGCGGTCTCGGATATGTTGGAGAGACTACCCAACATATCCGAGACCGTATTTCTCAACACAAATCTACTATTCGCCGTGGACGTACATTGTTGCCGGTCCCAGCACATTTTTTATCAGCGGGACATTCCATATCTCAATTGAGATTTCAGGTTCTAGAGAGTATTCCCCCACTGAGACGGGGTGGAAATAGAGTTTTAAAACTAAAGGAGAGGGAATCCTATTGGATTTTTACACTCCAAACACTTCATCCCTTAGGCATGAATAGGGAATATGAGGTGATTCCCCATTGAAATTTCAAGTGGACATATTGTCTTGCTATGCATTATGATATAATTGGCTGTTTTCTTGTCTTTTTGTTTTTTCAGATGCCTACATGACTTGAATTTTCTGCTATTGTTTTTTTGTTAGAGGACATGTTCTCAAACTAATATATTGACGTAATTATGTATGATTCATTATAATGTAAAACAAACGAATTGATGTGTTTCTGTATGTATATTATTTTTCCTTTTTTCTTTTCTTTTTCCTTAGTCTGTGTCTTCTATCATATTCCGGCACGGGTGTTTTTTCCTCCTATCCCTGCATCTTTAAACTAAGGTAGGGCTACTATATACATGCGATCAGAGCCCTTTGTATAGTGTTCCGTTTATATCTAACATCTAGTTTGACCTTTAAGATTTCACCTTTAAAATTGTACCATTAGCGGTCATTATTGTATATAGTCTCCCTCTTTATGCACATTTGGCCATAGTGGCCATTTCAAATGAGATTCTCGCAGCACTCAAGATTTTTTCTACCTTTATTTGCTTTGCGACCATACTTGTTTCCTCTGCGCATGTGCCGTCTTTCACTTTCGTTTTCCATACTTAGCACAGTACATTGCGGTGACCGGATATGATGTAACGGTCTTTACCGCATTTATACATGCTTTTCGGCATTATCCACCACCGCAGGTCAGCGTACACACCGGTCTCCCCGAGGACACACATATACTAAGGTATTTGGTCTCCAGGCTACTCATTTATCATCTTATGCATATCGGTTTTCATCAGAGGGATTCCTCATGTCTTTTATAACAGGAGTGGCAGATTCCCCTTTAGTTTTCTACTGATGTAGGTTGGATACAGGTACTTGTTTTTCTATGAGCATTTGAGACACACTGTTTTCACTTATCTCCCTTAGCCATTAATGGCAGCGTGGCGTTATCAGCTGTTCTTCACTTTGATTTCCTTAGGCCTTTTCTTGGTACTATATAGCTTTGGACTTATTCTTTTTCCTTTTCACATTCCTGATATATGATTCACTAAGACTTTGGTGATCTTCACGCTAGGATCTTTCACTACCACCGGGTACTTTTTGGTACTTTGATAGGGTACAAAGTACAGTATATGTGATATTATCTGATGAAATTATCATTTATTATTTATTGTTTATCTTAGACTTCCTTGAAAAAGGCTAAAAAGCCGAAACGTTGGAGATGGTCTGATTTAAAATATGACCGGTGGTGAATAAATCCTTGAAATTCAAAACCAAGTTGTTTTCTTCTTTTGAGTGCCAGAGGTTATATATAAAACTTAATTCTGTAACATGCCATGATGTGCAGAAAGGGGCGGAACGCGCCACAGCAGTGGAAAACAGAGCTAGTTAGTTGGAGGAAGCTTTTCCACCAGTCCTCAGAGATAAGTTGGAGTTACACACAACGTATAAAAAATCAGTCCATTTTAGATGGCCGAAATACGCAGAAATGCTCATGAACAGTGTTCCATACGTCATCCGTATTCAATGCAAGGATGCGATTTTTTTTTCTCCAAAAAGTATCCGTGTGACATCTGTATGGCATCCGTATGGTGAGATTTTCTCCCTGGCTTGCAAAATATACATATAATGGATCCATGGCCTCAAATAATAATAATAATAATAATAATTTTTATTTATATAGCGCCAACATATTCCGCAGCGCTTTACAACTTATAGAGTGGACTTGTACAGACAATAGACATTACAGCATAACAGAGATCACAGTTCAAAACAGATACCAGGAGGAATGAGGGGGGCCCTGCTCGCAAGTTTACAAACTATGAGGAAAAGGGGAGACACGAGAGGTGGATGGTAACAATTGCTTTAGTTATTCGGACCAGCCATAGTGTAAGGCTCGGGTGTTCATGTAAAGCTGCATGAACCAGTTAACTGCCTAAGTATGTAGCAGTAAAGACACAGAGGGCTATTAACTGCATAAAGTGTATGAGAACATGATGCGAGGATGCGAGGAACCTGATTGTTTTTTTTTTGTTTTTTTTTAATAGGCCACACAGGGATAGTTAGGTTAATGCATTGAGGCGGTAGGCCAGTCTGAACAAATGAGTTTTTAGGGCATGCTTAAAACTGTGGGGATTGGAGATTAATCGTATTAACCTAGGTAGTGCATTCCAAAGGATCGGCGCAGCACGTGTAAAGTCTTGGAGACGGGAGTGGGAGGTTCTGATTATTGAGGATGCTAACCTCAGGTCATTAGCGGAGCGGAAGGCACAGGTAGGGTGGTAGACTGAGATTAGAGAGGAGATGTAGGGTGGTGCTGAGCCATGGAGTGTTTTGTGGATAAGGGTAGTAGTTTTGTACTGGATTCTTGAGTGGATGGGTAGCTAGTGTAATGACTGGCACAAGGTAGAGGGATCGGTGTAACGGTTGGTGAGGAATATGATCCTGGCTGCAGCATTCAGGACAGATTGGAGCGGGGAGAGTTTGGTGAGAGGGAGGCCAATTAGTAGAGAGTTACAATAGTCCAGACGAGAATAAATATGTGAGACAGTAAGAGTTTTTGCAGAGTCGAAAGTAAGAAAAGGGCGAACTCTAGAAATGTTTTTGAGGTGCAGATAAGAAGAGCGAGCCAGTGATCGGATGTGGGGGGTGAATGAAAGCTCGGAATCAAGGATGACCCCAAGGCAGCGGGCATGTTGCTTTGGAGTAATGGTGGAACCGCACACGGAGATGGCAATGTCAGGCAAAGGTAGGTTAATAGAGGGAGAAAACACGAGGAGGTCAGTTTTTGACAGGTTCAGTTTCAGATAGAGGGAGGACATGATGTTAGAGACAGCGGTAAGACAATCACTGGTGTTTACTAAAAAGGCAGGCGTGATATCAGGAGAAGTGTATAATTGGGTGTCGTCAGCATAGAGATGGTACTGGAAGCCAAATCTACTGATTGTTTGTCCAATAGGGGCAGTATACAAAAAGAAGAGGAGGGGGCCTAGGACTGATCCTTGAGGAACACCAACAGTAAGGGGAAGGTGAGAGGAGGAGGAACCAGCAAAACATACAGTGAAGGATCGGTCAGAGAGATAGGAGGAGAACCAAGAGAGAACGGTGTCCTTGAGGCCGATGGAGCGGAGCATAGTGAGGAGGAGCTGATGATCCACAGTATCGAATGCTGCAGAGAGATCCAAGAGAATTAGCATGGAGTAGTGACCATTAGATTTGGCTGTTAGTAGGTCATTAGAGACTTTAGTGAGGGCAGTTTCAGTAGAGTGTAAAGAGCGGAAGCCAGATTGAAGAGGGTCGAGAAGAGAGTTATCTGAGAGATAGCGGGTAAGACGGGAGTGGACCAGGCGTTCGAGGAGTTTAGAGATGAAGGGAAGATTAGAGACAGGTCTATAATTAGCGGCACAGCTTTGGTCGAGGGATGGTTTTTTAAGTAATGGATGTATGATGGCATGCTTAAATGAGGAGGGAAAAATACCGGAAGTGAGGGAAAGGTTGAATATTTTTGTTAGGTGAGAGGTCACAGCCAGGGAAAGGGACTGGAGGAGATGTGACGGAATGGGTCACTGGTGCAAGTGGTCAGGCGAGAAGTTCTTGAAAACATTTATACAGTCTATATACTGTATATATATATATATATATGTATATATATATATATATATAGACACTTGAATGGTACGTTTGAACTGTCTCCTACCTTGGAATACCCACTGCACCCCTGAATCCCATGCACTTCCTTCCCTCTGTTCTGCCTGGTACGCTGCTACTTTTTCCCTGACTTTAATTCCATGCATCATACTGAAAATTTTCTGAGTGCATATTGCCATGTCTGTGCTCCTCACACCTAGCCCCATCTTTCGATCTTATCCTGCCTGTCTTCATCTTTGGTAGTAAAATGTTGTATTAACTGCAATCTGCTAATTGTCCCTGCTGTGAACTGTCATCCACCTCCTTCCTCCCCCCCTCCCTCTCTCACCTGGCTTCATTTCATGGACACTTGAATGGTATAAGTTGCATGGAGCTGGTCAGATCTGACTTTAGTCAGATGCGACATCATTTCAAGTGACATCTTTTTAAGTGTATCATTGGAAATATACCAGAAATAGTCCAGAAATCGGCCAGATGGTAAGACTAATCCCTGTCTTCTAATTTCACTTGCCTCTCTTTTCTTCCCCTGCTCTTTAACCATGCTCACATTTGCCCTCACTGTTTTTGCTCCACTAATCTTCACTCTCCTTCTCTAACCCCAAACCCCTGCACCCTTGAACCAAATAACTATCTTCCCCTCTCTCCCACCCCCCCACCTCGCTTCATCCTCAGACATGCTCTTTAACTTCAGACCTCACCTACTAAAATATAACATGAGCCGATTGCTCTCCTTCACCCATCTGCTTTCCCTTTCTCTTCTCATCCTCACTGCTGGCGACATATCCCCCAATCCTGGCTCTCCCCCACCTCCTACATCCCACTAATTCTCACCCCTATCCTTCTCACACTAAGAGAAACTACCACAACCCCTCACACTTAAAATCTGTGCCACTGACCCCCACCACCCTGCTTCCTCTCTCTGGGGCACTTTGGAATGCCCGCTCTGTCTGCCACAAGCTCCACATGATCCATGATCTCTTTACTTCCCAAAACCATTCCTTCCTGGCCCTCACTGAGACCTTGCTAACCCACTCTGACACGGCCTCCCCTGCTGCACTGAGTTACGGGGACCTCCACTTTACCAACACTCCTCGCTCTGGCAACAGCCATAGCGGAGGAGTGGGTTCCATTCTTTCTAAAAACTGCTCCTTCAACCCTATCCAACCGCCCCCCCCTTATCCTCCCTCTTTCGAGGTTCACTCTGCTCGTATCTACTCTCCCTCTAATCTCCAAATGGCTGTCATATAACGACCTCCGGGCTCAGCCACTGCTTTCATTGACCAATTCTCCTCCTGACCTCTTCACTTTCTCTCTGCTGACAACCCCACCATCATAATGGGTGACTTTAATATTCCTACTGACACCTGCCAGCAGCCTCAAAGCTCCTGGCCCTTACTTCATCCTTTGGACCTACACAGTGGTCCTCCACAGCCACCCACACAGACGGACATACACTAGACATCATCTTCACCCGCCTCTGTTCCTTATCTACTCACAACCTCTCCCTTCCCCCTATTTGACCACCATCTACTCATCTTCTCATCCTTTTCTTCATCACCTGCCCCCTATGTCCAGCCACTACCACATCCTCATAGAAACCTTGCACACCTAGACATTCACAGACTCTCAGACTCTTCTACCCCTGTCCTCCATATCTTCACTCCACGACACGGACAGCACCACCACTTTCTATAACTCCCCCCTCACATCAGCCATAGACTCAGTCGCCCCTCTCATGCATGGCAAAGTGTGACAAATCAATAGGCAACCCTGGCATAATAACCTCACCAAAAAACTCTGACAAGCATCCAGGGTCGTGGAGCGGCGTTGGAAAAAAACACACCTGCCAGGCAACTTCACTGCTTTCAAACAAGCTACACTTGCCTTCAAACTAGAAATTATCACTTCTGCTAAACAGACCTATTTCACTAACCTTGTATCTTCATTATCATACAAACAAAAAGAACAGTTAAGCACATTTAACTCTCTCCTCCGCCCACCACTGCCACCTCCAACTCCCCTCATCTCTTCTGAGGAGTTTGCCACCTACTTCAAAAACATGATCGATCAAACAAGGCAAACCTTTACTGTTCCACCACCCATATCCTTTCCCACCTGCTCCCCAACCTCACTAAAATGCTTATTCCAGCCCTAACCCATCTCTTCAACCTATCACTATCTTCTGGTATCTTCCCCTCTGCCTTCAAACATGCCACCATCACACCCATTCTCAAAAAAGCTAACCTTGACCCAAGTGCTATGCCCGCTACCTCGCCCCATATCACTTCTCCCGTTTGCTTCCAAACTCCTCGAGCAGCATGTCCATGCTCAACTTTCCTCACTCCTCTCATCTAACTCTCTTCTTGACAACCTGCAATCTGGCATCCGCCCCCTCCACTTCACTGAAACTGCTCTGACCAAAATTACTAATGACTTACTCACAGCCAAAGCTAACAGACAGTTCTCCATCCTCCTACTTCTCGACCTATACTCTGCTTTCGGCACAGTCGACCACTGCCTACTTCTACAGATTCTTTCTTCCCTTGGCATCAAAAGCTTTGCCCTGTCTTGGATTGCTTCATACCTTTCCAACCGCACATTTAGTGTTTCCTACTCCCACACTACCTCCTCATCCCGACCTCTCTCTGTTGGAGTCCCTCAAGGCTCTGTCCTAGGGCCCCTTCTTTTTTCCATCTATACCCTTGGCGTAGGACAACTCATAAACTCCCATGGCTTCCAGTACCACCTGTATGCAGACGACACTCAGATCTATCTCTCTGGCCCAGATGTCACCTCTCTGCTGTCCAGAATCCTGGAGTGTCTATCAGCCATATCCTCCTTTTTCAACTCTTGCTTCCTAAAACTCAATGTAGACCAAACCGAACTTATCATCTTTCCCCCATCTTGCGTATCCCCCATACCTGATCTATGTATTACGGTAAACGGCATCACGCTCTCTCCTGCACCTGAAATCCGCTGCCTCAAAGTAACTCTCAACTCTGCCCTGTCCTTCAAGCCGCATGTCCAGACTCTTGCCACCTCCTGTCGCCTCCGACTCAAAAATATTGCCAGAATCCGTCTCTTCCTCAGCCCACAATCTACTAAAACTCTTGTGCATGCCCTCATCATCTCCTGCCTCGATTACTGCAACACCCTTCTCTGTGGCCTCCCCTCTAACTCTCTTGCACCACTACAGTCTGTCCTCAACTTTGCTGCCCAGCTAATCCACCTCTCTCCTCTCTACTCCCCTACTTTTCCCGTCTGCAAATCCCTCCACTGGCTCCCAATTTCCCAATGAATCCAGTTCAAACTATTAACACTGATCTACAAAGCCATCCACAACCTGTCCCCTCCCTATATCTCTGAACTAATTTCCCAATATCTTCCCTCACATAATCTTCGATCCTCCCAACACCTCCTACTCTCCTCCACACTTATTCATTCCTCACACAACCGCCTCCAAGATTTCTCCCGAATATCCCCATCCTTTGGAACTCCACGCTTTAACATGTCCGATTATCCATCACCCTCGGATCCTTCAGACGGAACCTGAAAACCCATCTCTTCAGGAAAGCCTACAGCCTGCAATATCCTTTCTGCCACCTCACCACCACCCGAGTTGCACATCATCAACCGCCGGAGCTGCCGTGTCACCAACCGCCAGAGCTGGCGCCTCACCACCGCCAGAGCTGCTGCTCCCTCGACCTAATGTCTCCTCCGCATTATCCCATAGAATGTACAGTACAGACCAAAAGTTTGGACACCCCTTCTCATTTAAAGATTTTTCTGTATTTTAATGACTATGAAAATTGTACATTCACACAGATTCATCAACACTATGAATTAACACATGTGGAATTATATACTTAACAAAAAAGTGTGAAACATCTGAAATTATGTCTTATATTCTAGGTTCTTCAAAGTAGCCAACTTTTCCTTTGATGACTGCTTTGCACACTCTTGGCATTCTCTTGATGAGCTTCAAGAGGTAGTCACTGGGAATGATCTTCCAACAATCTGGAAGGAATACCCAGTGATGCTTAGCACTTGTTGGCCCTTTTGCCTTCACTCTGTGGTCCAGCCCACCCCAAACCATCTTGATTGGGTTCTGGTCGGGTGACTGTGGAGGCCAGGTCATCTGGTGTGGCACCCCATCACTCTCCTTCTTGGTCAAATAGCCCTTACACTGCCTGGAGGTGTGTTTAGGGTCATTGTCCTACTGAAAAATAAATGATGGTCCAACTAAACGCCAACCAGATGGAACAGCATGCCGCTGCAAGAGGCTGTGGTAGCCATGCTGGTTCAGTATGCCTTCAATTTTGAATAAATCCCCAACCGTGTCATCAGCAAAGCACCCCCACACCATCACACCTCCTCCTCCATGCTTCACAGTGGGAACCAGGCATGTAGAGTCCATCCGTTCACCTTTTCTGCATCGCACAAAGACACGGTGGTTGGAATCAAAGATCTCAAATTTGGACTCATCAGACCAAGGCACAGATTTTCAGACTGGTCTAATGTCCATACCTTGTGTTCTTTAGCCCAAACAAGTCTCTTCTGCTTGATGCCTGTCCTTAGCAGTGGTTTCCTAGCAGCTATTTTACCATGAAGGCTTGCTGCACAAAGTCTCCTCTTAACAGTTGTTGTAGAGATGTGTCTGCTGCTAAACTCTGTGTGGCATTCACCTGGTCTCTAATCTGAGCTGCTGTTAACCTGTGATTTCTGAGGCTGGTGACTAGGTGACTTGGTCTTCCTTTCCTGGGGCGGTCTTCACGTGAGCCAGTTTCTTTGTAGCGCTTGATGGGTTTTGCAACTGCATTTGGGGACACTTTCAAAGTTTTCCCAATTTTTCGGACTGACTGACCTTCATTTTTTAAAGTAATGATGGCCACTCGTTTTTCTTTACTTAGCTGCTTTTTTCTTGCCATAATACAAATTCTAAGAGTCTATTCAGTAGGACTATCAGCTGTGTATCCACCAGACTTCTGCTCAACACAACTGATGGTCCCAACCCCATTTATTAGGCAAGAAATCCCACTTATTAAACCTGACAGGGCACACCTGTGAAGTGAAAATCATTTCCGGTGACTACCTCTTGAAGCTCATCAAGAGAATGCCAAGAGTGTGCAAAGCAGTCATCAAAGCAAAAGGTGGCTACTTTAAAGGACCTAGAATATAAGACATATTTTCAGCTGTTTCACACTTTTTTGTTAAGTATATAATTCCACATGTGTTAATTCATAGTTTTGATGCCTTCAGTGTGAATGTAAATGCATGAAAATACAGAAAAATTGTTAATTGAGAAGGTGTGTCCAAACTTTTGGTCTGTACTGATATATATACAGTATATATATATATATATATATATATATATATATATATATATATATATATATATATATATATATATATTTCATGCAGAGCTAGATAGCAGAAAAGCCAGTAATTCAATTGTCAGCTTTTGCAAAATTATTCCTGAACCCGACAGGATATGAGACATGGTTTACATACAGTAAACCGCTTCAGTTCAGTTAGATTTTTATATGTACCTCCCTAATAATGTTAGTAGTGTGTGTGTGTGTGTGTGTGTGTAAAATTTTGAGCTATATGTGCTAAATTAAAGGGTTAGTTCACAGAAAAAAACTGGCATGGGCTTCCGCGCAATCTTCTCCCCCAGAGAGGGAAATTCAGTAACTGAGGGCAGATATTGATAGCCTAGAGAGGGATCATGGATATTGCCCCCGTCCTGGCTACAAACATCTGACCCCAGCCACCCCAGAAAAGGCACATCTGTAAGATGCGCCTATTCCGGCGCATAGCCTCTCTCTTCCCATTGCCCAGTAGCATTGGCATATGGGGTAATAAGGGGTTAATGTCACCTTGCTATTGTATGGGGACATTAAGCCTGGTTAATAATGGAGAGGTGTCAATAAGACACCTATCTATTATTAATCCAATTGTCTGAAAGGGTTAAAAATACACACATTAAGAATAAAGTATTTTAATGAAATGAAACACACAGGCTTTGACATCTTTATTATACACTCAATCCAAGCAAAGCCCTCGTTCTTCTGCAAAAAAATCCAAAATAAAAAATCAATATCACATACCGTACAGTCATGTCCCACACAGTAATCCATATCTGGGGGCATTTATATTTACAACCAGAAACACTGTTAATGAGGCCGCTCCTGCCTGTAAATTACTGTGGAAAGAATGAAAAGCAGGGAATGGAGCTTCGGTTACTAGTGGTGTTATCACCGAAGCTGGGCCCCCTGGCAGTATGAACTCTGTAGTGTGGGAAAATCAGCTTGCTCAGCTCAGTCCCCTTGTGAGACCATATGCTGGTGTGGTTTGCCCTGGGTTCCTAATAATGCAGGACAATGCCAGACTTCAGGTGGCTGGAGTTTGTCAGCAATTCCTGCAAGATGAAGGCATTGAAGCTATGGACTGGCCCGCCAATTCTTCAAACCTGAATCTGATTGAACACATCTGGGACATCATGTCTCGCACTATCCACCCAGGTCACTTTGCACCACAGACTGCCCAGGAGATGGCGGATTCTTTACTCCAGGTCTGTGAGGAGATCCCTCAAGAGTCCATCTGCTGCCTCATCAGAAGCATGCCCAGGCATTGTTGGGAGGTCATACACGCAACACACACACAACTGAACATCAGTTATTTGTGTTGAGGCATATCCACTGAAGTTGTATCAGCCTGTAATTTGATTTTCCACTTTGATTTTGAGTATGATTCCAAATCCAGACCTGCCTGGGATATTCATTTTGATTTACATTGATCATGTTTATGTTTTACTAAATGGTGGCCCGATTCTAATGCATCGGGTATTCTAGCGTATGTATGTATGTATATAGTATATAGCACAGGCCACGTAGTATATAGGAGCCATGTAGTATATAGCAGACACGCAGTCTATAACACAGCCACGTAGTATATAATGCAGCCCACGTAATATATAACACAGCCCACGTGGTATATAACACAGCTCACGCAGTATATAACACTGCCCACGCAGTATGTAACACAGCACACATATTATATAACACAGCCCTTGCAGTATATAACACAGCCCAGGCAGTATAACACTGACCACGCAGTATATAACACTGCCCACATAGTATATAACACTGCCCACGTAATATATAGCACAGCCCACGCAGTATAGAACACAGCCCACGCAGTATAGAACACAGCCCACACAGTGTATAACACTGCCCACGCAGTATATAATACAGCTCACATAGTATATAACACAGCCAACATAGTATATAGCAGCCATGCAGTTTATAACAGAGCCCACGTAATGTATAGCAAAGCCCACGCAGTATATAACACAGGCCACATAGTATATAACACAGCCCATGCAGTATATAACACTGGCCACATAGTATATAGCACAGCCCATGTAGTATATAGCACAGCCCACGCAGTATATTACACTGGCAACATAGTATATGGCAGCCACGCAGTATATAACACAGCCCACATACTATATAGCAGTGTGGGCACCATATCTGTTGTGAATTCTGTGGCAGAGCTCCCTCCTGTGGTCACAAGTGGTACTTCGGCTGATTCTCTCTGTGAGCTTCCGTTGGTGGAGGAAAGTGGTACTGCGGCTTCTGAGTTTCCTTCCTCAGGTGATGTGTTGAAGTCGTTAGGTGCTGCTCTATTTAACTCCACCTAGTGCTTTGATCCTGGCCTCCAGTCAATGTTCTAGTATTGGACCTGTTTCCTCCTGGATCGTTCCTGTGGCCTGCTGCTCTGCATAGCTAAGTTTCGCTTTGCTATTTTGTTTGCTGCTTTTTTCTGTCCAGCTTGTCTATTTGTTTTTTCCTGCTTGCTGGAAGCTCTGGGACACAGAGGGTGTACCTCCGTGCCGTTAGTTCGGTACGGAGGGTCTTTTTGCCCCCTTTGCGTGGTTTTTGTAGGGTTTTGTGTTGACCGCAAAGTTACCTTTCCTATCCTAGCTCTGTTCAGAAAGTCGGGCCTCACTTTGCTAAATCTATTTCATCTCTACGTTTGTCTTTTCATCTTAACTCACAGTCATTATATGTGGGGGCTGCCTTTTCCTCTGGGGTATTTCTCTGAGGCAAGGTAGGCTTATTTTCTATCTTCAGGCTAGCTAGTTTCTCAGGCTGTGCCGAGTTGCATAGGGAGCGTTAGGCGCAATCCACGGCTGCCTCTAGTGTGGTTGGAGAGGATTAGGGATTGCGGTCAGCAGAGTTCCCACGTCTCAGAGCTCGTTCTATGTTTTTGGGTTATTGTCAGGTCACTGTATGTGCTCTGACCTCTATGTCCATTGTGGTACTGAATTACCTTATCATAACAGTACTGGAGGCCGAAAGTACTAATGATTCTCAATAGAGGGAAAAAAGAAGTTCTGAGACCATTTTTTTTTCTCTGCACTGTGTTTTGCCTTTTTTTTCCCCTAGACATTTGGGTGGTTCAGGACACAGATGTAGCGATGGACATTAAAGGTCTGTCTTCCTGTTGGATCAGCTCACGGCAAGAGTACAAAATATTCAAGACTTTGTGGTTCAGAATTCTATGTTAGAACCGAGAATTCCTATTCCTGATTTGTTTTTTGGAGATAGAACTAAATTTCTGAGTTTCAAAAATAATTGTAAACTATTTCTGGCTTTGAAACCTCGCTCCTCTGGTGACCCAGTTCAACAAGTTAGGATCATTATTTCTTTTTTACGTGGCGACCCTCAGGACTGGGCATTTTCTCTTGAGTCAGGAGATCCTGCATTAAGTAATATCGATGGGTTTTTACTGGCGCTCGGATTGCTGTACGATGAGCCTAATTCAGTGGATCAGGCAGAGAACAATTTGCTGGCTCTGTGTCAGGGTCAGGATGAGATAGAGGTATATTGTCAGAAATTTAGAAAGTGGTCTGTACTCACTCAGTGGAATGAAGGTGCGCTCGCAGCTATTTTCAGAAAAGGTCTCTCTGAAGCCCTTAAGGATGTCATGGTGGGATTTCCTATGCCTGCTAGTCTGAATGAGTCTATGTCTTTGGCCATTCAGATCGGTCGACGCTTGCGGGAGCGTAAATCTGTGCACCATTTGGCGGTATTACCTGAGCTTAAACCTGAGCCTATGCAGTGCGATAGGACTTTGACCAGAGTTGAACGGCAAGAACACAGACGTCTGAATGGGCTGTGTTTCTACTGTGGTGATTCCACTCATGCTATCTCTGATTGTCCTAAGCACACTAAGCGGTTCGCTAGGTCTGACACCATTGGTACGGTACAGTCAAAATTTCTTCTGTCCGTTACCTTGATCTGCTCTTTGTCATCGTATTCTGTCATGGCATTTGTGGATTCAGGCGCTGCCCTGAATTTGATGGACTTGGAGTATGCTAGGCGTTGTGGGTTTTTCTTGGAGCCCTTGCAGTGTCCTATTCCATTGAGAGGAATTGATGCTATGCCTTTGGTCAAGAATAAGCCTCAGTACTGGACCCAGCTGACCATGTGCATGGCTCCTGCACATCAGGAGGTTATTCGCTTTCTGGTGTTGCATAATCTGCATGATGTGGTCATGTTGGGGTTGCCATGGCTACAAGTCCATAATCCAGTATTAGATTGGAAATCCATGTCTATGTCCAGCTGGGGTTGTCAGGGGGTACATGGTGATGTCCCATTTCTGACTATTTCGTCATCCACCCCTTCTGAGGTTCCAGAGTTCTTGTCTGATTACCGGAATGTATTTGATGAGCCCAAGTCCGATACCCTAACTCCGCATAGGGATTGTGATTGTGCTATCGATTTGATTCCTGGTAGTAAATTCCCAAAAGGTCGACTGTTTAATTTATCTGTGCCTGAGTACGCCGCTATGCGGAGTTATGTGAAGGAGTCCTTGGAGAAGGGGCATATTCGCCCGTCATCGTCGCCATTAGGAGCAGGGTTCTTTTTTGTAGCCAAGAAGGATGGTTCACTGAGACCTTGTATAGATTACCGCCTTCTAAATAAGATCACGGTTAAATTTCAGTACCCCTTGCCGTTGTTATCTGATTTGTTTGCTCGGATTAAGGGGGCTAGTTGGTTCACCAAGATAGATCTTCGTGGTGCGTATAATCTTGTGCGTATTAAGCGAGGCGATGAATGGAAAACTGCATTTAATACGCCCGAGGGCCATTTTGAGTATCTAGTAATACCATTCAGACTTGCCAATGCTCCATCAGTGTTTCAGTCCTTTATGCATGACATCTTCCGAGAGTACCTGGATAAATTCCCGATTGTGTACTTGGATGACATTTTGATCTTCTCGGATGATTGGGAGTCTCATGTGAAGCAGGTCAGAACGGTGTTTCAGGTCCTGCGTGCTAATTCTTTGTTTGTGAAGGGATCAAAGTGTCTCTTTGGTGTTCAGAAGGTTTCATTTTTGGGGTTCATCTTTTCCCCTTCTACTATCGAGATGGACCCTGTTAAGGTCCAAGCCATCCATGATTGGACTCAGCCGACATCTCTGAAAAGTCTGCAAAAGTTCCTGGGCTTTGCTAATTTTTATCGTCGCTTCATCTGCAATTTTTCTAGTATTGCTAAACCATTGACCGATTTGACCAAAAAGGGTGCTGATGTGGTCAATTGGTCTTCTGCTGCTGTGGAAGCTTTTCAAGAGTTGAAGCGTCGTTTTTCTTCTGCCCCTGTGTTGTGTCAACCAGATGATTCGCTTCCGTTCCAGGTCGAGGTTGATGCTTCAGAGATTGGAGCAGGGGCTGTTTTGTCGCAGAGAAGTTCTGATTGCTCGGTGATGAAACCATGCGCCTTCTTTTCCAGGAAGTTTTCGCCTGCTGAGCGAAATTATGATGTGGGCAATCAAGAGTTGCTGGCCATGAAGTGGGCATTCGAGGAGTGGCGTCATTGGCTTGAAGGAGCTAAGCATCGCGTGGTGGTCTTGACTGATCATAAGAACTTGACTTATCTCGAGTCCGCCAAGCGGTTGAATCCGAGACAGGCTCGTTGGTCGTTGTTTTTTGCCCGTTTTGACTTTGTGATTTCGTACCTTCCGGGCTCTAAAAATGTGAAGGCGGATGCTCTGTCTAGGAGTTTTGTGCCCGACTCTCCGGGTTTATCTCAGCCGGCGGGTATCCTCAAAGAGGGAGTAATTGTGTCTGCCATCTCCCCTGATTTGCGGCGGGTGCTGCAAAAATTTGAGGCTAATAAACCTGATCGTTGCCCAGCGGAGAAACTGTTTGTCCCTGATAGGTGGACGAATAAAGTTATCTCTGAGGTTCATTGTTCGGTGTTGGCTGGTCATCCTGGAATCTTTGGTACCAGAGAGTTAGTGGCTAGATCCTTTTGGTGGCCATCTCTGTCGCGGGATGTGCGTACTTTTGTGCAGTCCTGTGGGATTTGTGCTCGGGCTAAGCCCTGCTGTTCTCGTGCCAGTGGGTTGCTTTTGCCCTTGCCGGTCCCGAAGAGGCCTTGGACACATATCTCTATGGATTTTATTTCAGATCTTTCCATCTCTCAAAAGATGTCAGTCATTTGGGTGGTCTGTGATCGCTTCTCTAAGATGGTCCATTTGGTACCCTTGTCTAAATTACCTTCCTCCTCTGATTTGGTGCCATTGTTCTTCCAGCATGTGGTTCGTTTACATGGCATTCCAGAGAATATCGTTTCTGACAGAGGTTCCCAGTTTGTTTCGAGGTTTTGGCGAGCCTTTTGTGGTAGGATGGGCATTGACTTGTCTTTTTGCTCGGCTTTCAATCCTCAGACTAATGGCCAGACCGAACGAACCAATCAGACCTTGGAAACATATCTGAGATGCTTTGTTTCTGCTGATCAGGATGACTGGGTGTCCTTTTTGCCTTTGGCTGAGTTCGCCCTTAATAATCGGGCCAGCTCGGCTACCTTGGTTTCGCCGTTTTTCTGCAACTCTGGGTTCCATCCTCGTTTCTCTTCAGGACAGGTTGAGTCTTCGGACTGTCCTGGTGTGGATACTGTGGTGGACAGGTTGCAGCAGATTTGGACTCATGTAGTGGACAATTTGACCTTGTCCCAGGAGAAGGCTCAACGTTTCGCTAATCGCAGACGCTGCGTGGGTCCCCGACTTCGTGTTGGGGATTTGGTTTGGTTATCTTCTCGTCATATTCCTATGAAGGTTTCCTCTCCTAAGTTTAAACCTCGTTTCATTGGTCCGTATAGGATTTCTGAGGTTCTTAATCCTGTGTCTTTTCGTCTGACCCTTCCAGATTCTTTTTCCATACATAACGTATTCCATAGGTCATTGTTGCGGAGATACGTGGCACCTATGGTTCCATCTGTTGACCCTCCTGCCCCGGTTTTGGTGGAGGGGGAGTTGGAGTATATTGTGGAGAAGATTTTGGATTCTCGTGTTTCAAGACGGAAACTCCAGTATCTGGTTAAGTGGAAGGGTTATGCTCAGGAAGATAATTCCTGGGTCTTTGCCTCTGATGTCCATGCTCCCGATCTTGTTCGTGCCTTTCATATGGCTCCTCCTGGTCGTCCTGGGGGCTCTGGTGAGGGTTCGGTGACCCCTCCTCAAGGGGGGGATACTGTTGTGAATTCTGTGGCAGAGCTCCCTCCTGTGGTCACAAGTGGTACTTCGGCTGATTCTCTCTGTGAGCTTCCGTTGGTGGAGGAAAGTGGTACTGCGGCTTCTGAGTTTCCTTCCTCAGGTGATGTGGTGAAGTCGTTAGGTGCTGCTCTATTTAACTCCACCTAGTGCTTTGATCCTGGCCTCCAGTCAATGTTCTAGTATTGGACCTGTTTCCTCCTGGATCGTTCCTGTGGCCTGCTGCTCTGCATAGCTAAGTTTCGCTTTGCTATTTTGTTTGCTGCTTTTTTCTGTCCAGCTTGTCTATTTGTTTTTTCCTGCTTGCTGGAAGCTCTGGGACGCAGAGGGTGTACCTCCATGCCGTTAGTTCGGTACGGAGGGTCTTTTTGCCCCCTTTGCGTGGTTTTTGTAGGGTTTTGTGTTGACCGCAAAGTTACCTTTCCTATCCTCGCTCTGTTCAGAAAGTCGGGCCTCACTTTGCTAAATCTATTTCATCTCTACGTTTGTCTTTTCATCTTAACTCACAGTCATTATATGTGGGGGCTGCCTTTTCCTTTGGGGTATTTTTCTGAGGCACGGTAGGCTTATTTTCTATCTTCAGGCTAGCTAGTTTCTCAGGCTGTGCCGAGTTGCATAGGGAGCGTTAGGCGCAATCCACGGCTGCCTCTAGTGTGGTTGGAGAGGATTAGGGATTGCGGTCAGCAGAGTTCCCACGTCTCAGAGCTCGTTCTATGTTTTTGGGTTATTGTCAGGTCACTGTATGTGCTCTGACCTCTATGTCCATTGTGGTACTGAATTACCTTATCATAACACATATCCCTGTTAAAAAAAATAATTAAAATAAAAAAATTGTTATATACTCACCCGCCGTTGTCCAGCGACGCTGTCCCTATGCACGCGCTGCTGCCATCAGCTTCCCTTCCCAGAGATGCATTGCGAAATTACCCAGATGACTTAGCGGTCTCACATACAGTCATGGCCAAATGTTTTAGAATGAGACAAATATAAATTTTTCCAAAGTCTACTGCTTCATTTTTTCTAATGGCAATTTGCATATACTCCTGAATGTCAGAGTGATCAGCTTAACAGCAATTACTGTACTTGCAAAGTCAATATTTGCCCAGAAAATGAACTTTAACCCCCAAAACACATTTCATCATCATTGCAGTCCTGCCTTAAAAGGAGCAGCTAACATCGTTTTAGTGATTGATCCATTAACACAGGTGTGGGTGTTGATGAGGACAGGGCTGGCAATCAATCAGTCATGATTAAGTAAGAATGACATCACTGGACAGTTTAACCCCTTCATGACCCAGCCTATTTTGACCTTAAAGACCTTGCCGTTTTTTGCAATTCTGACCAGTGTCCCTTTATGAGGTAATAACTCAGGAACGCTTCAATGGATCCTAGCGGTTCTGAGATTGTTTTTTCGTGACATATTGGGCTTCATGTTAGTGGTAAATTTATGTCAATAAATTCTGTGTTTATTTGTGATAAAAACGGAAATTTGGCGAAAATTTTGAAAATTTCGCAATTTTCACATTTTGAATTTTTATTCTGTTAAACCAGAGAGGTATGTGACACAAAATAGTTAATAAATAACATTTCCCACACGTCTACTTTACATCAGCACAATTTTGGAAACAAAATTTTTTTTTGCTAGGAAGTTATAAGGGTTAAAATTTGACCAGCGATTTCTCATTTTTACAACGAAATTTACAAAACCATTTTTTTTAGGGACCACCTCACATTTGAAGTCAGTTTGAGGGGTCTATATGGCTGAAAATACCCAAAAGTGACACCATTCTAAAAACTGCACTCCTCAAGTTGCACAAAACCACATTCCAGAAGTCTATTAACCCTTCAGGTGCTTCACAGCAGCAGAAGCAACATGGAAGGAAAAAATGAACATTTAACTTTTTAGTCACAAAAATGATTTTTCAGCAACAATTTTTGTATTTTCCCAATGGTAAAAGGAGAAACTGAACCACGAAAGTTGTTGTGCAATTTGTCCTGAGTACGCTGATACCTCATATGTGGGGGTAAACCACTGTTTGGGCACACGGCAGGGCTTGGAAGGGAAGGAGCGCCATTTGACTTTTTGAATGAAAAATTGGCTGCACTCTTTAGCGGACACCATGTCAAGTTTGGAGAGCCCCCGTGTGCCTAAAAATTGGAGCTCCCCCACAAGGGACCCCATTTTGGAAACTAGACGCCCCAAGGAACTTATCTAGATGCATAGTGAGCCCTTTAATCCCCCAGCTGCTTCACAAATTGATCCGTAAAAATGAAAAAGTACTATTTTTTCACAAAAAAAATTATTTTAGCCTCAATTTTTTCATTTTCACATGGACAACAGGATAAAATGGATCCTAAAATTTGTTTGGCAATTTCTCCTGAGGACACCGATACCTCACATGTGGGGGTAAACCACTGATTGGGCACATGGTAAGGCTCGGAAGGGAAGGAGCGCCATTTGACTTTTTGAATGAAAAATTATCTCCATCGTTAGCGGACACCATGTCGCGTTTGGAGAGACCCTGTGTGCTTAAACATTGGAGCTCCCCCACAAGTGACCCCATTTTGGAAACTGGACCCCCCAAGGAACTTATCTAGATGCCTAGTGAGCACTTTAAACCCTCAGGTGCTTCACAAATTGATCCGTAAAAATGAAAAAGTACTTTTTTTTCACAAAAAATTTCTTATCGCCTCAATTTTTTCATTTTCACATGGGCAATAGGATAAAATGGATCCTAAAATTTGTTGAGAAATTTCTCCCGAGTACGCCGATACCTCATATGTGGGGGTAAACCACTGTTTGGGCACACGGCAGGGCTCAGAAGGGAAGGCGCGCCTTTTGACTTTTTGAATGGAAAATTAGCTCCATTTGTTAGCGGACACCATGTCGCATTTGGAGAGCCCCTGTGTGCCTATGCAATGGAGCTCCCCCACAAGTGACCCCATTTTGGAAACTAGACCCCCCAAGGAACTTATCTAGATGCATACTGAGCACTTTAAACCCCCAGGTGCTTCACAGAAGTTTATAATGCAGGGCCATGAAAATAAAAAATAATTTTTCTTTTCTCAAAAATGATTTTTTAGCCTGGAATTTCCTATTTTGCCAATGGTAATAGGAGAAATTGGACCACAAATGTTGTTGTCCAGTTTGTCCTGAGTACGCAGATACCCCATATGTGGGGGTAAACCACTGTTTGGGCGCACGGCAGGGCTCAGAAGGGAAGACACGCCATTTGGCTTTTTAAATGGAAAATTAGCTCCAATCATTAGCGGACACCATGTCGCGTTTGGAGAGCCCCTGTGTGCCTAAACATTAGAGATCCCCCACAAATGACCCCATTTTGGAAACTAGACCCCCAAAGGAACTAATCTAGATGTGTGGTGAGCACTTTGAACCCTCAAGTGCTTCACAGAAGTTTATAACGCAGAGCCATGAAAATAAAAATAAAAAATTATTTTCTCAAAAATGATTTTTTAGCCCGCAATTTTTTATTTTCCCAAGGGTAACAGGAGAAATTTGACCCCAAACGTTGTTGTCCAGTTTCTCCTGAGTATGCTGATACCCAATATGTGAGGGTAAACCACTGTTTAGGCACATGCTGGGGCTCGGAAGTGAAGTAGTGACGTTTTGAAATGCAGACGTTAATGGAATGCTCTGCGGGCGTCACGTTGCGTTTGCAGAGCCCCTGATGTGGCTAAACAGTAGAAACCCCCCACAAGTGACCCCATTTTGGAAACAAGACCCCGAACGGAACTTATATAGATGTGAGGTGAGCACTTTGAACCCCCAAGTGCTTCACAGAAGTTCATAACACAGAGCAGTGAAAATAATAAATACGTTTTCTTTCCTGAAAAATAATTTTTTAGCCCAGAATTTTTTATTTTCCCAAGGGTTACAGGAGAAATTGGACCCCAAAAGTTGTTGTCCAGTTTCTCCTGAGTACGCTGATACCCCATGTGTGGGGGTAAACCACTGTTTGGGCACACGTGGGGGCTCAGAAGGGAAGTAGTGACTTTTGAAATGCAGACTTTGATGGAATGGTCTGCGGGCGTCACGTTGCGTTTGCAGAGCCCCTGGTGTGCCTAAACAGTAGAAACCCCACACAAGTGACCCCATTTTGGAAACTAGACCCCCAAAGGAACTTATCTTGATATGTGGTGAGCACTTTCAACCCCCAAGTGCTTTACAGAAGTTTATAACACAGAGCCGTGAAAATAATAAATACGTTTTCTTTCCTCAAAAATAATTTTTAGCCCAGAATTTTTTATTTTACCAAGGGTTACAGGAGAAATTGGACCCCAAAAGTTGTTGTCCAGTTTCTCCTGAGTACGCTGATACCCAATGTGTGGGGGTAAACCACTGTTTGGGCACACGTCGGGGCTCAGAAGGGAAGTAGTGACTTTTGAAATGCAGACTTTGATGGAATGGTCTGCGGACGTCATGTTTCGTTTGCAGAGCCCCTGGTGTGCCTAAACAGTAGAAACCCCCCACAAGTGACCCCATTTTGGAAACTAGACCCCCCAAGGAACTTATCTAGATATGTGGTGAGCACTTTGAACCCCCAAGTGCTTCACAGACGTTTACAACGCAGAGCCGTGAAAATAAAAAATCATTTTTCTTTCCTCAAAAATGATGTTTTAGCAAGCAATTTTTTATTTTCTCAAGGGTAACAGGAGAAATTGGAACCCAGTAATTGTTGCGCAGTTTGTCCTGAGTATGCTGGTACCCCATATGTGGGGGTAAACCACTGTTTGGGCACACGTCGGGGCTCGGAAGTGAGGGAGCACCATTTGACTTTTTGAATACAAGATTGGCTGGAATCAATGGTGGCGCCATGTTGCGTTTGGAGACCCCCTGATGTGCCTAAACAGTGGAAACCCCTCAATTCTAACTCCAACACTAACCCCAACACACCCCTAACTCTAATCCCAACTGTAGCCATAACCCTAATCACAACCCTAACCCCAACACACCCCTAACCCTAACCACAACCCTAATTCCAACCCAACCCTAGCCCTAAGGCTATGTGCCCACGTTGCGGATTCGTATGAGATTTTTCAGCACCATTTTTGAAAAATCCACGGGTAAAAGGCACTGCGTTTTACCCGCGGATTTACCGCTGATTTCCAGTGTTTTTTGTCCGGATTTCACCTGCGGATTCCTATTGAGGAACAGGTGTAAAACGCTGCGGAATCCGCACAAAGAATTGACATGCTGCGGAAAATACAACGCAGCGTTCCCGCGCGGTATTTTCCGCACCATGGACACAGCGGATTTGGCTTTCCATATGTTTACATGGTACTGTAAACCTGATGGAATACTGCTGCGAATCCGCAGCCAAATCCGCACCGTGTGCACATAGCCTAATTCTAAAGGTATGTGCACACGCTGCGGAAAACGCTGCGGATCCGCAGCAGTTTCCCATGAGTTTACAGTTCAATGCAAACCTATGGGAAACAAAAATCGCTGTACACATGCTGCAGAAAAACTGCACGGAAACGCAGTGGTTTACATTCCGCAGCATGTCACTTCTTTCTGCGGATTCCGCAGCGGTTTTACAACTGCTCAAATAGAAAATCGCTGTTGTAAAACCGCATTGAAATGCGCAGAAAAAACGCAGTAAATCCGTCATAATTCCGCAGCGGTTTAGCACTGCGGATTTATCAAATCCGCAGCGAAAAAATCCGCAGAGGACCAGAATACGTGTGCACATACCGAAACCCTAACCCTACCCCTAACCCTACCCCTAACCCTAACCCTACCCCTAACCCTACCCCTAACCCTAACCCTACCCCTAACCCTACCCCTAACCCTACCCCTAACCCTACCCCTAACCCTAACCCTAACCCTAACCTTAACCCTACCCCTAACCCTACCCCTAACCCTACCCCTAACCCTAACCCTAGTTCTTACCCCAACCTTAGTGGGAAAAAAAAAATATTTTTTTTATTGTCCCTACCTATGGGGTTGACAAAGGGGGGAGGGGGGGCATTTACTTTTTTTTTATTTTGATCACTGAGATATAACCTATCTCAGTGATCAAAATTCACTCTGGAACGAATCTCCCGGCCGGCAGATTCGGCGGGCGCACTGAACGTGCGCCCGCCATTTTGGAAGATGGCGGCGCCCAGGAGAGAAGACGGACGGTCCCCGGGAGGCCAGGTAAGTATAAGGGGGGGAGATCAGGGCACGGGGGGGCGGATCGGAACACGGGGGGTGGATTGGAGCACGGAGTGGGGGATCGCTGTGCGGGCGGGTGGATCGGAGCACGGGGGGGATCGCTGTGCGGGGGGGGATCGCTGTGCGGGGGGTGGGATCGGAGTGCGGGGGGGTTTGTTTGGAGCACGGGGAGTGTGATTGGAGCATGGGGGGAGCGGGCAGGAGGACGGGGGAGCGGAGCACAGGACGGAGGGAGCGGACCACAGATCGGGGGGCTGGGGGTGCGATCGGAGGGGTGGGGTGGGTGCACATTAGTGTGTCCAGCCATGGCCGATGATATTGCAGCATCGGCCATGGCTGGATTGTAATATTTCACCATTTTTTTAGGTGAAATATTACAAATCGCTCTGATTGGCAGATTCACTTTCAACAGCCAATCAGAGCGATCGTAGCCACGAGGGGGTGAAGCCACCCCCCCTGGGCTAAACTACCACTCCCCCTGTCCCTGCAGATCGGGTGAAATGGGAGTTAACCCTTTCACCCGATCTGCAGGGACGCGATCTTTCCATGACGCATATGCTGCGTCATGGGTCGGAATGGCACCGACTTTCATGACGCAGCGTATGCGTCAAAGGTCGGGAAGGGGTTAAAAGGAGGCTAGTGCTTGGTATCATTGTTTCTCTTCAGTTAACCATGGTTATCTCTAAAGAAACACGTGCAGCCATTATTGCACTGCACAAAAATGGCCTAACAGGGAAGAGTATCGCAGCTACAAAGATTGCACCTCAGTCAACAATCTATCGCATCATCAAGAACTTCAAGGAGAGAGCTTCCATTGTTGTCAAAAAGGCTCCCGGGCGCCCAAGAAAGACCAGCAAACGCCAGGACCGTATCTTAAAACTGTTTCAGCTGCGGTATCAGAGTACCAGCAGTGCCGAGCTTGCTCAGGAATGGCAGCAGGCTGGTGTGAGTGTTTCTGCACACACTGTGAGGCGGAGACTCTTTGAGCAAGGCCTGGTTTCAAGGAGGGCAGCAAAGAAGCCACTTCTCTCCAGAAAAAACATCAGGGACCGACTTATATTCTGCAAAAGGTACAGGGAGTGGACTACTGAGGACTGGGGCAAAGTCATTTTCTCTGATGAATCCCTTTTTCGATTGCTTGGGACATCTGGAAAACAGCTTATTCGGAGAAGAAGAGGTGAGCGCTACCACCAGTCTTGTCTCATGCCAACTGTAAAGCATCCTGAAACCATTCATGTGTGGGGTTGCTTCTCAGCCAAGGGAATCGGTTCACTCACAGTCTTGCCTAAAAACACAGCCATGAATAAAGAATGGTACCAGAATGTCCTCCAAGAGCAACTTCTCCCAACCGTCCAAGAGCAGTTTGGCGCCCAACAATGCCTTTTCCAGCATGATGGAGCACCTTGCCATAAAGCAAAGGTGATAACTAAATGGCTCATGGAACAAAACATAGAGATTTTGGGTCCATGGCCTGGAAACTCCCCAGATCTTAATCCCATTGAGAACTTCTGGTCAATCATCAAGAGACGGGTGGACAAACAAAAAACAACAAATTCTGGCAAAATGCAAGCATTGATTATGCAAGAATGGACTGCTATCAGTCAGGATTTGGTCCAGAAGTTGATTGAGAGCATGCCAGGGAGAATTGCAGAGGTCTTGAAGAAGAAGGGTCAACACTGCAAATATTGACTTGCTGCATTAACTCATTCTAACTGTCAATATAACCTATTGGTACTCATAATATGATTGCAATTATATTTCTGTATGCGATATAAACATCAGACAAACACTAATAAAAACCAGAGGGCAGCAGATCATGTGAAAATATAATTTTGGTGTCATTCTCAAAACTTCTGGCCATGACTGTAGGCAGCATCAATAGGGAAAAGTTGGTCACACAGGGTTAATAGCAGCGTTAACGGAGTTCGTTACCCGCGGCATAATGCGGTCTGTTAACGCTGCCATTAACCCTGTGTCAGCGCTGACTGGAGGGGAGTATGGAGCCGGCGCCAGGTACTGACTGGACAGAAGTAGGGAGGGGCTAATTATCGGCCGGACAGTGGACGTTGGCCACCGCGACCAATCAGCGACGCCGGATTTCCGGGACAGACATACAGAAAGACAGACAGACGGAAGTACCCTTTAGACAATTATATAGTAGATTGTTCTCATCACATTCCACTATGTAATAAATAAAGATTTGCAACTGAAATATTTCATTCAGTTATATCTAGGGTGTGGTATTTTATTGTTCCCTTTATTTTTTTGAGCAGTGTAGTTCAGAACCTGCAGAACCATGTATAAAGCCTGGACAATCATGTATAAAACATAATATAGTAGTGACAGCCCTGATAAAGCTGTCCTAAGTATGCCCATGCTGCAAGATGAGAGTGCACTAAAGATATCATGGATGTGCTTACAAGGTGTGGATGGAATAATAAAGCAAAAAGTGATGACGCATACGTCAGGACATGGTATGCAAATTACTGTACATGATTCAGTATCAACTGTTGCGTATTAGAAATACTGTGGTTATGGTTGTGCTGTATAATGTACCAATGACAGTTAGTACACACTACATATGATGCTTGTAATAAGCTTCAAAAAGATACATAAGAGAATAATGACGTGTATACTAGCATGAAAACATAAATTCAGTAGAACAGTGAATTACGCAATCATAGTGCATGCGCTAGAAACAAAGCGATAAATATACTTGCACGCCAGCACAGTAAGTTCCAGGTACACAGATCACATAATAAAGGCTGATCAGGAAACATCTAGAGGAAAAATAAATTTGTAATTTATTGGTAACAGATTAGACACAATGAAAAACCAAAGGAATCACCGAACTCCAAGACATGATACAAAAAAAGATAAGAATAAGGAAATATAAAGAATAAAAAAAATGAAACCAAAATGCATAGACGATGGAGAGGGAAAATGGGATGGAGGTAAGTGAACTGGTAATGCAGTCACATCCGTGCACCAAATATGTTTTTTTTAATAAAACAAATGTACATATAATAAATGATTAATAAAACCACCCTAAATATGTGGTGTAAACACAGTGGAGGAAGAAATAATATGACAAATACATTAATATTAAAATGAAACAAGTGAATATGACGCCAAAGGAGATAGAAATAATTCCGAAGAAAAATGAAGGGTATTTAACCTGAAAGCGAGGAAATGGTGGTGGGACCACAAGAATTGGAATCTGTGAACAAAGAAAATGAAAAACATAAATGTGTGAACTCAATAATATAAGTAACCAATAAAGGTAAGAAATAGGAATAGCATAGAGTACATGATTTACTTTTTGTAAATTGAGGCCCCTAGGTGCAAAACTGCCCGAATCATAGATCCACCTAGACTCACATCTGAATAGCTCATCCGTGACTCTTCCACCCCTGATATAGGTGTTGATTTTGTCCACTACCATAACTTGAAGTCTTCTGCAAGATCCATTGGGAAATTCAAGGAAATTAGATATTAACTCCTTAATGACACAAGCTTTTTTTTTGGTTTTGCATTTTTGCTTTTGCTCCCCTTCTTCCCAGAGCCATAACTTTTTTATTTTTCCATCAATATGACCATGTGAGGGCTTATTTTTTGGGAGACGAGTTGTAATTTTGAACAACCTTATTGGTTTTAGCATTTCATGTACTAAAAAATGTGGAAAAAAATCCAAGTGCAGTTAAATTGCAAAAAAAGTGCAATCCCACACTTGTTTTTTGTTTGGCTTTTTTGCTAGATTAACTAAACGCTAAAACAGACCTGCCATTATGATTCTCCAGGTCATTACAAGTTCATAGACACCAAAAATGTCTAAGTTGTTTTTTATCTAAGTGGTAAAAAAAATGTCTAAACTTTGCTAAAAAAAAACATTTGCACAATTTTCCGAGACCCATAGTGTCTCCAGTTTTTGGGAGATCAGGTCAGATGAGGGCTTATTTTTTGCATGCCTAGCTGATGTTTTTAATGATACCATTTTGGTGCAGATACATTCTTTTGATATTGCATTTTAATGCAATGTTGCTGCAACCAAAAAAATGTAATTCTGGGGTTTTGAATTTTTTTCTCGCTATGCCGTTTAGCGATCAGGTTAACCTTTTTTTATTGATTGGGCAATTCTGAATGCAGTGATATAAAAAATGTATATGTTTGATTATTTTTTAGTGTTTTATTTTGAATGGGGCAAAAGGGGGGTGATTTAAACTTTTATATATTTTTTTTTTCAGATTTTTTAAAACATTTTTTTTTTTACTTTTGCCATTCTTCAATAGCCTCCCTGAGAGGCTAGAAGCTGGCATAGCCTGATCGGCTCTGTTAGGCTGGTTTCACACTTGCGTTTTTGAACGCATGCGTTTTAAAAAAAAAACGCATGGTACAAAAACGCATGTAAACGCGTGTAAACGCTGCGTTTTTTTGAAGCACGCGTTTAACGCGTGCGTCAAAAAAACGCAGCGTTTACATGCGTTTTTGCATGCGTTTGCGTTTTTTTGGGGATTTTAAAAAAAATAAATAAATAAAAAAAAAGGTTACCAGACACAACCAATGGGAATAGAGAGGGCGTACATGATTGGCAATCAATATATAGACCCTAGGGGAACAGAAATTTTCACAGCTTGCTACTGTTTCCGGTGTCATGATGGATCTTTCAATGGCGAACTTTTATTTCAAACTGGAGTTCAGCTTCAAGATTTTCCTTGCCTGTGTTTTTGCTTGGGAGCAAGACCGAAACCGCCAAAGATGGAGAAGGAGACAGCGTCGGCGTTTTTGGAGGCACCCCATCATTGAAGTGCGTGAGACCCGTGGAGCATATCAAACGCTCTATGCGGAGCTGAATGCCAACCCGGAGAAATTCCAGGATTACACCAGAATGTCTCAGGATTCTTTCCGGGATTTACTGTCTCGTGTAGAAGGTTCCATACGGCGACAGGACACACGGCTCTGTAGAGCAATTCCACCCGAGGAACGTCTGTTAGTGACATTACGGTACGTTCCAAAACTAAACCAATGACAGTCCAAATTTTTGGTTTTGACATGTATTTTGGGTTGTTTTTTTTTTTACCTTTTTCTTATTTAAAAACACCATTAAGAGCAGATTTTAATTTTTTTTTTTGTTTCCTTTTCTTCTAGATTTCTGGCCACAGGAGAGAGTTTATCTTCCCTGCACTTCCAATACCGCCTTGGAATCTCAACCCTGTCCGGAATTGTTGCGGACACCTGTCGTGCGTTATGGAATGTACTCCGTGAGGAGTTTATACCCGTACCCACCGTGGACATGTGGCGGGAAATATCAAAAACATTTTTGAACGTGTGTGATTTTCCAAACTGATTAGGGGCGGTGGACGGGAAGCACATCCGCATTGTTAAACCTGCCAGAACCGGATCTGAGTTTTTTAATTATAAAAAATATTTTTCGGTAGTGCTCATGGCAATAGCGGATGCGGAGTGTCGCTTCATCGCCGTGGACATTGGAGCTTTTGGCCGTGGCAATGATTCCCAGACATTCAAGAGCTCGGATATGGGCCGTCGGGTATATGGCAACAATTTTAATTTTCCCCCTCCACAGCCTCTCCCCAACACTCAAGGCCCACCGCTGCCATTTGTTATGGTTGGGGATGAGGCCTTCCAGATGTGTGAAAATCTCCTGAAGCCCTATTCTAGTAGGGACTTGGACCACACACGCAGAATATACAACTACAGACTGACCAGGGCCAGAAGAACCGTAGAGTGCAGCTTTGGCATTCTGGTTGCTAAATGGCGCATTCTTGCAACAGCCATCAATCTAAAAGTGGAAACTGTGGACGAGGTGGTCAAAGCCTGTGTGGTTCTACACAATTATATAATGGCTAAGGAGCGACCCCACATTGAACTTGATGAACCAGTTTCACACCCATTGCCAGATTTCAGCATCACCCGATGCGGTCAACTGCAGCCATTGGTCTTATGCGGGACCAATTTGCGGCCTATTTTGTGTCCGATATTGGACGGGTTTCATGGCAGGACAATGTTGTTTAAATGTCCTGTTGTATGTTAATGTTTACCAATTATTAAATACTGATACAAATTTTTCTAATTAATAAACTTTTTTGTGTTCACCAGGTCTCCTGTCTTTTTCCTCTCTAAAAAAAGTTTGAACAAAGATGGGCAGTAGATATGTATATCATAATTTGTAATCCAAAACCAGGAGTGGGTGATAGTTGATGAGGTAATAATTAGATTTTTTTAATCATAATTGACCTCTGTTGCACTCCCTATTTTGGTTTACAAAGAATGATATAAACACGCATACTTATAATAATGTAACCAGATTTAAATTTATTTATTGGTAATCTTCTTGACGTCATTGCGTCAAGACTGGCACGCTCTCTATACCCATCAAGTCAAGTGTAAGAAATAATGAATTCATGATGAACATATACATGATCATGAATTCAAAATTTCTTACACCTGCCCAGGTGAGGATAGATAGTTAGCGTGTGCCAACCATTGTCCCATCAGTTTGACAAAAATTGTCACATAATGTGCTATATAGAATATGGTGAATATACAAGTCAGTAATCAACTAAACAGGTCAGGTGTCTATTTTGACATCTGACCGGTTCAGTTGAGTTCTGAACTTGATTGCCACCATTTTCTCTTTGGACAGTGACACTACACTAGTTAAAAATTAAAAATAAGAGTATGGAAATAACTGCCATTTTTTGGCCAACTCATATCTGTATACTAAAGAAACACATATAGATGTTGTCTGGTATTTTATACTACTGGAGATATGTGTAGGCCAAAAGAATAAGTGTGTGACGAACTTTATTGGTGTGTATTGAGAGCGGTGAAAGACACAATAAACCAAACATAATTGTTGCAAATAATCTTTTTTTTTTATTGAGGAAAAACAACAATTTATTTTTTGGTACCGCGCCGGGTTGAACCACGCCGGCTTGGGGTTGAGTGACGTAACTGGGGGGTATTCAGAACTGAAGCCTGGCTCACCGTGGAGGAGGCAGAGGTGGCAGGAGAATGGGCAAGAAAACTTGAAGGGTCTGGAAGTTCGGGGATGGGGCTTAAAACATGAGGGGCTTGAGACACACTGGAAGGTTGAGACACATCGGTAGGTGATGGGGGAGGAATAATCAAAGTTTTTTGTTTTTGATGAGTTTTGCCAGTTTTACGTTGGGTTTTCCGGGTTGGGGGAAGTCTTCTGGGGCTAGGTTGTAAAGTGTAGGCGGGAGACACGTCAGGACCCGGCTCCGCAATTAAACAGTCAGTCTCCATTGTGGAGCGCTCGGCAATGTCTGAGTCCAATGGGGGAAAAGATAAAGTCCCGCCTGGGTCCTGGTGCCTCGTTGGGGGGGGAAACAAAAACCCTCCCAGGATCCTGGTGCCTCGTTGGGGGGGGGGGGGGAAACAAAAACCCTCCCAGGATCCTGGTGCCTCGTTGGGGGGGGGAACATAACACCCTCCCAGGTTCCTGGTGCATCGTTGGGGGGGGAACATAAAGCCATGGATGGATCCTGCTGCATCGGGGTGGGCTGCATCGGGGTGGGTCCTGTCCGGAAAGGTATGGCTTGGTCGTGCTGCATCATGGGGGGCCCGGTGCGATACGCCATGGATGGGTCCTGCTGCATCGGGTGGTGTCCTGCCCGGAAAGCAACGCCTCGGTCCTGCTGCATCGGGGTGGGTCCGGTCCGATATGCCAGGCCTCGGTCCTGCTGCATCGGGGGTGGGCCGGTCCGATATTGCATGGATGGGTCCTGCTGCATCGGGAGGGTGCCGGGCCGATAAGCCATGCCAGGGTCCTGCGTCATCGTGGTGTGAGCGGAGGAGGTCCAAGCCGGAGCAGCGGTCGTCATGGTGGTGGCGGTGGGATGTCCAACAGCACTCGTCATCGTGTTGGCGCTGTAGTGGAGTACACCTGTAGAGGGAATAGAGGTGGCCGTGCAGTGGTATGCAGCAGAGGTAGGAATAGTGTTTACTTGTGACAGTGACGGCACAGTTGGATATGCCGCCACATTTCGACTCTGACTCTGCTGCATAGCCTGCACAAAAGCAACATTGCAGGCCTGCATCACACTCAGCTGGAGATCAGGGCTAAGGTGTTTCGACATGCCCTGTTCGATTTGATTAAAAAAATGATGAGCTGGCTTCTGGAGGTCGGCTTTCACTTGATCAATGCTTTTGGCGACATTCTGGATGCGGCACTCTAACAGGTTATGGGACACATCCATTCTGTCACCTAAAGCCTTGATAGCTTCGTGTAAAACCGAGCTCAAGTGCAAAAACTCGGGCATGAGGGACCTACCCGAAGCCCTCTGTCGCTGCCGGGATGAGCCCGCAAAAATGGGTGCAGCGAAAGAGGACTGCAAAAGGGGAAGACCTGATGGGCCAGCCCCCTGGTCTCCAGTGAGTGTGGAAGACCCACCTGGTGCTGCGCTGCTGGATGGCTGGGATGGGCCCGTGGCTGCCGGCTGAAGGACCGCTCCAGAACCTGTGGCGACAGTCGTGCAGTGTGTGCTGTGAAAAAAGAAAACAGAAAATTAATACCAAACTATAACAAGACGGTACATCCTGTGGAATTAAAAATGACAGATTATGTCTATGCAATAAAACCGGAGGCATGTGAGAAATACTTACGTTCTCATGAGAAGGACCGGTCTCAGGAAGGCCAACACACGGTGGTATTTGTAGAGCCGGTGCCTTGCTCCGGAACCACTAGCTGCACTCTTCTCTGCACGCAGGTCCTTGTTGAAGCGGTCCTTCATGGAACGCCAACGTGTCCTTATTTTGTCCACTGTGAAATAACAATAAAATATAATGGTCAAAATAAGGACTTTTGGCCGGGCTCTCGTGACTGTGTGTGATGACAGAAACTACGAAAAGTTTCTTTCATCACACACAGTCAAGAGAGCATGGCCAAGGTCTGTTGCTTCACACTACCGTGCAATACTTACCAAATGCATTACGGACCCGTGGCGGGGAATTCTCCCAGCCATCCCACAACGCTTGGGCCACCTCACTCCACAAACGACGGAGAACACTATTGACGGCGTGCTGTTGATCCCGGCTGTCCCACAACGGGACTCGCTCCTGGACCAGACTGATCAGCAGGTCATTATCAATCCGGTCGTCGTCCCGTTGTGAAACCTAAAATTAAAAGAAAATCATTTAAGTTTGCTCAACCACATTTGGAAAAATAAGACACGAAGATGAGAAAGGGCAGGAATATGAAAGACAACTTTCAGAAAAGGATGATACAAGAAAAATGGGTACAGAAAAGGAAAGAATATTACAATAAGGACAGTCTGCCTGGTATACATACCCGCTGCCGTCTTCCACCTGGACCTTGACTCCGCTGCTCAGTACCTCTCTGTCCCTCAGTTGAAGTGCTCTATAAAATTTAAAAAAAAAATTGCCTCATGTGTCGATGTGACAGTCAATACTTACCAAGCTGACGGACAAAAAAATTACCTCGCTCACGTGATCCACTTCTGATTGCCGTGGCTGGAACTCCTCATCAGACGAAGAAACCGGAGAAGACATTCTGATGCGTGTTGAAAGAAAAAAATTGAAGAAATTAGGACATGTAGATCCCAAAAATTGAAAATGAATGCATTGGCTAGGATATACTCACATTGCTCTGTGTCTTGTCCAACAATGCGTCCGGGCAGGGTGCTGTCTTCTTTGGAGTCTGATGAGAAGTGACCAGAAACTTCCCCCAACCTTCCTTTTATAACCCTGCTGCTATGGGGGAGGCTTATCAGTGTCTAGACATCCTTATCTACAGTTAATTCAATGGTGCCAAAAAAAACGCATGCGTCAAAAAAACGCATGCAAACGCATGTCCAAAAAAACGCATGCGTCCCCATTGACTCCAATGCATTTTTTTGTCAAAAAAAAAACGCATGTAAACGCATGCGTTTTTTTGGGGAAAAAAAACGCCCCTCAAAATACCACAAGTTGCATTTTAGAAAATGAACGCATGCAGTAAAAAAACGCATGCGTTCACAAACGCGTGCAAACGCGTACACCAAAAAACGCATGCGTTTTCAATGTTAAATATAGGGAAAAAAAACGCATGCGTTTTTTTGGTAAAAAACGCTGCAGACAAAAACACAAGTGTGAAACCACCCTTACATAGGAGCGATGCTCAGATTGCTCCTTCTATAGAAGAATTGCTGCATTGCTATGAACGCTGACCACAGGGTGGCGCTCACAGCAATCCGGCATCAACAACCATAGAGGTCTTGAGTAGACCTCTGGTTGCCATTCTAATCCATCGCTGACCCCCGATCAAGTGACGGGGTCAGCTATGCGAGCATTTTCGGCCCGATGGCCAGAAGCACTAGCTAAATGCCGCTGTCAGACTTTGACAATGGCATTTAACTAGTTAATAGCGGCGGGTGGATCGCTAAAGTCTGAGGACCAAAAAATCACTGGAAGAAGGTTCATGGCTAACTGTAGTTGTGTCCAGATTTTTGTTGGAGCTTTGTTGGATCTAAAAGATCTATGGCTGCCATTGGGGGACCACTTATAGGCCTTATGCTCATCAAAGTTATTTTTGTACCGACTAAATTTTATTTTCAAATCTGTCCAAAATAAGCGTTGTTGAAATGGTACCACCAAAATTTCTGAGTCAAAAGATTTTAGCTGGGTCTCTCCAGTTTTAATGTCCCACTTAAGTCTACCAAGTAAAGCTTTGTCTTGCTCGATGAGTAAATTGATAAGGATTGTGGAACACTGACGTAGGCCACCTTCCCAGACAACATTGACTTCTACGAAAATATAAGCAATCAACACAGAATTTTTGACCTATTTCGAGAAAAAAAATAATCATGATTGTCCATAGACCTTTAAAGCAGGAAGTAATTGTTATCAATCAAGTGTTGTTTTTCAGATACTGTTAATATAAGCACAAGAGTTAAATATAAAAAAAAGTCAGAAATATTTTAATCACCATATGGTAACTGGAAGGCTTCATGTTCTTGCTCGTTAGTAACACAAGTTTTAGAGCAGTACTTCTCTCAAAGAAACATATTCTCCAGCCATATTAGTGCCGGAGGTATGAAATACTTTCTGGAGTCACTGAGTGAGTTACAAGTTTGAAGGCTCAGATGGCATGGGATATGAATCACTGTCTAATTAGGCTTATACTAGGAGCTAGATCACTAAGGTACAAAATAATAAAACAGATTTCCTACTCTCATTTACAAATAAGATGATTTCTAAAAGCTGCTGAAGGTCATTTATACAGTGCATAAATATGTAAGTGTAGCAAAAACTGAAGAGGGCTGAACATCAGCTTTTTTATAAGCAAAACATTTTTTGCATATTGAGCTTCATTTCACTAGTACAAAAAGTAAAGAAAAATGCACATACCAATTCTTGAACAAAAATGTCCAAATTTTATTATAACTTGATTAAAATAAAAAGCATGTCATATTATCATTGTGAATATTCCACCGAAAATATCAGACACGTTTCTGGCCTGTAACCACTAGGGATAAGCGAACGTGGTCGGTAATATTCAGATATCACTTGAGTATATGGGTGCTCTGATGTGGTAGTCATTTGGGCCAGTCCGGCACACGACCAATCAGAAGCCGCGACGTCATTCTCATTCACAAAAAACTCCTAATTCTAGGAATTGAGGACCTGCGAATGACGTCGCGGCTTCTGATTGGTCGCGTGCCGGTCACATGGGCGGCACGCGACCAATCAGAAGCCGCGACGTCATTCGCAGGTCCTAAAGGCGCGCATTTTAAACAAAGAAGCCTCCCGGTTAGCAGCGTGATGTCCAGGGGCCGCCGGAGAGGTGAGCATATCAATATTTTTTATTTTAATTCTTTATTTTACACATCCCTATGGATCCCAGGGCCTGAAGGAGAGTTTCCTCTCCTTCAGACCCTGGGAACCATGAGAATACCTTCCGATACTTGATGTCCCATTGACTTGTATTGGTATCGGATATCGGTATCGGCGATATCCGATATTTTTCGGGTATCGACCGATACTATCCGATACCGATACTTTCAAGTATCGGACGGTATCGCTCAACACTAGTCATAAGCCATAATGATGAATATGTAAGCAGAGCACCACATAAAGACCACCCATGGGCCTGCCCCAAAGCACGAGAATCCCGTTAACTGAAAAATGCAAATAAAGATTAAACAATCACCACAAGATGGCTTTCATCAACCCTGGTATCATTTTAAAAACCCCTAATGACCGACAATATGTCTTTTTACTAATCTGAGATATAAGTGAATAGCCTCCCCATACAGGTGACAATATAGCAGCTGTCAGCTGTACACTATAGCTGACAATTTTCTGCATCAGTCACGATCAGTGTTGTCACCGTCCATATCTGTTTAACCCCTTAGATGCTGCTGTCAAAATTGACTACATCATTTAAATGGTTAAAAAAGTGTGGGGGCTCCCTATTTAACCCCATCAGCACCCAGAGATCATGATTTTGTGGTCCTGATGTTTGTTCATGACCAATTAGTGGCCTTAGAGTCTGCCGGCCTGTTCAGAAGTTACCGACATTTAAGTGGTAAAAATACACTTTTTCATTCCTGTCATGCCACATTGCATTAATCCCTGAAAAGTATCTGAAGGGTAACTAAGTTACCTGACAGAGGTTTGCAATATATAGAGGGGTGTCATTTTCAAATATAACGTTTGGGGGTTTTCCAATACATTGGACCCCTAAAGTCACTTCAAAACTGGATAGGTCACTAAAAAAATTAATTTTGTACATTTCCTTGAAAAAATGAAAAATTGCTGCTACGTTTTTTAATGTGCTAAAATGCTAACAAAATAAAATTACATTTTACAAATGGTGCTGATTAGTGTTGAGCGATACCTTCCGATATCCGAAAATATCAGTATCGGATTGGATCGGCCGATATCCAAAAAATATCGGATATCGCCGATACCGATACTGGAAACCAAAGCAAATCAATCGGACAAAAATATCGGAATTAAAATAAACCCTTTCTTTCCTCGTTGGTTAATTCTACATGAAGGAAAACAACTAAGAATAATATAGGATGTATTGGGGGAGGTGGAGGAGACATTAAAAGCATAGAGGTTTAGCCCAATCAAATGGAATAGTAGGAATTATTTTTTTTTAAGACGTTCGGAGTTACAAAGATATTGACTATGCTACGATTTTTTATATTTTGTCAGATATTTATGTTTCACTACTTCCATGCTCTTCACCTTCTTTTTTTACTTCTCCCACACTTTCTTCTTCATCATCCTCAGCAGCAGCATCTTCTTCATCAACTTCTTCTTCCCCTTATTCATCTTCTTCTTCTTCACCTTCTTCCTATTATTCTTTTCTTTTACATTCTTCATATTCTTTTGATTCAACTATTATTCTTCTTCATAATCAACTTCTTCATCTTCTTCATATTCTTCTTCTTCATCATATTCTTATTTGTGACAGCCAGGCCTTCCTGTAGTTGTTATCTATAAAAGTTTGAAGATTACACGTTCTGTTCTGCCTGTTACAAAAGATTTACAACAGGATTTGTCCGTGTTCAGTTTGTCCTGCAGCAGCAGGTTTTTTCCAGGGGCACCCGAGGAGGAAAGGACTCACTCCCATACACTGCTTGGTCTTCTTCTGCTTATAATTTAGATAATATCTTTTGCTCTGATTTTTTGTCTTATGCTTAATGTTCTTCTGCTTTTGTTCTGCAGCTTCTTGTTCTTCTGCTTCTCGGTCTTCAGGGTCGTCTTCTTTATGGTCTTGAACTTGGAAATGTAGCAGAAGGTACAAGAGCAAAAGACACTGCCGAGAACCAGCTGACGGTACTGGAACCCGTGTGGCTAGCCAAAGGTACAAGAGCCAATGGAACAACCGAGGACTAGCTGACGTTACTGGAACCCAGTTACTAAGCAGGAGGTACCCGTGACAGAAAACACTACAAAGGACCACCTGAGGTTGGTGGAACTCGGATACCCAGAAGGAGGCACCTAAGCCAAAGGCTCTGCCCAGAACCAGCTGATGGTACTGGAACCAGGATTGGGAGCAGAAGGTACAAGAGCAAAAGACACTGCTGAGAACCAGCTGACGGTACTGGAACCCGGATTGCTAGCCGAAGGTACAAGCACCAATGGAACAACCGAGGACCAGCTGACGTTACTGGAACCCAGTTACTAAGCAGGAGGTACCCATGCCAGAAAGCACTACCAAGGACCACCTGACATTGGTGGAACTCGGATACCCAGAAGTAGGCACCTAAGCCAAAGGCTCTGCCCGGGAACCAGCTGATGGTACTTGAACCAGGATGGGGAGCAGAAGGTACAAGAGCAAAATACACTGCCGAGAACCAGCTGATGGTACTGGAACCCGGATGGCTAGCCGAAGGTACAGGAGCCAATGGAACAACCGAGGACCAGCTGACGTTACTGGAACCCGGTTACTAAGCAGGAGGTACCCATTCCAAAAAGCACTACCAAGGACCTCCTGACATTGGTGGAACTCGGATACCCAGAAGGAGGCACCTAAGCCAAAGGCTCTGCCCAGAACCAGCTGATGGTACTGGAAACAGGATGGGGAGTGTTATGATGCGGTAATTCAGTACCACAATGGACATAGAAGTCAGAGCACATACAGTGACCTGACAATAACCCAAAAACATAGAACGAGCTCTGAGACGTGGGAACTCTGCTGACCGCAATCCCTAATCCTCTCCAACCACACTAGAGGCAGCCGTGGATTGCGCCTAACGCTCCCTATGCAACTCGGCACAGCCTGAGAAACTAGCTAGCCTGAAGATAGAAAATAAGCCTACCTTGCCTCAGAGAAATACCCCAAAGGAAAAGGCAGCCCCCACATATAATGACTGTGAGTTAAGATGAAAAGACAAACGTAGAGATGAAATAGATTTAGCAAAGTGAGGCCCGACTTTCTGAACAGAGCGAGGATAGGAAAGGTAACTTTGCGGTCAACACAAAACCCTACAAACAACCACGCAAAGGGGGCAAAAAGACCCTCCGTACCGAACTAACGGCACGGAGGTACACCCTCTGCGTCCCAGAGCTTCCAGCAAGCAAGAAAAAACAAATAAGCAAGCTGGACAGAAAAACAGCAAACAATAAAACAAAAGCGGAACTTAGCTATGCAGAGCAGCAGGCCACAGGAACGATCCAGGAGGAAACAGGTCCAATACTAGAACATTGACTGGAGGCCAGGATCAAAGCACTAGGTGGAGTTAAATAGAGCAGCACCTAACGACTTCCCCACATCACCTGAGGAAGGAAACTCAGAAGCCGCAGTACCACTCTCCTCCACCAACGGAAGCTCATAGAGAGAATCAGCCGAAGTACCACTTGTGACCACAGGAGGGAGCTCTGCCACAGAATTCACAACAGTACCCCCCCTTGAGGAGGGGTCACCAAACCCTCACCAGAGCCCCCAGGACGACCAGGAGGAGCCATATGAAAGGCACGAACAAGATCGGGAGCATGGACATCAGAGGCAACGACCCAGGAATTATCTTCCTGAGCATAACCCTTCTACTTAACCAGATACTGGAGTTTCCGTCTTGAAACACGAGAATCCAAAATCTTCTCCACAATATACTCCAACTCCCCCTCCACCAAAACCGGGGCAGGAGGATCAACAGATGGAACCATAGGTGCCACGTATCTCCGCAACAATGACCTATGGAATACATTATGAATGGAAAAAGAATCTGGAAGGGTCAGACGAAAAGACACAGGATTAAGAACCTCAGAAATCCTATACGGACCAATGAAACGAGGTTTAAACTTAGGAGAGGAAACCTTCATAGGAATATGATGAGAAGACCACCAAACCAAATCCCCAACACGAAGTCGGGGACCCACACAGCGTCTGCGATTAGCGAAACGTTGAGCCTTCTCCTGGGACAAGGTCAAATTGTCCACTACATGAGTCCAAATCTGCTGCAACCTGTTCACCACAGTATCTACACCAGGGCAGTCCGAAGACTCAACCTGCCCTGAAGAGAAACGAGGATGGAAACCAGAATTGCAGAAAAACGGCGAAACCAAGGTAGCCGTGCGGGCCCGATTATTAAGAGCGAACTCAGCCAAAGGCAAAAAGGACACCCAGTCATCCTGATCAGCAGAAACAAAGCATCTCAGATATGTTTCCAAGGTCTGATTGGTTCGTTCGGTCTGGCCATTAGTCTGAGGATGGAAAGCCGAGGAAAAAGACAAGTCAATGCCCATCCTAGCACAAAAGGCTCGCCAAAACCTCGAAACAAACTGGGAACCTCTGTCAGAAACGATATTTTCTGGAATGCCATGTAAACGAACCACATGCTGGAAGAACAATGGCACCAAATCAGAGGAGGAAGGTAATTTAGACAAGGGTACCAAATGGACCATCTTAGAGAAGCGATCACAAACCACCCAAATGACTGACATTTTTGAGAGATGGGAAGATCTGAAATAAAATCCATAGAGATATGTGTCCAAGGCCTCTTCGGGACCGGCAAGGGCAAAAGCAACCCACTGGCACAAGAACAGCAGGGCTTAGCCCGAGCACAAATCCCACAGGACTGCACAAAAGAACGTACATCCCGCGACAGAGATGGCCACCAAAAGGATCTAGCCACTAACTCTCTGGTACCAAAGATTCCAGGATGACCAGCCAACACCGAACAATGAACCTCAGAGATAACTTTATTCGTCCACCTATCAGGGACAAACAGTTTCTCCGCTGGGCAACGATCAGGTTTATTGGCCTGAAATTTTTGCAGCACCCGCCGCAAATCAGGGGAGATGGCAGACACAATTACTCCCTCTTTGAGAATACCCGCCGGCTCAGATAAACCCGGAGAGTCAGGCACAAAACTCCTAGACAGGGCATCCGCCTTCACATTTTTAGAGCCCGGAAGGTACGAAATCACAAAGTCAAAACGGGCAAAAAACAGCGACCAACGAGCCTGTCTAGGATTCAACCGCTTGGCAGACTCGAGATAAGTCAAGTTCTTATGATCAGTCAAGACCACCACGCGATGCTTAGCTCCTTCAAGCCAATGACGCCACTCCTCGAATGCCCACTTCATGGCCAGCAACTCTCTATTGCCAACATCATAATTTCGCTCAGCAGGCGAAAACTTACTGGAAAAGTAGGCGCATGGTTTCATCACCGAGCAATCAGAACTTCTCTGCGACAAAACAGCCCCTGCTCCAATCTCAGAAGCATCAACCTCGACCTGAAATGGAAGCGAAACATCTGGTTGACACAACACAGGGGCAGAAGAAAAACGACGCTTCAACTCTTGAAAAGCTTCCACAGCAGCAGGAGACCAATTGACCACATCAGCACCCTTCTTGGTCAAATCGGTCAATGGTTTAGCAAAACTAGAAAAATTGCAGATGAAGCGACGATAAAAATTAGCAAAGCCCAGGAACTTTTGCAGACTTTTCAGAGATGTCGGCTGAGTCCAATCATGAATGGCTTGGACCTTAACAGGGTCCATCTCGATAGTAGAAGGGGAAAAAATGAACCCCAAAAATGAAACCTTCTGAACACCAAAGAGACACTTTGATCCCTTCACAAACAAAGAATTAGCATGCAAGACCTGAAACACCGTTCTGACCTGCTTCACATGAGACTCCCAATCATCCGAGAAGATCAAAATATCATCCAAGTATGCAATCAGGAATTTATCCAGGTACTCTCGGAAGATGTCATGCATAAAGGACTGAAACACTGATGGAGCATTGGCAAGTCCGAATGGCATTACTAGATACTCAAAATGGCCCTCGGGCGTATTAAATGCAGTTTTCCATTCATCGCCTCGCTTAATACGCACAAGATTATACGCACCACGAAGATCTATCTTGGTGAACCAACTAGCCCCCTTAATCCGAGCAAACAAATCAGATAACAACGGCAAGGGGTACTGAAATTTAACCGTGATCTTATTTAGAAGGCGGTAATCTATACAAGGTCTCAGCGAACCATCCTTCTTGGCCACAAAAAAGAACCCTGCTCCTAATGGCGACGATGACGGGCGAATATGCCCCCTCTCCAAGGACTCCTTCACATAACTCCGCATAGCGGCGTGCTCAGGCACAGATAAATTAAACAGTCGACCTTTTGGGAATTTACTACCAGGAATCAAATCGATAGCACAATCACAATCCCTATGCGGAGGTAGGGTATCGGACTTGGGCTCATCAAATACATCCCGGTAATCAGACAAGAATTCTGGAACCTCAGAAGGGGTGGATGACGAAATAGACAGACATGGGACATCACCATGTACCCCCTGACAACCCCAGCTGGACACAGACATGGATTTCCAATCCAATACTGGATTATGGACTTGTAGCCATGGCAACCCCAACACGACCACATCATGCAGATTATGCAACACCAGAAAGCGAATAACCTCCTGATGTGCAGGAGCCATGCACATGATCAGCTGGGTCCAGTACTGAGGCTTATTCTTGGCCAAAGGCGTAGCATCAATTCCTCTCAATGGAATAGGACACTGCAAGGGCTCCAAGAAAAACCCACAACGCCTAGCATACTCCAAGTCCATCAAATTCAGGGCAGCGCCTGAATCCACAAATGCCATGACAGAATAAGATGACAAAGAGCAGATCAAGGTAATGGACAAAAGAAATTTTGACTGTACAGTACCAATGGTGGCAGACCTAGCGAACCGCTTAGTGCGCTTAGGACAATCAGAGATAGCATGAGTGGAATCACCACAGTAGAAACACAGCCCATTCTGACGTCTGTGTTCTTGCCGTTCAACTCTGGTCAAAGTCCTATCGCACTGCATAGGCTCAGGTTTATGCTCAGATAATACCGCCAAATGGTGCACAGATTTACGCTCACGCAAGCGTCGACCGATCTGAATGGCCAAAGACATAGACTCATTCAGACCAGCAGGCATAGGAAATCCCACCATGACATCCTTAAGGGCTTCAGAGAGACCCTTTCTGAAAATAGCTGCGAGCGCAACTTCATTCCATTTAGTGAGTACGGACCATTTTCTAAATTTCTGACAATATACCTCTATCTCATCCTAAGCCTGACACAGAGCCAGCAAATTGTTCTCTGCCTGATCCACTGAATTAGGTTCATCGTACAGCAATCCGAGCGCCAGGAAAAACGCATCGATATTACTTAATGCAGGATCTCCTGGCGCAAGAGAAAATGCCCAGTCCTGAGGGTCGCCACGTAAAAAAGAAATAATGATCCTAACTTGTTGAACTGGGTCACCAGAGGAGCGAGGTTTCAAAGCCAGAAATAGTTTACAATTATTTTTGAAACTCAGAAATTTAGATCTATCTCCAAAAAACAAATCAGGAATAGGAATTCTTGGTTCTAACATAGAATTCTGAACCACAAAGTCTTGAATATTTTGTACTCTTGCCGTGAGCTGATCCACACATGAAGACAGACCTTTAATGTCCATCGCTACACCTGTGTCCTGAACCACCCAAATGTCTAGGGGGAAAAAAAAGGCAAAACACAGTGCAGAGAAAAAAAAATGGTCTCAGAACTTCTTTTTTCCCTCTATTGAGAATCATTAGTACTCTTGGCCTCCAGTACTGTTATGATGCGGTAATTCAGTACCACAATGGACATAGAAGTCAGAGCACATACAGTGACCTGACAATAACCCAAAAACATAGAACGAGCTCTGAGACGTGGGAACTCTGCTGACCGCAATCCCTAATCCTCTCCAACCACACTAGAGGCAGCCGTGGATTGCGCCTAACGCTCCCTATGCAACTCGGCACAGCCTGAGAAACTAGCTAGCCTGAAGATAGAAAATAAGCCTACCTTGCCTCAGAGAAATACCCCAAAGGAAAAGGCAGCCCCCACATATAATGACTGTGAGTTAAGATGAAAAGACAAACGTAGAGATGAAATAGATTTAGCAAAGTGAGGCCCGACTTTCTGAACAGAGCGAGGATAGGAAAGGTAACTTTGCGGTCAACACAAAACCCTACAAACAACCACGCAAAGGGGGCAAAAAGACCCTCCGTACCGAACTAACGGCACGGAGGTACACCCTCTGCGTCCCAGAGCTTCCAGCAAGCAAGAAAAAACAAATAAGCAAGCTGGACAGAAAAAACAGCAAACAAAAAATCAAAAGCGGAACTTAGCTATGCAGAGCAGCAGGCCACAGGAACGATCCAGGAGGAAACAGGTCCAATACTAGAACATTGACTGGAGGCCAGGATCAAAGCACTAGGTGGAGTTAAATAGAGCAGCACCTAACGACTTCACCACATCACCTGAGGAAGGAAACTCAGAAGCCGCAGTACCACTCTCCTCCACCAATGGAAGCTCATAGAGAGAATCAGCCGAAGTACCACTTGTGACCACAGGAGGGAGCTCTGCCACAGAATTCACAACAGGGGAGCAGAAGGTACAAGAGCAAAAGGCACTGCCGAGAACCAGCTGAAGGTACTGGAACCCAGATGGCTAGCTGAAGGCACAGGAGCCAATGGAACTACTGAGGACCAGCTGAAGTTACTGGAACCCGGCTACTAAGCAGGAGGTACCCAGGAGGCACTACCAAGGACCACCTGACGTTGGTGCAACTCGGATACCCAGAAGGAGGCACCTAAACCAAAGGCTCTGCCCAGAACCAGCTGACGATACTGGAACCAGGATAGGGAACAGAAGGTACAAGAGCAAAATACACTGCCGAGAACCAGCTGATGGTACTGGAACACGGATGGCTAGCCGAAGGTACAAGAGCCAATGTAACAATGGATTACCAGCTGATGTTACTGGAACATGGTTACTAAGCAGCAGGTACCTGTGCCAGAAAGCACTACCAAGGACCACCAGACATTGGTGGAACTCAGATACCCGGAAGGAGGCACCTAAGCCAAAGGCTCTGCCTGGAACCAGCTGACGGTACTGGAACCAGGATGGGGAGCAGAAGGTACAAGAGCAAAAGACACTGCCGAGAACCAGCTGATGGTACTGGAACCCAGATGGCTAGCCAAAGGTACAAGAGCCAATGGAACTACCGACGACCAGCTGACGTTACTGGAACTTGGTTACTAAGCAGGAGGCAACCATGCCAGAAAGCACTACCAAGGACCATCTGACGTTGGTGGAACTCGGATACCCAGAAGGAGGCACCTAAGCCAAAGACTCTGCCCAGAACCAGCTGACGGTACTGGAATCAGGGGGACCTATTCAAGCTTGTTTTCGTACTAACCAGCTAATGGTGCTGGAACTCAGATAGGCAGCAGAAGGTCCACTAAAAAAAAAATTGCTAGCCCGTGAGCCGCTGTAGTTACCAAAAATCCACAGTCCTACAGGGGGAACTTGTCCTATTGGCACAACGGAACCAGCCTTCATTGCCAGTTCCCGCAGCCCACATAGGAAGCACCTAAACTGCAGGCACCATAGAGTCGGCTAACCAGACCGCAACACGACAGGACAACGTATAGGAGGCAAAGTGACCTTGACACTACCCGGAAACAGCAGGCGTGCTGGAACTGGGCTGGGCATGAGGGTGTACCCATGCCAAAGACAATTCTGAGCAACAACTGGCGGAAGGGAATGCAGGAGAAGCCGAGTATAGGCTGAGGCCTAATTGGAGCAAGTTGAAAGGGAACCTTTAACCCCCCCAGGTGATTGCAACTAAGAGATCCACCTTGTGCAGCACTAATGCTGCACAAGGAAAAGGTTGATCTTTTAATTATGCTCCTTGCACACGCTTAAGGTTAACACTTATAAAATGTGTCCCCTCATACCCTGAAACCGTCCCGGAGGCGGGACTTTCCTTCGTATTGAGACGCAGGACAGCCGTCATTCACACTCCCTTGGCGCCGTGCGCCGCCTCCTCAGCATTGTTTGAATCTGTCCCGTAGCCTGCACTGTTATGTTATCCCTTGGCCATGCGCAGATAGCGCTGCCTGTCTACAGACATCAATTGTTATCAGGCTGGCTGCGCCTGTGCGGCCGCCCTGCCGGAGATCCCACCCCGCAGTGTCTTCTGATTTATTCACATTGCGGGCCTGGGATTCATAGGCATGCACAGTGCATATCTAAGCCTCTCACTCATCTCCTTCCACCTTCTTCAGACTGTGCCGCGTCAGCTGATCCCAAATCGTATGCCACGGCCTCGACGCAGCCCAGTCTGAAGAAGGCGGAAGGAGATTAGTGAGAGGCCAAGATATGCACTGCGCATGCCCATGAATCCCAGGCCCGCAGTGTGAATAAATCAGAAGACAATGCGGGCCTGGGATTCATGGGCATGCTCAATGCATATCTTGGCCTCTCACTCATCTCCTTCCGCCTTCTTCAGACTGTGCGGCGTCAGCTGATCCCAAATCGCATGCCACGGCCATGACGTGGCACAGTCTGAAGAAGGCGGTAGGAGATGAGTTAGAGGCCATGATGTGCACTGCGCATGCCCATGAATCCCAGGCCCGCAGTGTCTTCACATTTATTCACACTACAGACCTGGTATTCATGGGCATGCGCAGTGCATATCTTCGCCTCTCACTCATCTCCTTCCACCTTCTTCAGACTGTGCCGCATCAGCTGATCCCAAATCGTATGCCATGGCCGTGACGTGGCACAGTCTGAAAAAGGCGGAAGGAGATGAGTGAGAGGCCAAGATAAGCACTGCGCATGCCCATGAATACCAGGCCCGCAGTGTGAATAAATAAGACACTGCGGGGCGTGATCACGGGCATGGCAGCCGCACAGGCACAGCCAGCCTGACATCAAATGAAATCAGAAGACGGGCAGCGCTAGCTGCGCATGCCCAAGGTTTAACATAACAGCGCAGGCTCCAGGACAGATTCAACCAACGTTGAAGAGGTGGTGCCCGGCGCCAAGGGGGTATGAATGACGGCTGTGCTGCGTCTCATTAAAAAGGTAAGTCCCACCTCTGGGATGATTTGAAGGTATGAGGGGACACATTTTATGAGTGCTTAGTTCAGCGTGTGCAAGGAGAATAACTAAAAGAGCCACCTTGTCCAAATGCAGCATTAGTGCTGCACAAGGTGCAGGGATTGCACAAGGTGCAAACCAGGGATTCAAGCTTCAGGAGGCTAATTTGCATATTCCAGGTGCCTTCTGGGAGAAGCGAAGTCTCCCTAAGCTAGAAGATCGTTGGGTACAGCCGGGACCAGCTGCTTCGAAAGCATCACCAAACCGCGCGCCTTACGGCGCGCAAATTTTTGCCTGTAGGACATTATTGCAAGAGAGCTTGGCTGAGTAGATTACACAAGAAGGAAAACACACAGCAAGTTAGCAGGATCTAGGAGCAACATGGCAGATGTGACAACCTACATGGTGAGCTGCAGCATGTGCTACATGTTCACAGATCGACCAGAAGAAGAATTAAATTTCACCTGTCAGAAGTGTAGACTAGTGGCCTTTTTAGAAGAAAAGGTGCGGGGTCTGGAAGAAAGAATAGCAACTTTGAAACTCATCAAAGAGAATGAAGACTTTCTAGACAGAACAGAAGCATCTCTACTGGTCACAGAAGGTGCAAAAAGTGTCAGAGAACCTCCAAAAGCAGATGAGTGGAAGCATGTGACCAAAAGAAGCAAGAAGACCATGGAGAAATCACCAACCACACAACTGAAGAACCGATATCAAATCTTTGTAGAGGATGAAGATGGCACACCTAAGAATGAAGCAATACCAGCAAGCAAAAAAGAAAAGGGCACACAGCAACAAGTGACAGCAAAAAGTACAGCCAAGAAGCAACGAAGAGTGGTGGTGGTGGGAGACTCACTACTGAGAGGCACAGAAGCAGCCATCTGCAGACCGGACATAACTGCAAGAGAAGTATGCTGCCTTCCAGGTGCGATGATCAAGGATGTGACCGATAGGATACCAAAGCTCTTCAGCTCCAAGGACGTCCACCCATTTCTTCTGATACATGTTGGCACCAATGACACGGCAAGGAAGGACCTACCGACAATCTGCAAGGACTTTGAAGAGTTGGGGAAGAAAGTAAAGGAACTGGATGCACAGGTAGTTTTTTCTTCTATCCTTCCAGTAGATGGGCATGGCACCAGGAGATGGAACAGGATCCTTGATGCAAACAACTGGCTAAGACGATGGTGCAGACAACAAGGATTCGGATTCCTGGACCACGGTGTGAATTACTTGTACGATGGACTCCTCGCCAGAGACGGACTACACCTCAACAAACCTGGGAAACACACATTCGCCAGAAGACTCGCTACACTCATCAGGAGGGCGTTAAACTAGAAGAAGAGGGGACGGGAAGAAAAACATTAGACTCGAACAAAGACGACCCAGGAAAACATACTCAGAAGGGAGGTAAGAACATTTCTAAAACAATCCACAGTGAGGAGATTGGAACAAAACAAAATCCTCTAAACTGCATGCTCGCAAACGCCAGAAGCCTGACAAACAAGATGGAAGAACTAGAAGCAGAAATATCTACAGGTAACTTTGACATAGTGGGAATAACCGAGA